>NC_069503.1:875512601-876112601 GCF_027579735.1 Bombina bombina | reverse complement strand
GATAAGCAGGCCAAGGAGCCTGCTGCTGCCTCTAAGACAGCATGAAGGAACGGACCCCTATCCGGTAACGGATCCTATAGGGGGCAGACTTTTCATTCTTCGCCCAGGCGTGGCAAGAGATGCCCCAGGATCCCCTAGGCATTGGAATTTATATCCCAGAGATATCTCTGGATTTCAAAGATTCCCCCCCAAAAAAAGGGAGATTTCGCCTTTCACAATTATCTGCAAACCAGATAAAGAAGGAGGCATATTTACATTGTGTACGTGTCCCATCCAGTTCCAAGAGAGGAACAGGGACAGAGTTTTACTCAAATCTGTTTGTGGTTCCCAAGGAGAGGAACCTTCAGACCTATTTTGGATCTAAAGATCTTAACACAAATTCCTCAGAATTCCGTCATTTAAGATCGGAAACTATTCGTGCCATCTTAACTATGATCCAGGAGAGTCAATAGAGGACTACAATGGATTTGAAGGATGCTTATCCTCACATTTTGATGCATAAAGATCACCATCGTTTCTCCAACATAGGTGTGTCCGGTCCACGGCGTCATCCTTACTTGTGGGATATTCTCTTCCCCAACAGGAAATGGCAAAGAGCCCAGCAAAGCTGGTCACATGATCCCTCCTAGGCTCCGCCTACCCCAGTCATTCTCTTTGCCGTTGTACAGGCAACATCTCCACGGAGATGGCTAGAGTTTTTTAGTGTTTAACTGTAGTTTTTATTATTCAATCAAGAGTTTGTTATTTTGAAATAGTGCTGGTATGTACTATTTACTCAGAAACAGAAAAGAGATGAAGATTTCTGTTTGTATGAGGAAAATGATTTTAGCAACCGTCACTAAAATCCCATGGCTGTTCCACACAGGACTGTTGAGAGCAATTAACTTCAGTTGGGGGAACAGTGTGCAGTCTCTTGCTGCTTGAGGTATGACACATTCTAACAAGACGAGTGTAATGCTGGAAGCTGTCATTTTCCCTATGGGATCCGGTAAGCCATGTTTATTACGATCGTAAATAAGGGCTTCACAAGGGCTTATTAAAAACTGTAGACTTTTTCTGGGCTAAATCGATTCATTATCAACACATATTTAGCCTTGAGGAATCATTTTATCTGGGTATTTTGATATAATACTATCGGCAGGCCACTGTTTTAGACACCTTATTCTTAGGGGCTTTCCCAAAGCATAAGCAGAGCCTCATTTTCGCGCCGGTGTGGCGCACTTGTTTTTGAGAGGCATGGCATGCAGTCGCATGTGAGAGGAGCTCTGATACTTAGAAAAGACTTTCTGAAGGCGTCATTTGGTATCGTATTCCCCCTTTGGCTTGGTTGGGTCTCAGCAAAGCAGATACCAGGGACTGTAAAGGGGTTAAAGTCAAACGGCTCCGGTTCCGTTATTTTAAGGGTTAAAGCTTCCAAATTTGGTGTGCAATACTTTTAAGGCTTTAAGACACTGTGGTGAAAATTTGGTGAATTTTGAACAATTCCTTCATGTTTTTTCGCAATTGCAGTAATAAAGTGTGTTCAGTTTAAATTTAAAGTGACAGTAACGGTTTTTATTTTAAAACGTTTTTTGTACTTTGTTATCAAGTTTCTGCCTGCTTTAACATGTCTGAACTACCAGATAGACTGTGTTCTGAATGTGGGGGAAGCCAGAATTTCCTATTCATTTAAATAAATGTGATTTATGTGATAATGATAATGATGCCCAAGATGATTCCTCAAGTGAGGGGAGTAAGCATGGTACTGCATCATTCCCTCCTTCGTCTACACGAGTCTTGCCCACTCAGGAGGCCCCTAGTACATCTAGCGCGCCAATACTCCTTACTATGCAACAATTAACGGCTGTAATGGATAATTCTGTCAAAAACATTTTAGCCAAAATGAACACTTATCAGCGTAAGCGCGGCTGCTCTGTTTTAGATACTGAAGAGCATGACGACGCTGATATTAATATTTCTGAAGGGCCCCATAACCCAGTCTGATGGGGCAGGGAGGTTTTGTCTGAGGGAGAAATTACTGATTCAGGGAACATTTCTCAACAGGCTGAACCTGATGTGATTGCATTTAAATTTAAGTTGGAACATCTCCGCATTCTGCTTAAGGAGGTATTATCCACTCTGGATGATTGTGACAAGTTGGTCATCCAGAGAAACTTTGTAAAATGGACAAGTTCCTAGAGGTGCCGGGGCTCCAGAAGCTTTTCCTATACCCAAGCGGGTGGCGGGACATTGTTAATAAAGAATGGGAAAGGCCCGGTATTCCTTTCGTCCCTCCCCCCATATTTAAAAAATTGTTTCTCTATGGTCGACCCCAGAAAGGACTTATGGCAGACAGTCCCCAAGGTCGAGGGAGCGGTTTCCACTTTAAACAAACGCACCACTATACCCATTAGAGGATAGTTGTGCTTTCAAAGATCATATGGATAAAAAATTAGAAGGTTTGCTTAAAAAGATGTTTGTTCAGCAAGGTTACCTTCTACAACCAATTTCATGCATCTGTCCCTGTCGCTAAACAGCCGCATGTTTCTGGTTCGATGATCTGATAAGAGCGGTCGATAGTGATTCTCCTCCTTTGGAGGAGATTATGGACAGAATCAATGCTCTCAAATTGGCTAATTCTTTCACCCTAGACGCCACTTTGCAATTGGCTAGGTTAGCGGCTAAGAATTCTGGGTTTGCTATCGTGGCGCGCAGAGCGCTTTGGTTGAAATCTTGGTCGGCTGATGCGTCTTCCAAGAACAAGCTACTTAACATTCCTTTCAAGGGGAAAACGCTGTTTGGCCCTGACTTGAAAGAGATTATCCTCTGATATCACTGGGGGAAAGGGCCATGCCCTTCCTCAGTATCGGCCCTTTCAAGGCAAAAAATAACCTAATTTTCGTCCCCTTTCGTAGAGAAACGGACCAGCCCAAGGTGCTACGTCCTCTAAGCAAGAGGGTAATACTTCTCAAGCCAAGCCAGCTTGGAGACCAATGCAAGGCCTGGAACAAGGGAAAGCAGGCAAGAAACCTGCCACTGCTACCAAGACAGCATGAAATGTTGGCCCCCGATCCGGGACCGGGATCCTGGTGGGGGGCAGACCTCTCTCTCTTCGCTCAGGCTCTGGGCAAGAGATGTTCTGGATCCTTGGGCGCTAGAAATAGTTCTCCCCAAGGTTATCTTCTGGAATTCAAGGGACTTCCCCCAAGGGGGAGGTTCCACAGGTCTCAGTTGTCTTCAGACCACATAAAAAGACAGGCATTCTTACATTGTGTAGAAGACCTGTTAAAAATGGGAGTGATTCATCCTGTTTCCATTAAGAGAACAAGGGATGGGGTTCTACTCCAATCTGTTCATAGTTCCCCAAAAAAGAGGGAACGTTCAGACCAATCTTAGATCTCAAGATCTTAAACAAGTTTCTCAAGGTTCCATCGTTCAAGATGGAAACATTCGAACTATTCTTCCATTCCATCAGGAAGGTCAATTCATGACCACGGTGGATTTAAAGGATGCGTATCTACATATTCCTATCCAACAAGGAACATCATCGGTTCCTAAGGTTCGCATTCCTGGACAAACATTACCAGTTCCTGGCGCTTCCTTTCGGATTAGCCACTGCTCAAGGATTTTCACAAAGGTACTAGGGTCCCTTCTAGCTGTGCTAAGACCAAGGGGCATTGCTGTAGTACCTTACTTGGACGACATTCTGATTCAAGCGTCGTCCCTTCCTCAAGCAAAGGCTCACACGGACATTGTCCTGGCCTTTCTCAGATCTCACGGGTGGAAACGTGAACGTGGAAAAGAGTTCTCTATCCCCGTCAACAAGGGTTCCCTTCTTGGGAACAATAATAGACTCCTTAGAATGAGGATTTTTCTGACAGAAGCCAGAAAAAACAAAGCTTCTAGACCTCTTGTCGGATACTTCATTCCGTTCCTCTTCCTTCCATAGCTCAGTGCATGGAAGTGATCGGGTTGATGGTAGCGGCAATGGACATAGTTCCTTTTGCGCGCATTCATCTAAGACCATTACAACTGTGCATGCTCAGTCAGTGGAATGGGGACTATACAGACTTGTCTCCGAAGATACAAGTAAATCAGAGGACCAGAGACTCACTCCGTTGGTGGCTGTCCCTGGACAACCTGTCACAAGGGATGACATTCCGCAGACCAGAGTGGGTCATTGTCACGACCGACGCCAGTCTGATGGGCTGGGGCGCGGTCTGGGGATCCCTGAAAGCTCAGGGTCTTTGGTCTCGGATGAATCTCTTCTACCGATAAATATTCTGGAACTGAGAGCGATATTCAATGCTCTCAAGGCTTGGCCTCAGCTAGCGAAGGGCCAAGTTCATACGGTTTCAATCAGACAACATGACAATTGTTGCGTACATCAACCTCAGGGGGGAACAAGGAGTTCACTAGCGATGGAAGAAGTGACCAAAATCATTCTATGGGCGGAAGTCTCACTCCTGCCACCTGTCTGCTATCCACATCCCAGGAGTGGAAATTGGGAAGCGGATTTTCTGAGTCGTCAGACATTGCATCCGGGGAGTGGGAACTCCATCCGGAAATCTTTGCCCAAGTCACTCAGCTGTGGGGCATTCCAGACATGGATCTGATGGCCTCTCGTCAGAACTTCAAAGTTCCTGCTACGGGTCCAGATCAGGGATCCCAAGGCGGCTCTAGTGGATGCACTAGTAGCACCTTGGACCCTTCAAACTAGCTTATGTGTTCCCGCCGTTTCCTCTCATCCCCCAGGCTGGTAGCCAGGATCAATCAGGAGAGGGCGTCGGTGATCTTGATAGCTCCTGCGTGGGCCACGCAGGACTTGGTATGCAGATTGGTGAATATGTCATCGGCTCCACCTTGGAAGCTACCTTTGAGACGAGACCCTTCTTGTTCAGGGTCCGTTCGAACATCCGAATCTGGTTTCACTCCAGCTGACTGCTTGGAGATTGAACGCTTGATTTTATCGAAGCGAGGGTTCTCAGATTCTGTTATTGATACTCTTGTTCAGGCCAGAAAGCCTGTAACTAGAAAGATTTACCACAAAATTTGGAAAAAATATATCTGTTGTGTGAACTCTAAGGAATTCTCTTGGGACAAGGTTAAGATTCCTAGGATTCTATCCTTCCCTTCAAGAAGGATTGGAAAAAGGATTATCTGCAAGTTCCCTGAAGGGACAGATTTCTGCCTTGTCGGGTGTTACTTCACAAAAGACTGGCTGCTGTGCCAGATGTTCAAGCCTTTGTTCAGGCTCTGGTTCGAATTAAGCCTGTTTACCAAACCTTTGACTCCTCCTGGAGTCTCAATTTAGTTCTTTCAGTTCTTCAGGGGGTTCCGTTTGAACCCTTGCATTCCGTTGATATTAAGTATATTATCTTGGAAAGTTTTGTTTTAGTTGCAATTTCTTCTGCCAGAAGAGTTTCAGAATTATCTGCTCTGCAGTGTTCTCCTCCTTAACTGGTGTTCCATGCAGATAAGGAGGTTTTACGTACCTAAACCTGGTATTCTTCCAAAAGTTGTTTCTAACAAAAACATTAACCAGGAGATTATCGTACCTTCTCTGTGTCCGAAACCAGTTTCAAAGAAGGAACGTTTGTTGCACCAATTTGGATGTTGTTCGCGCTCTAAAATTCTATTTAGATGCTACAAAGGATTTTAGACAAACTTTCCTTGTTTGTTGTTTATTCTGGTAAAAGGAGAGGTCAAAAAGCACCTTCTACCTCTCTCTCTTTTTGGATTAAAAGCTTCATCAGATTGGCTTACGAGACTGCCGGACGGCAGGCCTCCCGAAAGAATCACAGCTCATTCCACTAGGGCTGTGGCTTCCACATGGGCCTTCAAGACCGAGGCTTCTGTTGATCAGACTATGTAGGGCAGCGACTTGGTCTTCACTGCACACTTTTACCAAATTTTACAAGTTTGATACTTTTGCTTCTTCTGAGGCTATTTTTGGGAGAAAGGTTTTGCAAGCCGTGGTGCCTTCCATTTAGGTGACCTGATTTGCTCCCTCCCTTCATCCGTGTCCTAAGCTTTGGTATTGGTTCCCACAAGTAAGGATGACGCCGTGGACCGGACACACCTATGTTGGAGAAACAGAATTTATGTTTACCTGATAAATTACTTTCTCCCAACGGTGTGTGTCCGGTCCACGGCCCCGCCCTGGTTTTTTTTACTCAGGTCTGATAATTTATTTTCTTTAACTACAGTCACCACGGTACCATATGGTTTCTCCTATGCCAAATATTCCTCCTTAAGTCGGTTCGAATGACTGGGGTAGGCGGAGCTAGGAGGGATCATGTGACCAGCTTTGCTGGGCTCTTTGCCATTTCCTGTTGGGAAGAGAATATCCACAAGTAAGGATGACGCCGTGGACCGGACACACCGTTGGAGAAAGTAATTTATCAGGTAAACATAAATTCTGTTTTTTCACGTTTGCCTTTCTAGACAGGCATTACCAGTTGTAGCTCTTTCCTTTGGGATATCTACAGCCCCAAGAATCTTTATGGAGGTTCTGGGGTCGCTTTGGCGGTCCTTAGGCCCGCGGGGCATAGAAGTGGCCCCTTATTTAGGACGACATCCAGATAAGGCATCAAACATCCAAATTGCCAAGTCTCATACGGACGTAGTACTGGCCATTTCTGAGATCACATGGGTGGAAAGTGAACAAGCAAAGAGTTCTCTATCCCCAATCTCAAGGGTTTCCCTCCTAGGGACTTGATAGATTCTGTAGAATGAAAATTTACCTGACGGAGTCCAGGTTGTCAAAGTTCTAATTTTCTGCCGTGCTTTTTCATTTCATCCGCGCCCTTCGGTGGCTCAGTACATGAATGGAAATCGGCTTAATGGTAGCGGCAAGGGACATAGTAACGTTTGGCACGTCTACATTTCAGACCGCTGCAAACTATGCATGCTCAGTCAGAGGACGGGGATTACACAGATTTGTCCCCCTGTTAAACCTGGACCAAGAGACCAGAGATTCTCTTCTCTGGTGACTATATCGGGTCCATCTGTCCAAGGGTATGACCTTCCGCAGGTCAGATGGACAATTGTTACAATAGATGCCAGCCTTTTAGGTTGGGATACAGTCTGGAACTCCCTGAAGGCTCAGGGATAGTGGATTTAGGAGGAGACCCTCCCTTCTAATAAATATTTCTGGAACTGGGAGCGATATTCCATGCTCTTCAGACTTGGCCTCAGTTAGCAACTCTGAGGTACATCATATTCAGTCGGACAATATACACGACTGTGGCTTACATCAGCCATCAAGGGGGAACAGAAGTTCCCTAGCGATGTTAGTAGGCTTAAATTATTTCACTGGACAGAGACTCACTCTTGTCTATAAGCTATCCATATCCCAGGTGTTGAGAACTGGGAGGTGGATTTTTTAAGTCGTCAGACTTTTCTTCGGGGGAGTGGGATTTCCTCCGTAAGGTCAAGACCACGCAGGAGAGGACTTTGGTGTTTTTTGACAGGCCTGCGTAGCCACGCAGGACCTGGTATGCAGATCTGGTGGACATGTATCCTTTCCATCCACGGTCTCTGCTTCAGAGACAGGTCCCCTCTACCTCAGGGTCCTTTCAACCATCTAAATAGAATCAATCTGAGATGGACTGCTGGAGACTGAACGCTTGATGTTATCAAAGCATGGTTCCTCCGAGGTCAGTCATTGATACCTTAATACAGACATGAAAGCCTGTCTTTAGGAAAATTGAACACTAGATATGGTGTAAATATCTGATTGTTATGAATCCAAGGGTTACTCATGGAGTAAAGTCTGGATTCCCAGGATATTATCTTTTCTCCAGATGTTTTTGAGAAAAGGGTTGTCAGCTAATTCCTTAAAAGGGACAGATTTTTACTCTGTCTATTTTTTTTGCACAAGCGTCTGGCAGGTATTCTAGACGTTCAGGCATTTGGTCAGACTTTGGTTAGATCCAAGCCTGTGTTTTCAAAACTGTTGCTCCGCCATGGAGCTTAAACCTGGTTCTTAAGGTTCTTCAAGAAGTTCCGTTTGAACCTTTTTTGTTCCATAGATATCAATCTTTATCTTGGAAAGGTTCCTTTTGGGTAGCTATTTCCTCGACTCGATTAGAGTCTCCGAGTTATCTGTGTTACAATGTGATTCTCCTTATCTGGTCCTTCGTACGGATAAGGTAGTCCTGCGATACCAACTGGGTTTTTTTCCTAAGGTGGTATCTAACAAGAATATCACTCAAGAGATAGTTGTTCCATGCTTGTATCCTAATCCTTCCTCAAAGAAGGAACGTCTATTACACAATATTGGACGTGGTTTGTGCTTTAAAGTTTTACTTACAAGCTACTACAGTTTTCATCAAACGTTCACCTTGTTTGTTGTCTATTCTGGACAGAGGAGAGGTCAAAAGACTTCAGCAGCCTCTCTGTCTTTTTGGTTAAAAAGCATAATTCATTTAGCTTATGAGACTGCTGGACAGCAGCCTCCTGAAGGGATTACAGCTCATTCTACTAGAGCTGTGGTTTTCTCTTGGGCCTTTTTTAAATATGGCTTCTGTTGAACAGATTTACAGACGGAGTCTTGGTCTGCGCTTCATACTTTTTCAAATTTAACAAATTTGATACCTTGCTTCTTCGGAGGCTATTTTTGGGAGAAAGGGTTTTTTACAGGCAGTGGTAACCTTCCGTTTAAGTACCTGCCTTGTCCCTCCCATCATCCGTTGTACTTTAGGTTTGGTATTGGTATCCCATAAGTAATGGATGATCCGTGGACTGGATACACTTAACAACGAGAAAACATAATTTATGCCTTACCCTGATAAAATTATTTCTCTTGTAGCTGTATCCAGTCCACGGCCCGCCCTGTCACTTTAAGGCAGGTACTTTTTTTTCATTTAAACTACAGTCACCACTGCACCCTATGGTTTTTCCTTTCTCTGCATGTTTTCGGTCGAATGACTGGTAATGGCAGTTAGGGAGGAGCTATATAGCAGCTTTGCTGTGGGTGGACTCTTGACAACCTTCCTGTTGGAAGGAGAATATATCCCATAAGTAATGGATGATCCGTGGACTGGATACACTACAAGAGAAATAAATTTATCAGGTAAGCATAAATTATGTTTTATTCAATCTTCTTATTTTTTATTAAGTAGAAATATGTTATTAGAATATATATATAACATGGAATGTGAAATATCATATTTCCCTTTGAGTTTAGTGACTGCTAGATCTAAAACGGTGTCCAGGACTAGTGGCCAAGCAATAAGTTTTAGGGTTTGGGTTTTTTTTTTATAAAGCGTGTGCTCCATTGAAGTCTATGGGGAGACGTTGTTAGCACAGTCGCTGTATCCTAAGCCCCGTGCATCGGGTTTTGTCCCACGCAAACAATTTAATTTAAACCTTGTAATATGTGAAGGAAAAAAAAAATTGCACACACTTGTATTCTGGCATAGTCTATGTTTCTGTAATTAAAGGAATATAGAGATGTTTTGTCTTCTAAGAAGGTTAAAATGTTAATGAACACCGTTCAAACAACATTCTAACTATTTAAACGGACACAAAAATTTTCCTTTCAAAATTCAGAGAGCGCATACAGTTTTAAACAACTTTTAATTTTCTTCTATTCTCTTGGTATTGTTTGTTGAAAGAGCAGCAATGTATTTCTGAAAGCTAGCTGAACAATCTAGTGAGCCAATGGCATGAGACATATATGTGCAGACATTATTCACCAGCTAGCTCCCAGTGGTGCTTTGCTTTCCCTAATTATGCGTTTATATTAATGATTTCAAGAGAACATATCAAATTAGATAAAGTAAATTGGAAAGTTGTTATAAAATTGCCTTGCACGATCTGAATCATTATAGTTTAATTTTAATCTTACTGTCTCTTTAAGATGAAGACCCATATAGCAGTCAATAAATTCTAAAATGTGTTACAGAACAAGCCCTACAGCAGCTTTAAAGAAAAAACATTTTATAGTGGCTATTTCTTTAAAGTCTGGTTCTTGGGTAAACAGTGTTACACGGTAGTCTTTGATATGGTTCAGTCAATATTCCTTGTTAATACCAATATACTGAACGCAATAATTCAGATTTGCACACATAAGTAACAAACAAATAATAATGAAAGTTAGATAGAGCA
This sequence comes from Bombina bombina, assembly GCF_027579735.1. Lineage (NCBI taxonomy): Eukaryota > Metazoa > Chordata > Amphibia > Anura > Bombinatoridae > Bombina > Bombina bombina. The sequence goes on along the minus strand of NC_069503.1, from coordinate 876,102,506 downwards.
GTGACTTGTAAATTTATAGACTTTTTAAAAAAATTGATATTTTGGTAAAAAAAAAAAAAAAATGTCGGCTAGATTACGAGTTTTGCGTTAGAAGCGGTGTAAACGAGCAGTTTATGCTCACCTCTCACTTACAGACAGCGCTGTATTAAGGTTTTTACAACCCGGGTGGTTAACCGCAAAAAAGTGAGCGAAAGAGCAAAATTTTGCTCACCAACTCACCTCAATACCAGCGCTGATTACGTTAGCGGTGAGCTGGCTAACTGAGCTTGTGCACAATTTCCCATAGGAATCAATGGGGGTAGAGGCCGGCTGAAAAAAAGTCTAAAAACTTGCAAAAAGCAGCGTAAAGCTCCCTAACGCAGTCCATTGATTCCTATTGGGAAATAAAGTTATGTCTACACCTAACACCCTAACATGAACCCCGAGTCTAAAACACCCCTAATCTCTACACTTATTAACCCCTAATCTGCCGCCCCGACATCGCCGACACCTACATTATATTATTAACCCCCTAACTCCTGCCACTCCGGACACCGCCGCCCCGCCTACATTTATCTATGAACCCCTAATCTGCCTACACCCAACATCGCCGACACCTACATTATATTTATTAACCCCTAATCTACCACCCCCCAACGTCGCACCACTATAATAAAGTTATTAACCCCTAAACCTAAGGTCTAACCCTAACCCCACGTAACTTAAATATAATTTAAATAAGTCAAAATAAAATTACTACAAATAACAAAATTATTCCCTATTTAAAACTAAATACTTACCTATAGAATAAACCCTAAGATAGCTACAATATATCTAATAGTTACATTGTATCTATCTTAGGGTTTATTTTAATTTTACAGGCAACTTTGTATTTATCAAAAAAAAACAAGATTGTCCAGGAGCCCGGTCTCTGCAGCACTTAGCACACCCACTACGTTACAACTTCTCTCCAAAAAATGTAACACACGAAGTCAACGAAAAAGAAAGAATGTGGGAGGCGCTTCAATGGCAGTCTGCTATTAACTCCTATACCGTTTAAGATAAGGCAAAAGAACTATGTCTCCAAAAATCATATGTGCTTAAAATACTTATTAGAACTATATACTATAGTCTATTTTAGCGACGTAATAGAGTGTATAATTTTAAACCACAGTTTTTTTACGGTGTTTAATAAATTTGTTTATATATTTTCAGTTGGGACTCTTGTGTTCTAAGTATTTTAAGCACATATGAATTTTTGGGAACATAGTTCTTTTTACCCTTATCTTGAATGGTATAGGAGTTAATAGCAGACTGCCATTGAGCGCCTCCACATTCTTTCTTTTTCGTTAACTTTGTATTTATTTTAACTAGGTACAACAGTTATTAAATTGTTATAAAACTATTTAATAACTACTAGTAAAATAAAGACAAATTTACCCTGTAAAATAAAACCTAACCTAAGTTACAATTACGCCTAACACTACAGTTAAATTAATTACCTAAATTAAATACAATTAAAATTATCTAAAGTACACAAAACCCCCCCACTAAATTACAGAAAATAATAAAGAAATTACAAGATTTTAAACTAATTACACCTAATCTAATCCCCCTAACAAAATAAAAAAGTCCCCCCAACAATATCAGCCAATAGGATTTTTTCTACCTTACATCGATTGGCTACTAGAATTCTATCAGCCAATTGGAATTGAAAGACGCCATCTTGGATGACGTCATTTAAAGGAACTTCATTCTTTGTTTAGCCGTCGTTTGAAGAGGATGCTCCGCGTCGGATGTCTTGAAGATGGACCCGCTCCGCGCCGGATAGATGAAGATAGAAGATGCCCGTCTGGATGAATCTCTATCTATCTATTGGGTTCTTGTCAAGCGCGGCTTTTTACCCGTAAGGGTGTCAAGGCGCTGAGGGTTGCAGTTCAGTCGAAGAGCAGGTCTTGAGATCTTTTCTGAACTTAGTTAGGGCGGTATAGCTTGTCTTAGGTGCAGCGGGAGGGTTGTTCCAAAGTCTTGGCTGCCAGGTGAGAGAAGGATCTGCCTCCCGCTGTGGTTTTCCTGATGCGGGGGATGACTGCGAGGGCTTGGTCGGCTGATCAAAGTTGTCTGGCAGGGGTGTAGAAGGTAACGCGGTGGTTCAAGTATTCGGGACCGATGTTGTGGAGGGCCTTGAATGCGTGGGTGAGAAGCTTGAAGGTTATTCTTTTGTTGATGGGGAGCCAGTGCAGGTCCCGCAGGTGTTTGGTGATGTGGCATTGACAAGGGATGTCAAGGATTAGTCTGGCCGAGGCGTTCTGGATGCGCTGCAGTCTCTTTTGGAGCTTGATGGTGGTGCATTACCATAGTCCAGTTGGCTGCTGACGAGGGAGTGAGTGACAGTCTTCCTGGTCTCGGTTGGATCAATTTAAAGATCTTTCAACAGGTGAAGTGTGTGGAAGCATGCAGAAGAGAACGATCCCATGGAGAGCGATGAGTTCAGGATGACGCCTAGATTTTGTGCACTGGTCGGTGGGGGTTGGAGGGTGTCCGAGGGCTGTGGGCCACAGGAGTTATTCCAAGCGGATATGGTGGGACCGAGGAGGAGGACTTCGGTCTTGTCTGCGTTCAGCTTTAGGCAGTTGTAACTCATCCAGGTGGCGAATGCTGTCAGCACTTCGTGGACGTTTCTCTTGGCGGTGGTGGGGTCACTGGTGAGTGAGATGATTAGCTGGGTGTCGTCGGCGTAGGAGACAATGTTGAGGTCGTGTTGTCGGGCGAGAGGGGCTATGTAGATGTTGAATAGGGTGGGGCTCAGTGAAGAGTCTTGGGGTACACCGCAGCTGATTTCTGTGGGCTTGGAGGTGAAGGGTGGAAGTCTAACTTTCTGGGTTCTGCCGGTGAGGAAGGAGGTGATCCCATTCCAGGGCTTTGTCGCGTGTATGCCGGCATCGTGTAGTCAGTTGCGGAGGGTGAGTTGGGAGACAGTGTCGAATGCTGCTGAGAGGTCTAGGAGAATGAGGGCGGCGGTCTCTCCTCGGTTGAGTAGGGCGAGGATATCATCTGTGGTGGCGAGGAGGGCGGTCTCGGTGCTGTGGTTGCTCCTGAAACGGGATTGGGAGGGGTCCAGGGTTGTGGTTGGCTTTGATGTAGTCAACGAGTTGCGCGTTGATGGACTTCTCGGTGACTTTGCCGCAAAGGGGAGCAAGAGATTGGGCCGGGTTAGTTCTTCGGATCATTGGGGTCAGCCGTGGGATGAAGACTTCTGCCCGTCTGTAGGACCACTTCGCCAGGCTTGGATGAAGACTTATCCGTAAGGTGATCTTCAGGGGGTTAGTGTTAGGTTTTTTTAAGGGGGGATTGGGGTGGTTTTAGAGTAGGGTTGGTTGTGTGGGTGGTGGGTTTTAATGTTGGGGGGGAATTGTAATTTTTTTTTCAGTTAAAAGAGCTGATTACTTTGGGCAATGCCCCGCAAAGGCCCTTTTAAGGGCTATTTGTAATTTAGTGTAGGGTAGGGCTTTTTTATTTTGGGGGGCTTTTTTATTTTGTTAGGGGGATTAGATTAGGTGTAATTAGTTTAAAATCTTGTAATTTCTTTATTATTTTCTGTAATTTAGTGTGGTTTTTTTTTTGTACTTTAGATAATTTTATTTAATTGCAATTAATTGTATTTAATTTAGGTAATTTAATTGTAGTGTTAGATGTAATTATAACTTAGGTTAGGTTTTATTTTACAGGTAAATGTTTCTTTATTTTAACTAGGTAGCTATTAAATAGTTAATAACTATTTAATAACTATTGTACCTAGTTAAAATAAATACAAAGTTGCCTGTAAAATTAAAATAACCCTAAGATAGATACAATGTAACTATTAGTTATATTGTAGCTGTCTTAGGGTTTATTTTATAGGTAAGTATTTAGTTTTAAATAGGAATTATTTAGTTAATTGTAGTAATTTTATTTAGATTTATTTATATTATATTTAAGTTAGGGGGTGTTAGGGTTAGACTTAGGTTTAGGGGTTAATAACTTAATTATAGTGGCGGGCGACGTTGGGGGCGGCATATTAGGGGTTAATAAATGTAGGTAGGTGTCGGCGATGTTAGGGCCTGCAGATTAGGGGTTAATAATATTTAACTAATGTTTGCGATGCGGAGTGAGGCAGTTTAGGGGTTAATATATTTATTATAGTGGCGGGCGATGTCCGGTTCGGGCAGATTAGGGGGTTTAAAAAATGTGGGGGCCTCGGTTTAGGGGTTAATAGGTAGTTTATGGGTGTTAGTGTACTTTTTAGCACTTTAGTTAAGAGTTTTATGTACGGCGTGTGTAGTGTAAAACTCTTAACTACTGACTTTAAAATGCGATGGTACCAGGCTGACACGGAGAGGGTTCTACCGCTCACTTTTTGTCAGACTCGTAATACCGGCGCTATGCAAGTCCCATTGAAAATATAGGATACGCAATTGATGTAAGTGGATTTGCGGTATTTCCGAGCCTGGCCAAAAAGTGAGTGTTACGCCTGTACCTGCAAGACTCGTAATACCAGAGGGCGTTAAAAAGCAGCGTTAGGACCCTCTTAACGCTGCTTTTTAAGGCTAACGCAAAACTCGTAATCTAGGCCTGTGTGTGTTTCTTTTTAAAAATGTGTTTGTAAACACAAAATTATGTTTAGTGGAGACTTTTTTTTTTGTACACCATTCAGGAATTTTTGGTGCATCAAGTCATATGTTCAAACTTCAACTGACCAAAGCAATAACTTTGGTTTTTTTTTCTAATAATTTGTTGTTCCAACGAAACAGGAGCAGGGGATTTAAATGAACAACCAATACCAATGGAAACAATGGTCCCTAGGGGGCGCCTACTAGAGTTCCAAAATAAGCAAATATGCAATCAAGTGCTAGATATGATAGCACAATCAGGACCAATATATTAATACAATATACATGTATGTGTGTGTGTATATATATATATATATATATATACAGAGAATAAATGCCCGGTGCAGCTAAATGTATACACATCAATGACCGTATGAGGCCACAATAACCATATATGAACGCAAACAAGATATGTTAGGTTAACTGGAGTCCAGCTTAATAACAATGAAATGGCTGTACCAGTTCCCTTCAAAGATATCCTAGATCAGTTGTGGGTCATAAGAGAAACCCATGGGGGATCTTCTCATCTAGGTGAATAGAGTGTGGAAGTTTCTCAGGGCTGCTCTGTCCTTAGTATTGGATGATAAACAATCTGTGTGGAGACACAAACAACAGAGGGCGCCTCCTAGTGTGACACTGTGGTGTACCAAGCAGATGAATAGATAGATATCACTGTACTCACAATTGTGGCAGCACCAATGTGCTGAATGACACAGACTGGGATCTCTGTGTCCCAGCTCCACTGCTCAACGATAGTGTGGTCTTGCAGACTCTCTCCTCCCAAACAGATTCATTCTTGTAGTATAAAAGGTTGGTTTATAAAAACAGAATAAAAGCAATTATTAAAATCAGGGGGGTACAATTTCCCCTTTGGACCACTTGCAACGTGTTTCTCAGCTACAACACGCTGTTTCCTCAGGCATATGCAGGTGTCATACAAGGTGGCACCCTCTGTTGTTTGTGTCTCCACACAGATGATTTAAATGAATAGTAGACGCTGATAATTACAAGACACTTCTGTTGTGTTACTACAGAATAGCATATCACCTACGTCTAAACCATTTTAAAACAAATAAAACATCTAGTTTGCTGCATTTGTTTTTCAATTCCCAAACTCCACCCACCATTCACATTATTTGCGGTTGCTAATAGTAATTAGGGAATATATGTAGCAGGGTTAGCCTCGAGAAGTCTGCAGTGTGCATTTCTACCTCTCAGAATTAGAAAATCTACAAATTTCACAGCTAAATTACATGAAAATGGGATCAAATAAGTAAAGTATATTGCAAAGTTGTTTTACTACACATAGCTAATTATTTTACATTAAAATGTCAATGTGTTTGCTATCCCTTTTAAAATACCATAAATTAGATTTGTAAAGGTTCCTCATTTCAAAATGGAGTCTTTTGATTTATTGTTTCCATATAATTTTGACTATTATTGTCAGATTGCCTGGAGTTTTTGTTGAAGTCTAGAGCCCAGGAACATGGAGAAGAAAGTCTGAACACACTAGACAGTGCTGAAGTGGTCATAAGTAGCTTATATCCCTACTGTATATCAATGACCAGTTGTATGAAGGCATGAGGACTAAGCACTGGTCTAAATGGTCAATACTGTAAGATATTTAGATGTAAAAATGCAGGTCAAGAGCTAAATAAATAATTTTGATATGCAGGTTGGCCAAAAATAAACAGAATGCAGGATGCTTTAGACAAAATTTACGTGACAATAATGTAGATAGAAGGTACTGGATAGTAAGTCAGTGGTATAATATGGCATATATAGCAAGGTACTTATCTGCAATACACTGGGCAGCAGGATTCACAGCAGTTACTGGAGACCCACCAATGCCTAAGAGTGGCTTTAGCATCAAGTGCCATGACCATGTTGTCTTGTATAGGACCTTGGTGAAAATGGAGAGCAATAACTACTCACGGACTGTGGACAGTGAAATCAAATGCAAACAAGCACTATCTTGGAAAAGATCCAACAGGATAATTGGCTCTTCTTGAGCAGGTATTAGTTTAAATTAAACTAATACATTAAATGAATCATTACACAAGTAATAGTATATATAATAGTAATAGTAAATATAGTTTTATGTAAAAGAACTTCAGATAAGCAATCCTGATTAAGCTTTTGCCAAAGTGAATTATTGCTCATAATACAGAAAAATTGCCATTCAAAACTAAATATATTGATCACCAGTTCACTTCCTCTGTTTTCATTCACGGATAGAGAAATAAATCAATATTTTTGTATATAAATATGCTCTTGGAACGGAATATAAGCCTTTTATGAAATGGTCTTTAAAGTATAAATTTAGACATAATTATTATACACTCAAATTAAGAAAAGGAGTTGAAAGGGAAATTAAATGATCTTTGTTCACTATGGACAATTTATACCTTTAATAAAGATTGTTGGCTAAAACTAAGCAATATTAAAGGACAGTCTACTCCAGAATTTATATGTTTAAAAAGATAGATGATTCCCTTTATTACATATTCTCCGTTTTGCATAACCCACACTGTTATATTTATATACTTTTTACCTATATGATTAGATTGTATCCAAGCCTCTGCAGACTGCCCCCCTTATTTCAGTTCTTTAGACATTACTTGCATTTTAGCCAAACAGTGCCCTCTGATAAGTAACTCCTTTGGCGGTGAGCACAATGTTATCTATAGGACATACATGAACTAATACCCTCAAATGCATTCAGATAAGAGGTGGTCTTAGAAATTAGCATATGAGCCTATCTAAGTTTAGCTTTCAACAAAGAATACCAAGATAACAAAGCAAATTTGATGATAAAAGTAAATTGGAAAGTTGTTTAACATTGCATGCCCTATCTGAATCGTGAAAGTTTTTAATTTTGACTAGACTGTCCCTTTAATGTTACTTACAAGAGGGCACTGATTGGCTCAAAAGCCAAGTCTGTCAAAAGAACTGAAAGCAGGGGGCAGCCTGCAGAGGCTTTAGATAAAGGTAATCACAGAGGTAAAAAGTATATTAATATAACCGTGTTGGATATGCACAACTGGGGAATAGGTAACAAGGTATTATCTATCTTTTTAAACAATAAAAATTCTGCAGTAGACTACATTTCAGTGGTCAAGCATGAAATCAGTTAGATGCAAATTTTCCCTATTAGATTTATTTTAACATTCTGTTTAACTCCATGTGTTCCTTGTGTATTATGCAGGTAACTTGTCCTCTCAGTCTTCATTAAAAAGACTTTTCTCTACTTGGACTAGTAGATATCCAGATGATAAAATTGATCCTATGAATATCTGGGATGACATCATCACAAACAGGTAAACACGTCTTTATATAATAAAACACTGCAGTACACAACTAAGAAAAGTAAAGGGAATACAATTAAAAATAAACACGTTTTGTCACAAACCGAAGTTTTGACATAAATTGTGTGTGTGAATTGCAAATTGCCTGTATCACCCCTTTTTAGTTTGTTTGGTTAAAGACATGCATTGTGTGACTGTAGGTTAGGGATCAAGGGAGGAAGAGACCGTTTCGTTGTCCTGACGCCTATCACCATTTGGCCAAATACTGTAAACTAACTCTCCCATTATGCTTTTAATCTCGCTGTGTCTGTGTGCCAGACATTCTATGTGTTGTATTTTGTTGTATTTAAAGGGACAGTCAATACCAGAATTTTAGTTGTTTTAAAAGATAGATAATCCCTTAATTACCAATTCCCCAGTTTCTCTTGTAAGGTGTATCCAGTCCACGGATTCATCCATTACTTGTGGGATATTCTCCTTCCCAACAGGAATCTGCAAGAGGATCACCCACAGCAGAGCTGTCTATATAGCTCCTCCCCCTAACTGCCACCCCCAGTCATTCTCTTGCAGCTCTCGACAAGGGAAGTAGCTAGAGAGATGTGGTGAATTAGTGTAGTTTATCTTCAATCAAAGTTTGTTATTTTTAAACGGTGCCGGCGTTGTACTGTTTTTTACCTCAGGCAGAAATTAGAAGAAGAATTTGCCTGAGGTTTTTGATGATCTTAGCAGGTTGTAACTAAGGTCCACTGCTGTTCTCACACACAACTGAAGAGTATGAGGAAACTTCAGCTGGGAGAACGGCCTGCAGAATTAACTGCCTGAGGTATGTTCAGTATATTATTTTCTAGAGGATGATAAGAACTTGAAAATGCTGACAGTGCCTGATATAGTTAAGGTAAGCCTGATTGCAGTGATTTAATAAACGACTGGCATCATGCTTGCAGTAAAAAGTAATTTTCATATTACTTTCTATTATGGCTTAGTATGTAAAACGTTTGCATATATATAAAGAACGTTTTTTTTACTGAGGTGATAAATCTTTGCTTGTGGCCTAGTTTTCCACATAGCTGTTATTTTTACTCCTAGGAATAGTTTTTTAAGGCCCTCTGACTTTGAGTGCATGGTGGGAGGGGCCTATTTTCGCGCTCTAATTGTGCAGTTGTTTTTACATTCTGAGACATCCAGCTTCCCTGAAGGAGTCCCCCTGACATATTGGGCCTATGTAAAGGGTTTTTGTGCCCTACAAAAGTCGTTTTATGGGAAGGTAGGAGCCCACAGTAGAGCTGTGGCAGTTTGCTTGTGACTGTTTTAACGGTTTTTACAGTTTTTTTGCTTCGTTTTTTGAACCTGAGGGGCTAATCATCCATTTGCAAGTGGGTGCGATGCTATTTTAGTCTATTATATACACTGTAAAAATTTCATAGAGTTAACTGCTTTTTTTCACTGTTTTGCAGTTTTTGTGTTTGTTTTTTTTCCTTAAAGGCACAGTACCGTTTTTTTATATTCTGCTTTTTCACATTAATTAAAGTGTTTTCAAGATTGCTGGTCTCATTACTAGTCTGTTAAACATGTCTGACATAGAGGAAACTCCTTGTTCATTATGTTTAGAAGCCATTGTGGAACCCCCTCTTAGAATGTGTACCAAATGCACTGATCTTACTATAAGTTATAAAGACCATATTCTGGCTTTAAAAGATTTATCACCAGAGAAAATTGACAAGGGTGAAGTTATGCAGACTAACTCTCCTCACGTGTCAGAGCCTATAACTCCCGCTCAAGGGGCACCAAGTACATCTAGCGCGCCCATTGCGTATACTTTACAAGACATGGCGGGCAGTTATGAATCATACTCTTAAAAGTAAAAGTATTGTCCAAACTGCAGAGGGTTACAAGGAAAGCGAGACAGCTCTAGGGCTAGAACAAATACAGCGCTCTCTGACGCTTTAGTAGCTATGTCCGAATCTACCCTCACAATGTGCAGAAGCGAATAAGGAGAGCTTCTATCTGTGGGTGATTTTTTCTGACTCTGGAAGACACTTCAACTTGATTCTGATATGTCTACATTTAAATTTAAGCTTGAACACTCCGCATGTTGCTCAGGGATGTTTTAGCAACTCTGGATGACTGTGACGCCATTGTAGTCCCAGAGAAATTGTGTAAATTGGATAAATACTACGCAGTGCCTGTTTACACTGATGTTTTTCCAATACTAAGAGGTTTTCAGAAATTATTACTAAGGAATGGGATAGACCAGGTGTACCGTTCTCTCCCCCTCCTGTTTTTAAAAAGATGTTTCCCATAGATGCACTACATGGGACTTGTGGCAAACGTTCCCTAAGGTGGAGGGAGCAGTCTCTACCTCTAGCGAAGCGTACAACTATCCCTGTCGAGGACAGTTGTGCTTTTCTAGATCCAATGGACAAAAAAATATAGAGGGTTACCTTAAGAAAATTTTTATTCAACAAGGTTTTATTCTCCAGCACCTTGCATGCATTGCCCCCTGTCACTGCTGCTGCGGCCTTCTGGTTTGAGTCTCTAGCAGAGGCTCTACAGGTAGAAACCCCATTGGATGATATCCCTTGACAAGCTTAAAGCTCTTAGCTAGCCAATTCATTTGGTTTCTGACGCCGTTGTTCATTTAACCAAAACTATCGGCTAAGAACTCAGGTTTTGCAATTCAGGCGCCGTAGGGCGCTATGGCTTACATCAGGGTCAGCATGACGGTTACTTAAAGTCTAAGTTTCTCACATTTCCCTTCAAGGGGCAGACCCTATTCGGGCTTGGACTGAAGGAGATCATTTCTGATATTACTGGAGGAAAAGGTCACGCCCTTCCTCAGGATAGGTCCAACAAATTAAGGACCAAACAGCCTAATTTTTGTGCCTTTCGAAACTTCAAGAGTGGCGCAGCTTCAACCTCCTCTAATACAAAACAAGAGGGAAATTTTGCCCAGTCCAAGCCGGTCTGGAGACCTAACCAGGCTTGGAACAAAGGAAAGCAGGCCAAAAAAACTGCTGCTGCCTCTAAGACAGCATGAAAGATCAGCCCCCGATCCAGTAACGGATCTTTTAGGGGGCAGACTTTCTTTCTTCGCCCAGGCTTGGGCAAGAGATGTCCAGGATCCCTAGGCATTGGAAATCGTGTCCCAGGGATATCTTCTGGACTTCAAAGCTTCTTCCCAAAAAGGAAGATTTCATCTCTCACAATTATCTGCAAATCAGATAAAGAGAGAGGCATTCTTACATTGTGTTCAAGACCTCCTAGTTATGGGAGTGATCCACCCAGTTCCAAAGGAGGAACAGGAGCAAGGCTTATATTCAAATCTGTTTGTGGTTCCCCAAGAAAGAGGGAACCTTCAGACCAATCTTAGATCCTCAAGATCCTAAACAAATTTCTCAGGGTCCCCTCCTTCAAGATGAGACTATTCGAACCATCCTACAGGAGGGTCAATATATGACTACGTGGACTTTAAGGATGCTTATCTGCACATTCTGATACACAGAGATCATCATCGGTTTCTCAGGTTAGCCTTCCTAGACAGGCTATTACCAGTTTGTGGCTCTTCCCTTTGGGTTAGCTACGGCACCAAGAATCTTTACGAAGGTTCTGGGGTCACTTCTAGCGGTCCTAAGGCCGCGGGGTATAGCAGTAGCCCCTTACCTAGATGACATTCTAATACAGGCGTCGAATTTTCAAATCGCCAGGTTCCATAACAGACATTGTTCTGGCATTACGCGAGGTCGCTATGGGAGGAAAGTGAACGAAGAAAAAGAGTTCTCTATCCCCTCTCACAAGAGTTTCCTTTCCTAGGAACTCTGATAGATTCTGTAGAAATGAAGATTTACCTGACAGGAAGCCAGGTTGTCAAAACTTCTAAAATTCCTGCCGTGTACTTTATTCTAATTCTGCCCTTCAGTGGCTCAGTGTATGGAAGTAATCGGCTTAATGGTAGCGGCAAATGGACATAGTGCCATTTGCCCCGCCTACCACTCCTCAGACCGACTGCAACCTCCTGCATGCTCAGTCGGTGGAATGGGGATTACACAGATTTGTCCCCCTCTACTAAATCTGGATCACGAGACCAGGGATTCTTTTTTCTGGTGGCTTATCTCGGGTCCATCTGTCCAAGGGTATGACCTTCCGCAGGCCCAGATTGGACAGTAGTAACGACAGATGCCAGCCTTCTGGGCTGGGGTGCAGTCTGGAACTCCCTGAAAGCTCAGGCTTGTGGACTCAGGAGGAGGACACTCCCTTCCCAAAAAAACATTCTGGATCTAAGAGCGAATTCAATTGCCTCTTCAGGCTTGGCCTCAGCTAGCTGCGGTCAGGTTCATCAGATTTCAGTCTGACAATATCACGACTGTAGCCATACATCAACCATCAAGGGGGAACAAGGAGTTCCCTAGCAATGTTGGAGGTTTCAAATATAATTCTATGGGCAGAGGTTCACATCTTGCCATCTATCAGCTATCCCATAACCAGAGTAGAGAACTGGGAGGCGGATTTTCTAAGTCAACAGACTTTTCATCCGGGGGAGTGGAAACTCCATCCGGAGGTGTTTGCCACAGTTGATTCAACTTTGGGGCAAACCAAGAACTGGAATCTCATGGCGTCTTGTCAGAACGCCAAGCCCTTCCTTGTTACGGATCCAGGTCCAGGGATCCCAAGGCAGCGCTGATAGATGCTCATAGCAGCGCCTTGGTCTTTCAACCTGGCTTATGTGTTTCCACCGTTTTCCTCTGCTTCCTCGTCTGATTGCCAAGATCAAGCAGGAGAGAGCTTCGGTGATTTTGATAGCATCTGCGTGGCCACGCAGGACTTGGTATGCAGATCTGGTGGACATGTCATCCCTTCCACCATGGACTCTACCGCTGAGGCACGACCTTCTACTTCAGGGTCCTTTCAACCATCCAAATCTAATTTATCTGCGTCTGACTGCTTGGAGATTGAACGCTTGATTTCTCCATCATTGGTGTGTCCGGTCCACGGCGTCATCCTTACTTGTGGGAATATCTCTTCCCCAACAGGAAATGGCAAAGAGTCCCAGCAAAAGCTGGCCATATAGTCCCTCCTAGGCTCCGCCCACCCCAGTCATTCTCTTTGCCACGGAGATGGTTAAGAGTATGTGGTGTTTTAGTTGTAGTTTTTTATTCTACTATCAAGAGTTTGTTATTTTAAAATAGTGCTGGTATGTACTATTTACTCTGAAACAGAAAAAGATAAAGAGTTCTGTTTGTGAGAGGAAGATGATTTTAGCAGACAGTAACTAAAATCGTGTGCTGTTTCTACATAGGACTGTTGAGATGAAGTAACTTCAGTTGGGGGAAACAGTTAGCAGACTTTTTCTGCTTAAGGTATGACTAGCCATATTTCTAACAAGACTGTGTAATGCTGGAAGGCTGTCATTTCCCCTCATGGGGACCGGTAAGCCATTTTCTTAGTCTCAAACAGAATGAAGGGCTTAATATGGGCTATAAAACTGGTAGACACTTTTATGGACAAAATCGATTGCTTTATTTGGGCATTTTATACATGTTTATGCTTGTAATTCACACTTATAAGCTTGGGGAACGTTTTTTAACGTCAGGCACTGTGTTAGACACCTTTCCAGTTAGGAAGGGCCTTCCCAGTTGTAGGCTGAGCCTCATTTTCGCGGCATTACTGCGCAGTTACTTTTTGAGAGCAAGACATGCAGATGCATGTGTGAGGATCCTAAAGTAGTTGGAAAAGTTCCTAGAAGGCTTCATTTGGTATCGTATTCCCCCCTGGGTTTGGTAAAGTCGCAGCAAAGGCTGTAGCTGGGACTGTAGAGGGGTATAAAACCTGTAACCGGCTCCGGTTTCTTTATTTTAAGGGTTTTAAACTAGGTAAATTGGGTGTGCAAATACTTTGAATGCTCTTAAGACACTGTGGTGAAAATCTGGTAATTTTTGAACAATTCCCTTCATACTTTTTCACATATTCAGTAATAAAGTGCTGCATTGTTTAAAATTTAAAGAGACCAGCTAAAGTTTTTGTCTTTAAAACGGTTTTTGTACCTTTATTGACAAGTTTAAGCCTGTTTAACATGTCTGCACCTTCAGATAAAGCTATGTTCTATATGTATGAAAGTCAATGTGTCTCCCCTTCAAAATTGTGTGATAATTGTGCCATAGGTCCAAACAACGTAAGCACAGTACTGCCACAGATAATAAAGTTTGCCCAAGAACCGGTGGCTCTAAGGATGCGTATCTACATATCCTATCCACAAAGAACATCATCAGTTCCTAAGGTTTGCCCTTTCTGGACAAACATTACCAGTTTGTGGGCCCTCCCATTCGGGTTAGCCACTGCCTCCAAGGATTTTCACAAAGGTACTCGGGTCCCTTCTAGCGGTTCTAAGACCCGAGGGGCATTGCAGAGTAGTACCATACTTGGACGACATTCTAATACAAGGTCCGTCTCCTTTCAAGGCAAAGGCTCATACAGACATCGTTCTGGCCTTTCTCAGATCTCACGGATGGAAGGTGAACCTAGAAAAAATTTCCCCTGTCTCCGTCGACAAGAGTTCCTTCTGGGAACACTAATAGATTCTTTAGAAATGAGGATTTTCCTGACAGAAGTCAGAAAGTCAAAACTTCTAAACGCTTGTCAAGTTCCTTCTTTCTTCCTCGTCCTTCCGTAGCTCAGTGCATGGAAGTAGTAGTAGGGCTTGATGGTTTGCAGCAATGGACATTGTTCCTTTTGCGCGAAATTCATCTAAGCACCATTACAACTGTGCATGCTGAAACAGTGGAATGGGGACTATACAGATTGTCTCCAGTGATTCAAGTAGATCAGAAGACCAGAGATTCACTCCGTTGGTGGCTAACCCTGAACCACATATCCAGGGAATGAGCTTCCGCAGACCAGAGTGGGTCATCGTCACGACCAACGCCAGTCTAGTGGGCTGGGGCGCGGTCTGGGAATCCCTGAAAGCTCAGAGACTATGGTCTCGGGAAGAGTCTCTTCTCCCAATAAACATATGGAACTGAGAGCGATATTCAATACTCTCAGGGCTCTGCCTCAGCTAGCCAAAGGCCAGATTCATAAGATTCAATCAGGACAACATGACGACTGTTGCTTATATCAATCATAGGGGGAACAAGGAGTTCCCCTGGCGATGAAAGAAGTGACAAAATAATACAATGGGCGGAGGATCACTCCTGCACCTATCTGCGATCACATCCCCAGGTGTGGAAAACTGGGGAAGCGGATTACCTGAGTCGTCAGACATCTCCATCCGGGGGAGTGGGGACTCCACCCGGAGATCTTTGCCCAGTTGACTCAATTATTGGGCAATTCCAGACATGGATCTGATGGCGTCTCGTCAGACACTTCAAGGTTCCTTGCTACGGGTCCAGATCAGGGATCCCAAGGCCGGCTCTAGTGGACGCCACTGAGTAGCGCCTTGGACCTTCCTACCTAGCCTATGTGTTACCAACCGTTTCCTCTCATTCCCCAGGCTGGTAGCCAGGATCAAGCAGGAGAGGGCCTCTGTGATCTTGATAGCTCCTGCGTGGCCACGCAGGACTTGGTATGCAGACCTGGTGAATATGTCATCGGTTCCACCATGGAAGCTACCTTTGAGACAGGATCTTCTTGGTACAGGGTCCATTCGAACATCCAAATCTGGTGTCCCTCCAGCTGACGGCTTGGAAATTGAACGCTTGATTCTATCAAAGCGTGGGTTTTTCAGATTCTGTGATAGATACTCTAGTTCAAGGCCAGAAAACGGTAACTAGAAAAATTTACCATAAAATATGGAAAAGATATATCTGCTGGTGTGAATCCAAGGGATTCTTATGGAATAAGATCAAAATTCCTAAGATCCTTTCCTTTCTACAAGAAGGTTTGGATAAAGGATTATCAGCGAGTTCTCTAAAGGGACAGATTTCTGCCTTTATCTGTCCTTATTACACAAACGACTGGCAGCTGTGCCAGATGTTTCAAGCATTTGTTCAGGCTCTGGTAAGGATCAAGCCTGTTTACAGAACCTTTGACTCCTCCCTGGAGTTTAAAATCTAGTTCTTTCAGTTCTTCAAGGGGTTCCGTTTTGAACCATCTACATTCCATAGATATTAAGTTGTTATCTTGGAAAGTTTTGTTTTTGGTTGCTATTTCTTCTGCTAGAAGAGTTTCTGAGTTATCTGCTCTGCAGTGTTCTCCCGCCCTATCTGGTGTTCCATGCAGATAAGGTGGTTTTGCGTACTAAGCCTGGTTTTCTTCCAAAGGTTGTTTCTAACAAAAATATTAACCAGGAGATAGTTGTACCTTCTTTGTGTCCGAATCCAGTTTCAAAGATAGGAACGTATTGTTACACAATTTGGACGTAGTCCGTGCTCTAAAATTCTATTTAGAAGCTACAAAGATTTCAGACAAACATCTTCCTTGTTTGTCGTCTATTCTGGTAAAAGGAGAGGTCAAAAAGCGACTTCTACCTCTCTTCTCCTTTTGGCTAAAAAGCAATCATCCGATTGGCTTACGAGACTGCCGGACGCAGGCCTCCTGAAAGAATCACAGCTCACTCCACTAGGGCTGTGGCTTCCAACATGGGCCTTCAAGAACGAGGCTTCTGTTGATCAGATAGTAAGGCAGCGACTTGGTCTTCACTGCACACTTTTGCCAAATTTACAGATTCCGATACTTTTGCTTTCTTCGGAGGCTATTTTTGGGGAGAAAGGGTTTGCAAGCGTGGTGCCTTCCGTTTAGGTAACCTGATTGCTCCCTCCCTTCATCCGTGTCCTAAAGCTTTGGTATTGGTTCCCACAAGTAAGGATGACGCCGTGGACCGGACACACCCAATGTTGGAGGAAAACAGAATTTATGCTTACCTGATAAATTACTTTCTCCAACGGTGTGTCCCGGTCCACGGCCCCGCCCTGGTTTTTTAATCAGGTTTGATTAATTATTTTCTTTAACTACAGTCACCACGGCCCACCCTATAGTTTCTCCTGTTTTTTCCTCCTGTCCGTCGGTCGAAATGACATGGGGTGGGCGGAGCCTAGGAGGGACTATATGGCCAGCTTTTGCTGGGACTCTTTGCCATTTCCTGTTGGGGAAGGAGATATTCCCACAAGTAAGGATGACGCCGTGGACCGGACACACCGTTGGAGAAAGTAATTTATCACGGTAAGCATAAATTCTGTTTTTATCAAAACGTGGTTTCTCGAGTCGGTCATTGATACCCTTAATTCAGGCTCGAAAGCCTGTCACCAGGAAAATTTATCATAAGATATGGTTGTAAATATCTTCATTGGTGTGACTCCAAGGGTACTCATGGAGTAAAGTCAGGATTCCCAGGATATTATCTTTTCTCCAAGAAGGATTGGAGAAGGGATTGTCAGCTAGTTCCTTAAAGGGACAGATTTCTGCTCTGTCTATTCTTTCTGCACAAGCGTTCCTGGCGGATGTTCCAGACGTTCAGGTGTTTTGTCAGGCTTTAGTTAGAATCAAGCGGTGTTTTAAACCTGTTGCTCCGCCCATGGAGTTTAAATTTAGTTCTTAAGTTCTTCAAGGGGTTCCGTGTTGAACCTCTGCATTCCATAGATATCAAGCTTTTATCTTGGAAAGTTCTGTTTCTGGTAGCTATCTCTTGGGCTCGAAGAGTTTCAGAGTTATACTGCCTTGCAGTGTGTATTCCCCTTATCTGATCTTCCATGCAGATAAGGTAGTTTTGCGTACCAAACCTGGGTTTCTTCCTAAGGTGGTACCTAATAAGAATATCAATCAGGAGATTGTTGTTCCGTCACTGTGTCCTAATCCTTCTTCAAAGAAAGAACGTCTTTTACACAATCTTGACGTGTTCGTGCTTTAAAGTTTTATTTACAAGCTACTAAAGATTTTCGTCAAAACATCTGCATTGTTTGTTGTCTGCTCTGGACAGAGGAAAGGCCAAAAGGCTTCAGCAACTTCTCTTCTTTTTGGTTAAGAAGTATAATCCGCTTAGCTTCTGAAAACTGCTGGCCAGCAGCCCTCCTGAAAGAATTACAGCTCATTCCACTAGAGCGGTGGCTTCCACATGGGCTTTTTAAAAATGAGGCTTCTGTTGAACAGATTTGTAAGGCGGGCAACTTGGTCTTCGCTTCATACCTTTTTCTAAATTCTACAAATTTGATACTTTTGCTTCTTCGGAGGCTATTTTTGGGAGAAAGGTCTTACAGGCAGTGGTGCCCTCGTTTAAGCGCCTGCCTTTTCCCTCCCTTCATCCATGTCCTATAGCTTTTGTATTGGTATCCCACAAGTAATGGATGAATCCGTGGACTGGATACACTTTACAAGAGAAAACAAAATTTATGCTTACCTGATAAATTTATTTCTCTTGTGGTGTATCCAGTCCACAGCCCGCCCTGTCATTTTAAGGCAGGTGTTTTTTATTTTTAAACTACAGTCACCACTCCACCCTATAGTTTCTCCTTTCTTTTGCTTGTCTTCGGTCGAATGACTGGAGGTGGCAGTTAGGGGAGGAGCTATATAGGACAGCTCTGCTGTGGGGTGATCCTCTTGCAGCTTCCTGTTGGGAAGGAGAATATCCCACAAGTAATGGATGAATCCGTGGACTGGATACACCACAAGAGAAATAAATTTATCAGGTAAGCATAAATTTTGTTTTTGCATAACCAACACAGTTATAATTATACACATTTTTTACATCTGTAATTACCTTGTATCTAAGCCTTAGCAGACTGCCACCTTATTTCAGTTCTTTTGACAGACTTGCATTTTAGCCAATAGAGCTGTCTCCATGGTAAATTTACGTGCATGAGCTCAATGTTTTCTATATGAAACACGGGAACTAATGCCCTCTAGTGGTGGAAAACTATCAAAATGCATTTAGATTAGAGGCGACCGTCAAGCTCTAAGAAATTAGCATATGAACCTCCTAGGTTTAGCTTTCAACTAAGAATACCAAGAGAACAGAGAAAAATTGGTGATAAAAGTGAATTGGAAAGTTGTTTAAAATGACATGCCCTATTTGAACATGAAAGGTTTTTTTGGACTTGCTTGTCCCTTTAACTGCCTGAGTCTCTGAAAGCTTTCAGCTGTCTGTGAGTACTTGGTGAGCACCCAGGGCTCTGGGTTTTGCAGGGTCATAGGATTATTATTATCAGGTATTTGTAGAGCGCCAAACAGATTCCGCAGGATGTGTACCCAGTCTGGTCTGAGAGTGCAGTCCATCTCAGAGTTTTGTGTGTGTGTGTATATATGTGTATGTTAAGAGATATATATATATATATATACTGGTATATATATATACAGTATATATACTGTATGTGTGTATATATATATATATATATATATATATATATATGTGTGTGTGTGCATATTTATATATATATATATATTTATATGTATACATACATATATATATGTATACATACATATATATACACATATACAGAAAGAGAAGTGCTCTCTCAGCTCAATAGCTTGTTCTATGGCAATTTACCACCTGGGAGCAGCTTCATAGCCCAATAGTGCCTTCACAAAGAAGAACTTTCCTGAAGTATATCAGTGTGATATATTTCTCAGTCTCTTTATTAGAATATAACCAGATAATACAGGATATTTATATGCTTTATTTAAAAACAGAAAAAAAATCTGAAAAAAAATGGTTTTATAGGCTAAAGTGGTAAAAGTGGTAAGTATTTAGTATGACCTCCCCTTACACTTAAAGAAATAGCAGGAACCTGGCTCTCGTAAACCTTAATAGAATGGAACCCTAATTAATGTCTTTGTTAACACCTGTATCTGTCCTACTATTTCATATCAAAATGACTGCTGTTAAAAGGTCTATTACACCAGGTTTTTGCAAGACATGCTTGAGCATTACAATACACATGTGGCATGAGTTTAATTAATTGGAAGCTTGCTAATAAGACCAACTTTCAATCACATCATTCCATTCAAATTGCCAAAGCTCACAGAATTTGAGAGACATAAAATCATACTTTTACATCAGCAAGGCCACTCTCAAAGGAAAATAAGCAAACAAACTAGATATTCAATATGTGGTATTCAAGCTGTTATAAAGAAATTTGAAGAATCACAAGGGGTGGAAAAAGGACTGGAGGGCCAAGAAAACTTTCAAAATCTGATACGTTTCTCAGAATTTCTTCTTTGAGAGACCAGAAGAAGTCTAGCAAGGACCTGGCTCATCATCTGGCAGCTTCATCGGGATGCCAAGTTGACCCTTCTACAGTCTGAAGAAGCTTGATCAGGAATGGTCTTTGTGGAAAGGTAGCAGCCAAGAAACCACTTTTTCTGAAGGGGAACATGGGGAAAAAGCTAAGATATGCTAAAGCTCACAAAGATTGGAATGCAAATAAGTGGAAAAGAGTATTATGGAGTGTTGAATAAATGTTTAAAATTTTTGGGTCTATCGTCGACAATATGTGAGAAGAAAAGTTGAAGAGAGATGCAAGAAAGAGTGCTTGCTGCCATCAGTGAGGTTCTGTCCTGGTTTCGGGCAGCATTTTTACCAGTGGTGTTGGCGATATTGTACGAATTAATGGGATTATGAATGCTAAAAAAGTACAGACAGGTTTTAATTCATCATGCCATTCCTTCTGGAAAACACCTGATTGGGAATGGTTTTATCTTTTAGCATGATAACGATTCCAAGGACACTGCTAATGCAGTGAAATCATATTTGGAGAGAAAAACATCTGATCAAACACAACAGTCATGAACTGGCCTCCACAGATAAATAAATGAAAGACAACCTAAATCTAATGAAGAACTCTCTTAAAGGGACACTGAACCCAATTTTTTCCTTTCATGATTCAGATAGAGCATGCAATTTTAAGCAACTTTCTAATTTACTTCTATTATCAATTTTTTCTTTGTTCTCTTGCTATCTTTATTTGAAAAAGAAGACATCTATGCTAAGGAGCCAGCAAATTGTTGGTTCAGACCCATGGACAGCACTTGTTTATTGGTGCTGTCCAATCAGCAAGGACAACCCAGGTTGTTCACCAAAAATGGACCGGCATCTAAACTTACATTCTTGCTTTTCAAATAAACATAGTAAGAGAGTAAAGAAAATATGATAGTAGGAGTAAATTAGAAAGTTGCTTAAAATTGCATGCTCTATCTGAATCACAAAAGAAAAAAAATTGGGTCAGTGTCCCTTTAAGTGTTGAAAGAAGCCTGGTATAATATACCAGAAGATTACTTCAGAAAACGTCAGGACAGTCCCCCCAAAAGAGTTTCTAAATACTGACTTGAGCCTGAAGAAGCCTTTTTTGTTCTGAAAATTGTGTTGTTTATTATATTTTATGTACATATTTCCTGAATTTTCTCTTTGTATCATAATAAAGGGACCGAAAAAATAAATATGGATGGTCATTAAAACTTTGCTAAAACAACAAATCTATTGGTGGCCTAGTACTTTTGCACAGTACTGTGTGTTTATGTATATACATATACACACAGTACATGTTCTTTATAATTTTACTCTTATCTCTTTATGTGATTGAGTTATTCCTTATAATGTTTATCTTTATTTAATTGAGTTATTTTTCTTATATATTTCAATGTTTGTAATCATATCGGTATTTATTTGATTTCAATTGTATATAATAATTATTTGTCCTGGGTCAAACTATTGTTCTGTTTCTCAATAACTCTTAATTTCTTTCCTTCCTTGCAGGTGTTTCTTTTTGGACAAAATTCGAGATAAATTACCCAGCCAGCAAGTGGATGATAGTATGGAAATAGAAGATGTGGGAGATGGCAGTGGGGAGCTGGATATGGACAGAAAAGATGATATTAACTCAATGATCAGACAGTGCAAATTTACCATGAAATTAAAGATGGTTGAAAGTGCTAGAAAACAGGTAATAGATCTGTCATCTCAAACTGTGTTAATGAAAGATTTAAGAGAACTAAGGAAATGTGTGTTATTCTAATATTTGTTTTGTTTCTTTTTTTGTAAAAAAAGCAGGGAAGCAGGACATATATACACAAACCACTATAATATTATTTATTTTCTAAGCAGTGTCTTAAAAGTGCCTTGCTGTTCTGCCTTGCAAGAGTTCTACCTTTCTTCTATATCCATTTATGTTCTCTTCTGTATCCTATTGTGTATGGTGACACTTTTTGAATACTGTATTTTGCTGTTAAATCAACAGTATTTTACTATTCATATGCCTTATGGCTTAAGACGTGACTGAATATTGGTTCTTCTTATCTGTCTTTGTACAGTCCTGTTTGTTTCTATTATTAACAATAATACATGTGGTAGTATCTTTTTCTTTCCTTGTATAGAGAAATAACAAGCCTAACATGAGTTTGTCACTGGCGGTCATGTCTTCATGTGAACTTTCAGGAACGTATAACTGTATTTGTTTTATATATATGAATATCTGAGACTTCTGTTGTAATATCAGGTGGGGATTCATTTTCACAATATTGCAGCAGTTGCTAACATCAGTCATTAGGAATGCAAGTGTTAGATCAGTCATTGAGATGGTTTGTTGCCTTCTCAGATGGGCTAAGTTCAACTCAGATTCTAAGGCCCTAAGAAGAAGTTCTCACCATGATAAGCATTTTTATATCTATATTTATTCTTTATTTCACCAGAATCTTGTTATAGATGCAGTAGGTATTCATCGGTATAGGTATTTCCTCCAATTGCTCTCCTTGCTTTTTTTTCCTTCTTTTAGTAGTATAGGACCACTAGTTCTTCAATGTCAATATCAGGATCTGAAAGTGATTGCACTTATGTTTAGGTTACAGAGTTCCATCTTGCAGTGAGCCAGTAGCTGTTTAACTGCTAAGGATTATTGCTATATTTGGGTGACACTTTTTTCTTAATAGACTGAAGGAAAGAATCTTCATTAGGCATCCATATAATTTCTGAAGCCTTGAAGGTTTGATGGTACTTATGTGATTTACCACAAGGGCTAGATCTTAGTGACCCAATGTTGACAAAGACATTTCTACAACAGACCTTGCAGAAATGTCTCTATTGATCATGATTTTTGAAACATCATACTTAAGACACGTGAACAGCTTAAGCTGTGTAGCAGCTCCCAAGTAATAGAAATCACTATTATTTTGATGTGAACTGGTATACCATAATATCATCCGTATCCTGTGACTCTGACTTAACATATCAAAGACCCATCTATCTGCGATAGATTCAATCCTAGGGGAGGGTATGAACATCTGGGACCCTCCCTTAAAAAGTGGCAGAGAGGGGGGCGTGTCTGGACCACTGTCCATGGCTGCCAGCATTTTTTTACACTTGTAAATTGCTATCTTGATATATCCACTGAATATCAGCTATTCATTCTATCATCTAAGCTTGAAAACAGCATATTACGATGCCTACAAACTGATAGCAACTAACGATCAACCCTTCATAAGAAACACCAGTGTAGAAGACTGATCAACTTAGGACTGGCGGTTGGCCACATTTAATAAGGCCTCAACATTCTCACTTCTAATGGAGTAATCTAAAGCGATAACATTGATCTGAACATAAAGTCTGACCATGGCAATCAGCAGTGATGAAATCTACTTGGCTATACAGAAAATGCTGGGAGAGCTGGCTCAGAAGCTGACAATACATTATACTAACCCGGATCAAGTCTCCACTGTCCAACTGCAGGAGGATGGATACTACCCTCCTAGATCGGCAGAAAGATTTGTCGGCGCTTACAGAGCTGAGATGTATTGAAGAGACTGATGCCCCCCGCACTGCTTTCCTGGGTTGCTCAGTTCCCTCATGTCGCTCTGGCCCATACAGAGGGGGATGCGATTGGTCCTCTGGTATGTGACGCAGGCAGACCATCAAGTAGATATACAGGTAGCCAAGACCGACCAAAAATTCCAACTGGCCCGTTGGGCTCTTAATTAAAGTTCAGATAATACAGGACTTGGAGATCCATCCTATTACAGCAGCCCAGTCGGCTCTAGCCACCCTTTGTTGAATCGGAACATCTGTGAACTGACAACCCAGCTACATCAGCCATTGAGTTGCTATCTGCCTCTTGGGACTCAAGGTCTAAAGACTGACAAATTGTGGGCTACACAGAGAGTAAAACTACTACCTATCGAAGTCTGGATATCCCCTCTTAGAAACCTGGTCATACATGTACTCACATGGCCACAACCATAAAAAGAGCTGGTGTTCCCTTCATCCCTATTCGCCTGCCCAGATTAAAGAAGGAATGGGCTGAGAGTAGCTGATTTTTGTAAGGAGCCTTCCGCTCTTTTTGCACTGGGCATGGCGCTGGAACTACACCTTTATCCCTTTGTCTCAAAATGATAGCGCCAAACAGTAAAGAGTTTTACCTAGACCCTATACAGCAAAACAAAAACTTTCTTGATCGCTCTGTAGAGCATTAAATCTCCTGGGACTCTCCTCTACTCTGCATAGGAAACCAACGACCCGCAGTGGGATGATATCATCACTCTAACAACACAGTCTTGGAGATTAGGAGGGTACTAAGTCATGAAGGCCCCACTCACTTTGGAGATTTTGCTTTCTCTTGTGTATTATATACTATTTTTCCTGTTAAAGTTGAGAGCTGTTCGTTTTTACATAATGGAGAATTGACTTAATATTTTTGCATCCTCAGCTAAGAAGCAATTGTACCTCTCTGCGCATTTAGCCATCATATTTACCCACAGCTAGAGCTCTCTATTTATTCACTTGTTATAACCTTCACAGAACTTGGGAGCTCTGAGTTTTCTCTTTTGTTATTTATAAGTTTAGCAGGGGTGTCACATTGCAGAATTATTAGTGATTTTATAGCTGAATCTCACTACACATGCAAGCATTATTCTACACTGCAGCCTTCTTTACAATCATTTTAGAGGGGAGACCCTCTCACACTCTTCTGGTTTGTCTCGGTTTGTAAACGCGCTTGCTAAGTCCTGACCCCATGTACCTTTTTTAAGTAAGATGACATTGAACTTACCTGCTCAACCTCCAACCCTCACCCCAAACTGGTTAGTATATCTGTGTAGAATGTTGGAAAGACTTCCATTTGTATGTTTTTACATTATACCAAGTGAGAGCATTGGGACTTTAGAATACTGTCATTATATACTTACTGTCTCACCCTAACAGTTGATTAGTCGCATCTCATCTCCTAATAGTAGCCTTATCAGCTTAAACAGTAACATTTCACTAGGCAGGGGCCTTTCCCATTTCTACTATAGGGCCGTGTATACTTGGATAGGAGCTTGTGTGTCTCTCTCCAAACTAAATATAGCCCCTTGAGATACTATATCCCACAGCTTGAATGCATAGACGAGCTCTGACCTGAGACACAAGTCTGATATAGCGATATGCTTCTTACATCCCTATATATGTTCTAAAATCTTCTAGTTAGTACCTGCGTTAGTCAAGTAGCTAGTGTATATTCATCTTTACCATTGTATATCCAGTGTACATTATACTGGTCCACATTTTATTCATTCCTCATTAGTATAACTGAAGGGATAAATCTTTTGGATGTATAAGTATCTAGCTCAATTGTTGGACGGGGTGGCTCAACTCCACTGTCAGCGGCCAAGATAGTGGGTGTGAGCTACCTTCTCTCCAATAAAATGCTCATATTTAACAACTTGGTAGAGCGGAATGTACACATTGCCCAGGAGGTTTAAAATGATAAACAATTTGATAATATAGGTTTACTACCTAGTTTTATGCTTTTAAAAGATGCAGGGAGTAAACTGGTGCCTGGCTTTTCCTGACTATTATAACTCCCACTCAGAATATTTTATGCGTTAGCTACCCTCCATTCATCTACTTCAAATACATAGTTGTGGAGAGGAACCACTATTCCGGGAGCATTACATATCTAAACATTAAGGTACCCTTTCGCAAGCTATCCATCACCATGCTATTCTTAGGTCCTTCATAGCAATCATAAGGTACATACTTATAGCCTGGATACCCTCAGTAGAATTCAATCTTTGCACTCCATTTCTAGAGTCAGCGACTCCCTAACTGAGTTCCATATCCCTTCCTCACACTACCTTATAATGTTATTATAATTCCTCTTGTCTATGACATTAGTTTAGCAAGATCCAAGAGTGACCCTCTAATTCCTATACTAGAAAAATCAAGCTTTTAATTTACGTATATTTCTTTATTGTGTTATTGTTATATGTGTACACATTCATTGTGATCTAGATATCTAGTTATTATGGTATTTGTCTACTGTACTCCGTCAATTTGTTTTACCTTTAACATCTCCCAGGCAATAACTTATATTACTATGTCTTGATATATGAATAATATTTTGAACAACAGATTATGGCTCTAGATATCCCTCTATTACTCCAAGTTATTCATGGAGCATTTCTTAAATGTGTATTAGCCCTCTACTTACACATTACATTGGCTCTATAGTGACCCCAAAAGAAACCTAATTGCTAATAAGCCCCAATTATAATAATATCATAAAAATCCCATGGACACGCCCCCCCATCCACATAACTTTCGAGCAGCTTTTCACTAAGCCCAGTCCACTCACTTATTCATTGGTTGTTCAACAGATAATGTCATTTGTAATCCTACAATTGAAAATGTTTTATCATCACCTACTACAAAGTCATAGATTATCATATATAGAGGGATTTTCTTTCAGGTGCTTATTCACCAATATATTCTCTATTCCCTACAAAGAAGGTATTACAGACGCATATTCCATAGTCCTCACAAACTTGTTGTATAGCTTATTATATACCATATCAACCTGCATATACTATGTATAGTTTCTGTTATTGTAAATGGACAAAAGTCTTTTGTTGCATCAGTCTAAAATCTCAATAAAAAAGAAAATTTAAAAAAAAAAAAGTGGCAGTTACTTGACCAATTGCTAATCTTTTCATCATTTAGACAGGACTTAGAACTGAGTCACCTCTCCAGTGTTGCCTCCAAAGAAGATTAGGTGAATTGCTGGAAAAAGACTGTAGCTGTGCTTGTCTCACCAGGCTGTGCTCTGGTGTGTGCCACCATCTTAGGTCAGACGAGGTTATTGCTGTGAGGTCAGACACATGCAAACATGCATTGTATTATGGATAATTAAAATGGCTCTGACATAGAAACATATGATCTGCTTGTAATTCCCTGCCACTGTAAGTTCTGTTGCACATTTCACTATATTTGTTTCACACAACATTGGTCACTGACTGTACTTTGTTGCAGCCACTAGCTATTTGTGGGTCTCTGACTGCACAGGGGGTATGGGATCCTCAGAAGACGAAGTTACCCATCAATGTTCTGGAACGCTTTGCAATATTCAGGGCTCTTTAAACCTGGCCTCTGTTGAAAAGGGAGTCTTATCTCTGTTTTCAGTTAGACAATGTCACAGCAGTAGCTTATGTGAACCATCAGATGGGTACTCGTAGTTCCCTAGCTATGATGGAGGTGTCCTCGATTCTCTCTTGGGCAGAAGCAAATTCTTGTCTAGTCTCTGCAATTCACATTCCAGGATGGTGAACAATTGGGAGGCAGACTTCCTTAGTTGTCAATCTCTTCATTCAGGAGAGTGGTCCTCTTAACCAGGATGTGTTCAATCAGATTGTGGATCTTTGGGGTCTCCCAGAAAAAAGATATGATGGCCTTTCATTTGAACAACAAACTTCCCAGGTACTTTGTGAGGTCCAGGCATCCTCAGGCAGAGGAAGTTGATTGCTCTAGTAGTTCCTTGGTCATTTCAGACTGCTTATCTGTTCCCTCCTCTAGTTCTTCTTCCCAGAGAGATTTCTTAGATAAGGTTGGAGAAGTAATTTGTAATCCTGATTGCTTCAGCATTGCCTCGCAAGATTTGGTATGCAGATCTGGTTCAAATGTCCAGTTGCCTTTCTTGGCTTCTTCCTCTGCAGTCAGACCTTCTGTCTTAAGGTCCTTTCTTCCATCCGACTCTAAAGTCTATAAAATGTGATGGCATTAAAATTGAATGTTTAGACATAGGGGTTTTTCAGATTCTGTGTTTGAAACTCTGATTCAGGTTCGCAAACCTGTTTCTAGGAAGATTTATCACAAGGTTTTTAAAACCTTCATTTCTAGGTGTGTCAATCATGGTTTTTCCTGGCATTATTTAGAATCCCTAGGATTCCTCAGTTTTTACAGGATGCCTGGATAAGG
Source organism: Bombina bombina (assembly GCF_027579735.1). Lineage (NCBI taxonomy): Eukaryota > Metazoa > Chordata > Amphibia > Anura > Bombinatoridae > Bombina > Bombina bombina. The sequence goes on along the minus strand of NC_069503.1, from coordinate 876,074,436 downwards.
GTTTATCTGCCAGTTCTCTGAAAGGGCAGATTTCAGATCTTTCAGGTTTTGTTCCAAAGAAAGATTGCTAATCTTCCTGATGTGCATTGTTTTGTTTGAGCCTATTTCTACTCCATGGAATCTTATCCTGGTGTTAAGGATCTTGCAGGTTCCTCTTTTTGAAACCTCTTCACAAGTTCGACATTAAACTTCTTTCTTTCAAAGTGTTATTTATTCTGGGCTATATCTTCTGCTAGAAAAGTTTCTGAATTGTATGCTTATTCTTGTGACCCTCCTTATCTGATTTTTCATCAGGATAAGGCTGTTTTGCATACATTTAATTTTTTGCTTAAAGGGACACACAACCCCAATTTTTTTTTCTTTTGTGATTCAGATAGAGCATGCAATTTTAAGCACTTTCTAATTTACTCCTATTATCAAAATGTATTCATTCTCTTGGTATATTTATTTAAAAAGCAAGAATGTAAGTTTAGATGCCGGCCCGTTTTGGTGAACAACCTGGGTTGTTCTTGCTGATTGGTGGATAAATTCACCCACCAATAAACAAGTGATGTCCAGGGTGCTAAAACAAAAAGTGCCTTCTTTTTCAAATAAAGATAGCAAGAGACGAAGAAAAAATTGATAATAGGAGTAAATTAGAAAGTTGCTTAAAATTGGCATGCTCTATCTGAATCACGAAAGAAAACATTTGGTTTCAGTGTCCTTTAAGGTTGTTTCTTCAGAAAACATTGGTTAGAGAGATTGTTTTTCCTTCTTTGTGTCCCAATCCTATGAATGCTTCTGAAAGATCGTTGCATTCTCTGTATGGTGTTTAGGCCATTAACATATTATGTTGATGCTACTAAGTTTTTTAGACAAACTTCTAGTTTGTTCTTTTTTTCTGGGCCTAGGAAAGGCCAGAAAGTTTCTGCTATTTATTTAGCATCTTGGTTAAAACTTTTGATTCACAGAGCTTATTTGGAGGCAGGTCAGCCTCCACTGCAGTAGATAGTTACTCATTCTATTAGGTCAGTTGCCACTTAGGGCTAGATTTATCAACGCTGAGGCGTACAGGGGCGTGTATACGCGCCCTGTACGCCTCAGCTCGCCTATGGCGGGGCGAAATTACCCGCAGGTAATTAACATTGCACACAAGCGCAATTTTGCGCTCGCGTGCAATCCTGCCCGCGCACAGCCAATCACGCGCGGGCAGGAGCTGTCAATCTCCTCGGTCGGACTCGACCGAGGAGATTGAATTTCGCCACAATAGAGGTGGCATAGATGTTAGGGAAGCAGCGGTCTGGTGACCGCTGCTTGATAATCCCGGCGAGCAAGTTCTTGAGAGAACTTGCTGCCGTAGGGGCTTAATAAATCTAGCCCTAAGAATTTTAAGAATGAGGCTTCAGTTGATCAAACCTGGTCTTCTGTGCATACTTTCACTAAATTTTACCATTTTGATGTTTTTGCTTTTTCTGAAGCAACCTTTGGTAGAAAGGTTCTTCAGGCATTTGTCTCAGTTTGAGGGTTATACCTTTTTTTAAGTGCATTATATAAAAAAATAAATATACAAAAAATGATTCTTTAGGATTGTGGATTTCTTTTCCCATTGAAAAAAAAACTATTTTTAAAGGGCCATGATACCCACATTTTTTCTTTCATGATTTAGAAAGAGAATGCATTTTTTAAACATCTTTCTAATTTACTTCTATTATCTAATTTGTTTTATTCTCTTGATATTCTTTGCTGAAAAGCATATCTGGATATGCTAAGTAGCTGCTGATTGGTTGCTGCACATAGAAGCATCATGTGATTGGCTCACCATGTGCATTGCTTTTTTTTCAAATAAGGATATCTAAAAAATGAAGCAAAATAAATAATAGAAGTAAATTGTAATGTTGTTTAAATTTGTATGTTCTATCTGAATCATGAAGATTTTGGGTTTAGTGGCCCTTTAAATTCCTTCCTTTATTATTACTTGTGGACTCCACATCTTGGGTATTAGTTCCCATGCATAAAGGATTGTGGAGTCTCAACACCTGTATGAAAGAAAACCTAATTTATGCTTACCTGATAAATTCATTTCTTTCATGGTGGTGAGAGTCCACGAGCCCTCAACCTTTGTTGTTTGGGATTTGTTTTTTTGGAGCACATCTTTTATTTCCCTGCTCCTTTTATTGCTCTTATTCCTTTTTCTTACCTCACTTGTTTGGCTATATGTTAGACTGAGGTATGTGTAAGGTGGGTGAGGTTTTATATAGCTCTTTGGGTTTGGGAATCTTTGCTTCCTCCTAGTGGTAAAGAAGAGTAATTCCCATGAGTAATGGATCGTGGACTCTCACCACCATGAAATAAATGAATTTATCAAGTAAGCATAAATTATGTTTTTATTAGAATGAACTTCAGAGGATGTATATTTTCTTATGAATTAGTATGTAATATGCTGTTGTAAAATGGACAGAAAACCCCAAATTTTCCTTTTATGATTTAGATAGAACATACCATTTTAAACACCTTTCCAAATTACTTCTATTATTTGCTTCATTCTCTTTTTATCCTTTTCTGAAGGAACAGCATTTCACCACTGGCAGCTAGCTGAACACATCTAGTTAGCCAATCACCAGAGCCAAATGTGTGCAGGCACCAATCAGCAGCTTGCTCCCACTAGTATAGGATATGTACATATTATTTTTCAACAATGGATACCAAGAGAACAAAGCACATTTGAAAATAGAAGTCTATGTAAAAGTGTCTTAAAATTGAATGCTCTATCTGAATCATGCAAGTTTAATTTTGACTTCACTATCATTTTAAGATTGAATTGTATTTGTTGTTAATGCAGTTTCATTTTAGTATAAAAGAATGTGTGAGTAAACATACTGTATAGGAAATGCTGCATTAGTGGGGAGGATAATTTTAAAAGAATTGCATTAATTCTGCTTTTAAAAACTAACAAATGTAAAATCTAATATAATACACTCTCATTTCTAAAACGTATCAAATTATTTATCTGGTGCTTTTCTGTATTAGTTGTAACTATTTATTTTTTTCTTTAGAACAATTTCTCCGTTGCCATGAAAATTCTAAAGGATCTTCACAGAGAGTCTAAAACCAGAGAGGATTGGCTGGTGAAATGGATTCACAGTTATTGCCGCTATAGCCATAGCCGCAGTCAAAGCCAGAGTTGCAGTGAGCAGATACAAACTGTAATGAGAACAATCTCTTTACTAGGTAAAATGATTCCATAAAGTAAATACATTACACTTAAACAGTAAATGATTTGTACTAGAATAACATGATATACATCTGCCTTGCACTCAAAGACACTGGTCCAGTAATTTATGTTGTTAGCAGAACCATTTATAGTAAGGCCACTTTAAATAGAAAATAATCATAAGCTATTGCATAGGACTTCTATGATAGGAGTAAGAATTTAGGGGGTATTGAGATGTATGAAAATATTGGGACACAGATTCTAAACAGAAGTGCTTTACTACAGATGCATATGATCTATGAAGAATGTTTGCACTATTACTGGGTTTTAGTCACATCTTGTGAATCTTTACATTTAGTTAAATAGCACAGATGATTCCCAATTGATAGTTCGGCAGATTTAGACACATTTAAACTCTAGCTCAGTAACTGGCATGAAGGGCTATACAATAGATCCAAACCAAGCTGTAGACACACAGAGTTTCCATCTGTACTGCCTTTGATTAACAATTGTTCCCAAAGAACCAGCATAACGCTTATTTTCAGAGAATAAATACAGTAACTATTGCCTTTTTGATTACAGTACTGTACTAGTTCTTTCCTATGGCATGGAGAGTCCACAATTTCATTCCAATTACTAGTGTGAATTCAACTCCTGGCTAGCAGGAGGAGGCAAATAACACCCCAGCAGAGCTGTTGTCACTTCCCTTACCCATAACCCCCAGCCATTCTTTGCCTCTATCATCGGGAGGATGTACGAAGTTGGTGTCTGAAGATATTGAATCATTTAATGGGTACTTTTCCCTGCAAGCAAGGATTGTGGGGCTATGCTGTGTCCATGACAATATCTTCAGTAAGAGTAATGGTAATGGTAGAGGTGGTCTTTGCTTAACTTCTAACATCAATGCTACCCCTCTTATAGAAAACCAGGGTTGGTTACTCTGTTTTTCTTTTCCTGCAGGTCCCTGGCATTAGGCTGAATTTGTCATACCTATGGAACTGTTCCTGCCCTGCAGCTGGATCCACAGGTAAGTGTTCTTGCCTTCTAGGTTTGAAGGACAGCACTTTGGGAGTTAAAATTCCTCATTTAAGTGGAGACTATCGATATATATAAAATCCTCTTCAGTTTGGGGATATTTTTGGGCAGCAGAAGCAGATTTCTGTGCTGCTTTAGGGACTTAAGATTACTTTTACTGGGTCATGAATAGAGCATGGGGTTTAATGTTCCTGCTTGCCTTAGAGTACCTTTTCTCTGAGATGAGGGTTCTCAGGCAGATTATTGTCATGAGACCAGATCCAGTGCTATACAAGTCCTTATACTCTAATTTTATTTTATCAAATATATTGTATGTGCGACAGAATCCCCGGTTCTCCCGTGTATAGACCGGGTTTGTGCGGCTGCAGCCTGTTAGCGGCATATTTGCACGCTTCGTTCCTGCTACACACATCTCTCTCTCTGTTCAGTCCATCCCGGGCTTTAGAGGCCTTTAAGTTGGACCGGAGAGTGGTGTGTGGCGAGTAGAGGCTTAATTTATCTCTGTCGGGGACTCCGATAGGAACTGCAGCATTCTGTCAGAAGTGGTGTAAGAGCTGGGTGACAGGTACTCTCTTACAACTATAACATGTATACAAACATTTAGAGGCCACATGTATGTTTAGGGGCTTAAGTAAGATAAGTCTCCTTTATACAGGTTGTTTTTTCCTTTGTTAATGGCGGCAGCGCTAATGTATGCGTTTTGGCACCATCTGCCTTTCCTCCCTCATATCGGGTGGCCGATAATGTGGCGGTCGCATTGCGTGCCAATTTCTAGCTCCACTGCCTTAGGGCATGAGTTTAAGGAGGACAGGTTTTCTGGTAAATTTATATTTGCTTTTCTCCTCAGAGACGTTATGGAAAATGGCGGCGTCATTTTATTTTATATGCGGTCTATATATCCATCCGCGATCTGTATATTTGATGCGCTTCAGTTTTAGACATCAAGGGTTCTAGGAGTGAGAATATCTTCCCCTCTACTGGGGTTCACTCTGAGGACCGTTTTCTAATGTTATATTTTAGTCTAGTAGGCTTTCAAAGGGCTCTGATGTGTAATGGTGCTTGTACCGTTTAACTTTCTGTGCCTGTCATAAACTTATAGGTATTTCTTGGTATTTTTATATATTTTAATCTTCAAGATTCCTCTGGTGGTGCAGGAAAAGAGAAACAGGGTGGGAACCAGGAGTCCCAGGTTCATATACAGGCACGGCTGTGTCAATTTATAAACTCTTCAAGGTGCAGCATGTAGGAGTGTCAGTTTTCTGTATTCCGAATAATTTACTCCAGTGTCTCTGGGGACTAGAAACTCCAGATTTTACACTGACAGATTGGCCTCGACTGTGTCTGGTTTGGGTTATCAGATCCCAATCGGACATCGTTCCTTCCGTGGCGTATATCTCCCACCAGGGAGGAACTCTGCGCTTATTAGTTTGAGGAGGTGACTCGCTTTATTCAGTGGACAGAGTCTCACGTATGCCCCAGATCTGCTATCCACATCTCAGGGGTGGTCAACTGGGAAGTGGATTATCTGAACCGACAGACTTTTCAGGGCTTTCTCTTGGAGCTGAGTGAGGGTTCCCCGCATTTTGTCTTTTCTCCAGGAAGACCTGGAGAAGGGCTTGTCAGTTGGTACTCTGAAGTGTCAGATCTCTGTACTGGCTATTCTTTGCTTAAACATCTGGTAGACTTGCCAGATGTTCAATCTTTTGTTCAGGCCTTGGTCAGAATCAGGTCTGTGTTTAAATCGGTTGCTCCATCCATGGTGCCTTAATTTTGTTCTTAAAGGTCTGCAGTAGGCTCAGTTTGAGCCTATGCACTCTGTGGATATTAAGTTGTTATCTTGGAAAGTTTTGTTTCTCCTCGCTATTTCTTCTGCTCAAAGAGTTTCCGAGCTTTCGGCTCTGCAGTGCGATTCGCCTTTCCTTATTTTTCATGCAGATTAGGCAGTCCTTCGTAATAAGTTGGGATTGCTACCTCAATCAGGTTATTGTTGTTCCTTCTTTTTGTCCTAATCCTCCTTCTCAGACGGAACGTCTGTTGCTTAACCTGGATGTTGTGCATGCTTTAAAATTGTATCTACAAGCACCTATACATTTTAGGTGATCTTCTGCCCTATTTGTTTTCTCTGGTAAGCGTAAGGGCCAAAAGGCTACTTCCTCTTCTTTCTCTCTGGTTGAGAAGATTTCTCCGGGTGGCATATGAGACAAATGATCAACAGCCTCCTGGGAGAATTACGGCTCATTCCACTAGGTCTGTCTCTTCTTCCTGGGCTTTAAAAAATGAAGCTTCGGTGGAACGAATCTGCAAGGCGGCCACTTGGTCCTCTTTGCATTACTTTTAAAAATGTGATACTTTTGCCTCGGCTGAGGCTTCCTTTGGGAGAAAAGTTCTTCAAGCGGTATTGCCTTCTATTTAGGTCAGCCTGTCTTGTTCACCCTCCCTTTCATTCTGTGTCCTTTAGCTTGGGTATTGGTTCCCACTAGTAATTGGAATGAAATCATGGATTCTCCATTCCATAGGAAAGAAAAGAAAATTTATGCTTACCTGATAAATTTCTTTCCGGGCATGGAGAGTCCACGACCCGCCCGTATTTAAATTTAAGACGGTAATTTTTTTGTACAAACCTAAGCACCTTTATACCCTTGTGTTATCTTCTTTTTCCATTTTCCTTTGACCTAATGACTGGGGGTTATGGGTAAGGGAAGTGACACTTAACAGCTCTGCTGGGGTGTTCTTTGCCTCCTCCTGCTGGCGAGGATTTGAATTCCCACTAGTAATTGGAATGAAATTGTGGATTCTCCAAGCCCGGAAAGAAAGAAATTTATCAGGTAAGCATAAATTATATTTCTCTTGTAAGATGTATCGAGTCCACGGATTCATCCATACTTGTGGGATATTCTCCTTCCTAACAGGAAGTGGCAAAGAGAGCACCCACAGCAGAGCTGTCTATATAGCTCCTCCCTTAGCTCCACCCCCCAGTCATTCTCTTTGCCTGCTTAACTGCTAGGAAGGGTAAAGTGAGTGTGGTGACAAAAGAGTTCTCTCTTCCCTCTCACAAGAGTTTCCTTCCTAGGGACTCTGATAGACTCGGTAGAAATGAAAATATTTCTGACGGAGGTCAGAAAATCAAAACTCTTAACCACTTGCCGAGCTCTTCATTCCATTCCTCGGCCATCAGTGGCTCAGTGTATGGAGGTAATCGGACTCATGGTAGCGGCAATGGACATAGTTCCTTTTGCCCGCCTACACCTCAGACCACTGCAACTGTGCATGCTCAAACAGTGGAATGGGGATTATGCAGATTTATCTCCGCAAATTCATCTGGATCAGGAGACCAGAGATTCTCTTCTCTGGTGGTTGTCTCAGGACCACCTGGCTCAGCGAATGTGTTTATGGTCTCGGGAGGAAACTCTCCTCCCAATAAACATTCTAGAACTGAGAGCGATATTCAATGCGCTTCAGGCGTGGCCTCAGCTAGCTGCGGCCAAATTCATCAGATTTCAGTCGGACAACATCACGACTGTAGCTTACATCAATCACCAAGGAGGAACACAGAGTCCTCTAGCGATGATGGAAGTAACCAAAAAAATCCGATGGGCGGAGACTCACTCTTGCCATCTTTCAGCAATCTATATCCCAGGGGTAGAGAACTGGGAGGCAGATTTCCTAAGTCGTCAGACTTTTCATCCGGGGGAGTGGGAGCTCCATCCGGAAATATTTGCCCAGCTGACTCAGCTATGGGGCACACCAGAATTGGATCTGATGGCGTCCCGTCAGAACGCCAAGCTTCCTTGTGACGGGTCCAGGTCCTGGGATCCCCAGGCGGTACTGATAGATGCTCTAGCAGTGCCTTGGTCCTTCAATCTGGCCTATGTATTTCCACCGTTTCCTCTCCTCCCACATCTGGTTGCCAGAATCAAGCAGGAGAGAGCTTCGGTGATTCTGATAGCACATGCGTGGCCACGCAGGACTTGGTATGCAAACCTAGTGGACATGTCATCTGTTCCACCGTGGACTCTGCCAATGAGGCAGGACCTTCTATTCCAAGGTCCATTCAAGCATCCAAATCTAATTTCTCTTCGTCTGACTGCTTGGAGATTGAACGCCTGATTTTATCAAAGCGTGGTTTCTCTGAGTCAGTCATTGATACCCTGATTCAAGCTAGAAAGCCTGTCACCAGGGAAATCTATCATAAGATTTGGCGCAAATATCTTTATTGGTGTGAATCCAAGGGTTACTCATGGAGTAAGATTAGGATTCCTAGAATATTGTCTTTTCTCCAAGAAGGATTGGAGAATGGATTATCAGCTAGCTCCTTAAAAGGAAAGATTTCTGCTTTGTCTATTCTTTTACACAAGCGTCTGGCAGATGTCCCAGACGTTCAAGCGTTTACTCGGGCTTTAGTCAGAATCAAGATAGAAAAATACCCAAACAGAGTATAATATAGGGGCGCTATCATATACAGTGTATAGTAAATATGACTAAATATATATATGCACAAAAATATAATAGTTCTTCACAAGTACAATTAAACCAATGGTAAATTAGAAATAAATTTAGCAGGGTTATATATACACATTCATATATGAGTACAAAAAGTCCCAAATATAAAACAGATAGTCACAATAGTATCCAAGATGAGATTATAACGGTATCTGGCAGCTCTCCTCGAGGTATAAGGCCATCCACATCAAGAAATTTCTATAAAGAAGCAGAGAAGGCGCCACATAGCATAATTCTGTGAGATAAACCAAGTAAAAGTAGATAACTCAGATGCACTCACGTTTAGTAAAGCATCAAGATGTGATGCGGGCTGGGCATGCCGGTAGCAAGTAGTATAAGATAAAAGTGTTTATTTTTTTTATCTTATACTACTTGTTTGTCTGGACATTCCTGCATGGTATTCACACCTGATATTGCTGGAGTTGACAAAACACCTGAATCAAACAATACCATTATCCTGTGACCACCACCTGGCATTGGGGGAGATTTTGCCTGTGAGGAGAGTTTTACCGGACAACTCTAAGGTTCCGGCATGCCCAGCCCGCATCACATCTTGATGCTTTACTAAACGTGAGTGCATCTGAGTTATCTACTTTTACTTGGTTTATCTCACAGAATTATGCTATGTGGCGCCTTCTCTGCTTCTTTATAGAAATTTAGTCAGAATCAAGCCTGTATTCAAACCTGTTGCTCTGCCATGGAGCCTAAACTTAGTTCTTAAAGTTCTTCAAGGGGTTCCGTTTGAACCTATGCATTCCATAGATATCAAGCTTCTATCTTGGAAAGTTCTGTTTTTAGTAGCTATCTCTTCGGTTCGAAGAGTTTCTGAGTTATCTGCTTTACAGTGTGACTCACCTTATCTTGTTTTCCATGCAGATAAGGTGGTTTTGCATACCAAACCTGGATTCCTTCCTAAGGTTGTTTCTAATAGGAATATCAATCAGGAAATTGTTGTTCCTTCGCTGTGTCCAAATCCTTCTTCAAAGAAGGAACGTCTGTTGCACAATCTTGATGTGGTTCGTGCTTTAAAGTTTTACTTACAAGCAACCAAAGATTTCCGTCAAACATCTTCATTGTTTGTTGTTTATTCTGGTAAGCGGAGAGGCCAAAAAGCTACGGCTACCTCTCTTTCTTTTTGGCTGAAAAGCATCATCCGTTTGGCTTATGAGACTGCTGGCCAGCAGCCTCCTGAAAGGATTACTGCTCATTCTACTAGACCTGTGGCTTCCACATGGGCTTTTAAAAATGAGGCTTCTGTTGAACAGATTTGTAAGGCGGCGACTTGGTCTTCGATTCATACTTTTTCCAAATTTTACAAATTCTATACTTTTGCTTCTTCGGAGGCTATTTTTGGGAGAAAGGTTCTACAAGCAGTGGTGCCTTCCGTTTAAGGTACCTGTCTTGTCCCTCCCTTCATCCGTGTCCTATAGCTTTGGTATTGGTATCCCACAAGTATGGATGAATCCGTGGACTCGATACATCTTACAAGAGAAAACAGAATTTATGCTTACCTGATAAATTTCTTTCTCTTGTGATGTATCGAGTCCACGGCCCGCCCTGTCTGTTTAAGACAGGTAGCATATTTTTATTTTAAAGACTTCAGTCACCTCTGCACCCTATAGTTTCTCCTTTTTCTTCCTAGCCTTCGGTCGAATGACTGGGGGGGGGGTTGAGCTAAGGGAGGAGTTATATAGACAGCTCTGCTGTGGGTGCTCTCTTTGCCACTTCCTGTTAGGAAGGAGAATATCCCACAAGTATGAATGAATCCGTGGACTCGATACATCACAAGAGAAATACATTTATCAGGTAAGCATAAATTCTGTTTTTCTTTCATAAGATATGATGAGTCCACAGTGTCATCAATTACTGTTGGGAATATCACTCCTGGCCAGCAGGAGGAGGCAAAGAGCACTACAGCAAAGTTGTTAAGTATCACTTCCCTTCCCACAAACCTCAGTCATTCTCTTTGCCTCTGTCAATGGAGGAGGTGAAGTTTTGCAGGCCCATTTATCAAGCTCCGTACGGAGCTTGAAGGGCCGTGTTTCTGGCGAGTCTTCAGACTCGCCAGAAACACAAGTTATGAAGCAGCGGTCTATAGACCGCTGCTTCATAACCCTGTCCGCCTGCTCTGAGCAGGCGGACAGGAACCGCCGGAAATCAACCCGATCGAATACGATCGGGTTGATTGACAGCTCCCTGCTGGCGGCCGATTGGCCGCGAGTCAGCAGGGGGCGGCGTTGCACCAGCAGCTCTTGTGAGCTGCTGGTGCAATGTTAAATGTGGAGAGCGTATTGCTCTCCGCATTTAGCGAGGTCTTGCGGACCTGATCCGCAGTGTCGGATCAGGTCCGCAAGCCCTTTGATAAATGGGCCCCTTGGTGTCTGAAGAAAATTGAATTTATTTCATGTAAGTGGCAAGAGTCCATGAGCTAGTGACATATTGGATATACATTCCTACCAGGAGGGGGCAACGTTTCCTATAAATACAACTCCCACCACACTCATTCCTCAGTTTTACAAACTTTGCCTCCTGTGGGGGTGGTGAAGTAAGTTTGTGCTTGATTTCTTCTATGATAGGCGCTTCTAAGCATTTTAAAGCCCAATTCCTCTCAGAGTACAGTGTTTGTCAGAGGGATGTGAAGAAAGTATCGCCTGTTGATTTTATGGTTTCACTCATGAGAAATCTTTTCAAAGGCTCTCTGTTATCGGTCATAGGGATTCATCCTCTGCTGATATTTTTCAGTACTGTTGGTCTGTCTGCTATATGTGGATGGGTGTCTTCTGGTAAGTATGTATAATTTTTTAAGACACTCTCAGCTATGTTTGGTGCTTTATGTTATATTGTAAAGTTTTAAATATATGTGTTTATTTATATTTGCCATGACTCATAAATACTCAGGCTAGGCTCGCATGGATGCAAAATGCTGTTATTTATTGCGTCATTCTTGGCGCAGATATTTTTTGGAGTGTACTTGCGACTATAGTGGAGCAAGTTTCGTCAGTTCCTGCGTCTTTTTTTGGCGCGAAGTTGCGCTTGTTTTGACGTGAGTTGCATCATTTCCTGGTGTTGGTTTGGCGGAAAAAAATTTCACTTCCTTTTGTGTCTTGCGTCATACTTGGCGCCAAAAAATATGTTATTTTACCTCACATCCTTTTTTGCTTCTTGCTCTCTTTATATTATAGGGAGCTATGTTGTTTGTTTATTTTTTTCCCATTCCTGAAACTGCTAGTTTAGGAAATTGGATATTTTGTTTAAATGTTCATTTTTTCCTTTTACATTTTGCAAGATGTCTCAGACTGATCCTGACTCTGATGTTACTGTAGAAATTAAAATGCCCAAAACACAATTTTCTTCAACAAGCTAAGTGTGTTTTTTTATTGTCAAGCTGATTTTATTCTCTTCAGCTCAATTTTGTGGCATGTATTTATCTCATTTAATGCTGATAATGTTTCTATATGTACAAATACATTTACCGTTTTTAATTTCTCAGTTTAATGTACCTGATTAATTCTGCAGATTTCACGTTATTACTGCAATCATAAGAAGGCTATGACTGTTTCTTCTATAAAGGTAAGACAAGTCCACGGATTCATCCTTTACTTGTGGGATATTATCCTTCCCTACAGGAAGTGGCAAAGAGCACCACAGCAGAGCTGTCTATATAGTTCCTCCCTTAGCTCCACCCCCCAGTCATTCTCTTTGCCTACTCTAAGTACTAGGAAGGGTAAAGTGAAAGAGGTGATAAAATATTAGTTTTTAATTTCTTCAATCAAGAGTTTGTTATTTTTAAATGGTACCGGTTTGTACTATTTACTCTCAGGCAGCAGATGGATGAAGACTGCTGCCTGGAGGATGATGATCTTAGCATTTGTAACTAAGGTCCATTGCTGTTCCCACAGAGGCTGAGGAGTACAGGAAACTTCAGTGTGAGGAACGGTTTCATGCTATGCAGCAATGAGGTATGTTTAGTCATATTTTTTTATGGAGAGACTGTGTATTTCAGAAAGGCTGACATTATACCCAGGAGGGTAAGGGTAAGCAGCAATCCTAGAGCTAAAAGAAGGGCATTACTTAGCTTGCTTATGGGGCCAATTACATATATGGTTGACACTGAATGTAAAATGTTTGTGAGCAAACGTTTTTTGGTTGGGAGTGTTTAACGTTTTTGTGGGCAATAAACGTTTTGGGCAATGTTATTAGGACACACATGGCTTAATTTTCGGGTCTTGGAACCCACATGACTAGTTATAACCGCTCTGGTGCGGTTCTTTAAGGCTCAGGAAACATCAAGTGAGATGGGCGGGGCCTATTTTCTTGCCTCAGATGCACAGTTAGTTTGTCAGCAAGCAGCAAGCTCTAACTCCTGAGGGCCCTGGTGTATGTTTTGGGCCAAATCGAAGCTTTTACCCCACACTTTCGATCCCTGAGGGCAGGTAGGTCTGATATTGAGGAAAATCAATGTTCAATATGTTTAGAAGCCATTGTGGAACCTCCACTTAGAATGTGTCCCTCATGCACTGAAAGAACTTATTTTAGCTACTAAAAGTATGTAGAAGGATGATTCTCAGTCAGAAGAGAATCAGGTTATGCCATCTAATTCTCCCCAAGTGTCACAACCGTTAACGCTCTTTCACCCTGCAAGATATGGCCGCAGGTATGAATACTACCCTCACTGAGGTTTTATCTAAGCTGCCGGGGTTGCAGGGGAAGCGCAGTAGGTCTGGTGTGAGAACAAACGCTGAGCCCTCTGACGCTTTATTAGCTATATCCGATGTACCCTCACAATGTTCTGAAGTGAGGGATTTGCTGGCTGAGGGAGAGATTTCTGAAAATATGTTCCCTCAGACAGATTCAGATATGACGGCTTTTAAATTTAAACTAGAACACCTCCGCTTATTGCTCAGGGAGGTTTTAGCGACTCTGGATAACTGTGACCCTATTGTAGTTCCAGAGAAATTGTGTAAAATGGACAAATTCCTAGAGGTTCCTGCCTACACTGATGTTTTTCCGGTCCCTAAGAGGATTTCGGAAGTTGTTACTAAGGAGTGGGATAGACCAGGTATTCCGTTCGCTCCCCCTCCTATTTTTAAGAAAAAGTTTCCCATATCAGACGCCGTGCGGGACTCGTGGCAGACGGTCCCTAAGGTGGAGGGAGCTATTTCTACCCTGGCTAAGCGTACAACTATACCTATTGAGGACAGTTGTGCTTTCAAAGATCCTATGGATAAAAAATTAGAGGGTCTCCTGAAGAAAATATTTGTTCATCAAGGTTTTCTTCTCCAACCTATAGCGTGCATTGTTCCTGTAACTACTGCAGCGTCCTTTTGGTTCGAAGCTCTGGAAGAGGCTCTTCAGGTTGAGACTCCATTAGAGGATATTCTGGATGGAATTAGGGCTCTCAAGCTAGCTAATTCTTTCATTACAAATGCCGCTTTTCAATTGGCTAAATTAGCAGCGAATAATTCAAGTTTTGCCATTTTAGCGCGCAGAGCGTTATGGCTTAAGTCCTGGTCTGCCGATGTGTCATCAAAAGCTAATCTTTTAGCCATCCCTTTCAAGGGTAAGACCCTATTCGGGCCTGAACTGAAAGAGATCATTTCAGACATCACTGGAGGGAAAGGCCATGCCCTTCCTCAGGATAAGACAAATAAGATGAGGACCAAACAAAATAATTTTCGTTCCTTTTGAAACTTCAAAGGTGGTCCCTCTTCCTCTTCCCCTGCCGCAAAGCAAGAGGGGAATTTTGCTCAATCCAAGTCAGTCTGGAGACCTAACCAGACTTGGAACAAGGGTAAACAGGCCAAGAAGCCCGCTGCTGCCACCAAGACAGCATGAAGGGGTAGCCCCCGATCTGGGACCGGATTTAGTAGGGGGCAGACTTTCTCTCTTCGCTCAGGCTTGGGCAAGAGACGTTCAGGACTCCTGGGCTTTAGAAATAGTAACCCAGGGGTATCTTCTAGATTTCAAAGATTCTCCCCCAAGGGGGAGATTCCATCTTTCTCAATTGTCTGTAAACCAGACAAAAAGAGGCGTTCTTACGCTGTGTAGAAGACCTATATTCCATGGGAGTGATCTGCCCAGTTCCGGAAACAGAACAGGGGCAAGGGTTCTACTCCAATCTGTTTGTGGTTCCCAAAAAAGAGGGAACTTTCAGACCAATTTTGGATCTCAAGATCCTAAACAAATTCCTCAGAGTCCCATCCTTCAAGATGGAGACCATTCGGACTATTTTGCCAATGATCCAGGAGGGTCAATATATGACCACCGTGGACTTAAAGGATGCGTATCTACACATTCCTATCCACAAAGATCATCACCAGTTCCTCAGGTTCGCCTTTCTGGACAAACATTACCAGTTTTTGGCTCTTCCCTTCGGGTTGGCCACGGCTCCCAGAATTTTCACAAAGGTGCTAGGGTCCCTTTTGACGGTTCTAAGGCCGCGGGGCATAGCAGTGGTCGCCTTATCTGGACAATATCTTAATCCAGGCGTCAACTTACCAACTAGCCAAGTCTCACACGGACATCGTGTTGGCCTTTCTAAGATCTCACGGGTGGAAGGTGAACGTAAAAAAGAGTTTACTTCTCCCTCTCACAAGAGTTCCATTCCTGGGAACTCTGATAGATGAAAATTTTTCTGACGGAGGTCAGGAAATCAAAGATTTTATCCATCTGCCGAGCTCTTCATTCCATTCCTCGGCCGTCAGTGGCTCAGTGTATGGAGGTAATCGGTTTAATGGTAGCGGCAATGGACATAGTTCCGTTTGCTCGCTTGCATCTCAGACCACTGCAACTTTGCATGCTCAAACAGTGGAATGGGGATTATGCAGATTTATCTCCTCAGATAAATCTGGATCTAGATACCAGAGACTCTCTTCTTTGGTGGTTGTCACAGGATCATCTGTCCAAGGGAATGTGTTTCCGCAGGCCAGCGTGGGTCATAGTGACGATGGACTCCAGCCTATTGGGCTGGGGTGCAGTCTGGAATTCCCTGAAAGTACAGGGATTGTGGACTCAGGAGGAGGCTCTCCTCCCAATAAATATTCTGGAACTGAGAGCGATATTCAACGCGCTTCAGGCGTGGCCTCAGCTGGCGTCGGACAGATTCATAAGATTCCAGTCGGACAATATCACGACTGTAGCATATATCAATCATCAGGGGGGAACAAAGAGTTCTCTAGCGATGATAGAGGTTACCAAAATAATTCAATGGGCAGAGACTCACTCTTGCCATCTATCAGCAATCTATATCCCAGGAGTGGAGAACTGGGAAGCGGATTTTCTAAGTCGTCAGACTTTTCATCCGGGGGAGTGGGAACTCCATCCGGAGGTGTTTGCACAATTGATTCAGCAATGGGGCACACCAGAATTGGATCTGATGGCGTCTCGTTAGAATGCCAAACTTCCTCGATACGGGACCAGATCAAGGGATCCTCAGGCAGTACTGATAGATGCTCTAGCAGTACCCTGGTCATTCAACCTGGCTTATGTGTTTCCACCATTTCCTCTCCTTCCTCGTTTGATTGCCAGAATCAAACAGGAGAGAGCTTCGGTGATTTTGATAGCACCTGCGTGGCCACGCAGGACTTGGTATGCAGACCTAGTGGACATGTCATCTCTTCCACCATAGACTCTGCCACTGAGACAGGACCTTCTGATTCAAGGTCCGTTCCAGCATCCAAATCTAGTTTCTCTGTGACTAACTGCTTGGAGATTGAACGCTTGATCTTATCCAAGCGGGGGTTCTCTTAGTCGGTCATAGATATCTTGATTCAGGCTCGAAAGCCAGTCACCAGGAAAATTTATCATAAGAAATGGCGTAAATATCTTTATTGGTGCGAATCCAAAGGCTACTCATGGAGTAAGATCAGGATTCCTAGGATTTTGTCCTTTCTCCAAGAAGGATTGGAGAAGGGGTTATCAACTAGTTCCTTAAAGAGACAGATATCTGCTTTATCAATTCTACTGCACAAACGCCTGGCAGATGTTCCAGACGTTCAGTCGTTCTGTCAGGCTTTAGTTAGAATCAAGCCTGTGTTTAAACCTGTTGCTCCGCCATGGAGTTTGAATTTAGTTCTTAAGGTTCTTCAAGGGGTTCTGTTTGAACCTATGCATTCCATAGATATTAAGCTTCTATCTTGGAAAGTTCTGTTTTTAGTTGCTATCTCTTCGGCTCGAAGAGTTTGAACTATCTGCATTGCTATGCGACTCGCCTTATCTTGTTTTCCATGCTGATAAGGTGGTTTTGCGTACCAAACCTGGATTCCTTCCTAAGGTTGTTACTAATAGGAATATTAATCAGGAAATTGTTGTTCCTTCTCTCTGTCCTAATCCTTCCTCTAAGAAGGATCGTCTTTTGCACAACTGGGACGTGGTTCGTGCTTTAAAGTTTTACTTGCAAGCGACCAAAGATTTCCGTCAAACATCTTCTTTGTTTGTTGTCTATTCTGGAAAACGTAGAGGTCAAAAAGCTACAGCTACCTCTCTTGCCTTTTGGCTGAAAAGCATCATCCGTTTGGCATACGAGACTGCTGGACAGCAGCCTCCTGAAAGAATTACAGCTCACTCTACTAGAGCGGTGGCTTCCACATGGGCTTTTAAAAATGATGCTTCTGTTGAACAGATTTGTAAGGCTGCGACTTGGTCTTCGCTTCATACCTTTTCCAAATTTTACAAATGTGAAACCTTTGCTTCTTCGGAGGCTATTTTTGGGAGAAAGGTTCTTCAAGCAGTGGTGCCTTCTGTTTAACCATCTGTCTTGTCCCTCCCGTTCATCCGTGTCCTGTAGCTTTGGTATTGTATCCCACAAGTAATGGATGAATCCGTGGACTCGTCTTACCTTTATAGAAGAAAACTAAATTTATGCTTACCTGATAAATTGATTTCTTCTATGGTAAGACGAGTCCACGGCCCGCCCTGTCATTTTAAGACGAGTCCACGGCCCGCCCTGTCATTTTAAGACAGATTGTATTTTTTTATTTAAACTCAGTCACCTCTGCACCTTGTAGTTTCTCCTTTTTCTTCCTGTACCTTCGGTCGAATGACTGGGGGATGGAGCTAAGGGAGGAGCTATGTAGACAGCTCTGCTTTGGTGCTCTTTGCCACTTCCTGTAGGGAGGGATAATATCCCACAAGTAAAGAATGAATCCGTGGACTTGTCTTACCATAGAAGAAATCAATTTATCAGGTAAGCATAAATTTAGTTTTTTGTGTCTTCAAATAAACTTATAAGGTCTTTCCAAAATTGTTTCAATTTTGTTTTGACCGACAGTATACTTAAGTTTATTCTACTGATGAGGTTTTCTTTGGCTCAAAGGATCCTGCATCAGAGACTGTATTTGACAAATCTTCTTTTTTATTTTTATAATTCAACATTTTTTGTTCTTTATTAAGGAAATTTTGATAATTTTAGGTGTTAGGAGTCTAGTCCTCCTATTAAATATGTTACATTCATTTAAAGATTTCTTTAAATTGCTCCTGAGGTTTTTATCCTATTCTAGAAGCTATCTATGATATGTTTGCTAGAATGGTTTAAACCTGATTCTTTTTTGGGAATGTACTAATATTTCTATTAAAGTTAGTAATTATTTTCAGGATATTTTTAAGTTTAAATCTTACCTTATTAAAGAGCATATTTTCATACTGTTTATATTCTTAGTTCAGCTATATTTATGACTGACATTGCTGCTCTCTCAACTTTATTGTTGGACAGTTAGTATAAGCAGTTTTCAGATTCTGAAGTTTATAACACTGTTCATTTACTTTAAAATGTATTCATTTTATTTATGATTCTATATCTGTTGTCATTTAAGATTAATTTCGAATCTATGTTTTTAGCTTTTCTATTTAGAAGAGCTTCATGGTTTTAATCTTGAATTTTGACATATATTTTATTATCTCTATCTTGTTAGGATAATAATTTTTTTTTAATTTCTATTATCTCTACTATATCTGGAGGGAAAAGAGTTTTTTTCTGCCCTACTTTTTGGCTGGTGATGTAGATCAGTTGGTTAATGCCCTGACTACAAAAGCTTGTTCTACTGATCCAAGGGTCACAGGTTCATATCCAGCAGGGTCGATGCAGCCCTTTGGCCTTTTGAGGTCAATTAAACCTGTACCATTTATTTGGGTAATAATAACAACTATTACTATTCAGCTGCCAATTTGGTTAACTCCGAGTGCAAGCGCTGAAAAAGCGTTTTTTTTTAGTCCTACTAGGAGAAAAGCGCTATACAAATACTAGTTATTAAGACTGCATGAAGGTGCGGTTCTCAAACCAGTTCTTCTGGTGGGGGGAGATTAAGTTATTTTTGGATGGATTCAGTCCAAAGTCTATAGAATATTATTCTTAGGGTTTTGAATAGATTTTTAGAATGAGACCTTCTATGGGAAGAGTCTTTCTTTCTCATGTTTCAATACACTCTGTGAAGGTTGACGGTTTTTCTGAAATATATTTCAGAACTGGAATTTTTTTCAGGGGTGTTAGTACCAGTTCCTTAGCAGAAACAGGGTTTGGGTTTCTATTGAAATCTATTCTTTGTCCCAAAGAAGGAAGATTCATTCAGACCAATCTTAGATCTGAAAACTTTAAATCGTTTTGTGAGTGTCCCAAATTTCACGATGGCGACTATAAGGATTATTATGCCTTTTGTTCAGCAATGTCATTACATGTTCACAATAGTTGTACGGGACCCTTATCCTCACATTCCAATTCATTCAGACCACTTTCGGTTACTCAAATTCTCTCTTCTAGGCAAGCTTTACCAATTTGTTGATTTTCCATTTGGTCTAGCAACAGCTCCAAGAATCTTTTCGAAGGTTCTCGGTGCTCTTCTATCTGTAATCAGAGAGCAGGGTATTGCAGTGTTTTCCTTATTTGGACGATATCTTGGTACTAGCTCAATCCTTTAATTTAGCAGAATCTCACACGAATCAACTAGTGTTGTTTCTTCAAAGACATGGTTGGAGGATCAATTTACCTAAGAGCTTCGTGATTCCTCAGGCAAGGGTCACCTTTGTAGGTTTCCAGATAAATTCAGTGTCCATGACTCTCTCTTTAACAGTCAACAGACGAATGAAATTAGTTTTAGCCTGTCTAAACCTTCAGTCTCTATTTTTCCCCTTCAGTGGCTATGTGCAGGGAAGTTTTGCTTGTTTACTTATGAGACCTTTGCAGCTTTGCATGCTGAATCTATGGTGCAGAGATTATTCTCAAGTTTCACAGCTGATATACTTAAATCCCAACACTCAACTCTCTCTGACTTGGTGGTTAGACCATCATCATATTATTCAGGGGGCCTTCTTTGTTCATCCTTCTTGGACTGTATTCTTACAGATGCAAGTCTTACAGGTAGGGGAGCTGTCTGGGGTTCGCTGACAGCACAAAGGGTTTGGAAACCTCAAGAGTCAAGGTTACCAATCATTATTTTAGAACTCTGTGCTAATGTTTCGTTAATTTTAAGACAATATCACAACTGTGGCGAATGTCAATCATCGAGGAGGGACTCGCAGTCCTTTAGCGATGAAAAGAAGTATCTTGAATACTTTTTTGGGCAGAATTCAACTCCTGTCTAATTTCTAGGATTCATATCCCAGGTGTGGACAATTGGGAGGCGGATTATCTCAGCCGCCAGACTTTACATCCAGGGTGGTCTCTCCATCCAGATGTTAGATGTTTTGTTTTTCCAGATTGTACAGCTGTGGGGCCTTCCAGAAATAGTTCTGATGACCTCTCATCTAAATAAGAAATTTCCCAGATACCTTTCCAGGTTCAGGGATCCTCAGGCGGAGATGGTGGATACGTTAGCAGTTTCTTGTTTTTTTTTAATCTGCTTACATTTTTCCGCCTCTGGTTCTTCTTTCAAGGGTGATCTCCAAGATCATAATGGAACAGTCTCATGTGTTTCTGGTAGCACCAGCATGGCCTCACAGGTTTTGGTATGTGGATCTTGTCTGGATGTCCAGTTGCCAGCCTTGGCCACTTCCTCTAAGGCTAGACTTTCTGTCTCAAAGGCCGTTTTTCCATCAGGATCTCAAATTGTTAAATTTGAAGGTATGGAATTTGAACGCCTAGTGCTTAGTCATAGAGATGTCTCTGACTCAGTGGTTAACACTATGTTACAGGCTCGTAAATCTGTTTCAAGAAAGATTTATTATCGGGTTTGGAAAACCTATATTTTATGGTGTTCTTTTCATAAATTCTCTTGGCATTCTTTTAGAGTTCCTAGAATTTTATAATTTCTTCAGGATGGTTTGGATAAGGTTTTGTCTTCAAGTACTTTGAATCTGCTCTTTCCGTTTTATTTCATAGAAAATTTGCTAAACTTCCTGATATTCACTGTTTTGTTCAGGCTTTGGTTCGTATCAAACCTGTTATTAAATTAATTTCTCCTCCTTGGAGTCTTTATTTGGTTTTAAGGATTTTGCAGGCTCCTCCTTTTGAGCCTATGCATTCTTTGGATATGAAACTACTTTCTTGGAAAGTGTTGTTTCTTTTGGCTATCTCTTCTGCTAGAAGAGTTTCTGAGTTATCAGCTCTCTCTTGTGAGCCTCTTTATCTGCTTTTCCATCAAGATAAAGCTGTTTTGCGGACTTCATTCAAATTTCTTCCTAAAGTTCTGAATTCTATCAACATTAGTAGGGAAATTGTTGTTCCTTCTTTGTGTCTTAATCCTAAGAATTTTCTGGAAAAATCTTTACATTCTTTGAATTTCAGGAAGACTTCTAGTCTATTTGTTGTTTTTTTCTGGTTCTAGGAAAGGTCAGAAAGCCTTTGCCATTTCTTTGGCATCTTGGTTAAAGCTTTTTTGATTCACAAGCTTATTTTAGGCGGGGCAGTCTCCGCCTCAGAGAATTACAGCTCATTCTACTAGATCAGTTGTTTCTTCTTGGGCTTTTAAGAATGAAGCTTCGGTTGATCAGATTTGCAAAGCAGCAACTTGGCTTTCTTTGCATACATTTACTAAATGTTACCATTTTGATGTATGTGCTTCTTTTGAAGCAGTCTTTGGTAGGAAAGTTTTTCAGGCAGCTGTCTCCGTTTGATTCTACTGCTTATGATTTAAGTTTCTTTGAAGTTTATAAGAAAAACTTAATTATTGTTTGGATTTAATTTCTCAGAAGAAATAGCTGTTGTTATTTTATCCCTCCCTCTCTAGTGACTCATAGTGGCAAGAGTCCATGAGACCCACCCTTTTTTGTGGTGGTTATGTTTTTTTTGTATAAAAGCACAATATTTTTTCCAGTTCCTCTTTTTGTATGCTTTTTTTCTCCTTTTTACACCTCACTACTTGGCTATTCGTTTAACTGAGGAATGAGTGTGGTGGGAGGTGTATTTATAGGCATTTTGGGGTTCGGGAAACTTTGCCCCCTCCTGGTAGGAATGTATATCCCATACTTCACTAGCTCATGGTCTCTTGCCACTATGAAAGAAATTAATTTATTAGGTAAGTTCTTACATAAATTATGTTTTCTTTTGCTACAAGCAAGATATTTTGGGTCTAGCTGTACTCCACGTTAATCTCTTCAGTAGGGTAGTGGTGGCTTTAAAGCAGTTAGGGACTTGTAAGGTGGGCGTTGCTGCATTTTCCTAACATTTTGCTGCCCTAGTATAGTAAGCCAGAGTAGGTTTACTCTGTTATTTCTCTTTTTACAGGTCTCTGTGAGGAGTATGTTCCTCTCATACCATGTAAGCTGTCCTCCTGCCGGACGGCCAGACTGCAGGTAAGTGCCTTTTGTCTTCTAGGTATGGGAGACTGTGCACTTAATAAATTGTAATCAAACAGTGGGGGGTTATATGTGAGCGCCAAAAGGTAATATGGAAACACTACCAGGCAAATTGATCTTTGAAATGGCTATTAGGAAGATATATTAATGAATCTTTATGTATAGTGATTTATTTGTGCAAACTCAAAGTCCAAGGGTGTAATACTATGAGCAAACAGAGAGTATTATCGTAATAAAAATTTATTAATTTATTATTTCATCAAAACAAAATCGGTTTAAAAATATAATATATACCAAAAAACTGTGATATATCCTAATTGGTACCAATTTTTAAAAAAACTCTCAAGGGTTAAAAAGGAGTAAAATACTTTCAAGATACTACTATCTATGATAAAACTCCTATTACCATATAGAAAGAGAGCTGTTCTAGCAGAAAATATATATAATTGACTTATCAACAATATATTGGTTAAAAAACACTCTGTGGAGATCTCAGAGAGCAGCGGTATAGCTTTCACAGTTCTTTAAAGTGCACTTATTAGAGAAACCATATACCACATTCCTTTCCACAGGATATTTCAAAGTACTATAAACCAAATTAGACTCCTTATCCAGATTTGAGCAAATTAGTTTGATGCTAGATGATTGTCTTTTTGTTGTATTACAATCCTCTTTGCATATAAAGTTAATAAAGGATTACCTTTAAGATCCGGTACTTTAGATATTTAATGTAAGCCGAGTCTACCTTTGTTCTCGGATGTTCTTTTGTTGAATGTCGCTCCTTAGTGGTGCTGTTTAGTTTTTGAAAATGTCTTTTAGAAAAGCCAAAAGCAGAGACAGATATACAGCACCGTCCTGTGCTAAGTTGGACGCCACAAAACACTTCGTGTCTATTTCCAAGACACGCCCACGTATGCGGGGGGTGACCTCAGGGGTTATGCTTCCCGGCCGGTTCAGGCAAAGTTTCCAGGTGT
Organism: Bombina bombina; assembly: GCF_027579735.1. Taxonomy (NCBI): domain Eukaryota; kingdom Metazoa; phylum Chordata; class Amphibia; order Anura; family Bombinatoridae; genus Bombina; species Bombina bombina. The sequence continues at coordinate 876,051,015 of NC_069503.1, read as the reverse complement.
CCGGCAAAGTATCCAGGTGTCTCCGTGTATTGGCAACGCGTTTCAGCTCTCCAGAGCCTTTATCAAGCCATACCGGATGATACAGTTTGGATCCTTTATATACTTTTATCAGCTTTGCAATGTGTGTCTGTCTCTCCAAATCAGAAACACTGGTGGCTCGCTCGCTCGAGAGGAGGAGGATATGTTGGTAGCCTCTGAGAATGAAATCTCAGTTTCTAACCGTATAATTCCTTCATCTGATGCTGAAGTAGTAACCTTCAGATTTAAGCTTAAACACCTTTGTGTATTGTTAAAGGAGATTTTGGCTACTTTGGGCGACTCGGATACGCCTGTGGTTGTCAACCCTAAGGAATCTGTTAACCTTAATAATAACTATGATGTTCCTTCCACTGTGGGTGTGTTTTCTGTTTCAGACCGTGCAGATTTTTTCACAGGAATGGGAGAAGTCAGCTCTTCCTTTTTCCCTGTCCCCTGTCTTTAAAAGGATGTTTCCTGTTGCTGTCTCCATTAAATGTCATGACGCTCGGAGCCTAAAGTAGAAGGGACATTTCTGGCTAAGAACTAAGATCCCAATAGAGGATAGCTGCTCTTTTTAGGATCAATGGACAAGCTGGAGGCTTATTTGGTATTGCCACTGTGTCAAGTGCGGCATCCTTTGGGTGCGATGCCTTGTCTGATTAATTTTGGTAGAAACTCCTTGGAGGAGATCCAGGATAGAATTATGGCTCTTAATAGCCCATGCTTTTATTTCTGATACTACCATACAAGTTATTATGCCAAGATATCTGGCTTCACTGTGCTAGCCCCGTAGGGTGATGTGGCTAATTTCTTGGTCAGTGGAATTTTCCTCTAGTCCAAGTCTGCATACAAGGGTAAGGCCTTTTTTTGGTCCTGGTCAAGACGAATAGTCCTAAAGTATGTCAGAGTAAGCACCTAAATCAGCATATAGGGTTTGCCCCAGATCCGAGATCGGACTAAGTGGGGGGCTGTATTTCTCTGTTTTCTTCAAGCGTGAGTATGAGATGTCCCAGATAGGCTGCGGACATAGTATCTCAGGGTTGCTTAATAGAATTTAAACCTTTCCTCCTGGAGGTAGGTTCCATCTCTCTAGTTTATCAACGGACCAGGTAAATGAGAGGCATTTTTTAATTTTGTTTGGGACCTTTCTACCCTGGTAATGATAGTTCCAGTTCCTGTAAGGGAACAGGGTCTAGGTTTCTTTTTAATCCTGTTTGTGATTCCCGAAAAGTTGGGAATTTTCGTCCTATTCTAGACCTAATGTGCCTTAACAAGTTTTCTCAGGGTACCGTCCTTCTAAATGGAACCATTGGTTCTTTTCTTCCTTTGGTCCAAGAGGGTCAGTTCATGATGACCATAGACCTGATAGATGTGTATCTTCTAATTCCTGAGATTTGCCTTTCTGGAAAACTCTTTCAGTTGTGGCTCTTTCCTTTGGCCTTGCCCACGGCTCCCAGAATTTTTTTCTAAGGTTCTGGGGGCTCTCTTGGCAGTGATCAGGTTTCGGGGAATTACTGTGCCGCCCGTCCTGGACAACATTTTGGTTCAGCCGCCATATTTTCAACTAGCAACTCTTATACAGAGATCTTGTTTTCTTTTCCACAAATGGGAAGTTAATCTGGAAAAGAGTTCCCTTGTTCCAGCTACAAGGGTAGTTTTCTTAGGGACCATAATAGATTGCCTATCTATAAAAAAAATTCTGACGGAGGGCAGAAAATCCGAAATTCTTGCCTCACTCTGCAGTCTACTCTTCAGCCATCAGTGGCTCAATGTATGGAGGTAATTGGTCTGATGGTCGCTTCCATGGACATCATTCCCTTTGCTCAATTCCTTTTGAGAACTCTGCAGTTATGCATGCTCAGACAATGGAACGGGGACCATTCGGATCTGTCTCAGAGGATAGATCTAGATTAGTCAACAAAAGACACTCTTCTGTGGGGGATTTCTCAGGAGCATCTGTCTCAGGGCACGTGCTTCAGGAGACCTTCCTGGGTGATTGTGACCACGGACGCCAGCCTGCTGGACTGGGGAGCAGTCTGGGTCTTGTTAAAGGCGCAAGGACTATGGTCTCGGGAGGAGTCTGTTCTTCCCATAAACATCTTGGAGCTGAGAGCAATTTACAATGCTCTGATGGCTTGGCCTCAGTTGTCCTTAGCCCGTTTTACCAGGTTCCAGTCGGGCAATATCACCTCAGTGGCTTACATCAACCACCAGGGAGGAACTCAGAGTTGCTTAGCCATGAAGGAGGTGGCTCGCATTTGTTCAGTGGACAGAAGCTCACAATTGCTGTCTTTCTGCCATCCACATTCCAGGAGTGGACAACTGGGAGGCAGGCTTTCTGAGCAGACAAACTTTTCATCCCGGGGAGTGGGCTCTCCATCCAGAGGTGTTCTCCAGGTTAACCCTCAAATGGGGGATACCGGAGTTGGATCTGATGGCGTTTCAGCAGAATGCCAAGTTTCCAAGGTATGGTTCATGGTTAAGAGACCCGCAGGCCACCCTGATAGATGCTTTGGCGGTTCCTTGGGATTTCAGTCTAGCATACCTGTTTCCTCCGTTTGCTCTCCTTCCATGAGTCATTGCTCGTATCAAACAGGAGAGAGCATCGCTACTTCTGATAGCCCCTGCGTGGCCTTGCAAGACCTGGTATGCAGACCTAGTGAAGATGTCTTCTCTTCCACCTTGGAGGTTGCCTCTGAGGAAGGACCTTCTAACTCAGGGTCCATTCCTTCATCCATATTTCATTTCTCTGAAGCTGACTGCTTGGAGATTGAACTCTTAGTTCTGTCTAAGCGTGGTTTTTCTGAATCGATCCTTGAGACCATGATTCAGGCTCGCAAGCCTGTTACTAGTCAGAATTCCAGAAAGTATGACATAATTACCTTTATTGGTGTGAATCCAAGGGCTACTCTTGGAGTAGGGTCAGGATTCCTTCGTAGTAGTCAGTCAGTACTCTGAAGGGTCAGATTTCTGCCTTATCTTTTTTGTTACTCAAGCGTCGGGCGGATGTGCCAGATGTGCAATATTTTGTCAATCCCTGGTCTGTATCAGGCCTGTGTTTTAGGTTATTGCTCCTCCTTGGAGCCTTAACCTTGTTCTTCAAGTTTTGCCGTAGGCTCTGTTTGAGCCTTTGCATTCCATAGATTCTATGTTTTTATCTTGAACAGTTTTGTTTCTTATTACTATCTCTTCTGCTCAGAGAGTTTCGGAACTCTCGGCTTGGAGCGTGATTCACCTTATCTTATCTTTCATGCAGATAAGGCGGTTCTTCGTACTAAGTTGGGCTTTCTTACCTAAAAGTGGTTTCGGTTAGTAATATTGATCAGAAATTTATTGTTCCTTCTCTATGCCCTAATCCTTCTTCTCATAAGAAACGTTTGTTGCACAATTTGGATTTTGTGCGTGCTCTAGATTTCTATCTACAGGCGACTAAGGATTTTCTTTGTCCTCTGTCCTGTTTGTTTGTTTTTCTAGAATATGTAAAGATCTGAAAGCAACTGCTACTTGTCTTTCTTTCTGGTTGAGAAGTATGTTTCTTTTTGCAAATTTGGTTCTTTTGCCTCGACTGAGGTTTCTTTTGGGAGAAAAGTTTCTTTTTGAAGGTGGTGCCTTCTTTTTAGATCATCAATGTGGGCTTGATGATCTAAAGCTCTCTGGTCTGGTGAGATGATCTAAGACATTCCAACAGTACAGTAAAAGCCCTCAAAAAGTTTTATAAAGAATAATTTAACCCTGAGAGTTGTTTATCTAGCTATACAGGTTTTGGATGTGAAGGAGGGACACCTAAATTATAAAATAATCTCAAAGACTTTTAGTGATTTCTCTCCATGACAGCAGTATTTTTGATCATTATACCCCTAAAGTTAGGGTGAAATGAATTCTTCCAGAGTATCTAGAATCTCTCCTTGAAATTGTGTGCATCTTTAATTTTATAAGGAATGCTTGATTAATTTAATATGCACTTTTATTAAATTTAAAAGGATATTAAACAGTAAATGTATGCTAGACATATTGATTGTATTCAAAGCAGAAATAAGCCTTAGAATAATATGTTGATGTATTTTATTACAATTGATGGCTTTTAATATTGAAGATGTAAGTATAAAGGTTTAAGCATATATAAAGTAATTGGTGCCACCATGTTTGAACTTGTTTTCAATTTAGCTCTATCTGCTGAGAACAATTAGGGACAAATATAATTCAGGCAGTAGAGTTTGTACAAACAAGGCTATGTGGGAAGCTTGTTAGATAATAATATGTTCCACACAGCCTTGCTTAAGTTCAAATATGGCATAGAACTCAGTGGAATTTAGAAAACCAAAAAAAAAAAAAAAAAGTTAAATTACAGGAAAGGGGACAAATGAAATAATGAAATTTTATGAAGGTTCTCAGGGTACGGAAGGAATGAAAGCGATTTGCTTGTTTGTACTTGCCTTTTGATTTCTTGTCATGAGTTAGAAAAGCCCCCTTTTCCCCAGTGACAGTTTTGAAAATAGAATCCAATTCTAATCCAAAAAGCATCTTCCCTTCAAAAGGGACTGATAATAGTTTATTCTTAGAGACCATGTCAGCAGACCAAGATTTAAGCCATAAAGCTTTTTTGATGATGTCAAAGACAGCATCACAAATTAAATTATTAGCCATTTTAAGGACATTAATGCAATTGGAAATATCCTCAGAAGATTAATCATAAACCGTCTGAGAAAGAGAATCACACAAGACGGACGTTGCAGCAGCCACACAGGTGATTGCTACTGCAGGTCTAAAATAAAGAGCTGATTGGAAGAATAATTTCCTAAATTACGACTCAGATTAGCGATCCATTGGATCTTTAAATGAGTAACTATCCTCCATAGGAACATTAGTGCAACCTTAAAAACTACTTCACAGTACATTTTTTAACCTGTTTGGAGGTGCAAAAGTAATGCCTGGTTTCTTCTATTCTTTGGCTATATAGTCTGTAACCAAGTTTGGTGTTTCAAAATTCTTAGGCACTTTGGGCAGAACTTGATTCAACTTATTTACAGATTTGGAATCTTCTGGATTCAGTTCTGAAAGCTCCAAGGTATTCAAAACTTCCTGAACTAGGAAGCGGGTATGGTTTACTTTAAATCTAAACTTGGAACAGCCTCAGGTATAGGATTAAGTTCCTTAGAGGAGACTTCAGAACCCTCAGACTTAGACTCAGCTGAGTCAGAGCTTTGTATGGTTGGTGGTATCGAATCCCTCCCCCCCCTTTGATCCTTCTTGTGTTACCAACCCTAACCACATCCATCATGAGCTGAACTGCTAACTGCATAAGGCAATTAGTTTTTTTCTTAAACAGTGTAGCTTTGTTGTTCTTTGAGGAGATATAGTGAGCTCAGAACTAAAACATACTGAGGCCTGCTAAGGGGGGTAATAAGGCAATGAAAAAGGATGGATTTTAACTCTGAATTCTGTAATATTTGGTGTTAAAAACATAGATAAAGAGTTATGTGGAATGGCTAAGAAACCTAACTATGTATTAACTAGGGATAGTTCCTGGGTTGTGTTTATTGTCTGAGTCACTTACCTAGACTGCAGCACCCCTCCAATGTTTCTTACCAGCTTGCTGAAGCCTTTCTCTCTCACAGAATGCTGATCCAGTAGAAACCCCATCCAGTGCAAGTAAATATACTACAGAGGATACTTGTGGATATACCAGCAACCCCTCAGGTGGAGACTGAGGGACTTGGGTCCCTTTGATGCCTGAGGGCAATTACGGCTGAGAGTTGTACCAGTGATAGTGATGACATGCCATAATTGAGGTATTCCTTTACCCCTACTTCACTCAGAATATTGGAGAAATTGTCCTGAAGTCTTCCTGAGTGAAGATGGAAGAGGGGTACGGGGTCTCAAGTCACGTCTGAGCTCCCAATAAATATTTAGATAGATAATAATAAAATCTTGTTTGCAGTGCACCTCTCTCAACCTCTCTCCTTGAAGGCCAAGAGCAAACTGAGTGGGGAGAGGAGGTGGGAGGGATTATAGCTCTTGTGAGGGTTCTTGACTCCTCCTAGTGGCAGGAAATATATCCCACATGTTATGGACTCTCATCATCTTACAAAAGAAAAATGTATAGAATAGCTTATATGCTTATAAAGGGCATGTATATGGCATTATTGATGATGGCTAGACATCTTTCTGATTAAAAGACAAAGGATCAGTGAATACAGTAGATGCATAACTAACAAATGCATGATACAAAGACAATGCAATAGCACTTAGCCTTAACATCAAATAAGTAGTAGATTTTTTTCTGACAAATTTCAAAGTTATATCTATTTCCACAGCCATCAGCCAATCACAAATGCATATACATATTATCTGTGAATGTTTGCACATGCTCAGTAGGAGCTGAGGACTCAAAAACTGTAAATATAAAACGACTGTGCACATTTTGTTAATGGAAGTAAATTGGAAAGTTGTTTGAAATTCCCATCTCTGTCTGAATCATGAAGGTTTAATTTTGACTTGAGTGTCCCTGTAAAAATGGTTTATGTGGGACATGCATCTGATATGGAAGCTGGAATTCTATAAATTTGGCAAGAGGGACATATTGGGGTGGCAGGGGCCATGCATCTGAGTTCAAACTTACAAATAAGTAGCACAATTTTATGTGTGTTAATTGTTAATAATTAACCTATTTTTTATATAATCATTGTTTCCAACCAGATATTGGTTGACTACTGAAGTTTCTTGCATTGGGGCCCAATATTAATTTATTTTCTCACTGTATCTGTGTCCAACTGTATTTTCTTATATTTACATTGATTAAGCCGTGCCATGGTATAAGTAACCACAGTAATGGGGAATACAGTGGTAACCTTGGTTACATCTTGCCTCATGATTTTCTAGCTTGATTTGTATATACGTATATATAAACCTTTTGAGATAGTGCTACATGTAGAAATATAAGACACTTTAGTACAAATAATACAGCTGACTTTTTTTTAAAGCTAATAAGTATTCAGTCTTTTGTTTGTAAGCACAGGTTCAAAGACAATTCACATACATACACAGTAAAGCTTATACTGAACTTTGTAGGAAGAGAAATGTATAATTTAAAGGGACTTTAAAGTATTTTTCTTTGTTACACTGTTAACGAATGTTCAATTAAAATGTATTACAGATTTTTCTTCATTTTCTTAAAGAAATGTTTCTGTGCTAAAAAATAGAAAATTGGATTTGTTAGTGTGTATACATTTCACTGACCGGCAATAGAGCTGTGAGAACAAAATGACCTGATGTAATAGAAAGTAATACAGCTTTATTTTCCTCTCTATCCTGACAGAGGAAAGCAATACACAATATCTGAACAAAAACCCTCGAGCATGGCGATATCAAGACATACTGCTAGGTACTACTTACAGAATTATGGCTGATGCTCTTTGCAAGGAGCCACAAAGTCTCGATCAGATTGGTAATTTGAGGGCTGAAAAAGTTATAGAACTATCAGAATCCCCAGAAGAGGTAAGTCTTTAGCTCCTTTTCTACTAAGCATGCACTTTTAAATTAAGGCTTCATAGATTGTATTGTGGAACTTAATGAATACATGAATATATCACATGAAAACATTTCCATACACCGCATCTCCAACATACAAAATAGGTAATGTCTATTAAAGAGACATTACATATTTTGTATATATGCATCAGAAACTAAACAGACAAAATAAATGTTTTAAAGCATTTAAAACTAATTTTTGTTAGCTAACTTTACATTGTTTTCCAGACCAGTGACACGCCTTGAAAAGCCTCTTGGAGTGTTTTATTCTTATTTCCTTTACCATGGGACTGAAATAAATTAGTTCCTTTACATGTCAAATAAACGCTGGGCATCATGTAGCAGTGTCAGGGTTTACTGCTTGGACCAGCAGTGCTTTGCGAGTCCTGAGCAGGGAGTTAAACACACAGTAGTCTAGGGTCAATAGTCTTAAAGAGACAGTCAAGTCCAAAATAACTTTCATGATTTAAATAGGGAATGTCATTTTAAACAACTTTCCAATTTTCTTTTATCATCAATTTTGCTTTGTTCTTTTGGTATTCTTAGTTGAAAGCTAAACCTAGGAGGTTCATATGCTAATTTCTTAGACCTTGAATGCCGCCTCTAATCTAAATGCATTTTGACAGTTTTTCACCACTAGAGGGCATTAGTTCATGTGTTTTATATAGATAACACTGAGCTCATGCACGTGAATTTACCGAGGAGTGAGCACTGATTGGCTAAAATGCAAGTCTGTCAAAAGAATTGAAATAAGGGGGCAGTCTGCAGAGGCTTAGAAACAAGGAAATTACAGAGGTAAAAATGTGTATTATTATAACTGTGTTGGTTATGCAAAACTGGGGAATGGGTAATTAAGGGATTATCTATCTTTTAAAGCAACAAAAAGTCTGGTGTTGATTGTCCCTTCAATGTTACAATAGATCAGATCATGTATTTTTTTGAGTATCATGGCCTTTTTAATACGATTTGCATGCAAGTGTTATATCCAACGCTAAAATATTTGTAAGTAACCACTAATGCATTTAATAATCCAAAGACCCAAGATAGTGGTAGGACATCTTTCAATAGCACACAATGTCTGGGTGATGTAGCTTAGACAGGGATTTGTGTGTGCAGCAAGTAAGCTACTTTTTCTGGTCCCAATTTCATGGAACAGGGTCCAAACTCAAAATAAAATAGGAAAGTGGTATAGAAGAACACTTTTTTAAACTATTTTTTATTAATATGATTCTTTAAGTGGCATCAAGTTATACCCTACTTTTTTCTTATGACTTTTTGGCTTGGCTCTTAAGGATATTTATGCTTGCCCAGTTGCATTTTGGTACTCCTGGGGCATTTTCTTTTGATGACCTGCCATCTACTGTAAGTGAAGAAAAAGTAATTTATTTTAATTTTAAATTCCATTGCTTCATTCAACACAGTGTGTGTGTGTGTTTATATACATACACACACTATACATATACATAATTGCTTTGGTCCATTTTCTTTCCTAAGATATGGAGAGTCCACGACATCATTCAATTACTAGTGGGGATATCTCTCCTGGCCAGCAGGAGGAGGCAAAGAGCACCACAGCAAAGCTGTTAAATGTCACTCACCTACCCATAATCCCCAGTCATGCCTTTTGCCTCTGTCAATGGAGGAGGTGAAGTTTGGTGTCTGAAGAAATTAATTCCTTTTCTTTCATGTAATTGGCAAGAGTCCATGAGCTAGTGACATATGGGATATACATTCCTACCAGGAGGGGGCAAAGTTTCCCAAACCTCAAATGCCTATAAATACACCTCCCACCACACCTACAACTCAGTTTTACAAACTTTGCCTCCTTTGTGCTTGATTTTTATGATTTTGTTTGTCAGAGGGATGTGAAGAGAGTATTGCCTATTGATTTTATGGTTTCTCTCACGCAAAATCTTTTCAAGGGTTCTCTGTTATTGGTTGTAGGGATTCATTTCCTACCTCCTTTTTCAGATCGACGATATACTCTTATATACCATTACCTCTGCTGATAGTTTTCAGTACTGGTTTGGCTATCTGCTATATGTGGATGGGTGTATGTATCATTATTTAAAACAATCTCAGCTATGGTTTGGCGCTTTATGTATTAATATAAGTTTTAAATATATGTATTTTACTTATATTTGCCATGATTCAAGTCTATGTGTCTTTGCAGACTAAACAGTTTCAGTATAGGATTCATGTTTGGGAAGTTTATTTAAACTTTTTTCTTACCTGGGGTTCAGTCTTTTTCTAATTTGACTTTATATTTTTCACGGGCAAATCTAGGCTCGCGAGGGCGCAAAATGCTGTTTTTTATTGCGTCATTCTTGGCGCCAATTTTTTGGGGGCGCAAAGTTGCGCCTTTGATGGTGCAAATTTCATTATTTCCTGCGTCTTTGTTGATGCTAGTTGTTTTGGCGCAAAATCACGTTTGTTATGACGCGAGTTGTGTCATGAACTTTGAAAGCTATTATGCCTGCTTTTTGATTTTATTTAAATAAAAAAAATACTATCTTTCTCTTGTAAGGTGTATTCAGTCCACGGATCATCCATTACTTGTGGAATATTCTCATTCCCAACAGGAAGTTGCAAGAGGACACCCACAGCAGAGCTGTTATATAGCTCCTCCCCTAACTGCCATATCCAGTCATTCTCTTGCAACTCTCAACACGCATGGAGGTAGTAAGAGAGAGTGGTGAAATATAGTTAGTTTTTTATCTTCAATCAAAAGTTTGTTATTTTAAATGGTACCGGAGTTGTACTATTTTATCCCAGGCAGTAAATAGAAGAAGAATCTGCCTGAGTTTTCTATGATCTTAGCAGGTTGTAACTAAGATCCATTGCTGTTCTCACATATGTCTGAGGTGAGAGGTAACTTCAGCGGGAGAATGGCGTGCAGGTTACTCTGCTATGAGGTATGTGCAGTTACAATTTTTTCTAAAAATGGAAAATGCTAGAAAATGCTGCTGATACCGGATTAATGTAAGTTAAGCCTGAGTACAGTGATTTAATAGCGACTGGTATGCTTACTCTCAGGGGTAATACCCTTATAAAATTGCAATATAAAACGTTTGCTGGCATGTTTAATCGTTTTTATATATGCTTTGGTGATAAAACTTTATTGGGGCCTAGTTTTTTCCACATGGCTGGCTTAAATTTTGCCTAGAAACAGTTTCCTGAGGCTTTCCACTGTAGTATAAAAGTTACAGTTGTTGCAGTTAAAATTTCAAACTGTGACATCCAGCTTCCCTCAGGAGTCTCCTGTATGCTATAGGACATCTCTAAAGGGCTCAAAGGCTTTCCAAAGTCGTTTATTGGGGAAGGTAGGGCCACAGCAGGCTGTGGCAGTTTGTTGTGTCTGTTAAAAAACGTCTATATCGTTTTTTTGATCCGTTTTTTGAATTAAGGGGTTAATCATCCATTTGCAAGTGGGTGCAATGCTCTGCTAACTTATTACATACACTGTAAAAATTTCGTTTGATTTACTGCCTTTTTCCACTGTTTTTCAAATTTTGACAAAATTTGTTTCTCTTAAAGGCACAGTACCGTTTTTTATATTTGCTTGTTAACTTGATTTAAAGTGTTTTCCAAACTTGCTAGTCTCATTGCTAGTCTGTACAAACATGTCTGACATAGAGGAAACTCCTTGTTCATTATGTTTAAAAGCCATGGTGGAACCCCCTCTTAGAATGTGTACCAAATGTACTGATTTCACTTTAAGCAATAAAGATCATAATCTGTCTTTAAAAAAAAATAAAACATTTTATCACCAGAGGAATCTGACGAGGGGGAAGTTATGCCGACTAACTCTCCCCACGTGTCAGATCCTTTGACTCCCGCTCAAGGGACTCACGCTCAAATGGCGCCAAGTACATCTAGGGCGCCCATAGCGATTACTTTACAAGACATGGCGGCAGTCATGGATAATACACTGTCAGCGGTATTAACCAGACTACCTGAATTTAGAGGTAAGCGAGATAGCTCTGGGGTTAGACGAAATGCAGAGCATACTGACGCTTTAAGAACCATGTCTGATACTGCCTCACAATATGCAGAAGCTGAGGAAGGAGAGCTTCAGTCTGTGGGTGATGTTTCTGACTCAGGAAAGATGATGCAACCTGATTCTGATATTTCTACATTTAAATTTAAGCTTGAACACCTCCGCGTGTTTCTCAGGGAGGTTTTAGCTGCTCTGAATGACTGTGATACAATTGCAGTGCCAGAGAAATTGTGTAGACTGGATAAATACTATGCAGTGCCGGTGTGTACTGATGTTTTTCCAATACCTAAAAGGTTTACAGAAATTATTAATAAGGAATGGGATAGACCAGGTGTGACGTTCTCTTCCCCTCCTATTTTTAGAAAAATGTTTCCAATAGACGCCACCACACGGGACTTATAACAGACAGTTACTAAGGTGGAGGGAGCAGTTTATACTTTAGCAAAGCGTACTACTATCCCTGTCGAGGACAGTTGTGCTTTTTTAGATCCAATGGATAAAAAATTAGAAGGTTACCTTAAGAAAATGTTTATACAATAAGGTTTTATCCTACAGCCCCTTGCATGCATTGCTCCTGTCACTGCTGCTGCGGCGTTCTGGTTTGAGTCTCTGGAAGAGGCTTTACAGGTAGCGACTCCATTGGATGACATACTTGGCAAGCTTAGAGCACTTAAGCTAGCCAATTCCTTTGTTTTCTGATGCCATTGTTCATTTGACTAAACTAACGGCTAAGAATTCTGGTTTTGCTATACAGGCGCGCAGGGCGCTATGGCTTAAATCATGGTCAGCTGACGTGACTTCAAAATCTAAGCTGCTTAACATTCCCTTCAAGGGGCAGACCCTATTCGGGCCTGGTTTGAAGGAGATTATTGCTGATATCACTGGAGGAAAAGGTCATGCCTTTCCTCAGGACAGGTCCAAATCAAGGGCCAAACAGTCTAATTTTCGTGCCTTTCGAAACTTCAAGGCAAATGCGGCATCAACTTCCTCTAATGCAAACAAGAGGGAACTTTTGCTCAGTCCAAGACGGTCTGGAGACCAAACCAGACCTGGGACAAAGGTAAGCAGGCCAAAAAGCCTTCTGCTGCCTCTAAGACAGCATGAAGGAACGGCCCCCTATCCGGTAACGGATCTAGTAGGAGGCAGACTTTCGCTCTTCGCCCAGGCGTGGGCAAGAGATGTCCAGGATCCCTGGGTGTTGGAAATTATATCCCAGGGATATCTTCTGGACTTCAAAGCTTCCCCCCCAAAAGGGAGATTTCACCTTTCACAATTATCTGCAAACCAGATAAAGAGAGAGGCATTCTTACACTGTGTACGAGACCTCCTAGTTATGGGAGTGATCCATCCAGTTCCAAAGGAGGAACAGGGACAGGGTTTTTACTCAAATCTGTTTGTGGTTCCCAAAAAAGAGGGAACCTTCAGACCAATTTTGGATCTAAAGATCTTAAATAAATTCCTCAGAGTTCCATCATTCAAGATGGAAACTATTCGTACCATCCTACCTATGATCCAGGAGGGTCAATATATGACTACAGTGGATTTAAAGGATGCTTATCTTCACATTCCGATAACAAAGATCATCATCGGTTTCTCAGGTTTGCCTTTCTAGACAGGCATTACCAGTTTGTAGCTCTTCCCTTTGGATTAGCTACAGCCCCAAGAATCTTTACGAAGGTTCTAGGGTCGCTTCTGGCGGTCCTAAGGCCGCGGGGCATAGCAGTGGCCCCTTATTTAGATGACATCCTGATACAGGCGTCAAACTTCCAAATTGCCAAGTCTCATATGGACGTAGTACTGGCATTTCTGAGATCGCATGGGTAGAAAGTGAACGAGGAAAAGAGTTCTCTATCCCCACTCACAAGAGTTTCCTTCCTAGGGACTCTGCTAAATTCTGTAGAAATTAAAATTTACCTGACGGAGTCCAGGTTATCAAAGCTTCTAAATTCCTGCCGTGTTCTTCATTCCGTTCCGAGCCCTTCGGTGGCTCAGTGCATGGAAGTAATCGGCTTAATGGTAGCGGCAATGGACATAGTGCCGTTTGCACGCCTACATCTCAGAGCGCTGCAACTATGCATGCTCAGTCAGTGGAACGGGGATTACACAGATTTGTCCCCTCTACTAAATCTGGATCAAGAGATCAGGGATTCTCTTCTCTGGTGGCTATCTCGGGTCCATCTGTCCAAAGGTATGACCTTTCGCAGGCCAGATTGGACAATTGTAACAACAGATGCCAGCCTTCTAGGTTGGGGTGCAGTCTGGAACTCCCTGAAGGCTCAGGGATCATGGACTCATGAGGAGACACTCCTTCGAATAAATATTCTGGAAGAGCGATAGTCAATGCTCTTCAGGCTTGGCCTCAGTTAGCAACTCTGAGGTACATCAGATTTCAGTCGGACAACATCACGACTGTGGCTTACATCAACCATCAAGGGGGAACAAGAAGTTCCCTAGCGATGTTAGAAGTCTCAAAGATAATTCGCTGGGCAGAGACTCACTCTTGCCACCTATCAGCTATCCATATCCCAGGTGTAGAGAACTGGGAGGCGGATTTTTTAAGTCGTCAGACTTTTCATCCGGGAGAGTGGGAACTCCATCCGGAGGTGTTTGCACAATTGATTCATCGTTGGGGCAAAACAGAACTGGATCTCATGGCGTCTCGCCAGAACGCCAAGCTTCCTTGTTACGGATCCAGGTCCAGGGATCCCAAGGCGACACTAATAGATGCTCTAGCAGCGCCCTGGTCTTTCAACCTGGCTTATGTGTTTCCACCGTTTCCTCTGCTCCCTCGACTGATTGCCAAGGTCAAGCAGGAGAGAGCATCAGTGATTTTGATAGCGTCTGCGTGGCCACGCAGGTCCTGGTATGCAGATCTGGTGGACATGTCATCCTTTCCACCATGGACTCTGCCTCTGAGACAGGACCTTCTACTTTAGGGTCCTTTCAACCATCCAAATCTAATTTCTCTGAGACTGACTGCCTGGAGATTGAACGATTGATTTTATCAAAGCGTGGCTTTTCCGAGTCAGTCATTGATTCCTTAATACAGGCACGAAAGCCTGTCACCAGGAAAATTTACAATAAAATATGGCGTACATATCTTTATTGGTGTGAATCCAAGGGTTAGGATTCCCAGGATATTATCTTTTCTCCAAGATGGTTTGGAAAAAGGATTGTCTGCTAGTTCCTTAAAAGGACAGATTTCTGCTCTGTCTATTCTTTTGCACAAGCGTCTGGCAGATGTTCCAGATGTTCAGGCATTTTTGTCAGGCTTTGGTTAGAATCAAGCCTGTGTTTAAACCTGTTGCTCCCCCATGGAGCTTAAATTTGGTTCTTATGGTTCTTCAAGGAGTTCCGTTTGAACCTCTTCATTCCATATATATCAAACTTTTATCTTGGAAAGTTCTGTTTTTGGTAGCTATTTCCTCGGCTCGTAGAGTCTCCGAGTTATCTGCTTTACAATGTGATTCTCCTTATCTGATCTTCCATACGGATAAGGTAGTCCTGCGTACCAAACCTGGGTTTTTACCTAAGGTGGTATCTAACAAGAATATCAATCAAGAGATTGTTGTTCCATCCTTGTGTCCTAATCCTTCTTCAAAGAAGGAACGTCTATTACACAATCTGGACGTGGTTCGTGCTTTAAAGTTTTACTTACAAGCTACTAAATATTTTTGTCAAACATCTGCTTTGTTTGTTGTCTACTCTGGACAGAGGAGAGGTCAAAAGGCTTCGGCAACCTCTCTTTCTTTTTGGCTAAGAAGCATAATCCGCTTAGCCTATGAGACTGCTGGCCAGCAGCCTCCTGAAAGGATTACAACTCATTCTACTAGAGCTGTGGCTTCCACTTGGGCCTTTAAAAATGAGCCTTCTGTTGAACAGATTTGCAAGGCGGCGACTTGGTCTTCGCTTCATACTTTTTCAAAATTCTACAAATTTGATACTTTTGCTTCTTCGGAGGCTATTTTTGGGAGAAAGGTTTTACAAGCAGTGGTACCTTCCGTTTAAGTACTTGCCTTGTCCCTCCCTTCATCCGTGTACTTTAGCTTTGGTATTGGTATTCCACAAGTAATGGATGATCCGTGGACTGGATACACCTTACAAGAGAAAACACAATTTATGCTTACCTGATAAATTTATTTCTCTTGTGTTGTATCCAGTCCACGGCCCGCCCTGTCATTTTAAGGCAGGTAATTTTTTCATTTAAACTACAGTCACCACTGCACCCTATGGTTTCTCCTTTCTCTGCGTGTTTTCGGTCGAATGACTGGATATGGCAGTTAGGGGAGGAGCTATATAACAGCTCTGCTGTGGGTGTCCTCTTGCAACTTCCTGTTGGGAATGAGAATATCCCACAAGTAATGGATGATCCGGGGACTGGATACACCACAAGAGAAATAAATTTATCAGGTAAGCATAAATTGTGTTTTTGTTTTTCTCTACTGAAACTGTTACATTGTGGAAATTGAATGTTTTACCTAATGTTATTTTTCTTTTTCTGTTTCATTTTGCGAGATGTCTCATTCTGATCCTGACTCTGATGTTACTGTAGAAACTATGATGCCCTGGAACACAATTCTACAAAGCTAAGTGTTTTCATTATTAAGCTGTTATTTCTTCAGCTCGATTATGTGGCATTTATTTATCATGTTTTATGCTAGCAATGTTTCTACATGTACAATGACATTTACTGTTTTTTACATATTCAGTTCATGCACTTGATTTCATCTACAAACACCACATGTTGTTGCTTATATCATAAAAGGTTATGACTGCTATTATGCCTTTAAGTAAACTTACGAGGCCTTTTAAAAATTAAGATTTAATTAATTTTGTTCTGACCGACAGCATACTTAAGTTTTTTCTACTGATGAAGGTTTATTTGGCTCAAAGTATCATGTGCCAAAATACTGACAGTCTTCACAGGTAGTTTGGAAAACAGCACATTAGTACCTTTGGCTTGTGGGGCACGGAACCCAGGACCTGCCACGTCCCACTAATACTCCAAACAAACAAAAGATTGTTCCAGCTACCAAAAACTTTTAAAATAGACCTTTATTATTTCACATAGGGTCCACAGAAAAACTACAACGTTTCAGGCCGTTTCAGGTCCACAGAAAAACTACAACGTTTCATGATTTATATACCCTTCACCTGTCACCTGTTCTCATGTGAGCACCTAATTATGCAACAATGCCATCTTGTGGATGTCAGAGATATTCACACATAAGAAATAATATTACATACAAAATTCAAAACATAAAAACCCATATATACATTTTTTTTAAAACAGAAGAAATGTTGCACATTATTAGCAGATTGATCCAATGTAACACAAAGACTATCTATCCAAACTGATATATCAAAATTTGTAATAGTTGAGAGAATTGAAAAAATGACCATGGAAAATATCTATAGGAAATATTTAAACAGGCTCCAATCAAAATCCTTATTCATGCCTTTAGGTGTAAGGGCTTCTAACTTAAATATACAGAACATTTCCCTGATTTTTAATAGGTGTTCCCTATCTCCACCCCTTCTTGGTCTATCCACTTGCTCTATAATTTGAAATCTAAGTTGGCTAATTATAGAGCAAGTGGATAGACCAAGAAGGGGTGGAGATAGGGAACACTTATTAAAAATCAGGGAAATGTTCTGGATTTTTAAGTTAGACTCTATGGTTCACAATATTAGCCAACTTAAGTCGTCCTCCAGGCGGGCAGAAGTCTTCATCCAGACAGCATCTTCTATCTTCATCCTTCCGACGCGGAGCGGCTCCATCTTCAAGACATCCGGCGCGGAGCATCCTCTTCATACGGTCCCAGACGTACACTGAAGGTTCCCTTTAAAGGACTTCATCCAAGATGGCGTCCCTTGAATTCCGATTGGCTGATAGAATTCTATCAGCCAATCGGAATTAAAGGGAAAAAAATCCTAATGGCTGATGCAATCAGCCAATAGGATTGAGCTTTAATCCTATTGGCTGATCCAATCAGCCAATAGGATTGAGCTTGCATTCTATTGGCTGATTGGAACAGCCAATAGATTGCAAGCTCAATACCATTGGCTGATTGGGTAAGCCAATAGGATTGAAGCTCAATCCTATTGGCTGTCTGCATCAGCCAATGTGATTTTTTTTCCCTTTAATTCCTATTGGCTGATAGAATTCTAGCAGCCAATCGGAATTCAAGGGACGCCGGATTTCTTGAAGATGGAGCCGCTCCGCGTCGGAAGGATGAAGATAGAAGATGCCATCTGGATGAAGACTTCTGCCCGTCTGGAGGATGACTTCTTGCCGCTTGGATGAAGACTTCTCCCGGCTTCGTTGAGGACTTCTTGCCACTTGGATGAAGACTTCTCCCGGCAGAAAGTAGAAGAAGAGTCTGCCTGTGGTCTTTGATGATCTTAGCAGGTTGTAACTAAGATCCATTGCTGTTCTCACACATAATTGAAGAGAGAGGTAACTTCAGCTGGGGGAATGGCGTGCAGGGTCTCCTGCTATGAGGTATGTGCAGTTTAAATTTTTCTAGAGAAAGAATATGCTAGAAAATGCTGTTAATACCGGATTTATTTAAGGTAAGCCTGATTACAGTGATTTAATAACGACTTGTATCATGCTTGCTGTAAAAGGTAATATTCTTATTACTTTCTCACATTACTGAAAAATAAAACGTTTGCTGGAAGTGTTTAAACGTTTTTTTATACATATTGGTGATAAAACTTTATTGGGGCCCAGTTTTTTCCACATGGCTGGCTAGATTTTGCCTAGGGATAGTTTTGTTAGGCCCTCTCACTGTGAATACTGGGTGGGAGGGGCCTATTTTCGCGCCTAAATGCGCATTAGATTTTGCAGCTTGAAACATCCAGTTTCCCTGAAGGAGTTCCCTGAACACTTAGGACCTCTCTAAAGGGTTTTTTTGCCTTTCAAAGTCGTTATATGGGCAGGTAGGGCCACAGCAGAGCTGTGGCAGTTTGTTGTGACTGTTGAAAAACGTTTATATCGTTTTTTTTATCCGGTTTTGAAACTAAGGGGTTAATCATCCATTTGCAAGTGGGTGCAATGCTCTGTTAGTCTATTATACACACTGTAAAAATTTCGTAAGATTTACTGCTTTTTTTCACTGTTTTTCAATTTCTGACAAAATTTGTTTCTCTTAAAGGCACAGTACCGTTTTTATTTTTTGCTTGTTTACATTTATCAAAGTGTTTTCCAAGCTTGCTGGTCTCATTGCTAGTCTGTTTAAACATGTCTGATATAGAGGAAACTCCTTGTTCATTATGTTTAGAAGCCATTGTGGAACCCCCTCTTAGAATGTGTACCAAATGTACTGATTTTACTTTGTTATAAAGATCATATTCTGTCTTTAAAAGATTTATCACCAGAGGAAACTGACAAGGGGGAAGTTATGCCGACTAACGTGTCAGAACCTTTGACTCCCGCTCAAGGGACTCCCGCTCAAGAGGCGCCAAGTACATCTAGCGCGCCCATGGCGTTTACTTTACAAGACATGGCGGCAGTTATGGATCATACCCTTACAGCGGTATTATCCAAACTACCAGGGTTACAAGGAAAGTGAAACAGCTCTGGGGCTAGAAAAAATACAGAGCACTCTGACGCTTTAGTAGCTATGTCTGATATCCCCTCACAATATGCAGAAGCTGAGGCAGGAGAGCTTCTTTCTGTGGGTGATTTTTCTGACTCGGAAGATGCTTCAACCTGATTCTGATATGTCAATATTTAAATTTAAGCTTGAACACCTCCGCGTGTTGCTCAGGGAGGTTTTAGCTACTCTGGATGACTGTGACACCATTATAGTGCCAGAGAAATTGTGTAGATTGGATAAATACTATGCAGTGCCTGTTTACACTGATGTTTTTCCAATACCTAAAAGGTTTTCAGAAATTATTACTAAGGAATGGGATAGACCAGGTGTACCGTTCTCTCCCCTTCCCATTTTTAAGAAAATGTTTCCAATAGATGCCGCTACACGGGACTTATGGCAAACGGTCCCTAAGGTGGAGGGAGCAGTTTCTACCCTAGCTAAGCGTACAACTATCCCCGTCAAGGACAGTTGTGCTTTCCTAGATCCAATGGATAAAAAGTTAGAGGGTTACCTTAAGAAAATGTTTATTCAACAAGGTTTTATTCTCCAGCCTCTTGCATGCATTGCCCCGGTCACTGCTGCTGCGGCCTTCTGGTTTGAGTCTCTGGAAGAGGCCTTACAGGTAGAAACTCCATTGGATGATATACTTGACGAGCTTAAAGCGCTTAAGCTAGCCAATTCATTTGTTTCTGACGCCGTTGTTCATTTAGCTTCTCAATATTCCCTTCAAGGGGCAGACCCTATTCGGGCCTGGACTGAAGGAGATCATTTCTGATATTACTGGAGGAAAAGGTCATGCCCTTCCTCAGGATAGGTCTAACAAATTAAGGACCAAACAAACTAATTTTCGTGCCTTTCGAAACTTTAAGACGAGCGCGGCATCATCTTCCTCCAATACAAAACAAGAGGCAAATTTTGCCCAGTCCAAGCCGGTCTGGAGACCTAACCACCTTTCACAATTATCTGCAGACCAGATAAAGAGAGAGGCATTCTTACATTGTGTTCAAGACCTCCTAGTTATGGGAGTGATCCACCCAGTTCCAAAGGAGGAACAGGGTCAAGAATTCTATTCAAATCTATTTGTGGTTCCCAAGAAAGAGGGAACCTTCAGACCAATCTTAGATCTCAAGATCCTAAACAAATTTCTCAGGGTCCCAACTTTCAAGATGGAGACTATTCGAACCATCCAACCTATGATCCAGGAGGGTCAATACATGACTACCGTGGACTTAAAGGATGCTTATCTTCACATTCCAATACACAACGATCATCATCGGTTTCTCAGGTTCGCCTTCCTAGACAGGCATTACCAGTTTGTGGCTCTTCCCTTTGGGTTAGCTACGGCACCAAGAATCTTTACGAAGGTTCTGGGGTCACTTCTGGCGGTCCTAAGGCCGCGGGGCATAGCAGTAGCCCCTTACTTAGACGACATTCTGATACAGGCGTCGAATTTCCAAATTGCCAAGTCCCATACGGACATTGTTCTGGCATTCCTGAGGTCTCATGGGTGGAAAGTGAACGAAAAGAAGAGTTCTCTATTCCCTCTCACAAGAGTTTCCTTCCTGGGAACTCTGATAGATTCTGTAGAAATGAGTACTCAGATACAAAAGATATGTAGGGGGCGCCCTTGAGAGCACACTATATAATTAGAGCAGATGTAATTAGTATCAATTACTCTCTATATAGACATATACTCTCTATATAGACATATATATCACTACATATAATGATATAGGATGTATGTAGATAGATGATTTTTCACCATATATTGCACCTATAAGTGTAAAGAGTATAATAAATAGATTAATTACTATACAATAGATATAATAGCAGATGAATAATATATATTCCAAAAATGATATGAAATAGGCACAATACTAATCAGGGGACTGTATGAAATTACACAACAGATATAGATATCAATGATATAAATAACTAGATAATGTCCTTTGTGTGGATCTTGATAGTAGATTTACAGAGGCAGCAATCTGTGATGGTCCAGGCCAGGATCCAATTACAGCAATCTATAACAACAAACAAGACAGATGCGCCACATGGCCCAATATTGTAGGTTCCAAAGATTGGTGGATATTGCTATATAATTGCACTCACATGTGGTGAAGCACCTCAATTGGTGCAAATGACACAGTCTGGGATCTATAACAGTCACCCAGCAGACCGACCTCCCGATTTGTTACAGGGTCTGTGTGAGATAGAAAGCACAAAATAGCCTATATGGCCTAGTATTGTTTGACTAGAGTGGTGTCACAACAAATAATTATATAAAATTTAAACTCACATTTGATGAAGCATCTCCAATGATGCTATAGGGACAGGCTGGGATCAATTCAGTCACCCAACAGACTTAATACCATGGCATACAGCATTCAATAGTCCTCTTGATGGTCTAAAGGTCAGTCATATCCTCAGATAATAACCAATTCAAAGGCAGCAAGTGTTTTTAGTATAAGTAAAATCACTTTAATAAAATATATAAAAGAATTGCGAAGCGTTTCTCAGTCTCAGACTGTTTCCTCAGGCATAATAAAATAGTTTACAAACACTTGCTATATATACCTAACCAAACCAATTAACATAATTGATAACACTTGTTGTGGGAGTAGTCTATGACATCATCAACACCCGAGTTACTGATATATTATGTCAACAAATGTAAACACAATTATATATGTTAAATCAAACATTACACATCATAACTTTCAATACTTAGATTAAATCAAACCATGTACATCCAGACTTGCAGTGCATAGGTTAATCACATAATTGATTTAAACAGCATAAATGAATACTAGATTGTAATAATTATTTATATTTTCTTAGATCCAATGAAAATCATTTAGTCACAGATGATTGCTGTTTCTGTGCCATATCTAAACTGAGTGTATCAGACATCTTGGTGAACTATGCTCTATTGTTTATTTGGCTATTTATTTTTTGGTGTGCCATCCCTAACTTTCATAGCCCCAGTATGGTAGTGATTTAAAAGTCAATGTGTTTTTCTTAGGCGTTTGTGTTATACTCTAAATTGACCAGCTTTTCGTTATAATATTGAGCTGGTTTGCGATCTGTATTTATTGAAAATATAGAGGATCACTTACTTTGTTTTGTTTCTTTCGCCAACTAAAATTCTAAGTGGCGTGTATGCAGCGCTAGTGCGCATGTCGTTGTTGTTGCCAGGGTTACCATAGCCCTACTTGGCTCTACGTTATGCGTGTGAGAGCGCTGTTGCTGATAGGATAGTATAATCCTATCAGTGAAGTTAGTTATTAGATTGATCCGTAGGGGGGCATCAGGGGGAGTTATCACTGATATTATTAATCCATACCACATTCGTATGGTCATACCATTCCTAATGTCGGCATACAGCTATATTAGTGTGATAAAAAATTATAGCAATCAAAGATTGTGCTACAATATGGAATCTACATGAAAGAATTAGACTGCTATCAGCATAAGCCACCATATAAATATGGGAAACATTAATGGCATCAGTTACAATAGAATCCTATAGATGTATATAATATAGTGTATAAGTGAATAATATATATTTTTATATATATTTTTCTGTAGGGTGATCGACAGTGCTTATTAATAGTGTAGCTGTATTCTATTCATTGATGAATCTAACATTAAATTCTTAGGGGATAATAATATTGTGACTTGGTATATGAGTGTCTAGTGAAGTCCTTCTTTCATATACTGAATCTATATATATATACATTTGAAAAAATTGTGTTATAAAGTGACGTGTATCTTATAGTGTCATTATTCTTAAAGCTATATTGCATATATTATTTTCTTTAATGTTTGTGATCTTTGTAGGAGTCTCAAACATGTATGCTGTAAATGACAATAGTAACTTAAACAAAATGTTGCTTATAAAAAGTGAGTGAAGTGTATATGAATATATCTATATATAAATATATATATATATATATATATATATATATATATATATATATATATATATATATATATATATATATAACCTGAAATAGGACCAGGTGAATGTTAAATAATGATAAAAGTGAGTGAAAGAGATATCTAGAGATGTGATTGCTACGCTCCATGTGATTGTTATCTTGTGATATAGATATAAGTGTATATATTTCTATAGGGTGATCGATAGTGCTTATTATTAGTGTAGCTGTATTCTATTCATTGATGAATCTAACATTAAATTCTTAGGGAATAATAATATTGGTATATGAGTGTCTAGTGAAGTCCTTCTTTCATATACTGAGTCTATATATATATATATTTATAAAATGTGACGTATATCTTGTAGTGTCATTATTCTTAAAGCTATATTGCATATATTATTTTCTTTAATGTTTGTGATCCTTGTAGGAATCTCAAACATGTATGCTGTAAATGACAATAGTAACTTTAACAAAATGTTGCTAATAAAAAATGAGTGAAGTATATATGAATATATCTGTATAACCTGAAATATTAAATAATGTGACCAGATGAATGTTAAAAAAATATAAATATAAAAATAAAAAGGTGAGTGAAAGAAAAATCTTGAGATGTGATTGCTATGCTCCATGTGAATGTTATCTTGTGATATAGATATAAGTGTATATATAGAGGTGTCATTTGATGTGCTAGAAACTACTTGATCCGTAGACGATTATTGTTGCCTCATTAATATAGTGTTATGATGGGCTTAATAAATATTTATAGATCAAAGGCTGCTAGATCTACGCACTCATTCAGACCCTCCGGAACTAAAGTATGTAACTTGTGAATCCAAAATGTTTCTCTACGACGTAAGGTGAGCATAGGATTATGACTATTACGTGGTACTTGCTCTATGGGTAAAATATGGACCGATTTTGAGCCACCTTTATGTGCATAAGCACAATGCCTTGATAGGCTATGTTTGAGGAATTTTCTTTTGATGTTATATTTGTGTTCACTCCATCTCTTCTTTATGGTTCGGGAGGTGCGTCCTACATATTGGACCCCACAAGTACAACCGATTAAGTATATTACGTATGTTGATTCACATGAGAGTCTCTTGGTGATCTTAAATTGTTCACCCGTTTGGTAGGAACAGAAAGTATTAGTTCCATTTGTCACCACTTTGCACATGTTACATCTTGGCTTAAAACATTTGAAGACTCCATTCTTGGGCATAAATTTGCCCAAAAAAGTCCTATCAGGACCTGTGACTTGATTATGTTGTAGTATTTTGTCTCTCACTATCTTGCTAGGGGCCAATTTGTTTTTAAGTGTAGGGGCTCTCCTATAGACTATTCTAGGTTTCACAGAGATAGAATTTTTAAGATATGGGTCATCACATATGATAGGCCAGTGTTTCATAATGATATTATTAATTTCTCTGTATTGGCTACTATAGCCTGTGATAAAAAGTGGTGTTTTACATGGCTCATTATTTCCTTCTCTGTTATTTTTGTCCTTCGTTTTAGTTTTTGACAGATATTTATTTCTGTCATCATGGAGGGCTCTTAGGTATCCTTTCTGTACTAAATCAGAGGGATAGCCCTTTTCTAAGAATCTATCTTTAAGAATGACAGACTGTTTTTTGTAACTTTCTATTGTGCTACAATTCCGTCTAATTCGTCTGAACTGCCCATAAGGGACGTTCTTTTTCCAGCAGTGGTAGTGATTGCTACCGTAATTTAAGAAGCTGTTACAATCTACCTTTTTAAAAAAGGTTTCTGACATGATGTCACCGGTAGCAGAGAAATATTACAGTAAGTCCAAATATTCAATCATATTGGACTGAATATTACTAGTAAATTCCAAATCAAATTCATTGGAATTTAGAGAGTTGGTATATATTAATGCCTCTTCATATGAGCCTTTAAACAAAAAGATTAGATCATCTATATAACGGCCATAGAACACCAGACTTGCACCCATAGGAGATCCATATACATGAGTCTCCTCAAATTTGCCCATATACAGATTGGCAAAACTGGGTGTGAATCTGGTGCCCATGGCCGTCCCCTTCACTTGGAGGTAATACATCCCTTGATAGAGAAAATAGTTGTGATGTAAAATAAATTGAATTAACTCAGTAATGAATTGTTGCTGTTTGATCGGCATATAGATATCAGATGCTAGGTATGACTGGATCGCTCTTAGTCCTTTGTCATGTGGGATGTTGGAGTATAATGAGCTAACGTCGCTCGTTATCCACCAAAGGTTCTGGTCAGTCTTGGTGATACCCAGATTAGCTAATTTATTTATTAAATCTGTAGAATCTTTAATAAAAGATGGTAAAGTGATCACATGTTTCTGTAGAAATGAATCCACATATGCGGACACATGGTCAGTGAGACTATCAATGCCAGCCACTATAGAACGGCCAGGAAGCTTGGAAGAGTTTTTGTATATTTTGGGAAAATGATAATAAAAGGCCACACTAGGATTTTTCGGATAGAGATAATCTTTCTCCTTTTTAGTCAGAATACCTTCATCAAAACCCTCAGAGAGGAGAGATAATAATTGTTTCTGATACACATATGTAGGGTTACTAGGCAATGTCCTATAGTGGCTAGCGTTGTTAAGAATATTATTAGCCTCTTGAATATAATCTGTAATATTCTGGAGGACTATTCCTCCGCCCTTATCGGCTTGGCAGATCACTAGGTCTTTGTTATAACTTAAAGTTTTGAGAGCAATGCGTTCACCAGGACTCAAGTTGTTTCTATACTTTGATTTTTTAGAAAGTTTCTCAAGATCTTTTAACACCATAGATTGAAAGATGGAAATGTGTGAGTTTTTGGTTCTATGTGGGTTAAAGTTAGATTTCGGCCTGAAATCAGTATCAATGTATTTTTCAGTCAGTTGTTCCAGAAGGGTATCTGGTTCATACATGATTAGACCATCAGTCAGACGCTCATTCATAGAGTCCACAATAATGGGTCTATTAGTTGTGTTTTTGAGGCGTTTCTCAGCAAAATATTTTTGCAACGATAGTTTTCTTGTGAAATTATTTACATCCACAAATAATTGAAACATATTGGGACTATTGGAAGGACTGAATGATAGACCCTTCCCCAAAACTCTAATTTCATCATCTGATAATTCAAAATTAGACAAATTATGTATCCCTTTTTTGTAATTTAACAGTTTTTCTTTTTTGATGGTTGAGGATTTTCCTCTATTTCCCCGTTTCCGTGTGTTCTTTTTTGTCGCGGTGGTCGGGGGGACAAAGTCCACTTTTCTATCTGTGAGTTGTGGCCCACATCTAAAAAAGGAGTACGATAAACTCCTTCATCATATGGTGTAGGGGGATTACTCATACTGTTATGACTTTCCATATTCAATGGTTGATACCTATTGTCAGATTCAAATGGTTTATTCCTAATGCTCAGATGGTTTTGGGAGATGATAGCTACTTTTTTCTTTATAAACAGGTCTTTCATGGTGATTTATAGATGTTGTGTTTTGAGGGCTTTCAACATAATGTTGATTGTTCCCTCCATAAGATTGATAATCTGAATAGTTACGGGAATTTTGTGGACTATCAACATAATGTTGATTAGTCAATCTTACAGGCTGATGGTCTGAATGGTTACGTGACCCAGAGTAGCGGTGTTGATTGAAATCACCTCTCTGTTCATTCCCATAGTTGTGTTCAATGGGTTTATTTCTGTAGTCTTGCCCATATGAATGATTAGATTTATAATGATAGTTCCCATTGTTATAGGATCTATCTGAAGAAAAATAATTATTATTATCTCTTTGTGAATTTGTATCATTATATCCCATATATGAATGGTCAGCCTTTCTAGTCTTATAGGGTACCTGGTGTTGTTTGTTATCTCTATAGGCATTAGACTCATATGTATGGGGTTTATAATGTGTATTTATATTCCTCTAATTAGCATAATTCTGTTGGGGTCTTCTTTGGTTTTCATTATGGTTTTCAGAGGTATGTTTAGACACGTTCTTCATGTTATTATCATGATATTGTAGAGTTCTTCTATTATTGGTATTGTGTATATAGTGATTATCATTGCTTCTATTGCTAGTGCGATTGTAAGTATACACTTCACCTTTAGAATAGTCATCTTCATCTCTACTTAGTTTTTTGTTTTTCTTTTTAATATTCTCACTCTGATATTCTTCTGCATTATCATAAGCTGATTTTCTTAATTTCTCAAAATCAGTATGTGTGAGAAATTTCTCAAGTTCTTTCTGTGTCTTGTCTATCTCAATACCAACCTCATTGAATAGTTTTTGTCGATGTTTAATTAAGATATCCATAAAGGTATGAGCACAGACATTGAGGGCATCTTCCCATTCCTTTGAAACTTCAGGATTGTCTTTAAAGGAGCAGTTTTTTAATACGCTTAGACCCCTAGGGATTTGATTCTTAGTTTTATATTTTTGTAAAGTTTCAAAGTCCCACCAATGTCTGTGCTCAGTCTTCAAAAGATTTTCTAATGTGTGAAACAATGTTTGCATAGAGGGATCACCATTGCCCTCATTTCTTAACTCAGTTATATTCACACAACCATTTTTCCTCCTATTTTCAATAAATACAGATCGCAAACCAGCTCAATATTATAACGAAAAGCTAGTCAATTTAGAGTATAACACAAACGCCTAAGAAAAACACATTGACTTTTAAATCACTACCATACTGGGGCTATGAAAGTTAGGGATGGCACACCAAAAAATAAATAGCCAAATAAACAATAGAGCATAGTTCACCAAGATGTCTGATAACACTCAGTTTAGATATGGCACAGAAACAGCAATCATCTGTGACTAAATGATTTTCATTGGATCTAAGAAAATATAAATAATTATTACAATCTAGTATTCATTTATGCTGTTTAAATCAATTATGTGATTAACCTATGCACTGCAAGTCTGGATGTACATGGTTTGATTTAATCTAAGTATTGAAAGTTATGATGTGTAATGTTTGATTTAACATATATAATTGTGTTTACATTTGTTGACATAATATATCAGTAACTAGGGTGTTGATGATATCATAGACTACTCCCACAACAAGTGTTATCAATTATGTTAATTGGTTTGGTTAGGTATATATAGCAAGTGTTTGTAAACTATTTTATTATGCCTGAGGAAACAGTCTGAGACTGAGAAACGCTTCGCAATTCTTTTATATATTTTATTAAAGTGATTTTACTTATACTAAAAACACTTGCTGCCTTTGAATTGGTTATTATCTGAGGATATGACTGACCTTTAGACCATCAAGAGGACTATTGAATGCTGTATGCCATGGTATTAAGTCTGTTGGGTGACTGAATTGATCCCAGCCTGTCCCTATAGCATCATTGGAGATGCTTCATCAAATGTGAGTTTAAATTTTATATAATTATTTGTTGTGACACCACTCTAGTCAAACAATACTAGGCCATATAGGCTATTTTGTGCTTTCTATCTCACACAGACCCTGTAACAAATCGGGAGGTCGGTCTGCTGGGTGACTGTTATAGATCCCAGACTGTGTCATTTGCACCAATTGAGGTGCTTCACCACACGTGAGTGCAATTATATAGCAATATCCACCAATCTTTGGAACCTACAATATTGGGCCATGTGGCGCATCTGTCTTGTTTGTTGTTATAGATTTCTGTAGAAATGAGGATTTACCTGACAGAGGCCAGGTTGTCAAAACTTCTAAATTCCTGCCGTGTTCTTTATTCTACTTCTCGCCCTTCGGTGGCTCAGTGTATGGAAGTAATCGGCTTAATGGTAGCGGCAATGGACATAGTGCCGTTTGCCCGCCTACATCTCAGACCGCTGCAACTCTGCATGCTCAGTCAGTGGAATGGGTATTACACAGATTTGTCCCTTCTACTAAATCTGGATCAAGAGACCAGGGATTCTCTTCTCTGGTGGCTATCTCGAGTCCATCTGTCCAAAGGTATGACCTTCCGCAGGCCAGATTGGACAATAGTAACAACAGATGCCAGCCTTCTGGGCTGGGGGGCAGGCTCAGGGGTCATGGACTCAGGAGGAGGCTCTCCTTCCGATAAACATTCTGGAACTAAGAGCGATATTCAATGCTCTTCAGGCTTGGCCTCAGCTAGCGGCAGTGAGGTTCATCAGATTTCAGTCGGACAACATCACGACTGTAGCTTACATCAACCATCAAGGGGGAACAAGGAGTTCCCTAGCGATGTTGGAGGTTTCAAAGATAATTCGTTGGGCAGAGATTCACTCTTGCCACCTATCAGCTATCCATATCCCAGGAGTAGAGAACTGGGAGGCGGATTTTCTAAGTCGACAGACTTTTCATCCGGGGGAGTGGGAGCTCCATCCGGAGGTGTTTGCACAGTTGATTCAACGTTGGGGCAAACCAGAACTGGATCTCATGGCGTCTCGCCAGAACTTCAAGCTTCCTTGTTACGGATCCAGGTCCAGGGATCCCAAGGCAGCGCTGATAGATGCTCTAGCAGCGCCTTGGTCCTTCAACCTGGCTTATGTGTTTCCACCGTTTCCTCTGCTCCCTCGTCTGATTGCCAAGGTCAAGCAGGAGAGAGCATCTGTGATTTTGATAGCACCTGTATGGCCACGCAGGACTTGGTATGCAGATCTGGTGGACATGTCATCCTTTCCACCATGGACTCTGCCTCTGAGACAGGACCTTCTACTTCAGGGTCCTTTCAACCATCCAAATCTAATTTCTCTGCGGCTGACTGCTTGGAGATTGAACGCTTGATTTTATCAAAGCGTAGTTTATCCGAGTCGGTCATTGATACCTTAATACAGGCGCGAAAGCCTGTCACCAGGAAAATCTATCATAAGATATGGTGTAAATATCTTCATTGGTGTGAATCCAAGGGTTACTCATGGAGTAAGGTCAGGATTCCTAGAATATTATCTTTTCTCCAAGATGGATTGGAGAAGGGTTTGTCAGCGAGTTCTTTAAAGGGACAGATTTCTGCTCTGTCTATTCTTTTGCACAAACGGGCTGAGGTTCCAGACGTGCAGGCATTTTGTCAGGCTTTAGTCAGAATTAAGCCTGTGTTTAAACCTGTTGCTCCGCCTTGGAGTAGTTCTTAAGGTTCTTCAAGGGGTTCCGTTTGAACCTTTGCATTCCATAGATATTAAGCTCTTATCTTGGAAAGTTTTGTTTTTAGTAGCTTTCTCCTCGGCTCGAAGAGTTTCGGAGTTATCTGCTTTACAATGCGATTCTCCTTATCTCATTTTTCATTCCGATAAGGTAGTGTTACGTACCAAACCTGGTTTTCTACCTAAGGTGGTATCTAATAAAAATATCAATCAGGAGATTGTTGTACCGTCACTGTGTCCTAATCCTTCTTCAAAGAAGGAACGTCTTTTACACAATCTTGACGTGGTTCGTGCTTTAAAGTTTTACTTACAAGCTAATAAAGATTTTCGTCAAACATCTGCATTGTTTGTTGTCTACTCTGGACAGAGGAGAGGCCAAAAGGCTTCGGCAACTTCTCTTTCTTTTTGGCTAAGGAGTATAATACGCTTAGCTTATGAGACTGCTGGCCAGCAGCCTCCTGAAAGGATTACAGCTCATTCTACTAGAGCGGTAGCTTCCACATGGGCTTTTAAGAATGAGGCTTCTGTTGAACAGATTTGTAAGGCGGCGACTTGGTCTTCGCTTCATAGTTTTTCAAAATTCTATAAATTTGATACTTTTGCTTCTTCGGAGGCTATTTTTGGGAGAAAGGTTTTGCAGGCAGTGGTGCCTTCCGTTTAATCACCTGCCTTGTCCCTCCCTTCATCCGTGTCCTATAGCTTTGGTATTGGTATCCCACAAGTAATGGATGATCCGTGGACTGGATACACCTTACAAGAGAAAAAAAAATTATGCTTACCTGATAAATTTATTTCTCTTGTGGTGTATCCAGTCCACGGCCCGCCCTGTCATTTTAAGGCAGGTGTGTTTTATTTTTAAACTGCAGTCACCACTGCACCCTATGGTTTCTCCTTTCTCTTGCTTGTCTTCGGTCGAATGACTGGTAGTGGCAGTTATAGGAGGAGCTATATATACAGCTCTGCTGTGGGTGATCCTCTTGCAGCTTTCTGTTGGGAAGGAGAATATCCCACAAGTAATGGATGATCCATGGACTGGATACACCACAAGAGAAATAAATTTATCAGGTAAGCATACATTTTGTTGGGTTTTTTTTTACAGGTAAAAGAGCTGATTTCTTTGGGGCAATGCCCCGCAAAAGGCCCTTTTAAGGGCTATTGGCAGTTTAGTATAGGCTACGTTATTTTTTCATTTTGTGGGGGCTTTTTTATTTTGATAGGGCTATTAGATTAGGGGTAGTTCGTTTTTATTTTTGATAATTTATTTTTTTATTTTGTGTAATTTAGTGTTTATTATTTTTTGTAATTTAGATAAATGTATTTTTTTAATTTTAATTTATTTAATTTTTATGTAATGTTAGGTGTTAGTGTAACTCAGGTTAGGTTTTATTTTACAGGTAACTTTGTATTTATTTTAGCTAGGTAGTTAGTAAATAGTCAATAACTATTTCGTAACTATTATACCTAGTTAAAATAAATACAAACTTACCTGTGAAATAAAAATAAAACCTAAGATAGCTACAATGTAACTATTAGTTATATTGTAGCTAGCTTAGGGTTTATTTTATAGATAAGTATTTAGTTTTAAATAGGAATTATTTAGTAATTAATAGTAGGTTTTATTTAGAATTATTTTAATTATGTTAAAGTTAGGGTTACGTTAGGGTTAGACTTAGGGTTAGGTTTAGGGGTTAATTTATTTATTTAGTGTTAGTGATGTGGGAGGCCAGAGGTTTAGGGGTTAATAACTTTAATATAGTGGCGGCGACATTGGGGCGGCAGATTAGGGGTTAATAAGAGTAATGTAGGTGTCGGTGATGTCGGGGCGGCAGATTAGGGGTGTTTAGACTCGGAGTTTATGTTAGGGTGTTAGGTTTAAGCATACATTTCCTTTCCCCATTGACATCAATGGGGCTGCATTACGGAGCTTTACACTCCGTGATTGCAGGTGTTAGGCTTATTTTTTGCCGGCTCTCCCGATTGATGTCTATGGGGAAATCGTGCACAAGCTTTTAACAGCAGCTCAAAGCAGCACTGGTATTTGTGTGCGGTATGGAGCTCAACGCAGCCATATCGCCCGCAAACGCCAGGTTTTGGCAAACCTGTAATAGCAGCGCTATTAAAGGTGAGCGGTGGAAATAACTTGCAAGTTATTAGCGAGCCACTCATAACGCAAAACTCGTAATCTGGCTGTATGTTAATAATCCTTTTCAAATCTGGATTTTAACATTTTTTGCTCTTGGGGTCTTTTCCTATTTAATATACTATCTGTATTATATTCTAGAGAATGGTTATTCTGATTCCTTCTTGAGACTGTACTACTATTTCTATGGAAATTGGTACTTATTTTCAGGATTCTTTAGAATTTGAATATAACCTTAGTAGAGCATATTAACGTACTGTTTATATTTTTAGCTCAGCTTTATCTGTGGCTGACATTACTGGTCTCTCAACCTTTGTTGAACAATTAGCATAAGCAGTTTCAGATTCTCAAGTATATAACTCTGCTTATTTACTTTAGATGTATTCATTTAAATATGTTTACTATATCTATTATTATGATTTCAAATATATTTTATTATCTCTATCGTGTTAGGATAATTATTTGTTTGATTTCTATTGTCTCAACTATTTCTGGAGGTTTAGAGTTTTTTTCTGCCCTATTTTTAGTCCGGTGATGTAGATCAGTTGGTGAATCTCCTGACTACAAATGCTTGTTCTAGATCCAAGGGTCATAGATTCATTTCCCGGCAGGCTTAATACAGCCCTTTGTCCCTTTGAGGTCAATTTATTGTGTACAATTTATTTGGGTAATAAAAACAACTGTTATTATCAGCTGCTAATTTGGTTAACTCCGAGTGTAAGCACTGAAAAAGCGTTTTTTTGTATCCTTCTGGGAGAAAAACTCTATATAATTACTAGTTATTAGACTGCATGAAGGTGCGGTTCTCAAACCAGTCCTTCTGGTGGGGGGCAGATTAAATAGTTTTTGGAGGGGGGGCGGAGCCAACACGCAACAAGACAAGACACAGATCCTTGAAGCTCCTGAAACATAATCTTAAAAATGTTCAATAATTAAGGGTATTTTACCCCAAGAAAGCATAATCTTTCTAGCAAAGGCACCTTGTATGCAACTAGCACCCGGTAGCAGCTGAAATATGAATGGGAATCCATTGCATTGCTTGCCAGGAAAATTACAGGGTAATTACAGCAAAGTTTGAGAGTCATCACCTAAATCTAACTGACGTGTATATATCTCTGAGGTGCTACTTCTAGAATACTAAAATACGTGGATTGGTAATCGCAGCATCATCCCTTAGCCTCAACAACTCGGACTGCTCCTATTATACACGGAGAAAAATGATGACCCCAGCCGCCATATTGGAAGTGATTAGCTCACTGCTCCGGGAACACTGGTTAGCCTTCTTGGGAACTGTGCAAGCGGCATCCATACCTCTAAAATCCGAGGACATTGGAGTATATAGCAAAGGTTGCAGGGCGGTAGGGCCCCCGTCATTGCTGCCTACCGCCCCTACAGACATCAGTCAGCCATCAGGAGACAATGGAGCCACGTGGGAGTGCCAGTCAGCTGCAAGTTCGGCTTTTCTTGAGAGGCCGACTTCTACAGACTTAAAGTCAAACCAGGGACCCCGAGGGGAACCTGAGAGCGGGGTGCGCTGAGTAGATCCAACTAACAAAATAAACGAAATTTACCACAAACCATATGGCTCCTGTGCAGTCAGGTTAATAGGCTCCTATGAAATTGGACGGTTTCTTGCAAGATTGTGAAACCAAGCGGTGTCAGCGGCTAAGCTCCTCTGGTTCTTGGAGTGAAGATTTCTGAAATTTAGGAAAAATTTTGTGGCACCCTCTTTTTTCCTAAATTACAGACTTAAAGGCTCATGTTCCGGATAGTCATACTAACCTGTTTGCCGATATACAATCCACCCTGTATGTTGCCGGATGGGAGATCTGCCCTGTTTGTTCGCGGTGCTGTCGAGCTGAGGACGCCCCTAGAACAGGCTCATAAACAGGTGACGAGGAGAGCACAGCTGGTTCTGTTTTCCATAGAATCCCGGTGCTACAACATGGCTCTTATGGTAGGAAAGGGGATCCCTGCATACTGTGATGCGTCATGGCTTCAATATGATGCATCTAGGTGCTGGCAGAAATGCGGAGTTGGCTAGACTGGTTTTAAGATTTCGCTCTCTTGATGAATGGGGGCGATCCTGTACACTTCTCTGCCTCTAGACTATTATGTTCAGACTTAGTGTAATCTTTCTGGACTGTCCAATATGTTGGCACGCTATACTCTACTCTAATATATACTGGCTAAATTGTCTTTTGTGGTGATAACAATATCTGTGAACTCTAGCGTTAGATAGAAGTGTGACGGCTTATCTAACACAGAGCCATCCCATTTTATCTGCATGGTTCAGTTTTATGTTAAAATTGTATATAGCTTATCTACACCTACTGGGATATTAATGGAAATTTAATGCAATGCTATTTTTCTACTTGTTTTGATGTCTATTTGAATTGCCTGATGATTTTTTATATATATATGCATTTATGTATATCTTGAAGGGTTCACAGTGTGTTGTTGTTTAGTCATCCTCTGTCACACTGTATAGCTCTTCTAGGTCAGCAGCTATGGGTACTATCTTGCAAACATAGATAACACCAACATAAGATCGTTTCCCATATAGGCAATTACTGTTTTATAATTGTAAATAGCAGGTCTTTCAAGAGGAAACATTCAGGCTGTTTATTTCCAAGTACAATTATGCTACTTGCAAACTATAACTTAATGTTACGCTGAGATACTGATAGCTTCAGCAGGTATAAGGCTCAAGTTTAATTATAATCATCTTGAATGTGATGGTTTATTTGTTCTCAAAGCTAGTTAATACTGTTGCCTTTTTCCTTATATGAGTCATGATACAATAAATCACCTTATTGACCTATCACATCCAATTAACCACCTCCCCCCCCCCCCCCCCACATATAATGTACCTCTTAGTTATGGAGTACAAATTGAGCGGTTTACCTCTCTTATACCGCAACTGTAATATTAATATCCCTCACCCTACAAGCCCAGAAGCAAGAGGCTTAGATCTTCTCTCACCTAATATTTTAATCTATATATATTATAAGCCATATATTGCTGTTTATTTACTGTTCATTCTGGGCTTTAGCTTGATATTACTTATGCTCAGTGTGATACCAACTAAAATCTGAGGTCCATCTCTTTTCTTTTATTACAGCAACTATACATATCACTAACAACATGACATATGGATAGCAGGCGTTGTTTTTTTCTTTTTTTGTTTTTTTTCTTCATATGCATTTCTAACGAGTAACCTGTTAAATGTACTTTGTTGCAATGTTGCAAGCAATGGTATAATGCCAATGTAAAGTGCTGTAATTCTCTATTTGTATGTTATAATCTTACCTCAAATAAAAATTTATTTAAAAAAAAAAATTGTTTTTGGATGAACTCAATCCAAAATCTATATTATTCTTAGGGTTTGAATAGGTTTTTAGAATAAGACCTCCTATGGGAGTACACTCTGTGAATTTTTTTTCAGGAGTGATTATACCAGTTATTTTAGCAGGAACAGGGTTTGGGGTTTCTATTCAATTCTATTCTTTGTCCTAAAGAAGAAAGGTTTATTCAGTCCAATCTTGGATCTGAAGACTTTTATATTGTTTTGTTAGAGTCTCAACTTTTAAGTTGGCGATTATAAGGACTATTATGCCTTTTTGTTCAGCAAGGTCATTTTATTTCGTTCAGACCACTTGTGTATTCTGAGATTTTCCTTTTTAGATAAGCTTTACCAATTTGTCGCTTTTCCATTTGGTCTAGCGACAGCTTTATGAATTTTTTTCAAAGGTTCTTGGTGCCCTTCTTTCTGTTTTCAGACAGAAGGGTATTGTGGTGCTTCGCTATTTGGTTGGTATTTTGGTATTAGCTTAAACTTTTTTTTTATTAAAGCCTGACAGATAGCTCAGCATGCTAATGCACTGTGGCTGAGCTCTGTAGCAGCCTAAGGGTTGCAGGTTCGATTCCCAGCAAGGTCCATTCAGCCTTTCATCCTTCCAAGGTCAATTAAGTGAGCAGCGTCTTGAGTTCCTTACGGGTGATTAGACGCGCTTTACAAGTATCCTATACATACATATGAAAGAGCAGTATTCAAATATATGGACTTTTCTTTTTTTGGACTCCTTAATGAATCAACTAAGTTTTGTTTCTTCAAAACATGGTTAGAGGATTTAATTTACCTAAGCGTTTCGTAATTCCTCAGATAAGGGTCACTTCTTTTTGGGTTTCTAGATGGATTCTGTGTTCATGTCTTTGTCTTTATGGGACAGAAGTCAATTGTAATTGGTGTTATCCTGTCTAAATTACAGTCTAGAACATTTCTTTCAGTGGCTATGTGCATGGAAGATTTAGGTCTCATAACTGCAGCATCGGGCATGGTTCCCTGAGATCTCTTTTTGCTTTGCATACTGAATCAATGATACAGGGATTTTTTTTAGATATCACAGTTGATATTTTTAAATCCTAACACTCTATCTGTTTTGTTGATTAGTCGTCTATCATAGTTTTATTCAGGGGGCTACTTTTGTTCATCCTTCCTGGACTGTATTCTTAATGGATGCAAGTCTTACAGGTTGGGGAACTGTCTGAGGGTCTCTGACAGCACAAGAGGTTTGGAAACTTCAAGAGGCGAGGTTTCCAATCGATATTCTAGAACTCTGTGCTATTTTTCAGAGTTATTTCAGGCTTGGTCTCTTTTTAGGAGAGAACTTTTTCATTTTTTGCTTTCAGACAGACAATATCACAACTGTGGCATATGTCAATCAACAAATAGGGTTTCGTAGTTCCTTAAGCAATTAAGAAGTATCTTGAATACGTTCTTAGATGGAATTCATCTCCTGTCTATTTTCTACTATTTTTTATCTCAGGTTTAGACATTTGGGAGGTGGATTATCTCAGCCGTCAGTCTTTACATCCAGGAGAGTGGTATCTCTATACAGATGTGTTTTCTCATCTTCCCAGGTACCGTTTCAGGTCCAGAGATCCTCAGGCAGAAATAGAGGATGCATTAGCAGTGTCTTGGTTTTGCAACCTGACTTCATCTTTCCACCTCTGTTTTTTTTCTTCCAAGAGTGATTTCCAAGATCATATTGGAACAGTCTCATGTATTTCTGGTAGCATCAGCATGGCCTCACAGGTTTGGTATGTGGATCTTGTTCAGATGTCCAAGTTGCCATCCTTGGCTTCTTTCTCTTTGGCCAGCCCTCTTGTTTTAGGGGCTATTTTTCTATCGGGATCTCAAATTACTAATTTGATGGTATGGAAATTGATTAGTGTTTAGTCAAAGAGGTTTCTCTGACTCAGTTTGTATCACTATGTTGCAGGCTTATACGTCTGTTTCAAGGAACATGTATTATCAGGTTTTGAAACTCTAAATTTTATGGTGTTCTTATAAATTCTTTTGGCATTCTTTTAGAATTCCTAGGATTTTACAGTTTTTTCAGGATGGTTTGGATAAGTTTGTCTGCAAATTTTTTTGAAGGGACAAATCTCTGTTCTTTCTGTTTTATTTCCTAGAAAGATTGTTTAAACTTCCTGATATTCACTGTTTTGTTCAGGCTTTGGTTGGTATAAAGCCTGTTCATTTATTAATTTCTCCTTTTTTGGAGTCTTATTTGGTTTAAAGATTTTGCAGGCTCTTCTCTTTTAACCCTATATTTTATTTGAAGAGTTTCTGATTTTATCAGCTATTTCTTTTGTGTCTCCTTATCTGATTTTTTTTATCTAGATAAGTTGTTTTGTGGACTTTTTTTTCTCCTAAGGTTGTGAATTTGAACAACATTAGTAGAGAAAATGTGGTTCCTTTGTGTCCTAATCCTAAATTCTTTACATCCTTTGGATATGGTAAGAGCTTTATAATTCTATATCGAGGTTTCTAGGATTTCAGAAGACTTCTAGTCTATTTGTTGTTTTTCTGGTTCCAGAAAAGGTTAGGACGCCTCTGCCATTTCTTTGTTTTACAGCTTATTCTAATAAGTTCAGTCGCCATTTCTTGGGCTTTTTCAGAATGAAGCTTCGGTTGATCAAATTTGCAAATCAGTAATTTGGTCTTCTTTGCATACTTTTCTTGTTTTTACCTTTTTGATGTATTTTGCTTCTTCTGAAGCAGTCTTTGGTAGAAAAGTTCTTCAGGCAGCTGTCTCAGTTTGATTCTACTGCTTTTGATTTTAAGTTTTTAAAGAAAAACTTAATTATTGTGTGGATTTAATTTCTCAGTGGAAATAGCTGTTGTTATTTTATCCCTCCCTCTCTAGTGACTCTTCTGTGGACTTCCACATCTTGGGTATTTCTATCCCATATGTCACTAGCTCATGGACTCTTGCCAATTACATGAAAGAAAACATAATTTATGTAAAAACTTACCTGATAAATTAATTTCTTTCATATTGCCAAGAGTCCATGAGGCCCACCCTTTTTATGGGGGTTATGTTTTTTTTTTTAAAAGCACAATTATATGTCCAGTTTCTCTTTTTATATGCTTTTTTTTTTACTCCTTTTTGTTATCACCTCACTACTTGGCTATTCGTTAAACTGAGTTTTGGGTGTGGTGGGAGGTGTATTTATAGGCATTTGATGTTTGGGAACCTTTGCCCCCTCCTGGTAGGAATGTATATCCCATACGTCACTAGCTCATGGACTCTTGCCAATATGAAAAAAAATTAATTTATCAGGTAAGTCCTTAAATAAATTATGTTTTTCGGGTACTTTTCCCTGCAAGAAAGGATTTGGGTTTAGCTGAGTCCATTGCAATCTCTTCAGTAGAGTAGTGGTGGCTTTTAAGCAGTTAGGAAGTTGTGAGGTAGTCCTTGCCTTGTTTCCTTTGTTGCAACACATTGCTGCCCATGGTACAGAAAGGTCTCTGTAAGGAGTATGTGTCCTTTCACGCCTTGTGAGCTGTCTTCCTGCCGGACAGCTAGACTGCAGGTAAGCCCTTTTGTCTTCTAGGTCTTGGAGACTTGCACTTCAGAAGAATATGTCATATGCAGTAGATGGGGACATTTTTAAAATCCTTTATACAGGATTTTCTTTGGCAGTGGGCAGGCACATTATGTATGTTGAGACTAGGGGTTAATCTTCCCTTTATTGGAGAACAGGTTACTAACTGACTGCTTGAGAGTTTGTGTAAATTAAGCTCCAGTGTTGTAGGCAGAGGGAAAGCGTGTGTTTTACTTGCTGCATAGTTTCCTCTCTCTGCCGGTCATGTGACTTCTCTCTGCTGTCGGATATTCGCAGAGCGGCGTCATTGAATTTCAGTCTCTTCACTGTCGATCTACTATATGATCGATTTAGAGACTTCTATGGCATCACATACAGTGCCCTGCAGTTCCTCTCAGCCTCCTGGAGGAGTTTATTTGCCTGCAGATTTTGCTGCACATGTATCTTCTGCAGTATCTGCGGCATTATCTGCTTTTCCTATGCTGGGAAAACGCAAGAGGAAAATTAGATATTCAGATAGT
Organism: Bombina bombina; assembly: GCF_027579735.1. Lineage (NCBI taxonomy): Eukaryota > Metazoa > Chordata > Amphibia > Anura > Bombinatoridae > Bombina > Bombina bombina. Next base: position 876,011,244 of record NC_069503.1, on the reverse strand, counting down.
AAGGTTTCTGTTCCACCTACTGCTACGCAGGTTGCCCTCCTTCATAAGTCTGATGAGGAGGATACGTCGGTAGCCTCTGAGGGTGAAATCTCATATTCGGACAGTATTATTCCTTCATCTGATACTGAAGAAGTAAAATTCAGATTTAAGCGTGAACACCTTTGTGTACTGTTAAAGGAGGTATTGGCTACTTTAGACGACTCCAATACTTCTGTCGTTGTCAACCCTAAGAAGTCTAGTAAACTTCATAAATACTATGATGTTTCTTCCTATGTGAAGACATTATTTCACAGGAATTGGAGAAGCCAGGGATACCTTTCCCCCCATCTCCCGTCTTTAAAAAGATGTTTCCTGTTGCTGACTCCATTAAAGATTTATGGCGCACGGTGCCTAAAGTAGAAGTGGCTAATTCTACTCTGGCTAAGAGAACTACGATCCCTATAGAGGATAGCTGCTCCTTTAAGGATCCCATGGACAAGACTGATGGCTTATTTGAAAAAGATGTATGTTCATCAAGGTCTTCAATGGCAACCTGCAGTTTGTATTGTCACAGTAGCAAGTGCAGCATCTTATTGGTGCAACGCCTTGTCTGAATCAATTTTAGTAGAGACTCAGTTGGAGGAGAACCAAGATAGGATTAAGGCTCTCAAACTAGCCAATTCCTTTATTTCTGATTCTAACATGCAAGTTATTAGACTGGAGCCAAGATTGTCTAGCTTCACTGTCTTAGCCCGCAGTGCTTTGTGGCTAAAATCTTGGTCAGCTGATGTTACCTCCAAGTCCAAGCTTCTGGCGCTTCCTTACAAGGGTAAGACCTTGTTTGGACCTGGTCTGGCAGAAATAATTTCTGATATTACATGTGGAAAGGGTCTTTTCTACCACAAGACAAGAAGAACAGACCTAAAGGGCGTCAAAGTAATTTTCGTTCCTTTCGTAACTTCAAAGGTCAAAAGTCTTCCTCTCCCTCTACCAAGCAGGAACTGTCCAAGTCTTTTTGGAAGCCCAATCGATCTTGGAATAAGGGGAAGCAATCAAAGAAACCCTCAGCTGAGTGAAAGTCAGCATGAAGGGTCGGCCCCCGATCCCCCTGTTTTGTCAAGCGTGGATACGAGATGTCCCAGATCCTTGGGCTGTGGACATAGTATCTCAGAGTTACAAAATAGAATTCAAAACTTTCCCTCCCAGGGGCAGATTCCCCTTCTCATGATTATCTGCAGACCAGGTAAAAAGAGAGGCATTCTTAAACTGCGTTCAGGACCTTTCCTCCCTGGGAGTGATTGTTCCAGTTCCAGTAAGGGAACAGTGTCTAGGATTCTATTCAAATCTGTTTGTGGTTGCCAAAAAAGAGGTAACCTTTCAAACCATTTTAGACCTAAAGTGTCTCAAGTTTCTCAGGGTGCTGTCCTTCAAAATGAAAACCATTCGTTTCATTCTTCCTTTGGTCCAAGTGGGTCCGTTCATGATGACCATAGACCTGAAGGATGTGTATCTTCATGTTCCCATCCACAGGGATCACAGAGATTCGCTTTTCTAGACTATCACTTTCAGTATTTGGCTCTTTCGTTTGGTTTTGCCACAGCTCCCAGAATTTTCTCAAAGGTTCTGGGGGCTCTCTTGGCAGTGATCAGGTCTTGGGGAATTGCAGTGGCACCCTACCTGGATGACATATTGGTTCAGGCGCCATCTTTTCAACAAGCAAACTCTCATACAGAGATCTTGTTGTCTTTTCTACATTCCCATGGATGCAAAGTGAATCCGGAAAAGAGTTCCCTTGTTCCAGCTACAAGGGTGGTTTTCTTAGGAACCATAATAGATTCCCTATCTATTAAAATTGTATCCAAGATTCTTTCCTTTTGCCTCTCTCTTCAGTCTACTGTTCGGCCATCAGTAGCTCAATGTATGGAGGTAATTGGTTTGATGGTCGATTCTATGGACATCATTACCATTTTTCTCGATTCCATTTAAGAGCTCTGCAGTTATGCATGATCAGACAATGGAACAGAGACCATTCAGTTCTGTCTCAGAGGATAGATCTAGGCCAGTCAACAAGAGACTCTCTCCCGTGGTGGCTTACTCAGGAGCATCTGTCTCAAGGCACATGCTTCCGGAGACCTTCCTGGGTAATTGTGACCACGGACGCAAGCCTGCTAGGCTGGGGAGCAATCAGGGACTCGTTAAAGGTACAGGGACTATGGATTTGGGAAGAGTCTAATCTCCCAATAAACATCTTGGAGTTGAGAGCGATTTACAATGCACTGATGGCTTGCCCTCAATTGTCTTTAGCCCGGTTTATCAGGTTTCAGTAGGACAACATCACTTCAGTGGCTTACATCAACCACCAGGGAGGAACTCGGAGTTCCTTAGCCATGAAGGAGGTGGCACGGATTATTCAGTGGGCGGAAGTTCACAATTGTTGTCTATCTGCCATCCACATTCCTGGAGTGGACAACTGGGAAGCGGATTTCCTGAGCAGACAGACATTTCATCCCATGGAGTGGGCTCTCCATCCGGAGGTGTTCTCCAGGTTAACCCTCAAATGGGGGGTGCCGGAGTTGGATCTGATGGCGTCTCGGCAGAACGCCAAGCTTCCAAGGTACGGTTCAAGGTTAAGAGATCCTCAGGCCGCTCTGATAGATGCTGTGGCGGTTCCTTGGGATTTCGGTCTAGCATACATGTTTCTTCCGTTTGCACTCCTTCCACGAGTTATTGCTTGTATCAAACAAGAGAGAGCATCAGTAATTCTAATAGCTCTTGCATGGCCTCGCAGAATCTGGTATGCAGACTTAGTGAAGATGTCATCTCTGCCGCCTTGGAGGTTTCCTCTGAGGAATGACCTTCTAACTCAGGGTCCATTCCTCCATCCAAATCTCGTTTCTCTGAAGCAAACTGCTTGGAGATTGAACGATTAGTTCTGTCTAGCCGTGGATTGAGACCATGATCCAGGCTCGCAAGCCTGTTAATCGAAAAATTGACCATAAGGTATGGTGTAAATACCTTTATTGGTGTAAATCTAAGGGCTACTCTTGGAGTAGGGTCAGGATTCCTAGAATTTTGTCTTTTCTCCAGGAAGGCCTGGAGAAAGGGTTGTCAGTCAGTTCTCTGAAAGGTCAGATTTCTGCATTATCTATTTTGTTACACAAGCGTCTGGCGGATGTGCCAGATGTTCAATCTTTTTGTCAGGCCCTAGTCCGAATCAGGCCTGTGTTTAAACCTGTTGCTCCTCCTTGGAGCCTTAAAGTGAAGGTCAATTTTGATGAATAAAAGCCCGGTTTTTAATAATCCTATTAAAAACAAGGGCACTTTAATTCATCAAAATTGACATTTCAATCGTTTTCTTCAAAAACTCTCCATATCTTAGGAAAGAAAACAAAATGTATGCTTACCTGATTAATTTATTTATTTCCGGATATGGAGAGTCCACGACCCCACTCTTTATTAAGACAGTTATTTTTTACTAAACCTCAGGCACCTCTACCTCTACACCTTTGTGTTGTTCCTTTTCCATTTCCCTTCGGTCGAATGACTGGGGATTATGGGTAGGGGAGCGACACTTAACAGCTTTGCTGTGGTGCTCTTTGCCTCCTCCTGCTGGCTAGTAGTGATTTTCCCACTAGTAATTGAATGACGTTGTGGACTCTCCATATCCGGAAAGAAAGAAATTTATCAGGTAAGGATAAATTTTGTTTTTGTTGTGCGATATGGTGCGATAAGCTCCATACCGCACAAAATCCAAGGCCTGACTTGACGTGTTCGTGCAAGTTTTCCCTTATAGACATTGATGGAGAGAAAGTGTAAGAAAAAAACAAACACCTGCGATTGGGGAATGACGATCACTATAACGCAATCCCCATTGATGTCTAAGGGGATAAGAAGGTTATCTAAAAACCTAACACCCTAACATAAATCCCTAGTCTAAATACCCCTAATCCGCTGCCCCCCCGACATCGCCGACACTAGTTAAAATTATTAACCCCTAATCTACATCACACCCACATCGCTAACACCTAAATAAACCTATTAATCCCTAAACTACCGGCCCCTCACATTGCAAATACTAAACTAAACCTATTAAGTGAAGAAGTGTAAATAGAGAAGAGTAGAGGACCCAGGACAGAGCCTTGAGGTACTCCAACAGACAGAGGCAATAGAGAGGAGGAGTCAGCAGCAAAAGAGACGGAGAAGGATCTGTTAGAGCGATAAGAGTGAATCTAGGAGAGGGCAGTGTCACAGAGCCAAAGGGCCGTTGAGAGTCCGTAGGAGAAGGGGATGGTCAACAGTGTCAAAGGCAGCAGAGAGGTCGAGTAAGATGAGTATAGAGTAGTAGCCTTTGTTTTTAGCAGAAAGGAGATTGTTAGTAAGCTTGGTGAGGGCAGTCTCCGTTGAGCGTTGGGGACGGAAGCCAGATTGCAGGAGATCAAGCAGTGAGTTGGAGGACAGGAATTGGGTTAGGCGATTAAAAAACTGTTTTTCAAGGAATTTTAAACCTAAAAAATGAAAATAAACGAAAAATTAAAAACCTAAGTTACAAAATTTAAAAATCCTAACACTACGAAAAAATTTAAAAAAAAAAGCCTAACATTACAAAAAAACACTAAAATTACGAAAAAATAAAAAAAAATCTAAGATTACAAAAAATAATCAACAAAATTATCCAAAATAATAAAAATTAAACCTAATCTAATATCCCTATAAAAACAAAAAAGCCACCCCAAAATAAAAACACCCCCCCAAAAAAAAAAAAAAAAACTAGCACCCCAAAAAATGTACTCACCGTTCCTGAAGTCCGGTGATGCGAGACCATCTTCTATCTTCCTCTCCGGAGGTGCGGAGCGGTCTTCCCCGACATGGGGATACGGATTGGTTGTCCTCTTCATCGGCGGTGGTCCTCAGCGGCGTGAAGGCTCCTCTTCCTGCGATCTCTACTGCACACCTTTTATATTTGTGGTACCTTGCATTCCTATTGGCTGAAATATTCAAATCAGTCAATTGTATCAGAGCTGCTTAAATATTTTTGGCTTTTGAAATCAGCCTATTTTGCTACTAAGGACTTCTAGTTTGTTCATTCTTTTTCTGGTCCTAGGTAGGGTCAGAAATCTTCTGCTGTTTCTTTGGCCTCTTGGTTGAAACTTTTATTACAAGGCTTACTTGGAGGCAGGACAGCCTCCACTGCAGTGGATTACTGCTCATTCTACTAGGTCAGTTGCCACTTCTTGGGCTTTCAAGAAAGAGGCTTCAGTTGATCAGTTTTGCAAAGCAGCTACTTGGTCTTCTTTTAAAATAATCCTTCCATTTTGATGTTTTTGTTTCTTCTGAAGCAGCCTTTGGTAGAACGGTCCTTCAGGTGGCTGTCTTAGTTTGACTTTTTTTGGTTTATTTTAGGTGCATTATAAATTAATTGGGCTTGTGGATTTAATGTCTCAGTGAAAAAAGATGTTTTATTAGTTGCTAGAAGTAATTGATTGTGGACTATCACCACCTGTATGAGAGAAAACATAATTTATGCTTAACCTGATAAATTAATTTCTTTCATGGTGGTGAGAGTCAATGAGATCCCACCCTTTTGTTGTTTGGGATTAGTTTTCTCTTCAGCACATCTTTTTCCCTGCTCCTTTTTTGGCTCTTATTCCTCACTTTACTTAGCTATACGTTAGAGACTGAGGTATGTGTGAAGTGGGAGGGCTTTTATAGAGCTTATGGGGTTTGGGAATCTTTGCCTCCTCCTAGTGATAGAGAAGATTAATTCCCAGGAGTGATGGATTGTGGACTCTCGTCACCATAAAAGAAATGGATTTATCAACATAAATTAGGTTTTTTCACTAAAAAAATAAAATACCAATAAAACCTGAAAAAGAGCAAAAACCATGCATTGAAAAAATAACCAAAAGGCAAATAATCATCTGAAGACAACTACCTGAAGAACTTTCCTACTGAAGTCCACCTTAGAAGAAGCAAAAACACCAAAATGGTAGAAATTAAGAAAAAATAGCTGCCTTGCAAGGTTGGGCAACTGAAGCCTCATTCCTAAAAGGCCAAGAAATGACAATCAATCTAATCCATCTTAAAGTGAATGTCAAGTTTGATGAATCAGTGCCCGTTTTTTAAAAACCCTATTATAAACAGGGGCACTTTCATTGAACAAACTTTGCATTTCATTCGTTTTGTTAAAATACTTACCTTTTTATCTTGAAAGCCGCTCCAGCGCTTCGCCGCCCGTCGCAAGCCTCTTCATATGTCAAAAATGACGAATCCGGCTTCCTCCAATCATGGCGTTGCCTCAGGCAATGATTCCTCTGGGGGGGAAGCTGTGATTGGATGATGCCGTATTCGTCATTGCTGACGTATGAAGTGATGAAGAGGAGGGGGAATCGCTGGAGCGGCTTTCAAGATTAAAAGGTAAGTGAAATGTAAAGTTTGATGAATGAAAGTGCCTCTGTTTTAATAGGGTTTTTAAAAACTGGCACTGATTCATCAAACTTGACATTCACTTTAAGGTGGAGGCTATCCTGCCTCTAATAAAACTGACAATATGGAAAAAGGTGGGTGCTATGCAGCACGTAGTATAGAGAAAGAAAGATATGCCAAAATAAAATTCCTAAATGAGCAAACCAAATATAGACATAAATATATTTTATTACATATCACCTTACACTGCCTCCAATAAAAGCCTTATAGAACAGAAGTCTCAACCATGAAGACAAAGAAATTGCAGAAGCTTACTGCCCTTTCCTGTAACCAGAAAAGAACACAAATAAACTAGAAGTTTGTCTGAAAACTATAGTAGCGTCCATATAAAACTTTGACGCCTTAACCACAAATTCCTCTTTGATACAGACAGAAGATTCAACCCTAGAAAAGACAACAAATCTAAAAAATAAAATAATTAAGGTCCCATAAAAGAGTAGATAACACTCTCTAGTAGATAAAACAAGCAAAAGAAACAAAACCTAAAGCACACTCTCAAAAATAGAAGCCTGAAAATCCATCGAAACCAAAATAAGACTCAAAATAGGAGAAAATTGGTTAATAATAGACTTGATTCTAGCCAAAGCTATGAATATCTGAAAGATTACAATCTTCGAAAGGGAAAGAATTGAAAGACCTAAATTCTGACCCTTCAAAACCAAAATCAGCTTTCAACATACTACCAGTCCCCCACCTCCTCAAAAGCTTGCAATCATCCAAAATCCACATAGCCATAAATTTAGCTTTTTCGACCCTGTTACTGAGGAGGATATTTCTGCCCTTATACTGTCCTCTCACCTCACTACCTTTCCCCTTGACCCCATCCCCTCACAGCTACTCCCCTCCCTCTCTTCTACCCTTACCCCTATACTTACAAACATCTTCAACCTCTCCCTCAGCACCGGTATATTTCTCTCATCTCTAAAACAGGCATTTGTCACACCTATCCTCAAAAAGACCTTCTCTCAATCCAACCTCCCCATTTAACTACCGCCCTATTTCCCTACTCCATCTTGCCTCAAAGCGTCAAAAGCTAGTATATGCACATCTACCAAGAAACAAAGAGCAGCACTCAAAGAGGTATCTCCTCCGCAGCAGTACACAGCCTGTTCTGAAACCACAGCCGTCTTCACACTGACTTTCCGCAACTATACGCCACGGGGAACGGTCTCAGGATGATATCACCGGTGCTTGCCCTGCACTGAAGCGCTCCATCAACGCTCAAACATAAAACACATCCAAAATGAGAAGGCAGCACCCGGGAAAGATCCAGCAGACTCAGCAAACTCTCATATATTAAAAGACAAAAGTTTAATAAAGCATCCAAAAAGCAGAGTACAAAAATGAGTCTGCTGGATCTCTCCCGGGTGCTGCCTTCTCGTTTTGGATGTATATGCACATCTATCCCATTTCCTTACATTAAACTCACTCCTTAAACTAAAAAAACAACTAAAAAAAACCTTACAGAGTGAGCGTTAATAAATATCAGCTAAAGGTAAATATGGAATAATTGACACTAACACTACTTGCTAAAATACAATCATAAAATCACAATTCATATAGGATAACAATATAGAGTGTGCACTCTTAAAAACATGTGAGACTAAAAAAGGGGGTTTTCCCTCTGTAGTTTTAATGGGGCTGTAGCCACAAATAAGTAATGTTATTATTGATCCTTATTTGGAGGATCGCAAAAAGATATGGCTCGCACCTTCTGCTCTGAAGGCTCACGGAAATGCCACATTTATTATGTGTTTATACTTGCACTGTGTGTTAGCATCCAACACTTTAAACTCTTCTGTATGCAGCTTGGTGTCTGTGTTTTCTATTACCTCTTTCCCCAGGTTCCTTTATGCAGTCAGAATCTCCTTAGGACTGAAAGGTTACTGTATTAGCAGGTTTTTTCTTCTGGTCCCTAATTGTGTAGGTGATCCGATCTGTAATCACAGCTAAGGGGTCATTCCAGAAAGACACAATAGTTTTCTTTAAGCAGTATTTTTTACTTTTTGCAGTCTTGGAGTCTCTAGCACTGTTAAACTAGTGCCTGAAAGGAATTCAATCAGAATGTTGTAATTAGATTTTTTTGCTCCTTGTAGATCCTTGTAACAAAGTGTTTGTGCTCCAAAAGGAAAACAGTCCAGCAGCAGCTAATCAATTTAAACTAGTTTCAGCCTTGTGCAGGCCTTTCTCAAGATGAAACTCACTCCTTGACCCACTGCAATCTGGATTTCACCCCATCACTCCACAAAGACAGCAATCATTAATATTACCAACAACCTACTTAGAGCAAAATCGAATAGGTCACCTCTCTCTGCTCATCCTCCTTGATCTGTCTGCAGCTTTTGATACTGTTGAACACCCTCTTTTGCTCCAAACCCTCCAATCCTTCTGCATTTGCGGCACAGCTCTCTCGTGGTTCTCTTCCTACCTGTCTAACCATACCTTTAGTGTAGCCTTCTCTGGGACATTCTCTGCTCCGTTACCACTTTCTCTTGGGGTACCGCAAGGCTCTGTCCTCGTTCACCTTCTCTTCTCAATCTACACGTCATCATTAGATTCCTTAATAATGTCCCACGGGTTTCAATATAATTTGTATGCTGGTGACACCCACATCTATATCTCTGCACCAGACCTATCTCCTTCCTTGCTAACCTGCGTCACTAACTGTCTTTCTCATATCTCATCCTGGATGCCCTCTCACTACCTTAAGCTAAATCTCTCCAAAACTGAGCTCCTTATTTTCCCCCTTCTTCCAAAATCTCCACCCCCCATTTCTCTATTACTGTCTAACTCCATCATTACCCCTACCCTGCATGCCCAATGTCTTGGGGTCACACTTGACTCAGATCTTTCACTCCTCACATTCAGTCCTTAGCTAAAGCCTGCCGCTTCCACTTTAAAAACATCTCTAATATTAGACATTTCCTTGCACAACACAACTAAGATTTGAATCCACTCATCTTTTATTGACTCTACTATTGCAACTCCATCCTCCCTAGTCTCCCTAGCTGCTGCCTAGCTCCTTTACAATCCATAATGAATGTCTCTGCCAGGCTCATCTTCCTTGCATGTCGCTCTTCATTTGCTACACCTTTCTGCCAATCCCTTCACTGACTTCTTGCCTCCAGGATTAAACACAAAATTCTAACTCTGACATTCAAAGCCCTTAACTGGCCTGCTACCCTTAAATCTCAGACCTTGTCTCCAGATACTCTCCCACCTGTCCATTTTGTTCTGCTCACGACCTCCTACTCTCCTCTCTTGTTACCTCCTCACATTCCCATTTACAGGACTTCTCCAGACTGGCTCCCATCTTGTGGAACTCTCTGGCTCGCTCCACAAGTCTCTCTCCTAGTTTTGAAAGCTTCAAGCGCTCCCTAAAGACTCTACTGTTCAGTGATGCATACAATCTACACTAAACTTTCCTAACTCCATTGCTATCCCCTTGAACCCCCTTAGCATGTAAGCCTATGAGCCCAGCTGTTTGCAGATCACCTTTATAAAAGCTGGCTACAACTGTGCAACTCTTGGCAGAGCCCTTTACCCATTTGTTCCCTATAAATGTTATCTTGTATACTATGTTTATGCCTATGTTTATAGCGCTGCTGAATCTGTTGGCGCTCTTAAAATACCTGATAATAATAATAATAACTGGTGGATAAACCCATGTCAAAACTATCAGGCAAAAAAAAAACTAGGAATCCTAAAAGAAAGCCAGGAAAAAAACATGAACCTCACATCAAGAAATAAAGGTCCTCTAAACCTTATAATAAAACTTCCTGAATAGAGGCTCACAAACCTTTATCAGAGTCTCAATAACAGATTCAGAACCCTCTCTGATTAAAAACTATTCGTTCAATCTCCATGCCACCAGATTTAGAAATTTAAGACCTGTATATAAACCAGACCTTAAAGGGATGGTAAACTCAGTATCGTTTCAATTTGTAATCTGGATAGTCATACTCTATATTAATGTCCTGTGCAATTTCCATCTAAACATGAAATGTCTCCGTTCCGTAAAATCGCCCGCCCACCGTGACGTCACATTGATCTCTACTGCCTGTGCCCAATCATATCTCCAGTCGCTAGACAGGCTGTTCGCAATATAATTTTTAGCGCATGCGCAATTACGATCATTCCCGACTATACTACCAACCAATTAAAAGCATTGAAATCCGGATAAGACTTTGCGCGTGCACGCTCTATTTCACGCATGCGTCTTATGTCATTTTTCACACGGCACTCTCTACTTCCAGAACGTCAGGGAAACAAATGCGCATGCGTTCACTTTCGTGAACGAGCACTACAGATGACGTAAGCAGAGGGAGGAGAGAGGAGTAAATAGAAAGTTTCGTTAGGAACATGTAAGAGGGGCGGAGCGAGGCGGGGAGCTGCGTTGCAAACATGAGAACATAATAAGACTAATAATAGTGATAATTTACATTTGAAAATTAAAAAGTAATAATGCGGTTTGACATTAAATAACATTAAAAATGTAAATATGTCATTTAAAAATAAAAGAGTTTACCATCACTTTAAGACCAATCTGAAATGCAATGGAAAAGTCCCAAAAATAGCAACAGGATGTCTGAACTATATTTGCATACCAAAAACTGTGATACCAAATTGGAGCAAAAAGAAACAGAGACACTGTCTCTAGACTGATTAGGCAATCACCCTAGAAGAAAAACCAGAGGTGGAAAAAACATAAGTTAGTCGATATAACCAAGGAACTATCTAAGCAATTACAAACATAGTTTGATGAACCATGGACCTCATACTTTACCTTGAAAGACAAAGAATGAAAAAAGGACCATAAGGACTATCTCTGGGAGACACTAAAGATTCACTATCTGATAGAAGATGTCAAGATGAAGAGACTTCTCTCCTATATGCCAATACTAACAACTGAGAAAAACTGTTTTCCAGTTGTACACTCCAGGAATATGAACAGTATAAATTATAAAACAATTGACTTTTGCCCAGGAAAGAACATAGTCAAATGGAAATCGGAGATAAGACTCCCTTTTTAACAGAGGCCAACTCTAATGGAGTTCAAAAATATTAAAAGAAAACCCCGCCCCCAAGGAAACCAAAAAAAAAACCTTGCACTCTCTGAGACCCCCAGAACAGCCCCCATCCTGAAGACTTGCATCTGTAAAGAATACAGATCCAGTAGGACAAAAGAAGCCCCCTGTGAAATAAGCTAATACAGCCACCAAAACAGTCTCTATCTAAAATCTAGATGAATCCTAGAAATAGCAGAGTAAAACTCCTACATCACTTCCGAAGCAAGAGGCTTCATGAGAAATCAAGCGAAAGGAATAGCATCCAAAGCCACAAGCATGCAACCTAACATCTCCATTCAAAGAGCAACTAAGGGAAAATAAGCAAATAGGTTTAAACAGGTGGAAACTGGCTTCATACTCCTTAAAACTGTCAAGGAAAGATTCATGGAAAATGATTCTGATGAACAACAATCTTAGTCAGAGAAACCATCAAACGCTTTGGGAAAATATTATATTTGCTAAAGCATGATGCTAAAGAAACAACAACAATTTGAACCAAAACATTGTCCAGAAAAGGAAACATTGCAAAACTTTGAATTCTGATTTTAGACAAAGGGTAGCCATTGTCTAGGAAAATATTTTGGTAGATTAGCCCAGACCAACTGATAGAGCAACAGACCATAAAGACAAACCTAGGAAACTGGTGATGTTCCTAGAGAATAGGAACATGAAGATAAAGATCCCATAAAACTATTATGGACATAGACTGAGCTTGCAAAATAAAAGGCAGAAGAAATCCAAATAGTCACTATTTAGAAGACTAAAACTCTGAAAGATTAGTTCATAGCCTTTAGACCCAGAACTGGTCTGAATGTTCCTTCCTACAAAGGAATAAAGAAGAGGTTAGAATAAAACCCCATTGTCTGTTCCAACAAAGAAACAGGACCAATCACTTGCATAAATTCTAGATAGAAAACTGATTAGAAAAGGCCTGAGCCTTCACAGGAATTCTCAAAACATTCTAAAACCTATTAATTAACCTTGGGAGACTATATTGAAAACCCAGGGATCCAGAATAGACTGAAACCAAAATTCCAGAAATAAGCTTAACCTGCACCCAACCAGAATCTTTGGAACAAGAGCCACACCTTCATGCAAACTGAGATAAGGGAGTAGACACGTTGGACTGCTCAGACATGTTACAGTTAGAACTTGGCTTCCAGACAGAACAAGAAGATCCAACTTCATAGAGAAGGAATCTGATTTCTTCCCTGTTCTCAGGAAAATAAATGAGAGATTTAAATTGACCCCTGGACTTCTGTTCCTGAGCTCCTTTACTTTCCATCACATAATAGAGATAATAGAATCCAAACCAGAACCAAATAACATCTTTCCCTAAAAAGAGATAAATGTCTGGGTTCAGAAACCATATAAGCAGACCAATACTTAAACAAAAAGCCATAGAAAGTACTGCCAAAGACATGCTTTAACATGATACTTAATAAAAGCATAAGCACATTTGCAGGAAAGGGTTAAAATCTTCATTAGCAGAATCACCCGTAAACTGCCCAAAAAGATTATTAAACCAAAAGAAAGAAGCAGCAGCCATATCAGTAATAGATACTACTGATCTAAAAGGGATAATCTGCTAAAAAAAAAAAAAAACTCAATTTTATGGACTTTAACTCCCAAAGGAAATAGAGGTATTTAAAGTTCAGGTTTTCATTTGTTTGTCAGGGTTTTAACCCGAGTCAGACCAGGACATCTAAATGTCAGGGTTTGGTGGAAAACAGCCACAGCCAAAAAGGTGAAATTGTGCATTTGCAACATACTGCATATGCCTACAGTTATTTCTCTCTTGCATGTGTGTGTCGTTGTCTGAGAGTGTGTCTGAGTGTGGAGGGGTGTCTTTGTGTGTAAGTGCCAATGTGTGTGTGAGAGTGTCTGTCTTTATGTTTGTCAGTGTCTGTGTGTGAAACAGTTGAGTGTATTTGAGTTTGAGAGAGAATGTCTGTGAGAGCATTAGTGTCTTTGTGTGTGAGAGAGAGTGTGTGTTAGTGTGTTAGATTGTCTGTGAGAGTATGTGTGTGAGTTAGAGAATGTGTGGGTTTGAATATCTGTGCGAGTTTGTCTTTATTTGCTATTAAATATAGTGTGTACTCTGCAAAACATTGTTTGCTGTGCTGTGCAACACCTCAACAGGCAGATTGGAATGCTGCTACTTTTGTGAGTACCCATAATCCTGCAAAATATCTGTTTCTCTTGTTAAGTGTGTTCAGTCCACGGGTCATCCATTACTTATGGGATATATTCTCCTTCCCAACAAGAAGTTGCAAGAGGATCACCCAAGCAGAGCTGCTATATAGCTCCTCCCCTCACATGTCATACCCAGTCATTCTCTTGCAACCCTCAACAAAGAAGGAGGTCGCGAGAGGAGTTGGAGTTTTTACTTAATTATTCTTCAATCAAAAGTTTGTTATTTTAAAATGGCACCGGAGTGTGCTGTTTTTTGTATCTCAGGCAGTATTTGGAGAAGAATCTGCCTGTGTTTTCTATGATCTTAGCAGACGTAACTAAGATCCGCTGGCTGTTCTCGACATTCTGAGGAGTAGGGTAACTTCAGAAAAGGGGAATAGCATGCGGGGTCCCCCGCAAATGAGGTATGTGCAGTACATTATTTTCTGGGAATGGAATTGACTAAGAAAACACTGCTGTTACCCATATGATGTAAGTACAGCCTTAAATGCAGTAGTAGCGACTGGTATCAGGCTGATAAATGTATGCGCAGTCGAGTTATTTTCTAGGGACTAGAATTTGACTGAGAAAATACTGTTAATACTGAAATAATGTTTAAGCCTTATCTGCAGTGGAAGCGACTGGTAGCAGGCTTAGTGATAACTTTGCATGACATTGAAAAAGTTTGTTTTTAAAACGTTTACTGGCATGTTATTCGTTTTGTGAGGTACTTTGGTGATAAATCATTTTGGGCATGATTTTTTTCCACATGGCTAACGTATTTTTCTGCATAGAAACCGTTATATCAGGTCTCCCACTGTTGTAATATGAGTGGGAGGGACCTTTTTTTAGCGCCTTGTTGCGCAGTTAAAATTCTGGCACAGTCTTCCTGCTTCTTCCTCCTTGATCCAGGACGTCTCTAGAGAGCTCAGGGGTCTTCAAAATTCGTTTTTGAGGGAGGTAATCAGTCACAGCAGACCTGTGACAGTGTGTTTGACTGTGATAAAAGCGTTAAATCTTAATTTGATATCCGTTTTTGGGTATTGAGGGGTTAATCATCCTTTTGCTAATGGGTGCAATCCTCTGCTAATTAATACATTTACCGTTAAGAATTGTTGACTATAACTAAATTAGTTTTCTTTGTTATTCAACTGTGTTTTTAAAAGCGCTGCAGCGTTTTTTATATTGCTTGTAAACTTATTGAAAGTAATTTCCAAGCTTGCTAGCTTCATTGCTAGTCTGTTTAAACATGTCTGATACAGAGGAATCTGCGTGTTCATTATGTTCAAAAGCCGATGTGGAGCCCAATAGAAATATGTGTACCAATTGTATTGATGTTACTTTGAATAAAAGTCAATCTGTACCGATAAAGAAATTATCACCAGACAACGAGGGGGAAGTTATGCCGTCTAACTCTCCTCACGTGTCAGTACCTTCGTCTCCCGCTCGGGAGGTGCGGGAGATTGAGGCGCCAAGTACATCAAGGCCCTTACAAATCACTTTACATGATATGGCTAATGTTATGAAAGAAGTATTATACAATATGCCCGAGTTAAGAGGCAAGCGCGATAGCTCTGGGTTAAGGACAGAGCGCGCCGATGACACGAGAGCCATGTCTGATACTGCGTCACATTTTGCAGAACATGAGGACGGAGAGCTTCAGGACGGAGAGCTTCATTCTGTCAATGACGGTTCTGATTCGGGGAGACCGGATTCAGAAATTTCAAATTTTAAATTTAAGCTTGAGAACCTCCGCGTGTTGCTAGGGGAGGTGTTAGCGGCTCTGAATGATTGTGACACGGTGGCAATCCCAGAGAAATTATGTAGGCTGGATAGATAATATGCGGTACCGGTGTGTACTGATGTTTTTCCTATACCAAAAAGGCTTACAGAAATTATTAGTAAGGAGTGGGATAGACCCGGTGTGCCTTTTTCCCCTCCTCCGATATTTAGAAAAATGTTCCCTATAGACGCTACCACACGAGACTTATGGCAGACGGTCCCTAAGGTGGAGGGAGCAGTTTCTACTTTAGCCAAGCGTACCACTATCCCGGTGGAGGATAGCTGTGCTTTCTCAGATCCAATGGATAAAAAATTAGAGGGTTACCTTAAGAAAATGTTTGTTCAACAAGGTTTTATATTACAGCCTCTTGCATGCATTGCGCCTGTCACTGCTGCAGCGGCATTCTGGTTTGAGTCTCTGGAAGAGGCGATTCGCACAGCACCATTGGATGAGACTTTGAGCAAAGTTAGAACGCTTAAGCTGGCTAATGCGTTTGTTTCGGATGCCGTAGTGCATTTAACCAAACTTACGGCTAAGAATTCCGGATTCGCCATACAGGCGCGCAGGGCGCTATGGCTTAAATCCTGGTCAGCAGATGTAACTTCTAAGTCTAAACTACTGAACATTCCTTTCAAAGGGCAGACCTTATTCGGGCCCGGCTTGAAGGAAATTATTGCTGACATTACGGGAGGTAAGGGCCACACCCTTCCTCAGGACAGGGCCAAATCAAAGGCCAAACAGTCTAATTTTCGTGCCTTTCGTAACTTCAAGGCAGGAGCAGCATCAACTTCCTCCGCTCCAAAACAGGAAGGAACTACTGCTCGTTACAGACAGGGTTGGAAAGGCAACCAGTCATGGAACAAGGGCAAGCAGGCCAGAAAACCTACTTCCGCCCCTAAGACAGCATGAAGACAGGGCCCCCTTTCCGGAGACGGATCTAGTGGGGGGCAGACTTTCTCTCTTCGCCCAGGCTTGGGCAAGAGATGTACAGGATCCCTGGACGTTGGAGATTATATCTCAGGGATACCTTCTGGATTTCAAAACTTCTCCTCCACAAGGGAGGTTTCATCTGTCAAGGTTATCAACAAACCTAGTAAAGAAAGAGGCATTTCTACAATGTGTACAAGACCTCTTAGTGATGGGAGTGATCCACCCAGTTCCGCAAACGGAACAAGGGCAGGGGTTTTACTCAAATCTGTTTGTGGTTCCCAAAAAAGAGGGAACCTTCAGACCAATCTTAGACTTAAAAATCTTAAACAAATTCCTAAGGGTTCCATCGTTCAAGATGGAAACCATTCGGACCATCCTACCCATGATCCAAGAGGGTCAATATATGACCACAGTGGACTTAAAGGATGCCTACCTTCACATACCGATTCACAAACATCATTATCGGTACCTAAGGTTTGCCTTAATCCAGGCGTCAACTTTCCAACTAGCCAAGTCTCACATGGACATAGTGGTGGCTTTTCTAAGATCTCACGGGTGGAAGGTGAACGTACAAAAGAGTTCACTTATCCCTTTCACTTTCCTGGGAACTCTGATAGATTCGGTGGACATGAAACTTTTTCTGACGGAGGTCAGGAAATCAAAAATTTTATCCATCTGCCGAGCTCTTCATTCCATTCCTCGCCCGTCAGTGGCTCAGTGTATGGAGGTAATCGGCTTAATGGTAGCGGCAATGGACATAGTTCCGTTTGCTCGCTTGCATCTCAGACCACTGCAACTTTGCATGCTCAAACAGTGGAATGGGGATTATGCAGCTTTATCTCCTCTGATACATCTGGACCAAGAGACCAGAGACTCTCTTCTTTGGTGGTTGTCACAGGATCATCTGTCCAAGGGAATGTGTTTCCGCAGGCCAGCGTGGGTCATAGTGACGACGGATGCCAGCCTATTGGGCTGGGGTGCAGTCTGGAATTCCCTGAAAGCACAGAGATTGTGGACTCAGGAGGAGACTCTCCTCCCAATAAATATTCTAGAACTGAGAGCGATATTCAACGCGCTTCAGGCGTGGCCTCAGCTGGCGTCGGCCAGATTCATAAGATTCCAGTCAAACAATATCACGACTGTAGCATATATCAATCATCAGGGGGGAACAAAGAGTTCTCTAGCGATGATAGAGGTTACCAAAATAATTCAATGGGCAGAGACTCACTCTTGCCATCTCTCAGCAATCTATATCCCAGGAGTGGAGAACTGGGAAGCAGATTTTCTAAGTCGTCAGACTTTTTATCCAGGTGAGTGGGCGCTCCATCCGGAGGTGTTTGCTCAATTGATTCAGCAATGGGGCACACCAGAATTGGATCTGATGGCGTCTTGTCAGAATGCCAAACTTCCTCGATGCGGGTCCAGGTCAAGGGATCCTCAGGCAGTACTGATAGATGCTCTAGCAGTAACCCTGGTCGTTCAACCTGGCTTATGTGTTTCCACCATTTCCTCTCCTTCCTCGTTTGATTGCCAGAATCAAACAGGAGAGAGCTTCTGTGATTTTGATAGCACCTGCGTGGCTACGCAGGACTTGGTATGCAGACCTGGTGGACATGTCATCTCTTCCACCATGGTCTCTGCCACTGAGACAGGACCTTCTGATTCAAGGTCCGTTCCAGCATCCAAATCTAGTTTCTCTGCGACTGACTGCTTGGAGATTGAACGCTTGATCTTCTCCAAGCGGAGGTTCTCTGAGTCGGTCATAGATACCTTGATTCAGGCTCGAAAGCCTGTCACCAGGAAAATTTATCACAAGATATGGCGTAAATATCTTTATTGGTGCGAATCCAAAGGCTACTCATGGAGTAAGATCAGGATTCCTAGGATTTTGTCCTTTCTCCAAGAAGGATTGGAGAAGGGGCTATCAGCTAGTTCCTTAAAGGGACAGATATCTGCTTTATCAATTCTACTGCACAAACGTCTGGCAGATGTTCCAGACGTTCAGTCGTTCTGTCAGGCTTTAGTTAGAATCAAGCCTGTGTTTAAACCTGTTGCTCCGCCATGGAGTTTGAATTTAGTTCTTAAGGTTCTTCAAGGGGTTCCGTTTGAACCTATGCATTCCATAGATATTAAGCTTCTATCTTGGAAAGTTCTGTTTTTAGTTGCTATCCCTTCAGCTCGAAGAGTTTCTGAACTATCTGCATTGCAATGCGACTCGCCTTATCTTGTTTTCCATGCAATAAGGTGGTTTTGCGTACCAAAGCTGGATTCCTTCCTAAGGTTGTTACTAATAAGAATATTAATCAGGAAATTGTTGTTCCTTCTCTGTGTCCTAATCCTTCCTCCAAGAAGGAGCGTCTATTGCACAACTGGGACGTGGTTCGTGTTTTAAAGTTTTACTTGTAAGCGACCAAAGATTTCCGTCAAACATCTTCTTTGTTTGTTGTCTATTCTGGAAAACGTAGAGGTCAAAAAGCTACGGCTACCTCTCTTGCCTTTTGGCTGAAAAGCATCATCCGTTTGGCATACGAGACTGCTGGACAGCAGCCTCCTGAAAGAATTACAGCTCACTCTACTAGAGCGGTGGCTTCCACATGGGCTTTTAAAAATTATGCTTCTGTTGAACAGATTTGTAAGGCTGCGACTTGGTCTTCGCTTCATACCTTTTCCAAATTTTACAAATTTGATACCTTTGCTTCTTCGGTGGCTATTTTTGGGAAAAAGGTTCTTCAAGCAGTGGTGCTTCTGTTTAACCATCTGTCTTGTCCCTCCCGTTCATCCGTGTCCTGTAGCTTTGGTATTGTATCCCACAAGTAAAGGATGAATCCGTGGACTCGTCTTACCTTTATAGAAGAAAAGTAAATTTATGCTTACCTGATAAATTAATTTCTGCTATGGTAAGACGAGTCCACGGCCCGCCCTGTCATTTTAAGACAGATTATATTTTTTTGATTTACACTTCAGTCACCTCTGCACCTTGTAGTTTCTCCTTTTCCTTCCTGTACATTCGGTCGAATGACTGGGGGGGTGGAGCTAAGGGAGGAGCTATGTAGACAGCTCTGCTGTGGTGCTCTTTGCCACTTCCTGTTAGCAGGAGGATAATATCCCACAAGTAAAGAATGAATCTGTGAACTCGTCTTACCATAGAAGAAATTAATTTATCAGGTAAGCATAAATTTACTTTTTTTTTGTTTGTTTTGTTTTTTTATAACAATTCAAAAGAAAATGGGCTAGCAAAACACTTGCATACAGGTGGGTTGATTTGCATGCATCTCATACCAATTTCTCCCTGAGAGAAGGGAGAGAAAAGAAGGGGAGGGGAGAAAAGGGAGGGAAAGGAAAGACGGGAGAAAGAGAGAGAGAAGAAAAGGGGGGGAGGGAAAGAAAGGAGTGAAAGAAGGGAGCAAGGGAGGGAGTTGAGGGAAAGAAGGGAGAGAAAGAAGGGAGGGAGGGAAAGAAATAAGGAAGTCAGTTTAGGGAGGGAGGGAGAAAGGGAAAGAAGAGAGAGAGGAAGGGAGGGAAAGAAGAATACACTTTGAAACAAGCACTGCCCTTCACATGCAACAACATACAGTAATTACCATTATTCAAGCAATGAAACTTTTTAAGTGTCCATTTACTATTTACTCTGTGGGTTCATGAATGCAGAGAAAGCTAGCTATTAGTAGCTAACATACATTAGCGCTGAGAGTTTATGATTAGACATCACAAGCTGATCTAAGCAGTGCACAGACACATCCAGTCTGTTAGTTACTAAGACCTGCAATATGCACTGCGCTCGCAGACCCACCACAGCTGACAAAGGGGAGGCAGCATATCGGCACCAGGTCTTCTCCTCCAACCTCACCTTGTAAGCATATCCCCGGGAAAGTTTCTCACCAAGAACTCTTCGACTGCAAAAATGCCCGGCGGCTCAAATGAAGCAATGGTTTAAAAAAGCAATGCCTGTGAAGAGCGACCTTAATCAGCGCACGTGCCTTGTCTTCTCTGTAAAAGCCTGCACTTTATTGCTCACTGTACAGTGTGCTGGCTTTTAGAGAGTCGATAGGGCGCCCACCCCCAAAAAAAAAAATCTGCCGCCCTAGGCAACAGGCCTTATTGGCCTAGGCCATAATTCACCCCTGCTATTACTTAAATAAACTTAATTCAAAATTATATAAATATAGCTAAATAAGTTAGGCAGAAGTCGTTGGATGGAAACCTCCAAACTCAGTTATTATTGTGCATCCTTCGTTTGTTAGAACATAATTTTTTTGTACTTGCACACTTACCTTAATCATATTGGATGCCATATAAATACATACTTGCTTAATTTCAGGTGGCAGCTGGACTTTATCGAAAGGCTCTCCGATGCTTAACATCAGCTGTTAAGAAGGCTACAGAAGAAGAGCAGTCTCTTTCAGCAGACAGCATTGACATCAATGGGGTCGTAAAGTCATATATGACTTTGGTGGATTTTTGTGATGCACATCTTAGAAAAATGAACTCGACAGGTAAATTTAGATGAAGTGTTGCTACCTACTGTTACCTTTTTTCCTCTTTTCCTCGTATTTCTGCTACAACATCATTTGGGGTATAAAGTTCCACTCTCACTTGAAATAGGATAAATAATTCTTTAGGCCTCATGTTAGGTTCTAACTATTTGGAGTGTGTTAGTTTTATGATTTTATCTTCTCTCCAGTCAGAAAAGTTGTCTTTTACAAGGGCCAGAGCTATCCAGCAATGTGCACAATGTACATTATAGCAGCTTCTGTTCAGCAATTGAGGCATTAGAGAATGCACTGCGGGATTCAATAAGATGAGTGCTTGGTATATAGAGGAAAACTTACTTTATACCCTAGGGCTGCCTATCCACACTTCAGCCACTTTCATGTGTCCTGGAGAATTACACTCTCTCAGATATGAATCTATAATGGCAATATAGATATATAATATATGTGTGGCTCAGTTCTGCTCTTCAGCTATTTTCCAATTGTGAAATAGCACTACAAATCCTCATTTCAAAAAGAACAGGAAAGTCAAAAATAAACTTTCATGGTAAAGCTATAGCATGCAGTTTTTAAGTAACTTTTCACTTTATTCCTTTTATCAAATTTCCTTCCTTCTTAAAAAGCCTACTTGTGTAAACAGGTGCAACAAAGCATTACTAGGTGGCTGTACGCATATTCCTCTTCTCATTGGCTCATCAGTGTTGCACTGGAACTCACTTTAACTGTGTTTGACACCTATGCAAAAGTTAAACAAACAGAACATTTTATTATTACACTGTTGCTAACACATTGAGCGTAATGTTTCTCATGTTACTCATACCTGAAAGTCCTACCATGATCCAAAAATTGCATTAAATTTAGTGTGTCCACTTTTGAAGATACATTCTTTCTTAAAGGGACATAAAACCCCAAATAATTATTTAATGATTTAGATAGAACATACAATTTTTTAACAACTTTCCAATTTACTTTTATTAAATTATCTTTGTTTTCTTGTTATCCTTTGTTGAAAAGCAGGGTGGTAAATTCAGGCGTGTGCATGTGTCTGAATCACTATACAGCAGCAGTTTTGCAACAATGTTATACATTAGCAAGAGCACTAGATGGCAGCACTCTCTTCAACAAAGATAATAGAAGTTAAAGGGACACTGAACCCAAATCTTTTCTTTCATGATTCAGATAGAGCATGCAATTTTAAGCAACTTTCTAATTTACTTCTATTATCAATTTTAATTCGTTGTCTTGCTATCTTTATTTGAAAAAGAAGGCATCTCAGCTAAGGAGCCAACAAATGTTTGCTTCAGTACCATGGACAGCACTTGTTTATTGGTGCTGACCAATCAGCAACGACAACCCAGGTTGTTCACCAAAAATGGGCCGGCATCTAAACTTACATTCTTGCTTTTCAAATAAACATACCAAGAGAATGAAGAAAATTTGATAAAAGGAGTAAATTAGAAAGTTGCTTAAAAATGCATGCTCTATGTGAATCACAAAAGAATTTTTTTGAGTACAGTGTCCCTTTAAAGGTACAGTCAACACCAGAATTATTGTTGTTTTAAAAGATAGATAATCCCTTAATTACCCATTCCCCAGTTTTTCATAACCAACAGTTATAATAATACACTTTTTACCTCTGTAATTACCTTGTATCTAAGCCTCTGCAGGCTGCCCCTTACTTCAGTTCTTTTGACAGACATGCATTTTAGCCAATCAGTGCTCACTCCTCAGTTAACTCACGTGCATGAGCTCAATGTTATCTATATGAAACACATGGACTAACACCCTTTAGTGGTGAAAAACTGTCAAATGCAGAGGGGGCCTTCATGGTCTAAGAAATTAGCCATATGAACCTCCTAGGTTTAGATGTCAACTAAGAATACCAAGAGAACAAAGCAAAATTGGTGATAAAAGTAAATTGGAAAGTTGTTTAAAATTACATGCCCTATTTAAATCATGAAAGTTTTTTTTTGGACTTGACTGTCCCTTTATTTGGAAACTTTTTTACAATTGTATTCTCTATCTGAATCATGAAAGGAAAAAAATGGGTTTCATGTCCCTTAAAACTACAATCACTTGACAGAACAAAATTATTTTTATTTCTCTAAATTGTTACTAAGCAAAATGTTTCTCCCATTTTATTGAGGTACCAATTTGTTCTTAAAGGGACAGTCAAGTCCAAAAAAACTTTCATGATTTAAATAGGGAATGTAATCTTAAACAACTTTTCAATTTACTTTTATCACCAATTTTGCTTTGTTCTCTTGGTATTCTTAGTTGAAAATTAATTCTAGGAGGTTCATATGCTAATTTCTTAGACCTTGAAGACTGCCTCTAATCTGAATGCATTTTGACCACTAGAGGGCATTAGTTCTTGTGTTTCATATAGATAACATTGCGCTCATGCACGTGAAGTTACCCTGGAGTGAGCACTGATTGGCTAAAATGCAAGTCTGTCAGAAGAACTGAAATAAGGGGGCAGTTTGCAGAGGCTTATATACAAGATAATCACAGAGGTAAAAAGTGTATTTCTATAACAGTGTTGGTTATGCAAAACTAGGGAATGGGTAATAAAGGGATTATCTTTCTTTTTAACCCTTTAAGGACACAGCTTTCAGTTTGCTCAATTGTTTTATGACGGAAAAAGTCCGTCATATGTCTTAAGAGGTTAAACAACACAAATTATGGTGTTGACTGTTCCTTTAAGTGTTTGTGCTCATTTAAAAATAAATTTAGAGCAATCTTCCAATAGTTTTCAAAATGGAATCTTTTTTTCAAAACCTACCCAATGTTTATTTATATAGTCTTATCAAAGTTAATATTAGACTGATAATTAAAAGAGGATTATGATTACATTTCTTATATAGTTTTTTTCAATGGAGGAAAAATTGGCTCTATTATGTGAACTTGCCACTGTCACTGAGAGCACCACTTGACTTTGTCCAGACAAAATTAATTGATGGTTAGAGACTTTGGGCTAGATTACAAGTTGATCGCATATTTTCGCTTCCGTGAACCCGTAATCGCCACACAGTTTTATATCGCTCCCTTGCAATCGCATCCCTGCGCTCAAAAGCGCACATGGTCACGGATGATTTTTCCCCCCCTAGACTTGAATGGAGCCTCGTTTTTGTGCCGACAGCTCGTGTAACCCTGATCACAACAACACAGCAATATGTATGTATATGAATGTATACATATATATTTGTGTTTATATGTGTATATTTGTATGTATATACATATAAACACATAAATATATATGTATACAATATATATTTGAAGAGATATATATGTTAGTAAAGTTTCAAAGTATCCCTATGTAAAAGCACACTCAGCGTTTGGGGGGGGGTTCTAACACCTGACATCTCCTAACTTTGACACCTTATAATGTCTTTGTGCAATATTATTATTTAAATAATTTTTATTAGACAGTGCTTATATGAGTGTTACTATACTGTACATTGTATTTCTCCAACATAGGTGTGTCCGGTCCACGGCGTCATCCTTACTTGTGGGATATTCTCTTCCCCAACAGGAAATGGCAAAGAGCCCAGCAAAGCTGGTCACATGATCCCTCCTAGGCTCCGCCTACCCCAGTCATTCTCTTTGCCGTTGTACAGGCAACATCTCCACGGAGATGGCTTAGAGTTTTTTAGTGTTTAACTGTAGTTTTTCATTATTCAATCAAGAGTTTGTTATTTTCAAATAGTGCTGGTACGTACTATTTACTCAGAAACAGAAAAGAGATGAAGAGTTCTGTTTGTATGAGGAAAATGATTTTAGCAACCGTAACTAAAATCCATGGCTGTTCCACACAGGACTGTTGAGAGCAATTAACTTCAGTTGGGGGAACAGTTTGCAGTCTCTTGCTGCTTGAGGTATGACACATTCTAACAAGACGATGTAATGCTGGAAGCTGTCATTTTCCCTATGGGATCCGGTAAGCCATGTTTATTACGATTGTAAATAAGGGCTTCACAAGGGCTTATTTAAACTGTAGACTTTTTTTGGGCTAAATCGATTGATATTAACACTTATTTAGCCTTGAGGAATCATTTATTCTGGGTATTTTGATTTAATAATATCGGCAGGCACTGTTTTAGACACCTTATTCTTTAGGGGCTTTCCCAAAGCATAGGCAGAGTCTCATTTTCGCGCCGGTGTTGCGCACTTGTTTTTGAGAGGCATGGCATGCAGTCGCATGTGAGAGGAGCTCTGATACTTATAAAAGACTTCTGAAGGCGTCATTTGGTATCGTATTCCCCTTTGGGGTTTGGTTGGGTCTCAGCAAAGCAGATACCAGGGACTGTAAAGGGGTTTAAAGCTTAAAACGGCTCCGGTTCCGTTATTTTAAGGGTTAAAGCTTCCAAAATTGGTGTGCAATATTTTCAAGGCTTTAAGACGCTGTGGTGAAAATTTGGTGAATTTTGAACAATTCCTTCATGTTTTTTCGCAATTGCAGTAATAAAGTGTGTTCAGTTTAAAATTTAAAGTGACAGTAACGGTTTTATTTTAAAACGTTTTTTGTACTTTCTGATCAAGTTTATGCCTGTTTAACATGTCTGAACTACCAGATAGACTGTGTTCTGAATGTGGGGAAGCCAGAATTCCTATTCATTTAAATAAATGTGATTTATGTGATAATGACAATGATGCCCAAGATGATTCCTCAAGTGAGGGGAGTAAGCATGGTACTGCATCATTCCCTCCTTCGTCTACACGAGTCTTGCCCACTCAGGAGGCCCCTAGTACATCTAGCGCGCCAATACTCCTTACTATGCAACAATTAACGGCTGTAATGGATAATTCTGTCAAAAACATTTTAGCCAAAATGAACCCTTGTCAGCGTAAGCGTGGCTGCTCTGTTTTAGTTACTGAAGAGCATGACGACGCTGATATTAATATCTCTGAAGGGCCCCTAACCCAATCTGAGGGGGCCAGGGAGGTTTTGTCTGAGGGAGAAATTACTGATTTAGGGAACATTTCTCAGCAGGCTGAATCTGATGTGATTACATTTAAATTTAAATTGGAACATCTCCGCATTTTGCTTAAGGAGGTATTATCCACTCTGGATGATTGTGAAAATTTAGTCATCCCAGAGAAACTATGTAAAATGGACAAGTTCCTAGAGGTGCCGGGGCTCCCAGAAGCTTTTCCTATACCCAAGCGGGGTGGCGGACATTGTTAATAAAGAATGGGAAAGGCCCGGTATTCCTTTCGTCCCTCCCCCCATATTTAAAAAATTGTTTCCTATGGTCGACCCCAGAAAGGACTTATGGCAGTCAGTCCCCAAGGTCGAGGGAGCGGTTTCTACTTTAAACAAACGCACCACTATTCCCATAGAGGATAGTTGTGCTTTCAAAGATCCTATGGATAAAAAATTAGAAGGTTTGCTTAAAAAGATGTTTGTTCAGCAGGGTTACCTTCTACAACCCATTTCATGCATTGTCCCTGTCACTACAGCCGCATATTTCTGGTTTGATGAACTGCTTAAGGTGCTCGATAGTGACTCTCCTCCTTATGAGGAGATTATGGACAGAATCAATGCTCTCAAATTGGCTAATTCTTTCACTCTAGACGCCTCTTTGCAATTGGCTAAGTTAGCGGCTAAGAACTCTGGGTTTGCTATTGTGGCGCGCAGAGCGCTTTGGTTGAAATCTTGGTCGGCTGATGCGTCTTCCAAGAACAAGCTACTTAACATTCCTTTCAAGGGGAAAACGCTGTTTGGTCCTGACTTGAAAGAGATTATCTCTGATATCACTGGGGTAAGGGCCACGCCCTTCCTCAGGATCGGCCCTTCAAGGCAAAAAATAGACCTAATTTTCGTCCCTTTCGTAAAAACGGACCAGCCCAAGGTGCTACGTCCTCTAAGCAAGAGGGTAATACTTCTCAGGCCAAGCCAGCTTGGAGACCAATGCAAGGCTGGAACAAGGGAAAGCAGGCCAAGAAACCTGCCACTGCTACCAAGACAGCATGAAATATTGGCCCCCGATCCGGGACCGGATCTGGTGGGGGGCAGACTCTCTCTCTTCGCTCAGGCTTGGGCAAGAGATGTTCTGGATCCTTGGGCGCTAGAAATAGTCTCCCAGGGTTATCTTCTGGAATTCAAGGGACTTCCCCCAAAGGGGAGGTTCCACAAGTCGCAGTTGTCTTCAGACCACATAAAAAGACAGGCGTTCTTACATTGTGTAGAAGACCTGTTAAAAATGGGAGTGATTCATCCTGTTCCATTAAGAGAACAAGGGATGGGGTTCTACTCCAATCTGTTCATAGTTCCCAAAAAAGAGGGAACGTTCAGACCAATCCTAGATCTCAAGATCTTAAACAAATTTCTCAAGGTCCCATCGTTCAAGATGGAAACCATTCGAACTATCCTTCCTTCCATCCAGGAAGGTCAATTTATGACCACGGTGGATTTAAAGGATGCGTATCTACATATTCCTATCCACAAGGAACATCATCGGTTCCTAAGGTTTGCATTCCTGGACAAACATTACCAGTTCGTGGCGCTTCCTTTCGGATTAGCCACTGCTCCAAGGATTTTCACAAAGGTACTAGGGTCCCTTCTAGCGGTGCTAAGACCAAGGGGCATTGCAGTAGTACCTTACCTGGACGACATTCTGATTCAAGCGTCGTCCCTTCCTCAAGCAAAGGCTCACACGGACATTGTCCTGGCCTTTCTCAGATCTCACGGCTGGAAAGTGAACGTGGAAAAGAGTTCTCTATCCCCGTCAACAAGGGTTCCCTTCTTGGGAACAATTATAGACTCCTTAGAAATGAGGATCTTTCTAACAGAGGCCAGAAAAACAAAGCTTCTGGACTCTTGTCGGATACTTCATTCCGTTCCTCTTCCTTCCATAGCTCAGTGCATGGAAGTGATCGGGTTGATGGTGGCGGCGATGGACATAGTTCCTTTTGCGCGCATTCATCTAAGACCATTACAACTGTGCATGCTCAGTCAGTGGAATGGGGACTATACAGACTTGTCTCCGAAGATACAAGTAAATCAGAGGACCAGAGACTCACTCCGTTGGTGGCTGTCCCTGGACAATCTGTCTCAAGGGATGATGTTCCACAGACCAGAGTGGGTCATTGTCACGACCGACGCCAGTCTGATAGGCTGGGGCGCGGTCTGGGGATCCCTGAAAGCTCAGGGTCTTTGGTCTCGGGAAGAATCTCTTCTACCGATAAATATTCTGGAACTGAGAGCGATATTCAATGCGCTCCAGGCCTGGCCCCAGCTTGCGAGGACCAGGTTCATACGGTTTCAATCAGACAACATGACGACTGTTGCGTACATCAACCATCAGGGGGAACAAGGAGTTCCCTAGCGATGGAAGAAGTAACCAAAATTATTCTTTGGGCGGAGTCTCACTCCTACCACCTGTCTGCTATCCACATCCCAGGAGTGGAAAATTGGGAAGCGGATTTTCTGAGTCGTCAGACATTGCATCCGGGGGAGTGGGAACTCCATCCGGAAATCTTTGCCCAAGTCACTCACCTGTGGGGCATTCCAGACATGGATCTGATGGCCTCTCGTCAGAACTTCAAAGTTCCTTGCTACGGGGCCAGATCCAGGGATCCCAAGGCGGCTCTAGTGGATGCACTAGTAGCACCTTGGACCTTCAAACTAGCTTATGTGTTCCCGCCATTTCCTCTCATCCCCAGGCTGATAGCCAGGATCAAGCAGGAGAGGGCGTCGGTGATCTTGATAGCTCCTGCGTGGCCACGCAGGACTTGGTATGCAGATCTGGTGAATATGTCATCGGCTCCACCTTGGAAGCTACCTTTGAGACGAGACCTTCTTGTTCAGGGTCCGTTCGAACATCCGAATCTGGTTTCACTCCAGCTGACTGCTTGGAGATTGAACGCTTGATTTTATCGAAGCGAGGATTCTCAGATTCTGTGATCGATACTCTTGTTCAGGCCAGAAAGCCTGTGACTAGAAAGATTTACCACAAAATTTGGAAAAAATATATCTGTTGGTGTGAATCTAAAGGATTCCCTTGGGACAAGGTTAAGATTCCTAGGATTCTATCCTTCCTTCAAGAAGGATTGGAAAAAGGATTATCTGCAAGTTCCCTGAAGGGACAGATTTCTGCCTTGTCGGTATTACTTCACAAAAAGCTGGCAGCTGTGCCAGATGTTCAAAGCCTTTGTTCAGGCTCTGGTTAGAATCAAGCCTGTTTACAAACCTTTGACTCCTCCTTGGAGTCTCAATTTAGTTCTTTCAGTTCTTCAGGGGGTTCCGTTTGAACCCTTACATTCCGTTGATATTAAGTTATTATCTTGGAAAGTTTTGTTTTTAGTTTGCGATTTCTTCTGCTAGAAGAGTCTCAGAATTATCTGCTCTGCAGTGTTCTCCTCCTTATCTGGTGTTCCATGCAGATAAGGTGGTTTTTACGTACTAAACCTGGTTTTCTTCCAAAAGTTGTTTCTAACAAAAACATTAACCAGGAGATTATCGTACCTTCTCTGTGTCCAAAACCAGTTTCAAAGAAGGAACGTTTGTTGCACAATTTGGATGTTGTTCGCGCTCTAAAATTCTATTTAGATGCTACAAAGGATTTTAGACAAACATCTTCCTTGTTTGTTGTTTATTCAGGTAAAAGGAGAGGTCAAAAAGCAACTTCTACCTCTCTCTCTTTTTGGATTAAAAGCATCATCAGATTGGCTTACGAGACTGCCGGACGGCAGCCTCCCGAAAGAATCACAGCTCATTCCACTAGGGCTGTGGCTTCCACATGGGCCTTCAAGAACGAGGCTTCTGTTGATCAGATATGTAGGGCAGCGACTTGGTCTTCACTGCACACTTTTACCAAATTTTACAAGTTTGATACTTTTGCTTCTTCTGAGGCTATTTTTGGGAGAAAGGTTTTGCAAGCCGTGGTGCCTTCCATTTAGGTGACCTGATTTGCTCCCTCCCTTCATCCGTGTCCTAAAGCTTTGGTATTGGTTCCCACAAGTAAGGATGACGCCGTGGACCGGACACACCTATGTTGGAGAAAACAGAATTTATGTTTACCTGATAAATTTCTTTCTCCAACGGTGTGTCCGGTCCACGGCCCGCCCTGGTTTTTTTAATCAGGTCTGATATTTTATTTTCTTTAACTACAGTCACCACGGTACCATATGGTTTCTCCTATGCAAATATTCCTCCTTAACGTCGGTCGAATGACTGGGGTAGGCGGAGCCTAGGAGGGATCATGTGACCAGCTTTGCTGGGCTCTTTGCCATTTCCTGTTGGGGAAGAGAATATCCCACAAGTAAGGATGACGCCGTGGACCGGACACACCGTTGGAGAAAGAAATTTATCAGGTAAACATAAATTCTGTTTTTTTATGCTTTTTGTGTCACTTTTTTAGGTTTAGGCTATGGTTAACACCTGTTTTTCAGAAGCAGTGTTTACCAAAGCACAATCTGCAATTGCATTTACTTCCAACTTGTAATGTGAGTAGAATTAAGGGTACGGCTGTAAAGGTGCATTTTTGCCCCACCGCCAGCCCTTTGTTATTATTGGTTGTGATGAACTCCACGTGAATGCCCACATTTGCTAGAGTTGGGAAACTCTGTTTTATGTTTTGGGTTTACATGAGCAGTATTTTGCTGGGAGATGCAGTTTCATAGCAGTTAAAGTTGTCCTTGTCTGCAGTTATAGCTGTTATAAGCACCAGTTTATGTAGTAACTAGAAGCATAACAAAAAGCTGATTTTGAGTTAAACTAGAACTGAGTTTTCTTTCCTAACATATGGAGAGTCCACAACGTCATTCAATTACTAGTGGGATTATCACTTCTGGCCAGCAGGAGGAGGCAAAGAACATCACAGCAAAGCTGTTAAGTGTCACTCCCCTACCCATAATCCCCAGTCATTCTCTTCGCCTCTGTCAATGGAGGAGGTGAAGTTTGGTTTCTGAAGAAATGAATTACTTTTCCCTGCAACTATTTGGGTTTGGCTAAGTCCACGTCAATCTCTGTAGAGTAGTGCTGGCTTTTAAGCAGTTAGGAAGTTGTGAGGTAGTCCTTGCTTTGTTTCCTAACACATTGCTGCCCATGGTACAGTAAGCCAGGGTTGGTTATTCTGTTCTTTCTTTTTCTACAGGTCTCTGTAAGGTGTATGTGTCCTTTCATGCCTTGTGAGCTGTCTTCCTGCCGGACAGCTAGACTGCAGGTAAGTGCTTTTGTCTTCTAGCTCTTGAAGACTTGCACTTCAGAAGAATATGTCATATGCAGTAGATGGGGACATTTTTAAGATCCTTTATACAGGATTTTCTTTGGCAGTGGGCAGGCACATTATGTATGTTGAGACTAGGGGTTAATCTTCCCTTTATTGTGACATTTCTTTCATGTAATTAGCAAGAGTCCATGAGCTAGTGACGTATGGGATATACATTCCTACCAGGAGGGGCAAAGTTTCCCAAACCTCAAAATGCCTATAAATACACCAAAAACACAAACAGATGCAGATGCTGCACTTTGTAAGTAAACCACTGATTCCAAGCAAATAAAGTACAATAGCTGATACTAAGTAGATATCATGTAGCTAGTAACAGGTGCTCTGAACAAGACCGTAATCAGTGTAGCGTGTAGTCAGTGGAAGTAATCACTTGTAACAAACTGAGGGTAGAATCGTACAGCGTGCGGGTGTGGTGATGAGTAAGGTACAAGTAAACACAAATTTCAGAGTGTAGACTGGAACTAAGGTAAAGCTGGTTAGTCTCACCACTCTTGCCGCTGTGTGATCATTTGCTCAGGCCTGCCACCATGAAAGGTAAGGATCCACTCCTCCGGCATCCAAACGAAAAGACTCTGATAAACAATGAAAGTTACCTTGTATTGGGACAAATTGCAGCCACAGGGTATGTGCAGGTAAAAAGTGATGTCTTTATTGTAAGATCATAAACAGGGTGTCAAACAAACTCAGGGGTACATTGAAACAATGGCAAACGTCCGACGCGTTTCCTGCCCGGAGGCACTTCGTCAGGGACTTAACTTGTATAGACATTAAACAACTTAAAAAGGCTTGCCTACCTACGTCACAATGCGTGCACCTGTGTGCTGCAATTAAAGGGACAGAATAGTACTGCCTATGGAAACGGATTTATGCTTGGTCAAAATGAGAACCATTTTAAATGGGCTCAACATGAATAAGATTGGATTCTCAGTAATCAATGTATATGAATCTTGTATCAATGTGAATTACTTATAAGAATACAATGTAAAATATAAACGTATAATGACCGTGCTAGCGTGTTGTTAATTGTATCAGTACACAGTTAATAAGGTGTTAAAATAAAATGTTGAAAATAAAATAACATAATATAACATTGCTCCGTAGGTAGACAAAATGAATATCAAATAAAAATAAGTTGAAAAGAAAAACATTAAATAAAATATCAAAACTAATTGTTATAAACAATGTACTGCAGACTCTCAGAGGAAATAAGAGTTAATTTCTAGTATCAAACTTTCAAAGAGTGAGATAAGTAAAATCTCATACGTATTTTCAATAACATTAGTAAGATACACGTACACTATATTAGTACCAGGGATAAAGTTATATGCATGTAGCAGATAACTAAGAATGGGAAATACTTAAACAGAAATAGCTTTTGATACATTTGACAGTTGTTATTTTGTCAATCCCTCCATTGGCTGCGATGTTAAGTTGCATAGAGCATTAGAACACAAAAGACAAGGAATGTGACTTCAAGAAAAAAATATATATATGATGTTAATTTCAAATTTTAAATGAAATAAAGTGAAAGACCAATAATGGTGGGTGATAAAAATAAATCTACATTCTAATCCTAGTGATGCGACACTGATACTTTAAATGTGGAATACAAAATAAGATAAACCTCTTATTGAGGTTGTATAAAAATGTGATACTAAACTAAATATGATAGTGATGATTCGTGCTTGTTAATTTATACTTATTATTTTTGTTTTCACCCTTTCGAAGCATAAAATTGATTAAAAATTCTTTCACAATTTTCAAATGCTGTGTTGCTGTTCTTTATTCTATGCCTCATGTAATACCTATATAGGTGACATTATAACTAACTCTTAAGAAAAAAGCTAAATTGTGTGACAAGTGCACAAAAATCTTCGTTTCTTGCTCATGAAAATAATGCTCTATAGTAATAATGAACTAGTTTTAAGCCAATGGGGACTAATGTTACTTTTAAAAGGTGTAAACAAACATAGGAGAAAAGGGTTAAGGACTAGTCGATGGTATTTCTTGGTAAACAGTTGAAATGTTAATACACATTAAAGAAAACCATTAATCTACAAAATATCTGAGATCAGTAATTTTATTAATGCCATTTGGTGCTCCTGTTGATAGATTAAAATCCAAAAGGCTTCTTTCTGTTTAGTGTGGCAGACCTATCTCCCCCTCTAATGTCATGAGGGGCGTGGTCAATGCCTTGAAAACTGAACATTCTCTTTAAATTAGTATCGTTAACAGTAATGCCTAGAGATATAAAGTGGCTGCAAAGTGTTTGGCTACTGGAGTAGAGGGCGGATCATGTTTGATAGAGAGTAAGTGCTCCCTGATCCTGTCCTTCAGAAACCTCGTCGTCCTACCTACGTATTGCTTGTGACAGATATTGCAACTTATTAAATAAACCACGAACTTAGAATTGCAGTTCAGTCTAAACCTAATGTCAAAACAGTTGCCAGTGGCTGTGGACCTAAACTCATTGCCAGGGACTACAAACTCACAGCTCTTGCAAGGAGTTTTCCTGCATCTAAAAAATCCAACTTCCGGCAGGAGCCAGGAAGAACTAGCTTTTGTCGAAAAATCTCTACCTAGGTAGTTTCCAAGCGTTGTGGCTTTTTTGCTGACAACCCTGATGCCCTGGTTCTGTAACGAATCATGTAACAATGCATCTCTGTCTAAGACAGGCAAATATTTCCTAATGATGTTATTAATGCGATTGAATTGTCTACTATAGCGGGTTGAAAACGTTATAGGAGATTTAAAAGCATTTTTGTCTCGATGTTTATCTTTTGGGTATCTTGCAACAGAGTATCCCTATGCATAAGTTCCACTTCTTTACTAACCTTTTCTAGTAAGCTAGTGTCATACCCCCTAATTTGTAAACGCTGTGTAAGAGATGAAGCTTGTTCTTTGTATGTATTAATATTGGTACAGTTACGTCTGAGACGCATATATTGTCCCTTGGGAATGGCCATCTTAAGATGTACTGGATGGTGAGAGTCAGCTCGTAAAATTGTATTACCAGATGTGGGTTTTCTGAATGTGGAGGTGAGGACTGAATGAGATAAGGTGTCTAACGTTAATGTGATATCTAAAAATGAAATACTGTGTTAGATGCGGTGTAAGTAAATCCCAAGTATAGCGGTTTTGCATTGAGATATTCTAAGAATGGAGGTATGGAGTTTATATCTCCACTCCATACTATTACAAGGTCATCAATAAATCTTCGGTAGAACTTTATCTGAGACCTGAAAGGATTGGTTAGATGAAATATTTTCTGAAATTCGAAATTGGGTTAGGTATAGATTTGCATATGATGGTGCAAACTTTGCACCCATAGCGGTGCCTTGATTTTGAACATAGTGTGTGCCTTCAAATGTGAAGTTATTGTGATTCAAAAGAAAATTTGCACCATCACATACAAATCCAATAAACTTGTCATCATATGTAGTGTACATCTTTAACATGGCTTTTAAGGCCTCTATGCCTAGGTTATGGGGTATACAAGAATATAGTGATGTGACATCAATGGTAAGTAAAGTGTCATCCTCATTAATATGTAAACAATTTAAAAGCCTCAACAGATGTTTGGTATCACGAAGGTATGCTGGGGTTATCTGGACAATCGGGCTGAAGAACCGTATCAATGAAAGACCCCCAATTTTCTCCAAGGGAGCCCACACCGGGAAATGATAGTGCGACCAGGAGGACATTCCCTTATTTTTGTGAATTTTGGGTAGATGTTTAAAAACCTGGTGTGGTTGGGAATTGGGTTTTTAATGAATCTGCTTTTAACTTAGTGAAAATGCCCCTCCTTGAACAGACATGTCAAGAAAGTTATTTAATTCAATAACAAATTGTCTTGTAGGATTAAACGTTAATTTCCGATAGGTGGGCACTATCACTAAGTTGTTTATGGGCTTCACTAGTGTATTGTGCCCTGTCTTGTACAACTATACAGCCGCCCTTGTCGGAATTTTGAATGACGAGGGTTTTATTGTCTTGTAATTTTCTCAAGATGTTTCTTTCATACTTAGACAGATTGTTACTTGTACCATGTTTCTGATTAGGACTAGTATTGGTTTCTTTTGCTAGGGCATGAAGGTCCCTTTCCACTAGGCTCTGAAAAACTTCTATGAAGTCACCTCTCATTTGTATGGGGTAAAAAAATTTACTAGCATTAGTTGCAACTTTAGTATATGCAAGTTAAGTGAATTGGATCGTGCACTCTCACTCTCAAGTGAAAGTAAATTAACGATTTCACATTGATCAACAAAATTAAGTCCATCCATATCTGTATTAGTGGTAGAAAGACTTAGACTTGTATCATTCACAGATTCTTCGTGGATATTATCCCTCAATAATGGGTCAGCATTAGATTCTTGAGCAGAGACCCTCTCCGCCATAGCAAAGTGTCTCTTTAATGTGAGCTTTCTGGTAAACCTGTTCAAATCGATCAGAGTGCGGAAAAGGTTAAAGTCCCTGCTTGGCGCAAACCCCAAGCCTTTGGATAGTATACTTAGTTCTTTGTTGTTAAGTTGTGTACTTGATAAATTCACCACATTAAGATCTTCCTGGTGAGAGGTGCCTCTTATTATTTCCTTGAACCTCGACCCCTTCCTCTTACAGGTCTTCTGCTTGGATATCTCGCCGGAGTGACTGGACTCGCCTCCATAGTTAGATCGTTTTTTGCCAAAACATTAGCTGCTCCATGTGAACTGCTGATATGAGCAGTCGATGTGATCTCTTCTATGGATCTATGAGTGGAATCCCTTCTTAGGTTTTAACTGTTAAATCACTTGCATTGGTCTGTTCACTGATAGGAGTTGATGCTCTTGGACTCTCATCACTAACATCAGTTTCAAAACTGGAAAAGGTAACCTTCTTATCGGTTGTCTTTCTTTGTTGTTATTTCTCTTCCCAGTATTACGTTGCTTAAGGTCCAATTGTAGACTGTATTGAGTTCATAATCCTTACAGTCTCTATGATATTTCTTTAGTTTATTCTCCGTTTAGTTCATCATCAAGTTTTTTCAGAGTCGTATCCAATTGTGCAGAATAATCGTTATATTTTGGATCATGAATAAAGAGTTCACAAGCGGTTTTAATATCTGTTAGTTCTTGACTTGTTTTAGTATATTCCAGCTCCTTATCCTTGAGTAGCTGTTTCATTAAGGTGAGTGAACATACACTCAAAGTATTATTCCATTCGGTCATGAACTCCAAACGTTGTGAGGCATACGCAGGATATTTTTTCATCCGCAAACCTCTAGGTATTTTACCTTCATTAATATATAATTTCAAAAACTCGATGTCCCACCAAAGCTTTAACTCCTTAATCTCCTTCTTTTCCCTTGATACAAAAACAGAACAAATGTCCTCTGGAGTCTCACCTCCTGAGCTGACACCCTGCAATAATGAATTAAATTTAGCCCTGCGACTGGTATGTATGGCCTCCGCCATGTTGATTTTGCAGCTCTGCTAGGAGTTGAAATGAGACACGGAGATCTCAATATGAACCAAAAACACAAACAGATGCAGATGCTGCACTTTGTAAGTAAACCACTGATTCCAAGCAAATAAAGTACAATAGCTGATACTAAGTAGATATCATGTAGCTAGTAACAGGTGCTCTGAACAAGACCGTAATCAGTGTAGCGTGTAGTCAGTGGAAGTAATCACTTGTAACAAACTGAGGGTAGAATCGTACAGCGTGCGGGTGTGGTGATGAGTAAGGTACAAGTAAACACAAATTTCAGCGTGTAGACTGGAACTAAGGTAAAGCTGGTTAGTCTCACCACTCTTGCCGCTGTGTGATCATTTGCTCAGGCTGCCCCATGAAAGGTAAGGATCCACTCCTCCGGCATCCAAACGAAAAGACTCTGATAAACAATGAAAGTTACCTTGTATTGGGACAAATTGCAGCCGCAGGGTATGTGCAGGTAAAAAGTGATGTCTTTATTGTAAGATCATAAACAGGGTGTCAAACAAACTCATGGGGTACATTGAAACAATGGCAAACGTCCGACGCGTTTCCTGCCCGGAGGCACTTCGTCAGGGACTTAACTTGTATAGACATTAAACAACTTAAAAAGGCTTGCCTACCTACGTCACAATGCGTGCACCTGTGTGCTGCAATTAAAGGGACAGAATAGTACTGCCTATGGAAACGGATTTATGCTTGGTCAAAATGAGAACCATTTTAATGGGCTCAACATGAAATAAGATTGGATTCTCAGTAATCAATGTATATGAATCTTGTATCAATGTGAATTACTTATAAGAATACAATGTAAAATATAAACGTATAATGACCGTGCTAGCGTGTTGTTAATTGTATCAGTACACAGTTAATAAGGTGTTAAAATAAAATGTTGAAAATAAAATAACATAATATAACATTGCTCCGTAGGTAGACAAAATGAATATCAAATAAAAATAAGTTGAAAAGAAAAACATTAAATAAAATATCAAAACTAATTGTTATAACAATGTACTGCAGACTCTCAGAGGAAATAAGAGTTAATTTCTAGTATCAAACTTTCAAAGAGTGAGATAAGTAAAATCTCATACGTATTTTCAATAACATTAGTAAGATACACGTACACTATATTAGTACCAGGGATAAAGTTATATGCATGTAGTATTAACTTTGTACTGATACAATTAACAACACGCTAGCACGGTCATTATACGTTTATATTTTACATTGTATTCTTATAAGTAATTCACATTGATACAAGATTCATATACATTGATTACTGAGAATCCAATCTTATTTCATGTTGAGCCCATTAAAATGGTTCTCATTTTGACCAAGCATAAATCCGTTTCCATAGGCAGTACTATTCTGTCCCTTTAATTGCAGCACACAGGTGCACGCATTGTGACGTAGGTAGGCAAGCCTTTTTAAGTTGTTTAATGTCTATACAAGTTAAGTCCCTGACGAAGTGCCTCCGGGCAGGAAACGCGTCGGACGTTTGCCATTGTTTCAATGTACCCCTGAGTTTGTTTGACACCCTGTTTATGATCTTACAATAAAGACATCACTTTTTACCTGCACATACCCTGCGGCTGCAATTTGTCCCAATACAAGGTAACTTTCATTGTTTATCAGAGCCTATAAATACACCCCTCACCACACCCACAATTCAGTTTTACAAACTTTGCCTCCTATGGAGGTGGTGAAGTAAGTTTGTGCTAGATTCTACGTTGATATGCGCTCCGCAGCAAGTTGGAGTCCGGTTTTCCTCTCAGCGTGCAGTGAATGTCAGAGGGATGTGAGGAGAGTATTGCCTATTTTGAATGCAGTGATCTCCTTCTACGGGGTCTATTTCATAGGTTCTCTGTTATCGGTCGTAGAGATTCATCTCTTACCTCCCTTTTCAGATCGACGATATACTCTTATTTATATACCATTACCTCTGCTGATTCTCGTTTCAGTACTGGTTTGGCTTTCTACAAACATGTAGATGAGTGTCCTGGGGTAAGTATAGTCTTATTTTCTGTGACACTCTAAGCTATGGTTGGGCACTTTGTTTATAAAGTTCTAAATATATGTATTCAAACATTTATTTGCCTTGACTCAGATGTTCAACATTCCTTATTTTCAGACAGTCAGTTTCATATTTGGGATAATGCATTTGAATCAATCATTTTTTCTTACCTTAAAAATTTGACTCTTTTTTTCCCTGTGGGCTGTTAGGCTCGCGGGGGCTGAAAATGCTTCATTTTATTGCGTCATTCTTGGCGCTGACTTTTTTGGCGCAAAAAATCTTTTCTGTTTCCGGCGTCATACGTGTCGCCGGAAGTTGCGTCATTTTTTGACGTTCTTTTGCGCCAAAAATGTCGGCGTTCCGGATGTGGCGTCATTTTTTGGCGCCAAAAAGCATTTAGGCGCCAAATAATGTGGGCGTCTTATTTGGCGCTAAAAAATATGGGCGTCGCTTTTGTCTCCACATTATTTAAGTCTCATTTTTTCATTGCTTCTGGTTGCTAGAAGCTTGTTCTTTGGCATTTTTTCCCATTCCTGAAACTGTCATTTAAGGAATTTGATCAATTTTGCTTTATATGTTGTTTTTTTCTCTTACATATTGCAAGATGTCTCACGTTGCATCTGAGTCAGAAGATACTTCAGGAAAATCGCTGTCTAGTGCTGGATCTACCAAAGCTAAGTGTATCTGCTGTAAACTTTTGGTAGCTATTCCTCCGGCTGTTGTTTGTATTAATTGTCATGACAAACTTGTTAATGCAGATAATATTTCCTTTAGTAATGTACCATTGCCTGTTGCAGTTCCTTCAACATCTAAGGTGCAGAATGTTCCTGATAACATAAGAGATTTTGTTTCTGAATCCATCAAGAAGGCTATGTCTGTTATTTCTCCTTCTAGTAAACGTAAAAAATCTTTTAAAACTTCTCTCCCTACAGATGAATTTTTAAATGAACATCATCATTCTGATTCTGATGACTCTTCTGGTTCAGAGGATTCTGTCTCAGAGATTGATGCTGATAAATCTTCATATTTATTTAAAATGGAATTTATTCGTTCTTTACTTAAAGAAGTACTAATTGCTTTAGAAATAGAGGATTCTGGTCCTCTTGATACTAATTCTAAACGTTTAGATAAGGTATTTAAATCTCCTGTGGTTATTCCAGAAGTTTTTCCTGTTCCTAATGCTATTTCTGAAGTAATTTCCAGAGAATGGGATACATTGGGTAATTCATTTACTCCTTCTAAACGTTTTAAGCAATTATATCCTGTGCCGTCGGACAGATTAGAATTTTGGGACAAAATCCCTAAAGTTGATGGGGCTATTTCTACCCTTGCTAAACGTACTACTATTCCTACGTCAGATGGTACTTCGTTTAAGGATCCTTTAGATAGGAAAATTGAATCCTTTCTAAGAAAAGCTTATCTGTGTTCAGGTAATCTTCTTAGACCTGCTATATCATTGGCTGATGTTGCTGCAGCTTCAACTTTTTGGTTGGAAACTTTAGCGCAACAAGTAACAGATCATGATTCTCATGATATTATTATTCTTCTTCAGCATGCTAATAATTTTATCTGTGATGCCATTTTTGATATTATCAGAGTTGATGTCAGGTTTATGTCTCTAGCTATTTTAGCTAGAAGAGCTTTATGGCTTAAAACTTGGAATGCTGATATGGCTTCTAAATCAACTCTACTTTCCATTTCTTTCCAGGGTAACAAATTATTTGGTTCTCAGTTGGATTCTATTATCTCAACTGTTACTGGTGGGAAAGGAACTTTTTTACCACAGGATAAAAAATCTAAGGGTAAAAACAGGGCTAATAATCGTTTTCGTTCCTTTCGTTTCAACAAAGAACAAAAGCCTGATCCTTCATCCTCAGGAGCAGTTTCAGTTTGGAAACCATCTCCAGTCTGGAATAAATCCAAGCCTGCTAGAAAGGCAAAGCCTGCTTCTAAGTCCACATGAAGGTGCGGCCCTCATTCCAGCTCAGCTGGTAGGGGGCAGGTTACGTTTTTTCAAAGAAATTTGGATCAATTCTGTTCACAATCTTTGGATTCAGAACATTGTTTCAGAAGGGTACAGAATTGGTTTCAAGATGAGACCTCCTGCAAAGAGATTTTTTCTTTCCCGTGTCCCAGTAAATCCAGTGAAAGCTCAAGCATTTCTGAATTGTGTTTCAGATCTAGAGTTGGCTGGAGTAATTATGCCAGTTCCAGTTCCGGAACAGGGGATGGGGTTTTATTCAAATCTCTTCATTGTACCAAAGAAGGAGAATTCCTTCAGACCTGTTCTGGATCTAAAAATATTGAATCGTTATGTAAGGATACCAACGTTCAAGATGGTAACTGTAAGGACTATCTTGCCTTTTGTTCAGCAAGGGCATTATATGTCCACAATAGATTTACAGGATGCATATCTGCATATTCCGATTCATCCAGATCATTATCAGTTCCTGAGATTCTCTTTTCTGGACAAGCATTACCAGTTTGTGGCTCTGCCGTTTGGCCTAGCTACAGCTCCAAGAATTTTTACAAAGGTTCTCGGTGCCCTTCTGTCTGTAATCAGAGAACAGGGTATTGTGGTATTTCCTTATTTGGACGATATCTTGGTACTTGCTCAGTCTTTACATTTAGCAGAATCTCATACGAATCGACTTGTGTTGTTTCTTCAAGATCATGGTTGGAGGATCAATTTACCAAAAAGTTCATTGATTCCTCAGACAAGGGTAACCTTTCTGGGTTTCCAGATAGATTCAGTGTCCATGACTCTGTCTTTAACAGACAAGAGACGTCTAAAATTGATTTCAGCTTGTCGAAACCTTCAGTCACAATCATTCCCTTCGGTAGCCTTATGCATGGAAATTCTAGGTCTTATGACTGCTGCATCGGACGCGATCCCCTTTGCTCGTTTTCACATGCGACCTCTTCAGCTCTGTATGCTGAATCAATGGTGCAAGGATTACACAAAGATATCTCAATATCTTTAAAACCGATTGTTCGACACTCTCTAACGTGGTGGACAGATGACCATCGTTTAATTCAGGGGGCTTCTTTTGTGCTTCCGACCTGGACTGTAATTTCAACAGATGCAAGTCTCACAGGTTGGGGAGCTGTGTGGGGATCTCTGACGGCACAAGGAGTTTGGGAATCTCAGGAGGTGAGATTACCGATCAATATTTTGGAACTCCGTGCAATTTTCAGAGCTCTTCAGTTTTGGCCTCTTCTGAAGAGAGAATCGTTCATTTGTTTTCAGACAGACAATGTCACAACTGTGGCATACATCAATCATCAAGGAGGGACTCACAGTCCTCTGGCTATGAAAGAAGTATCTCGAATTTTGGTTTGGGCGGAATCCAGCTCCTGTCTAATCTCTGCGGTTCATATCCCAGGTATAGACAATTGGGAAGCGGATTATCTCAGTCGCCAAACGTTGCATCCGGGCGAATGGTCTCTTCACCCAGAGGTATTTCTTCAGATTGTTCAAATGTGGGAGCTTCCAGAAATAGATCTGATGGCGTCTCATCTAAACAAGAAACTTCCCAGGTATCTGTCCAGATCCCGGGATCCTCAGGCGGAGGCAGTGGATGCATTATCACTTCCTTGGAAGTATCATCCTGCCTATATCTTTCCGCCTCTAGTTCTTCTTCCAAGAGTAATCTCCAAGATTCTGAAGGAATGCTCGTTTGTTCTGCTGGTAGCTCCGGCATGGCCTCACAGGTTTTGGTATGCGGATCTTGTCCGGATGGCCTCTTGCCAACCGTGGACTCTTCCGCTAAGACCAGACCTTCTGTCGCAAGGTCCTTTTTTCCATCAGGATCTCAAATCCTTAAATTTAAAGGTATGGAGATTGAACGCTTGATTCTTGGTCAAAGAGGTTTCTCTGACTCTGTGATTAATACTATGTTACAGGCTCGTAAATCTGTATCTAGAGAGATATATTATAGAGTCTGGAAGACTTATATTTCTTGGTGTCTTTCTCATCATTTTTCTTGGCATTCTTTTAGAATACCGAGAATTTTACAGTTTCTTCAGGATGGTTTAGATAAGGGTTTGTCCGCAAGTTCCTTGAAAGGACAAATCTCTGCTCTTTCTGTTCTTTTTCACAGAAAGATTGCTATTCTTCCTGATATTCATTGTTTTGTACAAGCTTTGGTTCGTATAAAACCTGTCATTAAGTCAATTTCTCCTCCTTGGAGTTTGAATTTGGTTCTGGGAGCTCTTCAAGCTCCTCCGTTTGAACCTATGCATTCATTGGACATTAAATTACTTTCTTGGAAAGTTTTGTTCCTTTTGGCAATCTCTTCTGCCAGAAGAGTTTCTGAATTATCTGCTCTTTCTTGTGAGTCTCCTTTTCTGATTTTTCATCAGGATAAGGCGGTGTTGCGAACTTCTTTTGAATTTTTACCTAAAGTTGTGAATTCCAACAACATTAGTAGAGAAATTGTGGTTCCTTCATTATGTCCTAATCCTAAGAATTCTAAGGAGAAATCGTTGCATTCTTTGGATGTTGTTAGATCTTTGAAATATTATGTTGAAGCTACTAAGTCTTTCCGAAAGACTTCTAGTCTATTTGTTATCTTTTCCTGTTCTAGAAAAGGCCAGAAAGCTTCTGCCATTTCTTTGGCATCTTGGTTGAAATCTTTAATTCATCTTGCCTATGTTGAGTCGGGTAAAACTCAGCCTCAGAGGATTACAGCTCATTCTACTAGGTCAGTTTCTACTTCCTAGGCGTTTAGGAATGAAGCTTCGGTTGATCAGATTTGCAAAGCAGCAACTTGGTCCTCTTTGCATACTTTTACTAAATTCTACCATTTTGATGTATTTTCTTCTTCTGAAGCAGTTTTTGGTAGAAAAGTACTTCAGGCAGCGGTTTCAGTTTGAATCTTCTGCTTATGTTTTTCATTAAACTTTATTTTGGGTGTGGATTATTTTCAGCAGGAATTGGCTGTCTTTATTTTATCCCTCCCTCTCTAGTGACTCTTGTGTGGAAAGATCCACATCTTGGGTAATCATTATCACATACGTCACTAGCTCATGGACTCTTGCTAATTACATGAAAGAAAACATAATTTATGTAAGAACTTACCTGATAAATTCATTTCTTTCATATTAGCAAGAGTCCATGAGGCCCGCCCTTTTTTGTGGTGGTTATGATTTTTTGTATAAAGCACAATTATTCCAATTCCTTATTTTATATGCTTTCGCACTTTTTTATCACCCCACTTCTTGGCTATTCGTTAAACTGAATTGTGGGTGTGGTGAGGGGTGTATTTATAGGCATTTTGAGGTTTGGGAAACTTTGCCCCTCCTGGTAGGAATGTATATCCCATACGTCACTAGCTCATGGACTCTTGCTAATATGAAAGAAATGAATTTATCAGGTAAGTTCTTACATAAATTATGTTTTTTCCTCTTTGGGCTAATTT
This sequence comes from Bombina bombina, assembly GCF_027579735.1. Lineage (NCBI taxonomy): Eukaryota > Metazoa > Chordata > Amphibia > Anura > Bombinatoridae > Bombina > Bombina bombina. Next base: position 875,967,191 of record NC_069503.1, on the reverse strand, counting down.
TGTTGAAATACTTTATTAGTATGTGTGTGACTTATGTTTTATACAGGGATTTATGTATAAACTTAAAATTTGGCAGTTGGTTTTCTTTGCTTGCTTAGCTAGAACAGGCTAACTGACAGACTGTTTGAGCTGTTAGAGGAAATCAGTCTCTTCAGTGTCGATCTACTATATTGTTTTTTAGAGACTTCTGGCAGCTAAATTGTGTATAAGTGTTACGGTAAGGCACTTCAGCTTGTCTGAGGTGTAGGGGGCCTGATTGGTTTATTATTATAAATAATTTTTTTGCATAATGTTAAGCGGCTGTGGTATTGACATTTTTTAAAGTGACAGTGTATTAAAAAAAAATTCTACAATTTGGGGAATATTTTATTTAGTATTATGGACATGGACCAAGACTCTGTGTCTTTTGACAAATGCTTGTTATGCCTTGAGGCGCAAAATGTTTTGTCTATGCAATTATGTGCTGCATGCTTAGCTAGAACACTTCAATTTAAAGATAAATTGTTGCGCTCTGAGTCCATTGTCTCTCAGGATGATGCTGTTCAGGCAATTCCACAGCTTTCTCTTCAAACGTCCCAAGCCTCTATGGCGTCACATACAGTGCCCTGCAGTTCCTCTCAGCCTCCTGGAGGAGTTTATTTGCCTGCAGATTTTGCTGCATAGTTATCTTTTGTTGTATCTGCTGCATTATCTGCTTTTCCTATGATGGGAAAAGGCAAGAGGAAATTTAGACATTCAGATTGTAAGGATTCTGTTCCACCTACTGCTACGCAGGATGCCCTCCCTCATAAGTCTGTCGGTAGCCTCTGAGGATGAAATCTCAGATTCAGACAGTATAATTCCTTCATCTGATACTGAAGAAGTAAACTTCACATTTAAGCTTGAGCACCTTTGTGTACTGTTAAAGGGGGTATTGGCTACTTTGGACGACTCTGACTCTTCTAAAAAATCTTCCTCTGTGGAAGTGTTTCCTGTTCCAGACTGTGTGACCGAGATTATTTCACAGGAATGGGAGAAGCCATGGATACCTTTCTCCCCCGTCTCACGTTTTTAAAAAGATGTTTTCTGTTTCTGACTCCATTAAAGATTCATGGCGCACGGTGCCTTAAGTAGAAGAAGCTATTTCTACTCTGGCTAAGAGAACTACGATCCCTATAGAGGATAGCTTCTCCTTTAAAGGGACAGTCTAGTCAAAATTAAACTTGTATGATTCAGAAAGGGTATGCAAATTTTTTTTTTATTTTTTTTTTTTTAAATTATTTTTTTATTGAGGTTAAAGTAGAAGATAACATACAGTGATCCAACCACAAAGGTTAAGTACAGAATACAAAACAGTGTCAGAGCTTAGTACAGAAAACAACAATTGTGCAGTTCAAATACTTATGGTAGATAATGACAAATAGGTTTTGAAAACTATAAAAATTAACCTGTGCTGGAGTAGGAATGACCTCTTTTTTTTCCGTGGACCAACCACTACCATATAGAACTAGGTAGATAATAAATTAAGTATACGTATTCAGGGATACTAATGATGAGGCAAATAGTGTTTAGAAGAGTTGAGGAGTATGGGAAGTTAGACATCTCTTAATTGAGAGAACCTATAGGTTCAATAATATAATATAACTAAGATACTTATCGTTAGACACAGGTAGTGGTATGGTTTGAGGGGGGGGAGATCAGTGGGCAAGAGCCACTTTTAGTTTAGGGGGGGAATTTAGGGGGGGCGGGCTATAGTAAATGTAGGGAGAACATAGATATCTTAAGGACTTGAGGCGATAGAAAACTTATAAGGGTCCTATAGTAAGGTTGTTTGATCAAAAGCCCAGATTCTTACACAATTAAATATAATATAGGTGACACCGTAAAGAGGGGCTGTATGCAGGTAGAGAACCATGAAACCTGAGTCTAATAGCTAAACAGTGATGAGGTTAAATAATATTGTGTCCAACATAAAGTAAAATATAGGTAATCAGACCTCTGCTCTAATTTTTAGGCTTGAGGGTAGGTGTGAAATACATAGGTTATATTTCCCGGTATATGTAACTAATATAGAAGCCGAGGAATGGTTTGTTACTTACAGTCCATGTAATACTTAAATAAAGGGTTATGGCTAAGTTGTAGCACCACATAGTGTGGATAACGTATGGACAAAAGCCAACAAGCACGTACTGTGTGCCCATGTAATCCAATCAAATATGTTGCTTTTTAAGTTTATCCCTAGGATATAGAAATACTAACTATAGTGAGATGGAGAGGGTGTTATGGAGATGTAGGGTAGTAATTACGTTGTTGCAACAAGGTAAACTGTGGTAGTACTGTAGCCTGGTCTATGAGTGCTGAGTCCCTTTATCATCTAGTATTTGTGAGGAATATAGGTGTTCTCCCTCTTGCAAGGGAGAGAGATAGTGTCTATTTTGAAATATAAAATATGCTAACAAGTTATATAGACAAGAAATACCCCTTAATGGTATATTAAGTGTGTACATCTTACTATAAGGGAGTTACATATGAAATATCCTTTAACTCAAAAACATAGATAGCCATATACAGGTATCAACGATATAACATTAACAGCTAATTACTACATGGTTGATGAGATCATATACAGAGGGTATATGAAGAAGCACTCCTGCCTCATGTATTTAGGTAGCCGAATATAAACATCAGCAACAGGGTATGCAATTTTAAACAACTTTCCAGTTTATTTTTATCATTAAATTTGCTTTGTTCCCTTGGTGGAATTTTTTAAAAGTTAAACCTGGCTAGGCTCAAACTGATTTCTAAACCACTGAAAACTGCCTCTTATCTCAGAGCATTTTGAAAGTTTTTCACATTTAGACAGTACTAGTTCATGTGTGTCACATAGATAACATTGTGCTCACTCCCGTGGAGTTATTTAGGAGTCTGCACTGATTGGCTAAACTGCATGTCTGTCAAAAGCACTGAGATAAGGGGGCAGTCTGCAGAGGCTTAGATACAAGGTAACCACAGAGGTAAAACATATTAATATAACTCTGTTGGTTATGCAGAACTGGGGAATGGGTAATAAAGGGATTATCTATGTGTTTATACAATAAAAATTCTGGTGTAGACTGTCCCTTTAAGGATCCCATGGACAAGAAGGTGTAGGCTTATTTGAAAAAGATGTATGTTCATCAGGGTCTTCAATGGCAACCTGCAGTCTGTATTGCCACAGTAGCTAGTGCTGCATCTTATTGGTGCGATGCCTTGTCTGAATCATTTTTAGTAGAAACTCCGTTAGAGGAGATCCAAGATAGGATTAAGGTCCTCAAACTAGCCAATTCATTTTTTTCTGATGCTAACATGCAAATTATTACACTGGGAGCCAAGATGTCTGGCTTCACTGTCTTAGCCCGCTAAAATCTTGATCAGCTGATGTTACCTCCAAGTCCAAGCTTCTGGCACTTCCTTACAAGGGTAAAACCCTGTTTGGGCCTGGTCTGGCAGAAATAATTTCTGATATTACGGGTGGAAAAGGGTCTTTTCTTCCACAAGATAAGAAGAACAGACCTAAAGGGCGTCAAAGTAATTTTCGTTCCTTTCGTAACTTCAAAGGTCAAAAGTCGTCTGAGTTATTGACACAACTTTGTGGCATCATTCTGCCTCTAAATACTCCCACACCCATTCTTCAAAAAGCAGATAATAACTATGAGACTGAAATTACTGTATAAAAAACATTTTGTGCCAAAAGTAAATGTACTAGCCAATCGCTACAAATTCCGCCAACATGAACAGAAACCTGCAGAATCAACACTCCAGCATATTGCTGAGCTAATTGTTTTATGCGACTTTCAAAATATGGCTGATGTAATGATAAGAGATCAACTTGTTGAGAAAATAAATATGTCTTGCATTAGAGAATGCTTATAACAAAAATGTGATATAGCACAGGATCATAAAGCAATGACTGTTGAAACACAAAGTGAGTTTTCTCTGTCAAAAGCCGAAATAATAAACCTGTGCACAGGAGGCACAAAGTGTGGATCCCTTACAGAAAGCTCCCGTACAGACACACAATCACAGCAGGAAAGTGAACAACCACTTCTTACACAGTATAAAAGTTTATAAAAGGTGTTTTCATTGTGGTTACAAATTATGCATGGTGTCCTGCAAAAGCAGAACATTGCAATTGTAAAAAGACTGGACACTTTCCTAAGATATGCCATAGTAAGAAGTTTAAAAGGACATGAACCCAACATTTTTCTTCCATTATTCAGATAGAGAATACAATTTTAAAAAGGTTTCCAATTTACTTCTGTTATCAAATTTGCTTTGTCCTCATGTTGTTCTTTGTTGAAGAGATAGGGATAGGAAGCGACAAGGAATAGTGCTCCTGCTATTATTTAACATTGTTGCAAAACCGCTGCCATATAGTACTGCAGACACGTGCAGACTCCTGAGCTTACATTCCTGCTTTTCAACAAAGGATAACCAGAAAAGAAGAACATTTGATAATAGAAGTAAACTGAAAATTGTATGCTGTATCTGAATCATAAAAAAAAGAAACAGAAACAGTTTGGGTTTTATGTCCCTTTAAGCAGCAAGTACAAGAAATTCAAGTGGCAGATGTTACTGTTTTAAGTGTTGATGGAAGCAGTATTCACATATGCTGCAGAAAAAATTATGTGCACTGTTAAAGTTTCTGCCACATCTACAACAAGGTCTCAGTGTCTTGAACTAATGCTGGATACTGGTTCGGCAGACTCTATATTGCCTGATTCTGAATAATATTAATACATTCATATTAAGTTAGATATCTGTAGGGACAGAAGAAAAAAAGAGGCGCCTTATGGGACAGTATCGTGGTGTCGCTAGGGTGCAAGAAACGACGAGCAGCACACACAGATGGCAAGATACTCACAAGTGAGATGGCATATGCGTATGCCAAACTAGACAGGACGGAACCTTAGTCGTCCGCCAGACGGTCCAATAGGAAGAAGGCTCTAACACTCCAACGGTCCAATCCGCAACGGCGGAAGTATACCAACGTCAGAGACCCACAATGTTTGTGGGAAGATTAATGGCTCAGAGTCTTAGGTTTAAAAGGCAGGATACCGCACCCAACATAATTTCAGAATGATGGTCAGCGAGAGCGGGGGTATCATAGGAGAGAGTTTTATTTTAAAAAAGGTTATTATTAAAACAGTTTAAAATACAGCAACGCGTTTCTCGACCTTCCGGTCGTTTCATCAGGCTGATATTCAGATTGAAAACCCCGCTCTATTAAACATAATGATCAACCAATCACAGACCGGTCTGTTATCCACACCCATCGTGGAGCCAATCATAAATTGTGATTGGTATCTATAGTAACAGTTGCACCTGTTCTATAATCAAAGATGGAGAATGTGAAAACAACAATACCGACTGTGATCAGTGTATACAATAGACTTAGATTACATACAATAACCACAAGATGGGTAGTAAACACAGTGTCAGAAACCAGTTTAAATCACTATTATCAAATAGTTGACAATTATTGCTAGCATCAAAAAAGTGTTTAACTAAAAAATAAAACAAAATTGTGTCTGTATTTCTCATGTATACAAATTTACAATAAAAAATTAAAAAATATATATATGAAATAGATAGCCAGACATATAGAGGCAATATTATTCCACCATCTGTAAGTTTATGATGATCGTAATAAATTCTCGATCATACGGCGTAAAATAAATTAATATTCATAGACATATTGGTAATGTAATAGTATTTCGATAAAGAGACCATGTATTCTGATAGATGGGTATAATAAATTAATGTCCATATATGTTGATGGTGTAATGTATTTTAATAAATTGGTATCCATAAGTATATTATTAGTGTGATAGCCTCTACATATTTAAAGGGCGTGTGTCTTTTGACGGATAAATATCAGTGTGTGATCAAGTATATATCGTCTTATGTCTAAATTTAAATATAATTAACTTAATAGAAATTCTTAATGGTGCAACTAGTTCTATCTAATTGGTCCGAGACCATAAACGTCTACTCCAATAGGGACAAATAATTGGTACTGTAAAACCTCCATCAGACTCAGGCAGAGGGACTAAAGGATCAAACCTTTATGTGAAGGCCGCCAGATCGACACATAAATTGAGACCATCAGGATGCATGCTTTTCAGCAGATGGATCCAATAAGTCTCCCTCTGTCTGAGCCTAAAAAACCGATTATAAAGATGGGATTTAGGAATGAATTCTATGGGATTGACAGAGTAACAATTCAAATTTCCCCTATGTACATCGTTACAATGTCTTGATACACTATGGAGTCTATAATTATTCTTCATATTCCGATGGTGTTCGGACCATCTGGTACTAAGGCATCTACAAGTGCGCCCTACGTATTGTACCCCACAGACACATGTTAGTAGATAAACTACATAAGAGGAAGCACAAGATGCACGGCCAATGATGGTATAGGATTTGTGGGTGATACTAGACCTAAAAGTTTTCTGTCGATCACCAATGAAAATACACATCTTACAACGGGCTCGTCTGCATTTAAAAGACCCATGTTGTAAGGTATTTCTATTACTACCCGAAAAGGACTGTCTATGTTTGACAATCTTGCTCGGAGCCAGCATTGTTTTAAGGGTCGGTGCCCTTCTATAAACTATTCTAGGTTTGTCATCCAAAGTTCTTTTCAAAATAGGGTCTTTAAGTAGTATTTGCCAATGACGTGTAACAATCTCTCTAATTAGATTATGGTTAGAATTAAATTGGGTAATGAACAGCGGATCTTTATGAAAGGTGCTGTTATTTGCAGGTTCTAAACGAGCATTAGGCCCGGTAAAGTACAATTCCCTATTATCATTTTTGGCTCTCAAAAATGATAATAGGGAATTGTACTTTACCGGGCCTAATGCTCGTTTAGAACCTGCAAATAACAGCACCTTTCATAAAGATCCGCTGTTCATTACCCAATTTAATTCTAACCATAATCTAATTAGAGAGATTGTTACACGTCATTGGCAAATACTACTTAAAGACCCTATTTTGAAAAGAACTTTGGATGACAAACCTAGAATAGTTTATAGAAGGGCACCGACCCTTAAAACAATGCTGGCTCCGAGCAAGATTGTCAAACATAGACAGTCCTTTTCGGGTAGTAATAGAAATACCTTACAACATGGGTCTTTTAAATGCAGACGAGCCCGTTGTAAGATGTGTATTTTCATTGGTGATCGACAGAAAACTTTTAGGTCTAGTATCACCCACAAATCCTATACCATCATTGGCCGTGCATCTTGTGCTTCCTCTTATGTAGTTTATCTACTAACATGTGTCTGTGGGGTACAATACGTAGGGCGCACTTGTAGATGCCTTAGTACCAGATGGTCCGAACACCATCGGAATATGAAGAATAATTATAGACTCCATAGTGTATCAAGACATTGTAACGATGTACATAGGGGAAATTTGAATTGTTACTCTGTCAATCCCATAGAATTCATTCCTAAATCCCATCTTTATAATCGGTTTTTTAGGCTCAGACAGAGGGAGACTTATTGGATCCATCTGCTGAAAAGCATGCATCCTGATGGTCTCAATTTATGTGTCGATCTGGCGGCCTTCACATAAAGGTTTGATCCTTTAGTCCCTCTGCCTGAGTCTGATGGAGGTTTTACAGTACAAATTATTTGTCCCTATTGGAGTAGACGTTTATGGTCTCGGACCAATTAGATAGAACTAGTTGCACCATTAAGAATTTCTATTAAGTTAATTATATTTAAATTTAGACATAAGACGATATATACTTGATCACACACTGATATTTATCCGTCAAAAGACACACGCCCTTTAAATATGTAGAGGCTATCACACTAATAATATACTTATGGATACCAATTTATTAAAATACATTACACCATCAACATATATGGACATTAATTTATTATACCCATCTATCAGAATACATGGTCTCTTTATCGAAATACTATTACATTACCAATATGTCTATGAATATTAATTTATTTTACGCCGTATGATCGAGAATTTATTACGATCATCATAAACTTACAGATGGTGGAATAATATTGCCTCTATATGTCTGGCTATCTATTTCATATATATATTTTTTAATTTTTTATTGTAAATTTGTATACATGAGAAATACAGACACAATTTTGTTTTATTTTTTAGTTAAACACTTTTTTGATGCTAGCAATAATTGTCAACTATTTGATAATAGTGATTTAAACTGGTTTCTGACACTGTGTTTACTACCCATCTTGTGGTTATTGTATGTAATCTAAGTCTATTGTATACACTGATCACAGTCGGTATTGTTGTTTTCACATTCTCCATCTTTGATTATAGAACAGGTGCAACTGTTACTATAGATACCAATCACAATTTATGATTGGCTCCACGATGGGTGTGGATAACAGACCGGTCTGTGATTGGTTGATCATTATGTTTAATAGAGCGGGGTTTTCAATCTGAATATCAGCCTGATGAAACGACCGGAAGGTCGAGAAACGCGTTGCTGTATTTTTAAACTGTTTTAATAATAACCTTTTTAAAATAAAACTCTCTCCTATGATACCCCCGCTCTCGCTGACCATCATTCTGAAATTATGTTGGGTGCGGTATCCTGCCTTTTAAACCTAAGACTCTGAGCCATTAATCTTCCCACAAACATTGTGGGTCTCTGACGTTGGTATACTTCCGCCGTTGCGGATTGGACCGTTGGAGTGTTAGAGCCTTCTTCCTATTGGACCGTCTGGCGGACGACTAAGGTTCCGTCCTGTCTAGTTTGGCATACGCATATGCCATCTCACTTGTGAGTATCTTGCCATCTGTGTGTGCTGCTCGTCGTTTCTTGCACCCTAGCGACACCACGATACTGTCCCATAAGGCGCCTCTTTTTTTCTTCTGTCCCTACAGATATCTACCATCATCCTTTCTCTGGGAGTGCTGCCGTCAGATTGGGTCACCTGCGGTGGGGAATACCTTGCTTTCCCCGAGACTGTTTTCCTTCCATTGTGTTCTGTTTGTCACATGTGCGCACCTCCATAAGGACTCAATCCTTGTTTTTTCCGACATTCATATTAAAACAAATATGTCTCTTTGAACACATCTTGAGGTTCCTAAAAAGATCTATCCACTTTTCTCTTAATTTACGGCAAGTACACCTTCTATATTGTGTGAATGCAGAGTTACAATTATGTAGATATTTAACAAAGTGCCATAAAATAACACGATACAGACTTTGTTTGGTGTGTTGTTTTTTTGTTTTGTTTTTTAGTTTTATTACTGCAACCAATCTGGAAACATTAAATACCTGTAGTCAGTGGCGGCTCGTGGGTTATTAAAATGGGGGTTCACAATACATGAACTGGGGTTAAATACCACCTAGCAAGTATTTTAATTACTGGATGATATAAATAGAGCTTGTGAAACGAATAAAAGCTAATTAGTTATTAGTTTTTAGATCTCTCTCTCCTCTTGTCTCTCTCCTCTTCTCTCTCTCTCCCTCCTCTTGTCTCTCGCTCTCTCCTCTTGTCTCTCTCTCTCTCCTCTTGTCTCTCTCTTGCTCTCTCCTCTTGTCTCTCTCTTGCTCTCTCCTCTTGTCTCTCTCTCGCTCTCTCCTCTTGTCTCTCTCTCGCTCTCTCCTCTTGTCTCTCTCGCTCTCTCCTCTTGTCTCTCTCGCTCTCTCCTCTTGTCTCTCTCTCTCCTCTTGTCTGTCTCTCTCCCTCTTCTCTTGTCTCTCTCTATTTTCTCTTGTCTCTCTCTCTCCTCTTGTCTCTCTCTCTCTCCTCTCTCTCTCCCCTCTTGTCTCTCTCTCCCCTCGTCTCTCTCTCTCTCCCCTCGTCTCTCTCTCTCTCCCCTCGTCACAGTGTACCAAATTCCACATATTACACGTATGCAATTATGTCCCATAGAAAGAATGATATGTAATCTGACTCACCCCTAGATGTGCCCACTGCCTGTCCTCTCCTCTCACTTTCTGGCTTTTCACCGACCAGGTTCTTCCTCCCTCACTGTGGCATCATGGGGCTCCCACTCGCACAGCTAAATCTGTGAGGTTAGGAAGGTTTTGGTGCTGGGTTGGGGGCGGTGCTACAAGCACTAAGAAAAATGTGCTATGGGCTTGAAACCTATACTTCTATCTATCGCACCGCAAGTAAAAACGGCAAGGGTTTTTTTTGGCAAAATTGGACTGGAACCTTTTGGGCTGAATAAATATAATTTTGCAATAGGGGTGCTATTGGAAAAATGATATTTATTTAGCCAAAAAGGTTTTGTTTGTTTTTTGCTTTTGTGGTTTTTCTCTCAGGGCTTCTCAGGGGTTCAAGTGCGACTGTGCTCCTGTGCTCCTATAGAGGAGCCTCCACTGCCTGTAGGCATCACAAGGATCTCAAAGTTAATTTTTAATACCTACAATTCACTTATATGTTCTTACTAAATTCCATGTGATAGACCCTATAGTGTTATAGTTAATACAAAATGAAAGAGCGTTGTATAAAGCAGTGATTTTTAACCTTTTTTTTGCCGTGGCACACTTTTTTACATTAAAAAATCCTGTGGCACACCACCATCCAAAAATTTTAAAAAAATCACACATTGTAGCCAAATACAGCATATATATATATACACATACACACAAACACACACATACTGTATGTATTGTGCTGTTATGCCATGCCTCCTACAAACTACCCCTGCACTGGGAGTAAAAAACAAGCAAAGTTTAAAAAATATGTCACACTGTTGTCAGTCTGCCGTGGCACACCTTAGGATCTCTCACGGCACACTAGTGTGCCACGGCACACTGGTTGAAAAACACTGGTATAAAGGATACAAATTATATCCATTATGTCATATAGTAGATATAGTAAAACCTCAATATCTCTTGAACAAAAGAAATACAAATATCAGCCTTTGTAAATCCTGTCATCCAAAAATACAATGCATGCGGTCACAATCTTTTAGAAAAGTTTATTTAATGTTTCTATAAAATTCACCATTATAGTCTATGGAGATTTTTGTAAATAATTAATTTTAAAAACCTTCTAAAGGGTTGTGGTCAACCCCTCTGTAATATATTGTATTGATTAATGCATCTGCTTTTTCTCCTTTTTACTGACAGCTAACAAAATTGACTGCAAAGACTTCCCAGAAATAGTTGTGGAAAAAATGATTAAAGCTTTAAAACTGAATTCTAAGGATGCTAGGCTTAAATTTCCTCGGCTTCTTCAAATTATTGAGCAGTACCCTTCAGAAACACTGGATTTAATGGCAAAAGAGGTCAGTTAGTCTTTTATAATTAGCAATAATCTTTAATGTAACTGGTAAAACAATAGAAACGAATACGAATATGGGCTGCGGGTAGCAGCTTTGGCTCTTTTTGGAGCCGGATTTATTTAAAAATGCAATACACAGAGATCTGGATTGCATATCTTCGCCATTCGTTCATAGAAGCAAATTGCACATACCTAGGTTAACATGATGAGCCACAATGTGATGAAGTCATGGTAACTTTAAGATGTGTGAGTGACCATATTGTAATTGATAAGTATGAACTGTTGTGCTTTTGCAGGTTTGCTCTGTTCCATGCTGGCAGTTCATTGGCTGGATTAATCAGATGATGGCAATGCTTGATAAAAATGAATCTCTGGCTGTGCAGCACATCATTGAAGGAAATTGCTGATAATTATCCACAGGCCATTGTTTATGCATTCATGATCAGCGGGGAAAGCTATGTCTTTGAAGATACTGTTTCTGGGCATAAAAACAGGGAGTTTGTGGACAGGTAACATCATTTTTTACTGAAAAAGTAACTACAGGAATCAATAACGGAGGGTTCAATTCTTACTTTAGTATCAGATATGGGATCACTGTCTTATTAAACAAACAAATTTCTACACCTGTAAACTCTATTGAGCAGAAAACATCTCTTTTCATATAATTATGTCTCTGTATGATTTTAGTTTAATTACCTATTATTGTACAACTTTTGTTTAGCTCTGCACATCATGTAGGTATTTATTTAATTTGTGATAGAAGAGAGGGGCCACGCACCACACATAGAGTCCATGATCCATTACTCATTGGGAATTATACTCTCCTGGCCACTAGTGAGGAAGCAAAGATCCTACAATTCCCAGAGCCTATAAAACCCCCTCCCACCTTACTGAAAACTAGTCTTGTCTTTGCCTTTTGCAGGGAGGAAGGTGCACCAGGTGTTTGTGAGAAGGGTGCTCACATTGATTTGAAACTCAATTTTCCATCAGAGTGCTACAGTGTTGACAGATGGATGTCTTTGGAGCATGGGTAGTGGGCAGACAACAACACCCTATTAGAGTTAGTCACAGGCCTGCCACTGGTGTTCGCAAGGACTGGTCCCTAGCCGCCTCCTGTTGTTCTACATTATACTCTATAGTATTTATATTCTCTGCACGCTTACAGCACTGGATTGTCTACTGAAAGCAGTTTCTGCTGCTTATGGTAACTTCCTATTATAGGCCTTGAGGTGTGTTAAAGGAATAGTTTACTCAAAAAAATTCTCCCCTTAAATTTGTTCCCAATTATCTACTTTACCTGCTGGATTGCATTAATTTGTTTACAATTTTTCCTTTACCCTTATATTGGCGTTTGAAATATTTGTATGAACCGGTGAATATCCCCACCTATTCTGAAAATGTTTGGCCTTAGGCCAAGCTATAAATAAACTGTGTAAATGCAGCCAGCAGAAGAAATTACACTCCCATGTGGGGTATTGAAGAGATAAGGTAATAAAATGTTAAATGGAAAGAGTCCACAGCTGCATTCCTTCTTTTGGGAAATAAGATCCTGGCCACCAGGAGGAGGCAAAGACACCCAAGCCAAAGGCTTAAATACTCCTCCCACTTCCCCTCATCCCCCAGTCATTCTTTGGCCTTTCATCCCAGTAGGTTGGCAGATAAGTGTCAGAATTGAATTTGTCCTCTTATGGAGGGTAGTACTCTTCTACACGGGATGGGGTAGTTTTAAGTAATCCTGTCAGTCCTCTCAGTGAGGGCTTGGATGAAAGTTAGAGCCTGGAGATGCAGGAAGAGGCTTTCTGCGAAACCATCCCAACTCATGTTAACAGCTCCTCAAGCAATCGACGTTGTCGAACTTCGCTTCGCTGCCTGCTTTCTTCTCTCAAGTCCATGGCCGAGGCAAGGCTACTATCCGTCACACTTGAAGGGCCGTGTTCCTTTTCCATGGCGTAGATTCCGGTAAGATCATTTCATTTTACTTCTTCATGAATGTACTGTAACTCATTTGTTTCTGCGAACTCACATGAAAAACTACAGTGTCTCAGTGAGACTCCCATTTATTGTCTTGGAATCAAGGGTTAATATCTCCTGAGGGGGACTATTGAACATGGTTTTTTTTTATTCATGTTTGTTATGTGATTCAATCTGCTTATGTGTAGTGTTTACTGGGCTCGTGGCTTAGGAACATAACGGCCTGTTGAAGTGACGCAACTTTACGGTTGGGCGCACTTTTTGTTGGACTGTACGGTTCACCTTGTGACCAAGCGTGTTACGTTCTGGTTCTTCCATTTCCACATTCCTGACTGTGTGTCGAAGGAAAAATTTAGTCCACTAGTGTCTGGTACAAATTAGGTGGTGAGTACGCCAGCCATGGTGGGGTGTCAGGTGCCGTTCACAATTGTTTTATATATAGTCCATTTTTGGTATACTTGATCCAGTTATGGAGGATACTGATGTTGAGATTGGTCAACATTCTAATTCAGATTCTTCGTCCTGTGAAGAATGCAAATTGGCCCCATTGACTCAGGACAGTCGGTTATGTTCTTTAGGCCTACATAGAGTTCCTTGTTCCTTGAGCTCGGGGATTCAAGAGACTGCTGAGTGATCCCGCCTCGGGGGGCCCTGTCCCCCGGGAGGCGATTCTCCCTACCGTTTTCTACTACTACACATGCGGGTAACCCAAGTTATGTTTTTCCTTCCTTGGAGGGTGGATTGTTTCACCTGGAGGTTGTGGCACGTTTTCGCTTTTACATACTTTTGGCGCTAGCGCGTCTGCAAAGTCCAGATGGTTTGTTCGCGATTGTGCTCGTGCCCACTTGCCCCAGGTCCTTCGGCCTCTGGAGGGGCTATAAACAGTTCCCTGCAGGTGTAACTGTGCCTGAGTGTTGTGCCTTTCGTTACAGGCGGGCTCGCCTTAGTGTTTTACTCAGACATGTTTTTGAGACTGCTAGGGGATCCTATCCTTCTTGGGTACGAGACTCATCAGTCTCCTCCTTCGAATGGCTCACCTCATTAGACATGGGTGGGCTGTATTCTCCTTTAAGTCTTGTTATCGAGATCCTTCCCAGTTTTGTTGGAAGAACAGGGTTTCCATTAGGCTGGGTCCTGTGGATCTTTCTGTTCTTCTTGGGCGTTAACCCTCAGGTTTTATTTTTTCCGGTTAGGATTAATTTAATTTTTATTTTTTATCCTATGTTGTACTGCGGGGAACCTCTCTGGGATCAATACTCGTTGTTTGCTTCTACGGAAGTTGTTTGGGACAAGTTAGTCCCATGTTTTTCTGTTTTCTTCCTCTCTGAGGGGCAGATTTAGCCAGCTTGGCAGTTATGACCCTGGTTGCCGGCTGGTCCTGCTTGGGTTCAGATCTTCTGTCTCGCTGCTTTATTCAGACACGTGGCACCTAATATACCTTGCTGGTCAGGTTGGGGGTGCCGAGTGCTCTTAACATTATTATGTTTCTTGTTATTTGTTTTACAGGTTTCAGCTAAGCAGGACTTACGGGTCCGTGCGGCTCTCGGGATTGTTTCAGTCCTAAATAGCCGTTTCTCTGGTGACTGGGTCAGTGAACTTTGCTGCGTCACTCTCTGTTGCTTCCGATACCCTTGGAACCTAGAGTATTACTTCCCACGTGGTGGGAAAATTAGAGGGATTTAGTGCCTCTTTTCCGCCGGCGTTGTTGCTTTAGGAAATTGTCTTTTTTGGACTTGTTCCTTTAGTGTTTCTCTTCTTCATTTAGACCTCTTGATTTGTCAGTTTCTCCTTGTGGATGGGTCGCCTTCGGGGGACTTGGATTCCCTTCGGGATTTGGTTGTTCCTTTCTTCTATAAAGGTAAGACAAGTCCACGGATTCATCCTTTACTTGTGGGATATAGTGCTAACAGGAAGTGGCAAAGAGCACCACAGCAGAGCTGTCTATATAGCTCCTCCTTAGCTCCACCCCCCAGTCATTCTCTTTGCCTACTCTTAAGTACTAGGAAGGGTAAAGTGAAAGAGGTGATAAAATATTAGTTTTTAATTTCTTCAAGCAAGAGTTTGTTATTTTAAATGGTACCGGTGTGTACTATTTACTCTCAGGCAGCAGATGGATGAAGACTGCTGCCTGGAGGATGATGATCTTAGCATTTGTAACTAAGATCCATTGCTTTTCCCACAGAGGCTGAGGAGTACAGGAAACTTCAGTGTGAGGAACGGTTTCATGCTATGCAGCAATGAGGTATGTTCAGTCATATTTTTCTGGAGAGACTGTGTATTTCAGAAAGGCTGACATTATACCCAGGAGGGTAGGGGTAAGCAGTAATCCTAGAGCTAAAAGAAGGGCATTACTTAGCTTGCATATGGGGCCAATTACAAATATGGTTGACACTGAATTGCAAATGTTTGGGAGCAAAAGTTTTTTGACTGGGGAGTGCTTTAACGTTTTTGTGGGCAATAACGTTTTGGGCAGCTTTATTAAGGGCACACATGGCTTAACTTTTGGGTCTCAGAACCCACATGGCTAGTTATAAACGCTCTGGTGCGGTTCTGTAAGGCTGTGGAGACATCGAGTGAGATGGGCGGGGCCTATTTTCGCGCCTAAGATGCGCAGTTTGTTTGATCAGCAAGCTCTAACTCCTGAGGGCCCTGGTGTATGTTTTGGGCCAAATTGAAACTTTTACCCCACATTTTCCCTGAGGGCAGGTAGGGCCACAGCAGGGCTGTGGCAAGGTGCTGAAAGGGTTTTTTTCCGGATCTGGGCCTATTTTCGATCCGATTTGCAAATTAAGGGGTTTATTGTTAAAAAATGTTGTTATGCAATCTTAACTACCTATATTGTGTCTACATAAAAAATTTTGAAAAAATTGGTGCATGTTTAGGCTGTTTTGCATAACATGTATGCTTTTTTTTTCTTAAAGGCGCAGTACCGTTTTTTAAGATTGTTATTTTTTTCACTAAATAAAGTGTTTTCATGCTTGTTTGTAGTCATTACTAGCCTGTTCAACATGTCTGACATTGAGGAAAGTCAATGTTCAATATGTTTAGTAGCCATTGTGGAACCTCCACTTAGAATGTGTCCCTCATGCACTGAAAGGTCAATAAATTGTAAAGACCATATTTTAGCTACTAAAAGTATGTCACAGGATCATTCTCTTTCAGAAGAGAATCAGGTTTTGCCATCTAATTCTCCCCAAGTGTCACAACCGTTAACGCCCGCACAAGCGACGCCAAGTACTTCTAGTGCATCTAATTCTTTCACCCTGCAAGATATGGCCGCAGTTATGAATTCTACCCTCACAGAGGTTTTATCTAAGCTGCCTGGGTTGCAGGGGAAGCGCAGTAAATATCTTTATTGATGCAAATCCAAAGGCTACTCATGGAGTAAGATCGGTATTCCTAGGATTTTGTCCTTTCTCCAAGAAGGATTGGAGAAGGGGCTATCAGCTAGTTCTTTAAAGGGACAGATATCTGCTTTATCAATTCTACTGCACAAACGTCTGGCAGATGTTCCAGACGTTCAGTCTTTCTGTCAGGCTTTAGTTAGAATCAAGCCTGTGTTTAAACCTGTTGCTCCGCCATGGAGTTTGAATTTAGTTCTTAAGGTTCTTCAAGGGGTTCCGTTTGAACCTATGCATTCCATAGATATTAAGCTTCTATCTTGGAAAGTTCTGTTTTTAGTTGCTATCTCTTTGGCTCGAAGAGTTTCTGAACTATCTGCATTGCAATGTGACTCGCCTTATCTTGTTTTCCATGCTGATAAGGTGGTTTTGCGTACCAAAGCTGGATTCCTTCCTAAGGTTGTTACTAATAAGAATATTAATCAGGAAATTGTTGTTCCTTCTCTCTGTCCTAATCCTTCCTCTAAGAAGGAGCGTCTATTGCACAACTGGGACGTGGTTCGTGCTTTAAAGTTTTACTTGCAAGCGACCAAAGATTTCCGTCAAACATCTTCTTTGTTTGTTGTCTATTCTGGAAAACATAGAGGTCAGAAAGCTACGGCTACCTCTCTTGCCTTTTGGCTGAAAAGCATCATCCGTTTGGCATACGAGACTGCTGGACAGCAGCCTCCTGAAAGAATTACAGCTCACTCTACTAGAGCGGTGGCTTCCACATGGGCTTTTAAAAATGATGCTTCTGTTGAAAAGATTTCTAAGGCTGCGACTTGGTCTTCGCTTCATACCTTTTCCAAATTTTCCAAATTTGATACCTTTGCTTCTTCGGAGGCTATTTTTGGGAGAAAGGTTCTGCAAGCAGTGGTGCCTTCTGTTTAACCATCTGTCTTGTCCTTCCCGTTCATCCGTGTCCTGTAGCTTTGGTATTGTATCCCACAAGTAAAGGATTAATCCGTGGACTCATCTTACCTTTATAAAAGAAAACTAAATTTATGCTTACCTGATAAATTGATTTCTTCTATGGTAAGACGAGTCCACGGCCCGCCCTGTCATTTTAAGACTTATACTTATAGATTATATTTTTTTGATTTAAACTTCAGTCACCTCTGCACCTTGTAGTTTTTCCTTTTTCTTCCTGTACCTTCGGTTGAATGACTTGGGGGTGGAGCTAAGTGAGGAGCTATATAGACAGCTCTGCTGTGGTACTCTTTGCCACTTCCTGTTAGCAGGAGGACTATATCCCACAAGTAAAGGATGAATCCGTGGACTCGTCTTACCATAGAAGAAATCAATTTATCAGGTAAGCATAAATTTAGTTTTTTCGGGATTTTAGACAGTGAGGTATTTTTGGGCTCCGGTTAGGGGTCCTTCCTCGATGTTGGGAATGCTCTGCATCTTCTTCTTGGGATAGAAGAGGTCCTAGTGGGTTTCCACTCATATGATTCAGGTATTGCCATTCCGGTGGCATCCAAACCCATGTTTTACTGTCCTCTGTCTTCGAATCTGAGATGATGTGGAGGGTTGATGTTGCTCTATCTGGTGACTTGTCCTCTCTGTTCCTCTGGTGTTTGGAGCTCGGGTCTAGCTGGACAGCTAGCTTAGCATTCTAATGCTTTGTGGCTACTCTGTACTGTAGCAAATCGAGGGTTGCTAGTTCTATCCCCGACAAGGTCTACTCAGCCTTTCCTCCTTTCGATAAAATGAGCAGTGCCTTGTGTCCCTTAAGGGGGATTAGCCGCTCCTTTCAAGCTCAATTATGTTGATGCTTGGATGCCTGTTTGCTCTAGTGTCCTTTTATGGCCCTTGCTCTTTGGAGTGTTGGGCTCCTGCAAAGGGTGGTCTCTTCCCTTTGGGTCAGGACTTGCAAGGGCTTCTTGCTCTTGTTATCTTTCGTTATTCTGGATTTTTCCCTGGGAAGTCTGTTTTTTTATATCAGACGGGGAATTTATGTGCCTGGAATTTTGTTTAATCCAAACATTTGTGGGGCCCGGGCGTCTTGTCCTGATTTTCCGGTTGTCGAGGGTTTTACTTGGCGTTTTCTCTTTTGGGATCCCGCTGTGGGATGTTACCGGACCTTATGATTCTAGGACTGGCCTGGGGGCCAGCTCCCCACCCGTATTTTTTCTGTGGGGCGTCTCTTAGTTTTTATTCTTCTGGCACCTTTTCACCCTGGTATTTCTTCTACTGTTCCTTGTTCCTCGGCAGAATGACTGGGGGGGTGAGGGAAGTGGGAGGAGTATTTAAGCCTTTGGCTGTGGTGTCTTTGCCTCCTCCTGGTGGCCAGGTTCTTATTTCCCAAAAGTAATAAATGCAGCTGTGGACTCTTTCCATCTGAAGAAAAGAAAATTATCAGGTAAGCATAATTTAAGTTTCTCCAACATAGGTGTGTCCGGTCCACGGCGTCATCCTTACTTGTGGGATATTCTCTTCCCCAACAGGAAATGGCAAAGAGCCCAGCAAAGCTGGTCACATGATCCCTCCTAGGCTCCGCCTTCCCCAGTCATTCTCTTTGCCGTTGTACAGGCAACATCTCCACGGAGATGGCTTAGAGTTTTTTGGTGTTTAAATGTAGTTTTTATTCTTCAATCAAGAGTTTGTTATTTTAAAATAGTGCTGGTATGTACTATTTACTCTGAAACAGGAAAGAGATGAAGATTTCTGTTTGTAAGAGGAAAATTATTTTAGCAACCGTTACTAAAATCGATGGCTGTTTCCACACAGGACTGTTGAGAGGAATTAACTTCAGTTGGGGGAAGCAGTGAGCAGACTTTTGCTGCTTGAGGTATGACACATTTCTAACAAGACTCGGTAATGCTGGAAGCTGTCATTTTCCCTATGGGAACCGGTAAGCCATTTTCTTTGTTTAAGTAAAAGAATAAAGGGCTTCATTAGGGCTTAAAAAACTGGTAGACATTTTTCTGGGCTAAAACGATTACTTTACTAAGTATATTTGGCAGATTATTACTTTTAATAGTTGTTAAATCTTGGGATTGTTTTAATAAAAACGGCAGGCACTGTATTGGACACCTTTTTCACTGGGGGCCTTTTCTAGTCATAGACAGAGCCTCATTTTCGCGCCTCTAATGCGCAGTTGTTTTTGGAAAGCATGGCATGCAGATGCATGTGTGAGGAGCTAAGAACCACTGAAAAAAGCTTATAGAAGGCATCATTTGGTATCGTATTCCCCTCTGGGCTTGGTTGGGTCTCAGCAAAGCAGATACCTGGGACTGTATAGGGGTTAAAACGGCTCCGGTTCCGTTATTTTAAGGGTAAAAGCTTTCAAATTTGGTGTGCAATACTTTTAAGGCTTTAAGTTACTGTGGTGAAATTTTGGTGAAATTTGAACAATTCCTTCATACTTTTTCACATATTCAGTAATAAAGTGTGTTCAGTTTAAAATTTAAAGGGACAGTAACGGTTTTATTGTAAAACGTTTTTTGTGCTTTGTTAACAAGTTTAAGCCTGTTTAACATGTCTGAACCATCAGATAACGATGTTCTATATGTATGAAAGCCAATGTGTCTCCCCATTTAAATATATGTGATATATTTGTGTCATAATGTCCAAACAAAGTAGGGATAATAATGCCATAGATATGATATTGCCCAAGATGATTCCTCTAATGAGGGGAGTAAGCATGGTACTGCATCATCCCCTTCTGTGTCTACACCAGTTTTGCCCACACAAGAGGCCCCTAGTACATCTAGTGCGCCAATACTTATTACCATACAACAATTAATGGCTGTAATGGATAATTCTATTGCATGCATTTTTTTCCAAAATGCCTACTTATCAGAAAGCGTGATTGCTCTGTTTTAAACACTGAGGAGCAAGAGGACGCTGATGATATCTTTTCTGACATACCCTCACACCTATCTGAAGGGGCCAGGAGGGAGGTTTTGTCTGAGGGAGAAATTTCAGATTCAGGGAAAATTTCTCAACAAGCAGAACCTGATATTGTAACTTTTAAATTTAAATTTCAACATCTCCACGCACTACTTAAGGAGGTATTATCTACTCTGGATGATTGTGACAATTTGGTCATTCCAGAGAAATTAGGTAAGATGGACAAGTTCCTAGAGGTTCCGGTGCCCCCCGATGTTTTTCCTATACCCAAGCGGGTGGCGGACATAGTAAAGAGGCTATTTTTGGGAGAAAGGTTTTGCAAACCGTGGTGCCTTCCATCTAGGTGACCTGATTTGCTCCCTCCCATCATCCGTGTCCTAAAGCTTTGGTATTGGTTCCCACAAGTAAGGATGACGCCGTGGACCGGACACACCTATGTTGGAGAAAACAGAATTTATGTTTACCTGATATATTACTTTCTCCAACGGTGTGTGTCCGGTCCACGGCCCGCCCTGGTTTTTTAATCAGGTCTGATGATTTATTTTCTTTAACTACAGTCACCACGGTATCATATGATTTCTCCTATGCAAATATTCCTCCTTTACGTCGGTCGAATGACTGGGGAAGGCGGAGCCTAGGAGGGATCATGTGACCAGCTTTGCTGGGCTCTTTGCCATTTCCTGTTGGGGAAGAGAATATCCACAAGTAAGGATGACGCCGTGGACCGGACACACCGTTGGAGAAAGTAATTTATCAGGTAAACATAAATTCTGTTTTTTCCATTGTTCTCTCCAAGTATTTGTGATTGGTTTACGGACAGATATAAGATACAGACGCATGTGTATTTACACAATGTGATAAAGTAATGAGATCAGATTATACCTACAAGCTCAACCCATTTTATTAGGTTGTGGCTTCAAAACACAAAACCAGCTAATTTATATGCACAAATAAACCTTAAAAAGTAAAATCTCATACATGTTATACTCTGCAACTGGTAAAAAAAGTAATTGGCAACAGATTAAGGTAAAATCAATTTTACAGTTTATTTTCCCTTTAAGTATTTGTTAGCGTGTCGGCTCTTTTTTTTAAACTTTTTTTTTTTGTTAGCATGCGTCAGCTTGTTTGCGCGGGTCAGATTTTTTGTGCACCGGTTTGTTTGTGTGCAGGGTTTTTTGTTCGTGCTCTTTTTGGTTAGTGCACATCAACTTATGCACATTTCAGCTTTTTTGCGCCTTTACTTAGTGTTCTTTGGTTTATGCACACATTGAATGTTTCCATTTTTTCTTACTTACGCTCGTTGGGCGTGCACCCGTACGTACGCTATTTGACATTTTTGAGTTAGTTTTTTTAGCACGCTTCATTTTTTTGCTCACCAACGGCTAGATTTAGAGTTTTGTCGGTAAGGACCCGCGTAGCTAACGCTGGCTTTTTTCTGGCCGCACCTTTAAAATAACTCTGGTATTGAGAGTCCACAGAATGGCTGCGTTAGGCTCCAAAAAAGGAGCGTAGAGCATATTTAACGCCACTGCAACTCTCGATACCAGAGTTGCTTACGGACGCGGCCAGCCTCAAAAACGTGCTCGTGCACGATTCCCCCATAGGAAACAATGGGGCTGTTTGAGCTGAAAAAAAACCTAAGACCTGCAAAAAAGCCGCGTTCAGCTCCTAACGCAGCCCCATTGTTTGCTATGGGGAAACACTTCCTACGTCTGCACCTAACACTCTAACATGTACCCCGAGTCTAAACACCCCTAGCCTTACACTTATTAACCCCTAATCTGCCGCCCCCGCTATCGCTGACACCTGCATATTATTATTAACCCCTAATCTGCCGCTCCGTAAACCGTCGCTACTTACATTATCCCTATGTACCCCTAATCTGCTGCCCCTTACACCGCCGACCCCTATATTATATTTATTAACCCCTAATCTGCCCCCCACAACGTCGCCTCCACCTGCCTACACTTATTAACCCCTAATCTGCCGACCGGACCTGAGCGCTACTATAATAAAGTTATTAACCCCTAATCCGCCTCACTAACCCTATAATAAATAGTATTAACCCCTAATCTGCCCTCCCTAACATCGCCGACACCTAACTTCAATTATTAACCCCTAATCTGCCGACTGGAGCTCACCGCTATTCTAATAAATGTATTAACCCCTAAAGCTAAGTCTAACCCTAACACTAACACCCCCCTAAATTAAATATAATTTTAATCTAACGAAATTAATTAACTCTTATTAAATAAATTATTCCTATTTAAAGATAAATACTTACCTGTAAAATAAATCCTAATATAGCTACAATATAAATTATATTTATATTATAGCTATTTTAGGATTAATATTTATTTTACAGGTAACTTTGTATTTATTTTAACCAGGTACAATAGCTATTAAATAGTTAAGAACTATTTAATAGCTAAAATAGTTAAAATAATTAAAAATGTACCTGTAAAATAAATCCTAACCTAAGTTACAATTAAACCTAACACTACACTATCAATAAATTAATTAAATAAAATACCTATAATTATCTACAATTGAACCTAACACTACACTATCAATAAATAAATTAAATACAATTCCTACAAATAAATACAATGAAATAAACTAACTAAAGTACAAAAAATAAAAAAGAACTAAGTTACAAAAAATAAAAAAATATTTACAAACATTAGAAATATATTACAACAATTTTAAACTAATTACACCTACTCTAAGCCCCCTAATAAAATAACAAAGCCCCCCAAAATAAAAAAAATGCCCTACCCTATTCTAAATTACTAAAATTCAAAGCTCTTTTACCTTACCAGCCCTGAACAGGGCCCTTTGTGGGGCATGCCCCAAGAAGTTCAGCTCTTTTGCCTGTAAAAAAAAACATACAATACCCCCCCCAACATTACAACCCACCACCCACATACCCCTAATCTAACCCAAACCCCCCTTAAATAAACCTAACACTAAGCCCCTGAAGATCTCTCTACCTTGAGTCGTCTTCACCCAGCCGAGCCAAATTCTTCATCCAAGCGGAGCAAGAAGAAGTCCTCCATCCGGTAGAAGTCTTCATCCAAGCGGGGCAGAAGAGGTCTTCCATCCGATTGAAGTCTTCCTCCAAGAGGCATCTTCTATCGTCATCCATCCGGAGCGGAGCGGCAGCATCCTGAAGACCTCCGACGCGGAACATCCATCCTGGCCGACGACTGAACGACGAATGACGGTTCCTTTAAATGACGTCATCCAAGATGGCGTGAATCAGCCAATCAGATTGAGCTCGCATTCTATTGGCTGATCGGAACAGCCAATAGAATGCGAGCTCAATCTGATTGGCGGATTGGATCAGCCAATCGGATTGAACTTGATTCTGATTGGCTGATTCCATCAGCCAATCAGAATATTCCTACCTTTATTCCGATTGGCTGATAGAATCCTATCAGCCAATCGGAATTCAAGGGACGCCATCTTGGATGACGTCATTTAAAGGAACCGTCATTCGTCGTTCAGTCGTCGGCCAGGATGGATGTTCCGCGTTGGAGGTCTTCAGGATGCTGCCGCTCCACTCCGGATGGATGACGATAGAAGATGCCTCTTGGATGAAGACTTCAATCGGATGGAAGACCTCTTCTGCCCCGCTTGGATGAAGACTTCTACCGGATGGAGGACCTCTTCTTGCTCCGCTTGGATGAAGAATTTGGCTCTGCTGGGTGAAGACGACTCAAGGTAGGGAGATCTTCAGGGGCTTAGTGTTAGGTTTATTTAAGGGGGGTTTGGGTTAGATTAGGGGTATGTGGGTGGTGGGTTGTAATGTTGGGGGGAGTATTGTATGTTTTTTTTTTACAGGCAAAAGAGCTGAACTTCTTGGGGCATGCCCCGCAAAGGGCCCTGTTCAGGGCTGGTAAGGTAAAAGAGCTTTGAACTTTAGTAATTTAGAATAGGGTAGGGCATTTTTTTATTTTGGGGGGCTTTGTTATTTTATTAGGGGGCTTAGAGTAGGTGTAATTAGTTTAAAATTGTTGTAATATATTTCTAATGTTTGTAAATATTTTTTTATTTTTTGTAACTTAGTTCTTTTTTATTTTTTGTACTTTAGTTAGTTTATTTCATTGTATTTATTTGTAGGAATTGTATTTAATTTATTTATTGATAGTGTAGTGTTAGGTTTAATTGTAGATAATTATAGGTATTTCTCTTGTAATGTGTATCCAGTCCACGGATCATCCATTACTTGTGGGATATTCTCATTCCCAACAGGAAGTTGCAAGAGGACACCCACAGCAGAGCTGTAATATAGCTCCTCCCCTAACTGTCATAGCCAGTCATTCTCTTGCAACTCTCAACAAGCTAGGACGTTGTAGGAGAGAGTGGTTAAATATAGCTAGTTTATTTTCTTCAATCAAAAGTTTGTTATTTTTAAATAGTACCGGAGTTGTGCTATTTTATCTCAGGCAGTAAATAGAAGAAGAATCTGCCTGAGGTTTCTATGATCTTAGCAGGTTGTAACTAAGATCCATTGCTATTCTCACATATGTCTGAGGGGATTACACAGATGAGGTAACTTCAGCGAGAGAATGGCGTGCAGTTTATTTTGCTATCAGGTATGTGCAGTTATAATTTTTTCTAGAGATGGGAAACACTAGAAAATGCTGCTGATACCAGATTAATGTAAGTTAAGCCTGAATACAGTGATTTAATAACGACTGGTATCATGCTTACTCCCAGGGGTAATACCCTTATGATATTTACAATATAAAACGTTTGCTGGCATGTTTAATCGTTTTTATATATGCTTTGGTGATAAAACTTTATTGGGGCCTAGTTTTTTCCACATGGCTGGCTTAAATTTTGACTAGAAACAATTTCCACTGTTGTAGTATAAAAGTTACAGTTGGTGCAGTTAAAATTACAAACTGTGACATCCAGCTTCCCTCAAAGGCCCTCTGAATGCTATAGGACATCTCTAAAGGGCCCAAAGGCTTTCCAAAGTCGTTTATTGGGGAAGGTAGGGCCACAGCTTGCTGTGGCAGTTGGTTGTGACTGTTAAAAAACGTCTATTTCATTTTTTTGATCCGTTTTTTGAACTAAGGGGTTAATCATCCATGTGCAAGTGGGTGCAATGCTCTGTTAGCCTATTATACACACTGTAAAAATTTCGTTTGATTTACTGCATTTTTTCACTGTTTTTCAAATTCTGAGATAAAAAATTAGAGGTTACCTTAAGAAAATATTTATTCAACAAGGTTTTATCCTACAGCCCCTTGCATGCATTGCCCCTGTCACTGCTGCTGCGGCGTACTGGTTTGAGTCTCTGGAAGAGGCTTTACAGGTAGCGACTCCATTGGATGACATACTTGGCAAACTTAGAGCACTTAAGCTAGCCAATTCTTTTATTCTGATGCCATTGTTCATTTGACTAAACTAACGGCTAAGAATTCTGGTTTTGCTATACAGGCGCGCAGAGCGCTATGGCTTAGATCATGGTCAGCTGACGTGACTTCAAAATCTAAGCTACTTAACATTCCCTTCAAGGGGCAGACCCTATTCGGGCCTGGTTGAAGGAGATTATTGCTGATATCACTGGAGGAAAAGGTCATGCCCTTCCTCAGGACAGGTCCAAATCTAGGGCCAAACAGTCTAATTTTCGTGCCTTTCAAAACTTCAAGGCAGGTGCGGCATCAACTTCCTCTAATAATAAACAAGAGGGAACTTTTGCTCAATCCAAGACGGTCTGGAGACCAAACCTGACATGGAAAAAAGGTAAGCAGGTAAAAAAGCCTGCTGCTGCCTCTAAGACAGCATGAAGGAACGGCCCCCTATCCGGGAACGGATCTAGTAGGGGGCAGACTTTCACTCTTTGCCCAGGCGTGGGCAAGAGATGCTCAGGATCCCTGGGCGTTGGAAATTATATCCCAGGGATATCTTCTGGACTTCAAAGTTTCCCCCCCAAAAGGGAGATTTCACCTTTCACAATTATCTGCACACCAGATAAAGAGAGAGGCATTCTTACACTGTGTACGAGTCCTCCTAGTTATGGGAGTGATCCATCCAGTTCCAAAGGAGGAACAGGGACAGGGTTTTTACTCAAATCTGTTTGTGGTTCCCAAAAAAGAGGGAACCTTCAGACCAATTTTGGATCTAAAGATCTTAAACAAATTCCTCAAAGTTCCGTCGTTCAAGATGGAAACTATTCGTACCATCCTACCACTGATCCAGGAGGGTCAATATATGACTACAGTGGATCTAAAGGATGCTTATCTTCACATTCCGATACACAAAGATCATCATCGGTTTCTCAGGTTTGCCTTTTAAGACAGGCATTACCAGTTGGAGCTCTTCCCTTGGGATTAGCTACAGCCCCAAGAATCTTTACAAAGGTTCTAGGGTCACTTATGGCGGTCCTAAGGCCGCGGGGCATAGCAGTAGCCCCTTATTAAGACGACATCCTGATACAGGCGTCAAACTTCCAAATTGCCAAGTCTCATACGGATGTAGTACTGGCATTTCTGTGGTCGCATGGGTGGAAAGTGAACGAGGAAAAGAGTTCTCTATCCCCACTCACAAGAGTTTCCTTTCTAGGGACTCTGATAGATTCTGTAGAAATGAAAATTCACCTGTCCAGGTTATCAAAGCTTCTAAATTCCTGCCGGGTTCTTCATTCCATTCCGCGCCCTTCGGTGGTTCAGTGTATGGAAGTAATCGGCTTAATGGTAGCAGCAATGGACATAGTGCCGTTTGCACGCTTACATCTCAGACCGCTGCAACTATGCATGCTCAGTCAGTGGAGCGGGGATTACACAGATTTGTCCCCTCAACTGAATCTGGACCAAGAGACCAGGGATTCTCTTCTCTGGTGGCTATCTCGGGTCCATCTGTCCAAAGGTATGACCTTTCGCAGGCCAGATTGGACAATTGTTACGACAGATGCCAGACTTCTAGGTTGGGGTGCAGTCTGGAACTCCCTGAAGGCTCAGGGATCGTGGACTCGATGAGTCTCTCCTTCCATTAAATATTCTGGAACTAAGAGCGATATTCAAGGCTCTTCAGGCTTGGCCTCAGTTAGCAACTCTGAGGTACATCAGATTTCAGTCGGACAACATCACGACTGTAGCTTACATCAACCATCAAGGGGGAACGAGAAGTTCCCTAGAGATGTTAGAAGCTTCAAAAATAATTCACTGGGCAGAGATTCACTCTTGTCACCTATCAGCTATCCATATCCCAGGTGTAGAGCACTGGGAGGCGGATTTTCTAAGTCGTCAGACTTTTCATCCGGGAGAGTGGGAACTCCATCCGGAGGCATTTGCACAACTGATTCATCGTTGGGGCAAACCAGAACTGGATCTCATGGCGTCTCGCCAGGACGCCAAGCTTCCGTGTTACGGATCCAGGTCCAGGGATCCCAAGGCGACACTGATAGATGCTCTAGCAGCGCCCTGGTCTTTCAACCTGGCTTATGTGTTTCCACCGTTTCCTCTGCTCCCTCGACTGATTGCCAAGATCAAGCAGGAGAGAGCATCAGTGATTCTGATAGCACCTGCGTGGCCACGCAGGACCTGGTATGCAGATCTATTGGACATGTCATCCTTTCCACCATGGTCTCTGCCTCTGAAACAGGACCTTCTACTTCAGGGTCCTTTCAACCATCCAAATCTAATTTCTCTGAGGCTGACTGCCTGGAGATTGAACGCTTGATTTTATCAAAGCGTGGCTTCTCCGAGTCAGTTATTGATACCTTAAGACAGGCACGAAAGCCTGTCACCAGGAAAATTTACCATAAGGTATGGCGTAGATATCTTTATTGGTGTGAATCCAAGGGTTACTCATGGAGTAAGGTCAGGATTGCTAGGATATTATCTTTTCTCCAAGAAGGTTTGGAAAAAGGATTGTCAGCTAGTTAAGCATCTGGCAGATGTTCCAGACGTTCAGGCATTTTGTCAGGCTTTAGTTAGAATCAAGCCTGTGTTTAAACCTGTTGCTCCACCATGGAGCTTAAACTTGGTTCTTAAGGTTCTTCAAGGAGTTCCGTTTGAACCTCTTCATTCCATAGATATCAAGCTTTTATCTTGGAAAGTTCTTTTTTTTGGTAGCTATTTCCTCGGCTCGTAGAGTCTCTGAGCTATCTGCCTTACAATGTGATTCTCCTTATCTGATTTTTCATACGGATAAGGTAGTCCTGCGTACCAAACCTGGGTTCTTACCTAAGGTGGTATCTAACAAGAATATCAATCAAGAGATTGTTGTTCCATCCTTGTGTTACACAATTTGGACGTGGTCCGTGCTTTAAAGTTTTACTTACAAGCTACTAAAGATTTTCGTCAAACATCTGCTTTGTTTGTTGTCTACTCTGGACAGAGGAGAGGTCAAAAGGCTTCGGCAACCTCTTTTTCTTTTTGACTAAGAAGCTTAATCCGCTTAGCCTATGAGACTGCTGGACAGCAACCTCCTGAAAGGATTACAGCTCATTCCACTAGAGCTGTGGCTTCCACTTGGGCCTTTAAAAATGAGGCTTCTTTTGATCAGATTTGCAAGGCGACGACTTGGTCTTCACTTCATATTTTTTCAAAATATTACAAATTTGATACTTTTGCTTCTTCGGAGGCTATATTTGGGAGAAAGGTTTTACGGGCAGTGGTTCCTTCCATTAAAGTTCCTGCCTTGTCCCTCCCTTCATCCGTGTACTTTAGCTTTGGTATTGGTATCCCACAAGTAATGGATGATCCGTGGACTGGATACACCTCACAAGAGAAAACACAATTTATGCTTACCTGATAAATTTATTTCTCTTGTGGTGTATCCAGTCCACGGCCCGCCCTGTCATTTTAAGGCAGGTAATTTTTAAATTTAAACTACAGTAACCACTGCACCCTATGGTTCCTCCTTTCTCGGCTTGTTTTCGGTCGAATGACTGGCTATGACAGTTAGGGGAGGAGCTATATTACAGCTCTGCTGTGGGTGTCCTCTTGCAACTTCCTGTTGGGAATGAGAATATCCCACAAGTAATGGATGATCCGTGGACTGGATACACCACAAGAGAAATAAATTTATCAGGTAAGCATAAATTGTGTTTTTATTTAATTAATTTATTGATAGTGTAGTGTTAGGTTTAATTGTAACTTAGGTTAGGATTTATTTTACAGGTAAATTTGTAATTATTTTAACTATTTTAGCTATTAAATAGTTCTTAACTATTTAATAGCTATTGTACCTGGTTACAATAATTACAAAGTTACCTGTAAAATAAATATTAATCCTAAAATAGCTATAATATAATTATAATTTATATTGTAGCTATATTAGGGTTTATTTTACAGGTAAGTATTTAGCTTTAAATAGGAATAATTTATTTAATAAGAGTTAATTAATTTCGTTAGATTAAAATTATATTTAATTTAGGGGGGTGTTAGTGTTAGGGTTAGACTTAGCTTTAGGGGTTAATACATTTATTAGAATAGCGGTGAGCTCCAGTCGGCAGATTAGGGGTTAATAATTGAAGTTAGGTGTCTGCGATGTTAGGGAGGGCAGATTAGGGGTTAATACTATTTATTATAGGGTTAGTGAGGCGGATTAGGGGTTAATAACTTTATTATAGTAGCGCTCAGGTCCGCTCGGCAGATTAGGGGTTAATAAGTGTAGGCAGGTGGAGGCGACGTTGAGGGGGGCAGATTAGGGGTTAATAAATATAATATAGGGGTCGGCGGTGTTAGGGGCAGCAGATTAGGGGTACATAACTATAATGTAGGTGGCGGCTCTTTGCGGTCGGCAGATTAGGGGTTAATTATTGTAGGTAGCTGGCTGCGACGTTGTGGGGGGCAGGTTAGGGGTTAATAAATATAATATAGGGGTCGGCGGTGTTAGGGGCAGCAGATTAGGGGTACATAAGGATAACGTAGGTGGCGGTCGGCAGATTAGGGGTTAAAAAAATTTTAACGAGTGGCGGCGATGTGGGGGGGGCCTCGGTTTAGGGGTACATAGGTAGTTTATGGGTGTTAGTGTACTTTAGAGTACAGTAGTTAAGACCTTTATGAACCGGCGTTAGCCCAGAAAGCTCTTAACTACTGACTTTTTTCTGCGGCTGGAGTTTTGTCGTTAGAATTCTAACGCTCACTTCAGCCACGACTCTAAATACCGGAGTTAGAAAGATCCTATTGAAAAGATAGGATACGCAAATGACGTAAGGGGATCTGCGGTATGGAAAAGTCGCGGCTGAAAAGTGAGCGTTAGACCCTTGTTTTAATGACTCCAAATACCGGCGGTAGCCTAAAACCAGCGTTAGGAGCCTCTAACGCTGGTTTTCACGGCTACCGCCAAACTCCAAATCTAGGCCCAAGTCTTTGTGTGTGTCTGATGTTCAGCCTGTCATTAGGATAGCGCTCATCCGATACTTTATCGACATTTAATGCTCTTGCTTAGGCCTCTGGTGAGAGAGGTTTTTTCAGTACTTCCAAGAGCTGTTTTATTTGGGTGTAAGGTTGATTTATTTACCCTACCTATTGTTGCTATGTTTAATTCCTTGCCAGTAATTTGATTTTCTAAATGCCTTACTATTATTTCCTTTTTTATTAGGAAGCATACTAATTCTGTCCCCTCTTCTGTTTTTACTAGTGCCCCAAAAGCTAGATCCTCTGAACATTTTCCTACTAATATAAAGTGTATTTTGTGTAAGCTGGTTGATATAATCCCCCCTGCTCAGCTTTACAAATCATGTATAGATTCTCTTTTGCATTCTGATCAGTATTATGCTGTTCTTGATTCTAAGGGTATCTGTCCTCCCATTGTTTATTCTACACAGGGGAGTTTTTCAGATTTGGCTCCAGTATTTAAAAAAATTTGTAAGCTCTACTATAGCTGAGATGCCCCCTGCAAGTAAGCGTAAGAAAGTGGTTTCTGATAATCTCTCTACTAGCTTATCTGATTTGTGTAAATCAAGTCTGTTAAGATGAATGCTCCAGGCCCTGATGCTTCTGATTTTATCTTTTGAGGGTGAAGGGTTTTCAGATGATTGAGTCTCTGATCAGGAAACTAAAAAAAAAGCTTGAACATATTTGTTCCTGAGAATAATTCTGTTAAACAGCTGGGTTTAAGTTTTTAAGCTCTCTGTTACGTCACCTTAGGTATTTCCAATTGCTACTGTTATATCTGAAATATTTTCTAAAGAGTGGTCTAAGCCTGGTATCCCTTTTCTTGCTTCCTATTTAGTGCTTTGGAAAACTATTCCTAAAGTAGGTGGGGTTATTTCTACTTTGGCTACAACTACTACTACTATTCCTCTAGAAGATAGTACCTCTGTTAGAGACCCCTTGGACAGGAATTTAGAATCTTTTCATAGAAAGGCCTTTTCTGCAAGCAGGTTTTCTTTGTGTGTAAGGGTTTATCTGAGCTATTTTCTGAGTATTCTGATTGTGAAGCATTTTCTAGTCAATTGAGACTCTCAGAAACAGCTAATGTTGATGTTTTTAAGATCAGTGCTAAGAATATGGCACTGGCTGTTTTGACTAGGAGGGCCTAAGGTTAAATCATGGCTTGCTGACATGGTTTCTAAATATAGAGTTCTGTCTCTTTCTTTTAATTGAAAGGTATTGTTTGGGTCTGGTTTGGATGGCATTATTTCAACTGTTACTGGAAGGAAAGGTGCCTTTCTCTTTCAGGATAACAAGTCTAAGTGTAAATCCAGGGCTTTTGTTTTCGTTCTTTTTGTCAATCTAAGAACCAGAAGTCCTTCATTTCTTCATAGAAGCAGTTTTTTTTTTTTTGTTTATCCTGGAAGCCAAACCCTAATCGTAACAGATCCAAACAGGCCTAAGAGCCTGTTTACCCTACCAAGTCTACTTGATCCAGATCTTCTTGTAATGGGCAGATTACACCTTTTCAAGGATTCTGTTCAAGATCCTTGGGTTCTGAGCATTTTTCCCAAGGATACCGAATAGATTTCAAATGGCCTCCCAGGGGATGGTTTCTTCTGTCTCATGTCCAAGAAATCCTGTAAAGGCAAGAGCCTTTTTTCAGTTGATTCAGATCTGGAGTCTATAGAGGTAATAGTTCCAATTTCGGAATTGGAATATGGTCAGGTTTCTATTCAAACCTCTTTATTGTTCCCAGGAAGGGAGGAATTTACAGTCCTGTTCTGGATTTTAAAACTTTAAACCAGTTTCTCAGAGTTCCTTCTGTCAAAATGGAAACCATTCGGGTTATCCTTCCTTTTGTTCTACTGGGACAAATGTTTATCTTCATATCCCTATTCACAGGGATCATCCTCAATTGCTAAGGTTTGCTTCCTGGACAAGCATTTTTTAGTTTTTTGCTCTTCTGTTTGGTCTAGCTAATGCTCCTGGAATCTTTAGAAAGGTTCTGGGGACTCTTTTCATCAGTGATAAGATCTTAAGGTGTGTCAGTGGATCCTTACCTGGATGATATCTTGGTACAGGCTCCATCTTTACATGTATCAGTATCTCATACCAATAAACCTTTGTTGTTTCTTCAAGAGCATGGTTGCAAAATAAACTTTCCAAGAAGTTCCCTGTCCCCTCAGTACAGGATTTATTTTCTGAGTATAATAATCATCTCAGTCTCTGACTCTGACTTTGATCAAACAGAAGGATAAAAAGGATTAACTTAATCTTCACTCATTTCCTTCTCCTTCTGTAGCTCTTTGTATGGAAATCTTAGGTCTACAGATAGCAGCCTTATGGCCTAGCTACTACTCCAATAATCTTTATGAAGGTTCTGGGGGCTCTTCTAGCCATTGCCAGAACTCAGGGTATTGCAGTAGCCCCATGCTTGGATGATATTCTGGTGCAAGCACCATCCTTTCATCTTGCGGAAGAATTCTCGGAGTCCCTTCTCAGTCTTCTTCGATCACATGGATGGAAGATAAACTTGGAAAAGAGTTCTCTTATCCCAAGTACCAGGGTGGAATTCCTGGGTACTATAATAGACTCCATATCCATGAGGATATTTCTAACAAACCAGAGATGTTGCAAGCTAACTTCGGCATGTCTTGCCCTCCGGACCTCCTTCAGTCCCTCTGTGGCTCAGTGTATGGAGGTGATTGGTCTCATGGTGTCCTGCATGGACATTATTCCTTTTGCCAGGTTCCGTCTCAGACAGTTACAACTGTGCATGCTGAGGCAGTGGAACGGCGATCATTCAGATCTAGCTCAACAGATTGTATTAGACATCTAGTGGGGATGTCCCTATCTCCTCTTTGTAAGTTACCTTGTCGCAGAGACCTGCTGATACAAGGTCCATTTGTTCATCAAAATCTAGATTCTCTGAGGCTGACTGCGTGAAGATTGAACGCTTAGTCCTAGCCAAGAGAGGTTTCTTTGAGAGTGTCATTGATACTCTTATTCAAGCTCGTAAACCAGTTACTCGGCATATCTACCACAAGGTGTGGAGGACTTACTTATTCTGGTGTGAAGAGTGTGGTTTTTCTTGGCACAGAGTTAAGGTTGCCAGGATCTTATATTTTCTCCAGGATGGGCTGGAGAGGGGCCTTTATGCTAGTTCCTTGAGGGGACAGATTTCAACCCTGTCGGTTTTATTTCACAAGAGACTGGCTGAGCTTCCAGACATGCAATCCTTTGTTAAGGCTCTGATTAGGATCAGACCTGTGTTTAAATATGGGGCTCCTCCTTGGAGTCTAAATCTTGTTCTTCGGACTTTGCAACAGGTTCCGTTTGAGCCTCTGCATTCCGTTGACATTAAATTGTTATCTTGGAAGGTTCTCTTTATTGGCAATTGCCTCTGCGCGCAGAGTTTCTGAGCTCTCTGCTTTGCAATGTGAGCCCCCTTATCATGCAGATAAGGAAATTTTAATATACTAAACTAAGTTTTCTTCCTAAGGTTTTGTCAGATCGCAACATCAATCAGGAGATTGTGGTTCCTTCCTTGTGTCCTAATCCACTTTCATCGAAGGAACACTTACTTCACAATTTGGATGTGGTTCGCGCTTTGAAGTTCTATCTTCAGGCTACCAAGGAGTTTAGACAATCTTCCTCCTTGTCTGTTGTCTATCTTTTTGGATGAGGAGTGTCATCCGCTTAGCTTACGAGACAGCGGGACATCGTCCTCCTGAGAGGATAACGTCTCATTCCACTAGAGCAGTGGCTTCCTGTTGGGCCTTTAAGAACGAGGCCTCTATGGATCAGATTTGTTTGATGTTTTTGCTTCGGCTGAAGTAGCTTTCGGGAGAAAAGTTTTGCAGGCTGTGGTGCCCTCAGAATAGGGTCCGCCTCTTCCTTTTTGTTCCCTCCTGTTATTCATTCAGTGTCCTCTGGAGCTTGGGTATAGTTTTCCCAACAGTAAGGAATGAAGCCGTGGACTCTCCCTATCTTAGGAAGGAAAACATAATTTATGCTTACCAGATAAATTCCTTTCCTTCCGGATTGGGAGAGTCCACGGCCCCTGCCCGTTTTTTCTTGTCTATGGGCGGTCCACTATTATTTATTTTATTCTTCTGGCACTTTTTATACCCTGATGTTTCTCCTACTTTTTCTTGTTCCCTCAGCAGAATGACTGAGGTAATGAGGACATGGGAGGGATATTTAAGCCTTTGGCTGGGCTGTCTTTGCCTCCTTCTTGTTACAAGGTGTTGTATTTCCCAACAGTAAGGAATGAAGCCGTGGACTCTCCCTATCCGGAAGGAAAGGAATTTATCTGGCAAGCATAAATTGTGTTTTCTTTTCTTATAGCTTACTTAGAAGTGCGTCAGTTTCTTACTAAATGGGTTACTGTCTAATCTACCAGATCAGTTGCTACTTGTGCCTATAAGAATGAGGCCTCTGTTGATTTCATTTGTAGGGTACTTTTTTGGTCTTCCTTACATATTTATTTAAAATTCTGCCATTTTGGTGTTGAAGCAGCTTTTGGTAGGTAAGTCCTTCAGGCAGCTGTTTCTGGGCACTTAATATTACTGTATATATATATATATATTGTCTGCATGATAAACTGAAACAAAAAAAACTAATCATCCAGTGTATTTGGAATAGTACACTGGTTTTCAAACCTTCCCTAAGGCCTCCCCAACAGGCCTGATTTTCCGGATTACCTTGAATAAGAGCAGGTAAAATAACCATGTTTACTAATCAGCTGATTATTTCACCTGTGCCAGG
Source organism: Bombina bombina (assembly GCF_027579735.1). Taxonomy (NCBI): domain Eukaryota; kingdom Metazoa; phylum Chordata; class Amphibia; order Anura; family Bombinatoridae; genus Bombina; species Bombina bombina. The sequence continues at coordinate 875,931,593 of NC_069503.1, read as the reverse complement.
GGCGTATTAATGCATAGGCCAACAAGGCCGGTGCCTAGGTGACCAATTTTGGGGGCGGCACTTCTCTGTTGCACTGAATATGTGCCCATGATTTTAAAACATTTTTTTAATTTTGACAGCGCAGTGGTCACGTGACCGGCTTTTCTCATGTCACGTGACGTTTTTGAGCAACCGCCCGCCTTCCTGTCTCTTAGCAAGCCGCGAGAAGAACTTAGAGAAGTCGAGTCGAGTGTGATGAGTGGAGCAGAGACTGAGGACTGGAGGGGGCTGACCCGGCTGAGTCTCACTTCACTCTGCTAGGGAAGGGCAGGGCAGCCACAGCCAAAATATTGCACGCTGACAGAGTCAGAGGACTCAGTGTACTTTCTGTAGCTGTGTACAGTCAGTGTGGCTTAATCTAATGCCGCCCTCCTCCTCTGTTATTTTATTGCCTACAGTTACACACAGTGTGTGCATGTGTATACTGTGTAGCCTGTAGGCAATAAAATAGCAGAGGAAGAGGCGGCATTAGATTAAGAACTAAGTCTTGAACTAATTTAAATGCGCATACCGGCTCATTTTAAAAGCAGTTTTTTTGCTTCCTAATGTGGCTCGGCAGTGGGGCAGTATATTAGGCATGCAAACGGAGCTTATTATAAAGGCAGGGGAAATAAGGTGCAGTAAATTTCGGCATGCTCTATATAATAAAAAGAAAAAAAATACTGCCTTTTTAATAAGCTCCGTTTGCACGCCTAATATACTGCCCAGCCACATTAAGAAGCAAAATAACTGCAGGGAAAGGAGCTGGTATGCACATTAAAATTAGCGCACCCGGCTGAGACTGTGTACTCATATTGCTGTACACAGAGGAGTGTTACTGTATTCAGCAGAGAGAGTAAGTTCCTAAACATGTGTCCAGCAAAATTTTGAGTGCTTTGGGAAGCACAAAACCAAAATACACCACTGACCTGTGCTCTAGTTCAGATACAATCAAAACTGGCCTGTTGGGAAGGCCTGAGGTTATGTTTAAAAACCACTAGAATATTATAAGTCTGGTCCCGCCCAGATTACTTGTAGACTGCACAGCTTGGGTATTATTTCCTAGGAGTGATAGATCATGGATTCTCATCACCTTTATGAAAGAAAATATAATTTATGCTTACCTGATAAATGGTTGTGAGAGTCTACAAGCCCCCGCTCAATTTTTTCTTGTTTTGATTGTTTTTTTTCTAGGGAAAGTTTGAGTATGTACCTCTTTTTTCCCTGTTCCTTTTTATTGCTCTTATTTTCTTTTCCTACCTTCTTCATTTCTAGCTTTGCTATACGTCACACCAAAGAGGTGGGAGGGTTTTTAAGGGCTCTGGAAATTTTGAGATCTTTGCCTCCTCCTAGTGACCAGGAGTATAGTTCCCAGCAGTAATGGATTGTGGACTCACCACCATGAATGAAATTAATTTATTAGGTAAGCATAAATTGTATTTTTTCTCCTCTTTCAGAAGAAGCATATAAGGATTTTCCAGAGAACAAAATACATGTAATGTTAACCATCAGTTTCACTTTAAAAGGGTAATTATGTAAAATGTGAATTTCTCCAACATTGGTGTGTCCGGTCCACGGCGTCATCCTTACTTGTGGGATATTCTCTTCCCCAACAGGAAATGGCAAAGAGTCCCAGCAAAGCTGGTCACATGATCCCTCCTAGGCTCCGCCCACCCCAGTCATTCTCTTTGCCGTTGCACAGGCAACATCTCCACGGAGATGGTTAAGAGTTTTTTTGGTGTTTAAATGTAGTTTTTATTCTTCTATCAAGTGTTTGTTATTTTAAAATAGTGCTGGTATGTACTATTTACTCTGAAACAGAAAAGGATGAAGATTTCTGCTTGTAAGAGGAAGATGATTTTAGCAGACAGTAACTAAAATCGGTTGCTGTTTCCACATAGGACTGTTGAGATGAAGTAACTTCAGTTGGGGGAAACAGTTAGCAGACTTTTCTGCTTAAGGTATGACTAGCCATATTTCTAACAAGACTGTGTAATGCTGGAAGGCTGTCATTTCCCCTCATGGGGACCGGTAAGCCATTTTCTTAGTCAAAAACAAACAGAATAAAGGGCTTATTATGGGCTAAAAAACTGGTAGACATTTTTATGGGCTAAATCGATTGCTTTATTTGTGCATATTATTCAGATTTAGGCTAATAATTGGCATTTATAATCTTGGGGAACGTTTATAAAACGGCAGGCACTGTATTGGACACCTTTTTCAGTCAGGGGGCCTTTCTAGTCATAGACTGAGCCTCATTTTCACGCCATTAATGCGCAGTTGTTTTTTGAGAGCAGGGCATGCAGATGCATGTGTGAGGATCTAAGAATCTCTGAAAAAGCTTTTAGAAGGCGTCATTTGGTATCGTATTCCCCTCAGGGCTTGGATGGGTCTTAGCAAAGACTATATCTGGGACTGTATAGGGGTTAAATTGAAAAACGGCTCCGGTTCCGTTATTTTAAGGGTTAAAGCTCTGAAATTTGGTGTGCAATACTTTTAAGGCTTTAATTTTTGAACAATTCCTTCATACTTTTTCACATATTCAGTAATAAAGTGTTTTCTGTTTGAAATTTAAAGTGACAGTAACGGTTTTATTTTAAAACGTTTTTTGTGCTTTGTTGACAAGTTTAAGCCTGTTTAACATGTCTGTACCTTCAGATAAGCTATGTTCTATATGTATGAAAGCCAATGTGTCTCCCCATTTAAATTTATGTGATAATTGTGCCATAGCGTCCAAACAAAGTAAGGACAGTACTGCCACAAATAATGATATTGCCCAAGATGATTCCTCAAATGAGGGGAGTAAACATGATAGTACATCATCTCCTACTGTGTCTACACCAGTTTTGCCCATGCAGGAGGCCCCTAGTATATCTAGTGCGCCAATACTTATTACCAATAAGATAAAAATTCCTAAGATTCTCTCCTTTCTACAAGAAGGTTTGGAGAAAGGATTATCTGCAAGTTCTCTAAAGGGACAGATCTCTGCTTTATCGGTCTTACTACACAAAAGACTGGCAGCTGTGCCAGATGTTCAAGCTTTTGTTCAGGCTCTGGTTAGGATCAAGCCTGTTTACAGACCTTTGACTCCTCCCTGGAGTCTAAATCTAGTTCTTTCAGTTCTTCAAGGGGTTCCGTTTGAACCCTTACATTCCATAGATATTAAGTTACTATCTTGGAAAGTTTTGTTTTTGGTTGCAATTTCTTCTGCTAGAAGAGTTTCAGAGTTATCTGCTCTGCAGTGTTCTCCTCCTTATCTGGTGTTCCATGCAGATAAGGTGGTTTTGCGTACTAAGCCTGGTTTTCTTCCTAAAGTTGTTTCTAACAAAAATATTAACCAGGAGATAGTTGTACCTTCTTTGTGTCCGAATCCAGTTTCAAAGAAGGAACGTTTGTTACACAATTTGGACGTTGTCCGTGCTCTAAAGTTCTATTTAGAGGCTACTAAAGATTTCAGACAAACTTCTTCCTTGTTTGTTGTTTATTCTGGTAAAAGGAGAGGTCTAAAAGCGACTTCTACCTCTCTTTCCTTTTGGCTTAAAAGCATTATCCGATTGGCTTATGAGACTGCCGGACGGCAGCCTCCTGAAAGAATCACAGCTCACTCCACTAGGGCTGTGGCTTCCACATGGGCCTTCAAGAACGAGGCTTCTGTTGACCAGATATGTAAGGCAGCGACTTGGTCTTCACTGCACACTTTTGCCAAATTTTACAAATTTGATACTTTTGCTTCTTCGGAGGCTATTTTTGGGAGAAAGGTTTTGCAAGCTGTGGTGCCTTCCGTTTAGGTGACCTGATTTGCTCCCTCCCTTCATCCGTGTCCTAAAGCTTTGGTATTGGTTCCCACAAGTAAGGATGACGCCGTGGACCAGACACACCAATGTTGGAGAAAACAGAATTTATGCTTACCTGATAAATTACTTTCTCCAACGGTGTGTCCGGTCCACGGCCCGCCCTGGTTTTTTAATCAGGTCTGATGAATTATTTTCTCTAACTACAGTCACCACGGTACCATATGGTTTCTCCTATATATATTTCCTCCTGTCCGTCGGTCGAATGACTGGGGTGGGCGGAGCCTAGGAGGGATCATGTGACCAGCTTTGCTGGGACTCTTTGCCATTTCCTGTTGGGGAAGAGAATATCCCACAAGTAAGGATGACGCCGTGGACCGGACACACCGTTGGAGAAAGTAATTTATCAGGTAAGCATAAATTCTGTTTCTCCAACATAGGTGTGTCCGGTCCACGGCGTCATCCTTACTTGTGGGATATTCTCTTCCCCAACAGGAAATGGCAAAGAGCCCAGCAAAGCTGGTCACATGATCCCTCCTAGGCTCCGCCTTCCCCAGTCATTCTCTTTGCCGTTGCACAGGCAACATCTCCACGGAGATGGCTCAGAGTTTTTTGGTGTTTAAATGTAGTTTTTATTCTTCTATCAAGAGTTTGTTATTTTAAAATAGTGCTGGTATGTACTATTTACTCTGAAACAGAAAAGAGATGAAGATTTCTGTTTGTAAGAGGAAAATGATTTTAGCAACCGTTACTAAAATCGATGGCTGTTTCCACACAGGACTGTTGAGAGGAATTAACTTCAGTTGGGGGAAACAGTGAGCAGACTTTGGCTGCTTGAGGTATGACACATTTCTAACAAGACTTGGTAATGCTGGAAGCTGTCATTTTCCCTATGGGATCCGGTAAGCCATTTTCTTAATTTTCAATATAAGAATAAAAGGGCTTCACAAGGGCTTTAAAGACTGGTAGACATTTTTCTGGGCCAAAACGATTACTTTATAAGCATATTTAATGGTTTATAACTTTGGAGAGTTATTTTAATCTTGGGAATTTTATTAAAAAAAAACGGCAGGCACTGTATTGGACACCTTTTTCACTGGGGGCCTTTTCTAGTCATAGGCAGAGCCTCATTTTCGCGCCACTAATGCGCAGTTGTTTTTGAGAAGCAAGGCATGCAGATGCATGTGTGAGGAGCTCAGATCCACTGAAAAAGCTTATTGAAGGCGTCATTTGGTATCGTATTCCCCTCTGGGCTTGGTTGGGTCTCAGCAAAGCAGATACCAGGGACTGTATAGGGGTTAAATGTAAAAACGGCTCCGGTTCCGTTATTTTAAGAGTTAAAGCTTTCAAATTTGGTGTGCAATACTTTTAAGGCTTTATGACACTGTGGTGAAATTTTGGTGAATTTTGAACATTTCCTTCATACTTTTGCGTATATTCAGTAAAAAAGTGTGTTCAGTTTAAAATTTAAAGAGACAGTAACGGTTTTATTTTAAAACGTTTTTTGTGCTTTGTTATCAAGTTTATGCCTATTAACATGTCTGAACTATCAGATAGACGATGTTCTGTATGTTTGGAAGCCAAGGTTCCTCTCCATTTAAATATATGTGTTGAATGTGACAAACAAAGTAGGGACAATGATGCCACTGATAATAATGTTGCCCAAAATGATTCCTTAAGTGAGGGGAGTAAGCATGGTACTGCATCATCTCCTTCTATGTCTACACCAGTCTTGCCCACTCAGGAGGTCCCTAGTGAATCTAGTGCGCCAATCCTCCTTACTATGCAACAATTAACGGCTGTAATGGATAATTCTATTAAAAACATTTTAGCCAAAATGCCCACTTATCAGCGAAAGCGCGACTGCTCTGTTTTAGATACTGAAGAGCATGAGGTCGCTGATGATAATGGTTCTGACATGCCCTTACACCAGTCTGAAGGGGCTAGGGAGGTTTTGTCTGAGGGAGAAATTTCAGATTCAGGAAAAATTTCTCAACAAGCTGAACCTGACGTTATTACATTTAAATTTAAATTGGAACATCTCCGCGCTCTGCTTAAGGAGGTGTTATCTACTCTGGATGATTGTGACAATTTGGTCATTCCAGAGAAATTATGTAAGATGGACAGGTTCCTAGAGGTCCCGGTGCCCCCCGAAGCTTTTCCTATACCCAAGCGGGTGGCGGACATTGTAAATAAAGAATGGGAAAGGCCCGGCATACCTTTTGTCCCTCCCCCTATATTTAAGAAATTATTTCCTATGGTCGACCCCAGGAAGGACTTATGGCAGACAGTCCCCAAGGTCGAGGGGGCGGTTTCTACTCTAAACAAACGCACCACTATCCCTATAGAAGATAGTTGTGCTTTCAAAGATCCTATGGATAAAAAATTAGAGGGTTTGCTTAAAAAGATGTTTGTTCAGCAAGGTTACCTTCTACAACCAATTTCATGCATTGTTCCTGTCACTACAGCAGCGTGTTTCTGGTTCGAGGAACTAGAAAAGTCGCTCAATCAAGCATCCTCTTATGAGGAGGTTATGGACAGAGTTCAAGCACTTAAGTTGGCTAACTCTTTTACCTTAGACGCCACTTTGCAATTAGCTAGATTAGCGGCGAAAAATTCAGGTTTTGCTATTGTGGCGCGCAGAGCGATTTGGCTGAAGTCTTGGTCAGCGGATGTGTCCTCCAAGAACAGATTGCTTAACATCCCTTTCAAGGGGAAAACGCTGTTTGGCCCTGACTTGAAAGAGATTATTTCAGACATCACTGGGGGAAAGGGCCACGCCCTTCCTCAGGATAGGTCTTTTAAGGCAAAAAATAAAACAAATTTTCGTCCCTTTCGCAGAAACGGACCAGCCTCAAATTCTACATCCTCTAAGCAAGAGGGTAATTCTTCTCAAATCAAGCCAGCCTGGAGACCGATGCAAGGCTGGAACAAAGGTAAGCAGGCCAAGTAGCCCGCTACCGCTACCAAGACAGCATGAGATGCTGGCCCCCGATCCGGGACCGGATCTGGTGGGGGGCAAACTCTCTCTCTTCGCTCAGGCTTGGGCAAGAGATGTTCAGGATCCTTGGGCGCTAGAAATAGTTTCTCAAGGTTATCTCCTGGAATTCAAGGAACTACCCCCAAGGGGAAGGTTCCACAGGTCTCAATTGTCTTCAGACCAAATAAAAAGACAGGCATTCTTACATTGTGTAGAAGACCTGTTAAAAATGGGAGTGATTCATCCTGTTCCATTAGGAGAACAAGGGATGGGGTTTTACTCCAATCTGTTCATAGTTCCCAAAAAAGAGGGAACATTCAGGCCAATTTTGGATCTCAAGATCCTAAACAAATTTCTCAAGGTCCCATCGTTCAAGATGGAAACCATTCGGACAATTCTTCCTACCATCCAGGAAGGTCAATTCATGACCACGGTGGATTTAAAGGATGCGTATCTACATATTCCTATCCACAAGGAACATCATCGGTTCCTAAGATTCGCCTTTCTGGACAAGCATTACCAGTTTGTGGCACTTCCATTCGGACTAGCCACTGCTCCAAGAATTTTCACAAAGGTACTAGGGTCCCTTCTAGCGGTGCTAAGGCCAAGGGGCATTGCAGTAGTACCCTACTTGGACGACATACTGATTCAAGCGTCGTCTCTACCACAAGCAAAGGCTCATACGGACATTGTCCTAGCCTTTCTCAGATCTCACGGGTGGAAAGTGAACGTAGAAAAAAGTTCTCTATTCCCGTCAACAAGAGTTCCCTTCTTGGGAACAATAATAGACTCCTTGGAAATGAAGATTTTTCTGACAGAAGCCAGAAAATCAAAACTTCTAAGCTCTTGTCAAGCACTTCATTCTGTTCTTCTTCCTTCCATAGAGCAGTGCATGGAAGTAATAGGTTTGATGGTTGCAGCAATGGACATAGTTCCTTTTGCGCGAATTCATCTAAGACCATTACAACTGTGCATGCTCAGACAGTGGAATGGGGATTATACAGATTTGTCCCCGACGATCCAAGTAGATCAGAGGACCAGAGATTCACTCCGTTGGTGGCTGACCCTGGACAACCTGTCCCAAGGGATGAGCTTCAGAAGACCAGAGTGGGTCATTGTAACGACCGACGCCAGCCTGGTGGGCTGGGGTGCGGTCTGGAAACACCTGAAGGCTCAGGGTCTATGGTCTCGGGAAGAATCTCTTCTCCTGATAAACATTCTGGAACTGAGAGCGATATTCAATGCTCTCAAGGCTTGGCCTCAACTAGCAAAGGCCAAATTCATAAGGTTTCAATCAGACAACATGACGACTGTTGCATATATCAACCATCAGGGGGGAACAAGGAGTTCCCTGGCGATGGAAGAAGTGACCAAAGTAATTCAATGGGCGGAGCTTCACTCCTGCCACTTGTCTGCAATCCACATCCCAGGAGTGGAAAATTGGGAAGCGGATTTTCTGAGTCGTCAGACATTTCATCCGGGGGAGTGGGAACTCCATCCGGAAATCTTTGCCCAAATAACTCAATTATGGGGCACTCCAGACATGGATCTGATGGCGTCTCGTCAGAACTTCAAGGTTCCTTGCTACGGGTCCAGATCCAGGGATCCCAAGGCGACTCTAGTAGATGCACTAGTAGCGCCCTGGACTTTCAACCTAGCTTATGTATTCCTCTCATTCCCAGGCTGGTAGCCAGGATCAATCAAGAGAGGGCTTCGGTGACCTTGATAGCTCCTGCGTGGCCACGCAGAACTTGGTATGCAGACCTGGTGAATATGTCATCGGCTCCACCATGGAAGCTACCTTTGAGACGGGACCTTCTTGTTCAAGGTCCGTTCGAACATCCGAATCTGGCATCACTCCAACTGACTGCTTGGAGATTGAACGCTTGATTTTATCAAAGCGTGGGTTCTCAGATTCTGTCATTGATACTCTTATTCAGGCTAGAAAGCCTGTAACTAGGAAAATTTACCATAAAGTATGGAAGAAATATATCTGTTGGTGCGAATCGAAAGGATTCCCATGGAACAGGGTAAAAATTCCTAAGATTCTATCCTTTCTACAAGAGGGTTTGGAGAAAGGATTATCTGCAAGTTCTTTGAAGGGACAGATTTCTGCTTTATCTGTTTTACTTCACAAGAAGCTGGCGGCTGTGCCAGATGTTCAGGCTTTTGTTCAGGCTCTGGTTAGAATCAAGCCTGTTTACAAACCTTTGACTCCTCCTTGGAGTCTCAATTTAGTTCTTTCAGTTCTTCAAGGGGTTCCGTTTGAACCCTTACATTCCGTAGATATTAAGTTATTATCTTGGAAAGTTTTGTTTTTGGTTGCAATTTCTTCTGCTGGAAGAGTTTCAGAGTTATCTGCTCTGCAGTGTTCTCCTCCTTATCTGGTGTTCCATGCAGATAAGGTGGTTTTGCGTACTAAACCTGGTTTTCTTCCGAAAGTTGTTTCTAACAAAAATATTAACCAGGAGATAGTTGTGCCTTCTTTGTGTCCGAATCCAGTTTCAAAGAAGGAACGTTTGTTGCACAATTTGGATGTAGTTCGTGCTCTAAAATTCTATTTAGAGGCTACAAAGGATTTCAGACAAACATCTTCCTTGTTTGTTGTTTATTCTGGTAAAAGGAGAGGTCAAAAAGCAACTTCTACCTCTCTCTCTTTTTGGCTTAAAAGCATCATCAGATTGGCTTATGAGACTGCCGGACGGCAGCCTCCTGAAAGAATCACAGCTCATTCCACTGGGGCTGTGGCTTCCACATGGGCCTTCAAGAACGAGGCTTCTGTTGATCAGATATGTAAGGCAGCGACTTGGTCTTCACTGCACACTTTTACCAAATTTTACAAATTTGATACTTTTGCTTCTTCTGAGGCTATTTTTGGGAGAAAGGTTTTGCAAACCGTGGTGCCTTCCATCTAGGTGACCTGATTTGCTCCCTCCCATCATCCGTGTCCTAAAGCTTTGGTATTGGTTCCCACAAGTAAGGATGACGCCGTGGACCGGACACACCTATGTTGGAGAAAACAGAATTTATGTTTACCTGATAAATTACTTTCTCCAACTGTGTGTCCGGTCCACGGCCCGCCCTGGTTTTTAATCAGGTCTGATGATTTAATTTCTCTAACTACAGTCACCACGGTATCATATGATTTCTCCTATGCAAATATTCCTCCTTTACGTCGGTCGAATGACTGGGGAAGGCGGAGCCTAGGAGGGATCATGTGACCAGCTTTGCTGGGCTCTTTGCCATTTCCTGTTGGGGAAGAGAATATCCCACAAGTAAGGATGACGCCGTGGACCGGACACACCGTTGGAGAAAGTAATTTATCAGGTAAACATAAATTCTGTTTTTTTAGTTACTGTAAAGCACATGAGTGCATGAGGAACATTATGTTTTTACCATTAAAGGGACAGTCGAGTAAAAATTAAACTTTCATGATTCAGTTTATTGCAAACAATTTTAAACATGATTCCAATTCACTTCCATTATCTAAATGTGCACACTCTTTTCCGTTTTTGAGGCACCAGCACCTACTGAGCATCTGCAAGATTCACAGAATATACGTACTGTATATGCATTTTGTGATCGGCTAATGGCTGTCACATGATGCATTAGGAAGGGAAATGCCACTAACTGACATATTTCAGAATATAATCTACTTCTCATGTGTTGTTTAAAAAGATAGATCATCCCTTAATTACCCATTCCCCAGTTTTGCATAACCAAAATTGTTGTATTAATATACTTTTACCTCTGTGATTACCTTGTATTTAAGCCTTTGCAGTCTGCTCCCTTATCTCAGTGCTATTTACAGACTCATTTGCAACTCAACAGGAGTGAACACAATGTTATCTATATGACACATATTAACTAGCACTGTCTTGCAATGAAAAGCTAACAAAATGCACTTAGATGAAGGCTTAGAAAATAGCAAAGATTTAGAGTTTTAAAGATTAAAGTATATTAATATAACAATGCTGGTTGTGCAAAGCTGTGGAATAACAATTTTGGAGTAGACTGTCCATTTTAGTCTGTTGATTCCTTCCATGCAAATAAGTAAATCCTGCCAAAGGCAACTACCATATATTACTCTATATTAGTATCACATATAATAATAATAAATAATGGATACTTGTATAGCGCACAACCTCAGCCTTAACCGACTTGCGGCGCTGATAACAGGTGTTATTATTACCCAACTCAATGGTACTCATTGTACCAACCTCGGAAGGATGAAAGGCTGAGTGGACCTCGCTGGGATCAAACCTACAACAGTGCATTAGCACGCTGAGCTATCTGTCCGGCTACATATATCTATGTGTTCATGTTATCTAGGTAAAATCAGTACATCCTCACTTTGTACAGTCATTTTCTCTACATTCTATTTTATAGGATTAAGAATAAACTAGATAGAGAAGGAATAGTTCAAGATTTTATCAAAGCTTTGGAACAGCTGTCTAATCCCGCTATGGTTTTGCAGGTAAAATACTTTACATGTTAAAAATATATATTTAAATGTGGATTTATTTTATTATTAACATATATTTTTGTATTGTTTTATCTTAAATTGCTTTGTGGGCATGTTTGTGTTTTACTACTATTTAAAGAGAGTTTAGAACCATGGCCTTCCTGACCTACTGACAACCCAGATTTTAAGGATATACCAGGAATAAACTATTTATACCTGCAACAATATATCTTGCTTTATTTATTTATTTTCTTAACTGTTCTGGCACAACCCAGGTGCTAGCAAAGTAGCAAATGGAATTGTGGGACATACAAATCCAAATGCAAGATAAAAGCATGCTCATATCTTTACTGGTAGATGCCCTTATTATTTCTTCAGCTAATATGCCATTAAAAAATGACGTGGAACAGAGGAAGTTTGATCTTAAATAAATTTGGTGAAAAGGGAAAACAAAAACACAATTTTTGCTTACCTTACCAAAGATACCCAACATTTCTCCTCTCACCTCTCTGTAATCCCATTCTATCGTATAGCTTAGAAAAAGAGAAATAAATTGTAGGAAAGGACAAGGCAGAGGTGGGGTGTATACTTTAAACTGCTGCCAACTGGAAAAAAAAAATGGGTCTCGTGGACTCTCACCATCATGAAAAAATAATAATTTATCAGGTAAGCATACATTTTGTTTCCTTTCAAAACTTGGTGAGACTTCACAAACTATTACCCGTGGTATCTAATACCCAAATTGTGGAGTCCACAAGTTAAATGAGAGGGAAAAGTTAAGGCAGGCATCTACTGTATTTACCAGCTACTAAGGGAGCAAGAAGACCAAGTTGCTGCTGTGCAATCTACATAACAGAAACCTAACCTTTAAAGAATCTACAAAGTGGACCTAATCTAGAAGAGTGGACTGTAAAAAAATCTGGAAGGAATTTTCCTGCTTCCCATAAAACCATACTTAAAGGAACAGTAATGTCAAAATTAAACTCTCATGATTCAGATAGAATACATAATTTTAAACAACTGTAGTCCTCTGGCTCATACGTGGACAAATGAGAATACAGTTTTTAAACAATAGAACAAAGAAAAAGCACTACAATGTCCTGACTGAAAAAATCAAAAGAAAATGCCTTATCCTAATAGAAAATAAGATAAGGAATCTCACAAGAAAAAGTAAACAAACCAGACACTCTGCAGGTGAAAATATTGTACAAGAAACAATCACTTTCAAAATAAGCTGAATATTTAACCTTTCATAAATTCAAAAGAAGAGTTTGAAAAGCCAATAAGGTTCTCAGGAAGTGAAAATCTCTTAACTGATAGACTTACTTTGACTAGATCTAGAACAGTTATCTGAATGTCAGAGACCTTATAAGAAACTTGCAGATAAATTCTTAATCAAATTATTTTGCAAGAATGAGTAATTCTTAAAATGACTGAGAAATTCTGAAAAATAACATATTTATCACACCAGTAAAGAGAAGAAAAAAAAATAACTTGGTGGGGAAAAAAACTTGTTGCATGTTTCCTTGCCTGAAGAAAAAGGTCTTAACTATCATGTTTAAAAATAGAGTTTATGAATCAAGAGATCAATCTCTGAGCCATTAAAATTGATAGGTCTGAGGAAAACAAAAAAGGATTTAGACTTAGTGATAAAGACCAAATAGGAAGATAAACTGATTTGCATGATAAAACTGTATCAATCAAAATTCTGATTAGAGAAAGAGCTTGATTTTTTTTAACTGACTGACACCATAAGTTCTAAATGTGAACTAAGTCATATATTCACAAACTGGTATAAAACCGCTTAAAGGAGAAACCTTTCTCCCAGAAAAAGAAATTGTAAACTGAAGCAATCCGCCTCCAAAAATGTGTTTCTAGGAAGTGATTCAGAAAAAGTACAGTAATCAGTTCAAGACAAATTCAAGAGGCTACTATATTTTGTAAGGAAAACTAAAATTTCTTTCATGTAATTAGCAAGAGTCCATGAGCTAGTGACGTATGGGATATACATTCCTACCAGGAGGGGCAAAGTTTCCCAAACCTCAAAATGCCTATAAATACACCCCTCACCACACCCACAAATCAGTTTTACAAACTTTGCCTCCCATGGAGGTGGTAAAGTAAGTTTGTGCTAGATTCTACGTTGATATGCGCTTCGCAGCAGGCTGGAGCCCGGTTTTCCTCTCAGTGTGCAGTGAATGTCAGAGGGATGTGAAGAGAGTATTGCCTATTTGAATTCAATGGTCTCCTTCTACGGGATCTATTTCATAGGTTCTCTGTTATCGGTCGTAGAGATTCATCTCTTACCTCCCTTTTCAGATCGACGATATACTCTTATATACCATTACCTCTACTGATTCTCGTTTCAGTACTGGTTTGGCTTTCTACTACATGTAGATGAGTGTCCTGGGGTAAGTAAGTCTTATTTTTTGTGACACTCTAAGCTATGGTTGGGCACTTTTATATAAAGTTCTAAATATATGTGTTTAAACATTTATTTGCCTTGATTCAGGATGATCAATTTTCCTTATTTCAGACAGTCAGTTTCATTATTTGGGATAATGCATATGAATTAAGACATTTTTTCTTACCTTAAAAATTTACTTTTTTCCCTGTGGGCTGTTAGGCTCGCGGGGGCTGAAAATGCTTCATTTTATTGCGTCATTCTTGGCGCGGACTTTTTTGGCGCAAAAAATTTCTTTGTCAATTCTGGCGTCATACTTGTCGCCGGAAGTTGTTTGTGTTTGCGTCATTTTTTTGACGTTTTGCGCCAAAAATGTCGGCGTCACCGGATGTGGCGTCATTCTTGGCGCCAAAAGCATTTGGGCGCCAATAATGTGGGCGGCTTTTTTGGCGCCAAAAAATGTGGGCGTCATTTTTGTCTCACATTATTTAAGTCTCACTTTTCATTTGCTTCTGGTTGCTAGAGGCTTGATTTTCCCATTCCTGAAACTGCCTTTTAAGGATTTTTATAGATTTTGCTTTATATGTTGTTTTTTCTCTTACATATTGCAAGATGTCTCAGATTGACCCTGGATCAGAAGCTACTTCTGGAAAAACGCTGCCTGATGCTGGTTCCACCAAAGTTAAGTGTATCTGCTGTAAACTTGTGGTATCTGTCCCTCCGGCTGTAGTTTGTGATGAATGTCATGATAAGCTTGCTAATGCAGATAGTATTTCCATTAGTAATATACCATTACCTGTTGCTGTTCCATCAACATCTAATACTCAGGATGTTCCTGTTAATATAAGAGATTTTGTTTCTAAATCTATTAGGAAGGCTATGTCTGTTATTCCTCCTTCCAGTAAACGTAAAAGGTCTTTTAAAACTTCACATTTTTCAGATGAATTTTTAAATGAACATCATCATTCTGATTTGTCTGTTTCTGATGATGATTTTTCTGGTTCAGAGGATTCTGTCTCAGATATTGACACTGATAAATCTTCATATTTATTTAAAATTGAATTTATTCGTTCTTTACTTAAAGAAGTTTTAATCGCATTAGAGATGGAGGAATCTAGTCCTCTTGATACTAAATCTACTTAGCGTTTAAATTCGGTTTTTAAACCTACAGTTATTCCGGAAGTTTTTCCTGTCCCTGATGCTATTTCTGAAGTAATTTCTAGGGAATGGAATAATCTGGGTAATTAATTTACTCCTTCTAAAAGGTTTAAGAAATTGTATCCTGTGCCATCTGACAGATTAGAGTTTTGGGACAAAATCCCTAAAGTTGATGGGGCTATCTCTACTCTCGCTAAACGTACTACTATTCCTACGGCAGATAGTACTTCCTTTAAGGATCCTTTAGATAGGAAAATTGATTCATTTCTAAGGAAAGCTTATTTATGTTCAGGTAATCTTCTTAGGCCTGCTATTTCTTTGGCTGATGTTGCGGCAGCTTCCACTTTTTGGTTGAAGGCTTTGGCACAACAAGTGTCAGATCATAATACTCATAGCATTGTTAAACTTCTTCAACATGCTAATAACTTTATTTGTGATGCCATCTTTGATATCATTAGAGTTGATGTCAGGTATATGTCTTTAGCTATTTTAGCTAGAAGAGCTTTATGGCTTAAAACTTGGAATGCAGATATGTCTTCTAAGTCAACTTTGCTTTCCCTTTCTTTCCAAGGTAATAAATTGTTTGGTTCCCAGTTGGATTCTATTATTTCAACTGTTACTGGGGGGAAAGGAACTTTTTACCTCAGGATAAAAAATCTAAAGGTAAATATAGGGCTGCTAATCGTTTTCGTTCCTTTCGTCAGAATAAGGAACAGAAGCCTGATCCTTCCCCTAAAGGAACAGTTTCTGTTTGGAAACCATCTCCAGTCTGGAATAAATACAAGCCTTTTAGAAAGCAAAAGCCAGCTCCCAAGTCCACATGAAGGTGCGGCCCTCATTCCAGCACAGCTGGTAGGGGGCAGATTACGATTTTTCAAAGAAATTTGGATCAATTCGATTCACAGTCTTTGGATTCAGAACATTGTTTCACAAGGGTACAGAATAGGTTTCAAGGTAAGGCCTCCTGCAAGAAAGTTTTTTCTTTCTCGCATTCCAATAAATCCAGTGAAGGCTCAAGCATTTCTGAAATGTGTTTCAGATCTAGAGTTGGCTGGAGTAATTGTGCCAGTTCCAGTTCTGGAACAGGGTCTGGGGTTTTACTCCAATCTATTCATTGTACCAAAGAAGGAGAATTCCTTCAGACCAGTTCTGGATTTAAAAATATTGAATTGTTATGTAAGTATACCAACATTCAAAATGGTAACTATAAGGACTATTCTGCCTTTTGTTCAGCAAGGGCATTATATGTCCACAATAGATTTACAGGATGCATATCTGCATATTCCGATTCATCCAGATCACTATCAGTTTCTGAGATTCTCTTTTCTAGACAAGCATTTCCAATTTGTGGCTCTGCCATTCGGCCTAGCAACAGCTCCAAGGATTTTTTCAAAGGTTCTCGGTGCCCTGCTATCTGTAATCAGAGAACAGGGTATTGTGGTATTTCCTTATTTGGACGATATCTTGGTACTTGCTCAGTCTTCACATTTAGCAGAATTTCATACGAATCGACTTGTGTCATTTCTTCAAGAACATGGTTGGAGGATCAATTTACCAAAGAGTTCATTGATTCCTCAGACAAGGGTAACCTTTTTAGGTTTCCAAATAGATTCAGTGTCCATGACTTTGTCTCTGACGGACAAGAGATGTCTGAAATTGGTTTCAGCTTGTCGAAACCTTCAGTCTCAATCATTCCCTTCGGTAGCCTTATGCATGTAAATTCTAGGTCTTATGACTGCTGCATCGGACGCGATCCCCTTTGCTCGTTTTCACATGCAACCTCTTCAGCTTTGTATGCTGAACCAGTGGTGCAGGGATTATACAAAGATATCACAGTTAATATCTTTAAATCCGATTGTTCGACACTCTCTGACGTGGTGGACGGATCACCATCGTTTAGTTCAAGGGGCTTCTTTTGTTCTTCCAACCTGGACTGTGATCTCAACAGATGCGAGTCTGACAGGTTGGGGAGCTGTATGGGGGTCTCTGACAGCGCAGGGGGTTTGGGAATCTCAGGAGGCGAGATTACCCATCAACATTTTGGAACTCCGTGCGATTTTCAGAGCTCTTCAGTCGTGGCCTCTTCTAAAGAGAGAATTGTTCATTTGTTTTCAGACGGACAATGTCACATCCGTGGCATATGTCAATCATCAAGGGGGGACTCACAGTCCTCTGGCTATGAAAGAAGTATCTTGGATACTTGCTTGGGCGGAATCCAGCTCCTGTCTAATTTTTGCGGTTCACATCCCAGGTGTAGACAATTGGGAAGCGGATTATCTCAGTCGCCAGACGTTACATCCGGGCAAATGGTCTCTTCACCCAGAGGTGTTTCTTCAGATTGTTCAAATCTGGGGTCTTCCAGAAATAGATCTGATGGCTTCTCATCTAAACAAGAAACTTCCCAGGTATCTGTCCAGATCCAGGGATCCTCAGGCGGAGGCAGTGGATGCATTGTCACTTCCTTGGAAGTATCATCCTGCCTATATCTTTCCACCTCTGGTTCTTCTTCCAAGAGTGATCTCCAAGATTCTCAAAGAGCGTTCGTTTGTTCTGCTGGTGGCTCCAGCATGGCCTCACAGGTTTTGGTATGCGGATCTTGTTCGGATGGCTACTTGCCAACCTTGGACTCTTCCGTTAAGACCAGACCTTCTATCTCAAGGTCCTTTTTTCCATCAGGATCTCAAATCATTAAATTTGAAGGTATGGAGATTGAACGCTTGATTCTCAGTCATGGAGGTTTCTCTGACTCTGTAATTAATACTATGTTACAGGCTCGTAAATCTGTGTCTAGGAAGATATATTATCGAGTCTGGAAGACTTACATTTCTTGGTGCTCTTCTCATCAATTTTCCTGGCATTCTTTTAGAATTCCTAGAATTTTACAATTTCTTCAGGATGGTCTGGATAAAGGTTTGTCTGCAAGTTCTTTGAAAGGACAAATTTCTGCTCTTTCTGTGTTTCACAGAAAGATTGCTAATCTTCCTGATATTCATTGTTTTGTACAGGCTTTGGTTCGTATAAAACCTGTCATTAAGTCAATCTCTCCTCGGAGTTTGAATTTGGTTCTGGGGGCTTTACAAGCTCCTCCGTTTGAACCTATGCATTCTCTGGACATTAAATTACTTTCTTGGAAAGTTCTGTTCCTTTTGGCCATCTCTTCTGCTAGAAGAGTTTCAGAGTTATCTGCTCTTTCTTGTGAATCTCCTTTTCTGATTTTCCATCAGGATAAGGCGGTGTTGCGGACTTCATTTCAATTTTTACCTAAAGTTGTGAACTCTAACAACATTAGTAGAGAAATTGTGGTTCCTTCATTGTGTCCTAATCCTAAGAATTCTAAGGAAAGATCGTTGCATTCTTTGCATGTAGTTAGAGCTTTGAAATATTATGTTGAAGCTACTAAAGATTTCCGAAAGACTTCTAGTCTATTTGTTATCTTTTCCGGTTCCAGGAAAGGTCAGAAGGCCTCTGCCATTTCTTTGGCATCTTGGTTAAAATCTTTGATTCATCATGCTTATGTCGAGTCGGGTAAAACTCCGCCTCAAAAGATTACAGCTCATTCTACTAGGTCAGTTTCTACTTCCTGGGCGTTTAGGAATGAAGCTTCGGTTGATCAGATTTGCAAAGCAGCCACTTGGTCTTCTTTGCATACTTTTACTAAATTCTACCATTTTGATGTGTTTTCTTCTTCTGAAGCAGTTTTTAGTATAAAAGTACTTCAGGCAGCTGTTTCAGTTTGATTCTTCTGCTTATAATTTCAATTTTTTTTCATTATAAGATTAAAACTTTATTTTGGGGTGTGGATTATTTTTTCAGCAGAATTGGCTGTCTTTATTTTATCCCTCCCTCTCTAGTGACTCTTGCGTGGAAGTTCCACATCTTGGGTATTTATTATCCCATACGTCACTAGCTCATGGACTCTTGCTAATTACATGAAAGAAAACATAATTTATGTAAGAACTTACCTGATAAATTCATTTCTTTCATATTAGCAAGAGTCCATGAGGCCCACCCTTTTTTGTGGTGGTTATGATTTTTTTGTATAAAGCACAATTATTCCAATTCCTTATTTTTTATGCTTTCGCACTTTTTTCTTATCACCCCACTTCTTGGCTATTCGTTAAACTGATTTGTGGGTGTGGTGAGGGGTGTATTTATAGGCATTTTGAGGTTTGGGAAACTTTGCCCCTCCTGGTAGGAATGTATATCCCATACTTCACTAGCTCATGGACTCTTGCTAATATGAAAGAAATGAATTTATCAGGTATGTTCTTACATAAATTATGTTATCTCCTCTGAGGAACAAAATATGCCACAGTAGTGACATTGTCTGACTTGAGAATCAGAGACAAAGATCTAATTTGAGAAAAAAGGCAGAGTCTGAGAAGTAAGAAGATTGCACAAAGTGCAAAGAAATGTATTGGTAACCTTGCCGCCTGAGGAAACCAACTCTTTCGCTCTCCTCAAATCCCCGACTACCCCCGAACTTGAGAGATTGGCGTCAGTAGGCATGACAAATAAAAAAACACCTCCAGAAAACTGAACTGGAAATCAACCAGTAGGAAAGACATTTATTTGCGAAGAATCCAAAAGGATAACTAATAAAACAGATTGTAATCCCTGCACAAATAAAATAGCAAGTCAAATTGATAAGGCTGAAATAGCAAGTGCAAAAGGACATCTGAGATCTTAAAACATACAAAGGAAAAAGTCTGGGAACTAAAGTAAGTCCCAAAGAAAGAACCACAAACAGAAGACATTTGTCTAAAAGACAAATTAAGGAACTGGTGGTGGTACTTGAGGATAGGAATAGCAAAGAAAGCATCCATTGTGAACAAAAAAACATTCCCTGAAAAACTAAAGTAAAATAAACAGACTCTAAAGTAGGAACTTGTTGCTAAGTTTTGAGATCTAAAATAGGCCATAAAGGTCCCTGTTTTTTTTACGGACATTGGATTAAAATTCTTTACCCTATTCTAAAAATTGGAACCAACACTACCACCTTCTAGTTTCTAGGTCAAAGGCTGAGAACTCCTGACTATTCAGAATCTTTGAGGAAAAAAATCCATAAAAACTTAACTGAAGGAAATGTATGCCTGAAGTCCATACCGTAATGGTAGGAAAATATGATTAGAATCCAGATATTTTGTACATAATGCAAATAGGTCTTTTAAGAAAGTAATAATCTACTGTATACCAAAATAAAATCTGGATTGGAGCTACAAGTTATTTGAAAGAGGAAGAAGCTTTTTTCAATTGTTTTACCTTATTCCAAATAGCTCTAAACTTCCATGCAGCTCTGAAAAAAAATATTTTAGACTTCCTTAAGACACATTAGATATAATGGTATGTAACCAAAAATAAATAAATCCTTACCCAGAATAAGAGATAAAGTCTGTCATAAAGACCATGAGCCTGATGATCTAAAGTTCTCTGCTCAGACGAGATGATCTAAGAAGTCTCGTCAGTACGGCGAGATTCCTCAAAACATTTTAAAAACTAAAATTTTACCATGAGAGATGTTTATCTCACTATGCAGGGTTATCTATGTGAAGGAGACACTACTACAATACAATTAAAAATCCCAAAGTTTTTGTGTAGTTTCTCTCCATACTGACAAGTTCTTGATCATCAAGGTCCCCCCCATGTTTGTTGACCAAGAAATGAGCCCTAGAGCTCTGATTGTACCGCAAAAATCATATCTTGGCATTAATATTCACAATGACTAAAAATTTAGTTTTAGAAGATTCAAAGAGTTTGGAAAATCCTCAACTTCTGAAACTAGATCAGATAGATTTCCACATCAAAGTGAAAAGACTGTAATTACGCCAGCAATTATTATTATTATTATTATTTTATTATTATACTTTATTTATGAAGCGCCAACATATTCAGCACTGTACATGGGTACAATTCATTTAAATAAAACAATGGTATCAAACTTAGGTACAATTCATTTAAACAAAACAATGATATCAAACTTGTAAGAGTCAAGACAAAATTTTAAAAACACATACAGGAGGAATTGAGGGCCCTATTCCCATGGGAACTTACAATCTAGAAGGGTAGGAGGTTGAGAAACAGGAGGTGAGGACTGCAAGATTGAGGAAGATGTTAATGCAGAGTTAGATGAGGGAAATGTTAGGTAAGTGAAATTAATTTATTACTGAGTTGGGTGGTAGGCTTCTCTGAACAAAAAAGTCTTCAGGGAGCATTTAAAGGAAGATAGATTAGGGCAAATCCTGACAGCACGAGGGAGAGTGTTCCAAAGGGTAGGTGCTGCACGACAGAAGTCCTGCAGTCTAGCATGGGAAGAGGTTATAGTTGAAGATACAAGTAGCAGGTCATTGTTGGATCTTAGTGAGCAGGCTGGTATATACTTGTTAATTAGTGAGGATAGGTAGTGGGGAGCGGCGTTGGTGAGAGCTTTGTATGTAAGGGTGAGAATTTTTAATTTGATTCTGCTGTGAATGGGGAGACAATGAAGGGATTCGCAGAGAGGTGCAGCAGATACAGAGCGATAAGAAAGGTGGATTAGCCTGGCAGAGGCATTTAGGATGAATTAAAGTAGGGATAGGTGGGAAAGAGGAAGGCTAGTAAGTAGGTTATTACAGTAATCAAGTCAGGAAATAACAAGGGAATGGATTATTTGCTTTGTGATGTTAGTGCTCAGAAAAGGGCAAATCTTGGAAATATTGCGTAGGTGGTTGCAGCAGGATGAAGAAAGTGATTGGATGTGGGGGACAAAGGATAGATTTGAGTCAATTGTAACTCTGAGGCAACGAACTTGGGGAGATGGTAATGCCATCGACAGGGATAGAAAAGTCAGAAGTCGGCGTAGAGTTTGAGGGGGGGATTAGAAGGAGCTCAGTCTTGGACATGTTAATCTTTTTTTTTTTTTTTTTTTTTTTTTTAGCAAATTTTTATTGAAGTCATACACAGGTACAGAGGTACAGTATACAAAGAGTGTCCCAAAACAGTAACAGAAAATGCATATACAGTGTTATTAGATAGATGGACATTATATATCCATATGTTTCAAACATTATTATGAATTCGGGCATTCCATATTAAGACTTCAGTTTTGTAATAGAGGTAGTGAAATAACGAAAACAAAAGTGGTCCTCTCTGGGTTGTGTAGAAAATAATTTAGAGTATCTATTCAGGAGAAATTAAGGCCAGGGGGGAGTTAGCTTGATAGTTTTATGGGGGGGGGGGGGGATGCAGCGGGCGAGAGCCGCTCAAAATAGAGTAGGGAAAGAGGGATAGTTTAATAATATGAACCGGTTTTCTTAGGAAAAGTAATTGAGGGTAGATGTAACAACTGGAGATTGTCAACAGGGGGACCTAGTTCAGTAGAGTTGGCTATGTGGGGTCATGGGGGCCAAGGAGGAGTATATAGAGGTGGGAGTTTGATAACATGAGTGAGCTCTGCTCGGTATAAAATATCTAATAAAATATCTAGGTTAAGCCATACAGGGCGTAAGAGGGAGGAAATGCAACGCAGCAAGCTGCTGAGTAGAGCAATAATTCCTCAACGAGGGTGCCGAGTTATTCTAAAAACTTGCAAATACCTGATAGCGGGCTATGATTATAAAACATATTCTTAGGAGTAAAAACATAACTGAGAGGGGGTTTCTCTGGTAATGTAGAGCTAGCTTAACTTGGTATGTAGTAGCCGAAGGGTGAAGCCTAAGTATGGGTAAGAGATTGACCTGATGCGACTAGAGAGCGGGATAGGTACAGCACGCTAAAGATAGACTTATGGGAGCCAAAACAAAGGTCAAGTGAGTAACAAATACCATAGGCTAAAATTTGAGGTACTAGATGAGGATAACTTCCCAAGCTAATCAGAGGCTATATATATGTGAAATGAGTGGGACCTTGGGATAGAGTGTTATGCAATGGGTACTCTATGCAATACCTGTAAAAAAAAGAATAACAATATATATAACATTAAGCGTGTGAGTTAATCAACAAACCTGTTATGGAAACATATAAAGTAAACATAATAAAAGTGTCTATAGATCCTCATTAAGGGGAAAACCCCTAGGAAAAGAAGCATAAAGAGTACTGGGGTGAGAGTTATATAAAAATAAACAACAAGCAATGTGACATTTTAGATCAAAGCAAGAGTCTGCTATAAACCTATGCAGGGAGTATCTAAATGCAACACATTACAATGCAGAGTTTCTTAGGTATCTAGTTTCTGGAATTAAATCTATACTAAATGTTTGCTATGGGCTTCCGGTGAGGTTTTTTGTGGGCTAAACACCAGCACTATATGTTAAGTATATGCATAAGGTAGTGGCGTTTCAGAAATAAGGCTCTGTATAAACTGCACTAAGGAAACCAATAATCAAGCATCTTACAATATAGAACAGAGGTCGCCCGCTCTGTAGCCCCGCAAGTGACTCAAATAAAGGCTCTTGGAGGAGAGTAAATAACTGTGACATTGTTCCTTAGCTGTCCAACATGGGGTTGAAGATATAGGGGATTTAATAAAGCTAACAATACTACCATATGTAACCTACTGTCCAGACTCATATTTCGAACTGTTACGTTGTCATGAGAGGCTGTACAAACTTGTTGTGCCATTATGAGGAGGACAGGCAAAAGACGATCTTATGGTATCCAGACTAGAGGGTTCAGGACCCGCTATGGGGAAGTACGGCTCATCCGACACCAGTCCGTGTGCAGAGGCAATCATAGAGGCGTATATGCAAAATGGGCTCCATTCTCAAATGCCCAGGGAACTGAGGCAGACAGGAGCACGAAGAGGATCCACCCGGCGACTCCATCAGGACATGCAAAAGACAGTGCGCTCCAAAGTGCTGCAGGAGCTGACCCAGCTGTGACCCATTCCTCAATGACCGTGTCTCCAGGGGATCAGGCATCCGCTCGGCAGTATCGGGTAAGTCTGCTCTGGCTGGGTGGGTACCGGCTTCTTGTGGAGGCTGAGATAGGATCTTCACAGTATTCCTCGTGAGTCCCTTCAGACTATCAGCTCTGCCCCAACAGGGAAGGGAGTCTCTATGGACAACTCCTACTAAATGTTCCATCGTGGCGGGTAGGGTCTTACCCAAATTTAGAATTAAGTTTTCTTGCTCTGCACTGGGTCTCTCTAATCTCAGATCCATTCTGAGAGAGGCGAGATGGCTGTCCATTTTTAGAGCAAGTAGATGTAAGAGGGTTTGAATATCTTCCTCCATGGTGAAGTAGAGCAGTCGTGCTGGCTGTCTGTTATTAAATCGCTGAAGTTACTCCTCCCGGCTTCTCAGAGGTGCCCCTGGATACAAAATATAAGCTCTCTACCCGGGAAGCAAGGAACCGGTGGGGGGAAGATAATAGAAAAGTTATATAGGCCGCAGCCTGCCATCTGAGTCATCTTGGATCTCCGTTTGAGGGAAAGTAGATAAAAAAGTAATCGCTTGATCACGAATCCCTTCTTTGATAATAAAAAAGACAATAGTGCAAGATGTAGGTTGTAGATGATCCAAATATTTATCATTATCAGAGAGCAACTAAAAAACACGTCTAGACATGGCTGCGGCTGAGACACGCCCCCGGACATGTTAATCTTTAGGTGGTGAGCAATGTCAAAGCTTTTAATGTCAAAGCTTCATTCCTTACTTGTGGGGAATACTGAACCTGGCCACCAGGAGGAGGCAAAGACACCTCAGCAAAAGGCTTAAATACCTCCCCCACTTCACTCATCCCCCAGTCATTCTTTGCCTTTCGTCACAGGAGGTTGGCAGAGAAGTGTCAGAAGATACAGAGTAGTTCCTTATGGAGGGTATCTACCCTTCGGAATGGGACTGGAGTTTTAAGTAGTCTTGTCAGCCTCTCAGTGAGAGCATTGACGAATGTTAGAGTCTGGAGGTGCAGGGAGAGTCTTTCTGTGAAACTATCAAGACTCGTATTAACAGCTCCTTAAGCAATCAGTGTTGACAAGTTTCACTGCCTGCTTTTTTCACTCAAGTCCATGTCAGAAGCGATGCTACAAGACTGTCAAACTTGAGAGGCTGTGTTTCTGTTCCACGTCATAGATTCCGGTAAGATCGTTTAATTTTATCGTTACACTTATGATAACGCAAGAAGACCTTTTATCTGTATGGAATCAGGGGTTAATATCTCCGTAAGGGGATTATTGAACAGGGAGGATTAATTACATAATGTAAATATTGTGTTTATGCTGTGACGTGTCAGATGAGGCTCAGGCAGATGTTGGAACATACAGGTTTTAGTTTTATTTTGACTTAGCTGCGCAGCCTGTTAGGCTTGGCGCGCTTTTAGCTGCAGCAGGGGCGGTCCTGTGTGGAGCACCACGTGACCAAGTGTGGTCACACTGATCTTTTCTTCTTCCTGACCGTGCGGTTTACTGGAGACAAAGCGGTTTCTCTGTTGGGCCTGGGTCATAGGAGGTGGTGCGTGCCCCAGCCATTGGGGGTATAAAGGTGCCATTTTTCTTTTTCTATTATCCATTTATAAGCGCATGCTTTGGAGGACTCTAATACTTAGAGGGTACTTCCTCTTTACCGAAATCCAATGCCTGTCTATATTGTGAGGAGGCCATGGTATACCCCCGGCTCAATTATGTTCCACATGCCTTGATAAAGTAATTATATCAAAGAAAGCTAATATGTTTAGTACTACTGAACCATCCACCTCTGAGGAGTCTCCGTCCCGTGAGGAGCGCACCCTTAAAGTCATCTCCTAATACACATGCAGCTTCCTGTAGCACTCCTATTCCTCCATCTGGAGGGGCCCTTTTCCCGCCAGACTTTACTGAGCAGTTACAAATGGCAGTGTCTGCGGCCTTCAGTGCTTTACCTCACCCTGCTAAGTGCAAGCGAAAGGTCAAATATTGCTATCTTTCCAAGGGGTCATCTACTAGCTTATTGGATTTATCTAATACTTCAGAGGATGCTCTTTCTGGGTTGGAATCTGCTGCCTCTAAGCCTCCAGCTGCGGAGGAACCAGATTTTAGATTTAGAATCGAGCACTTACACTTTCTGTTAAAGAAGTTTTGGCTACTTTGGAGGTTCCTGAACCTAAGTTACCTGAGGAACCCTGTATTCCTAAATTAGATAAGGTCTACGAGGACAAGGTTATACCACAGACTTTCTCAGTTCCCGTTAAGATGGCGAACATTATTAAGAATAAATGGGAAAGACTTGGCTCTTCTTTTTCCCCTTCTTCTTTTAAGAAATTGTTCCCGGTTCCGGACTCTCAACTAGAGTTGTGGGGTTCCGTACCTAAGGTGGATAACGCTCTCTCCACTCTGGCTAAGCGCACTACTATCCCGCTTGAGGATAGTTTGACGTTCAAGGAGCCCATGGATAAGAAGCTGGAAACTCTATTTGGAAAGATGTTTCAGCATACGGGATATTTATTTCAACCGGCAGCGGCTGACGCTACGGTTGCTGGAGCAGCTACCTACTGGTGCGACACTTTATCTGAGTTGATTGAGGTGGAGGGTCCCCTTGACGAGATTCAGGAAAGAATCAAGGCCTTAAGGGTAACTAATTCTTTTATTTGTGATTCAAATATGCAGATTATTCACCTGAATGCCAAGGCTTCAGCTTTTTCTGTCCTAGCCCGTAGGGCACTCTGGCTGAAGTCTTCCATTTAAGGGAAAGATTGTTTCGGTCCAGGCCTGGACTCAATCATCTCCACGGTGTCTGGAGGCAAAGGTGCCTTTTTACCGCATGATAAGAAAAACAAGCCTAAGGGCCAAGGTCCTAATTTTCCTTCCTTTCGTTCAGAAAAATCCCAACATCAGCAAACCTCTGCAAAGCCCGAGCAGTCCAAGGGAACTTGGAAGCCGACTAAGTCCTGGAATAAATCCAAGCAGAACAAGAAGCCAGCTGAGTCAAAGTCGGCATGAAGGGGCGGCCCCCGATCTGGCTCTGGATCTGGTAGAGGGCAGACTGTCACTCTTTTCAGAAGCTTGGTTTGGGGACATACAAGACCCATGGGTCCTGGAGGTCATCGCTCAGGGGTACAGGATAGGTTTCAAGTCTCATCCTCCCAGGGGCAGATTCCTCTTATCAAACCTGTCTTTAAGGCCAGAAAAAAGAGAGACCTTTCTAGGGTGCGTGAGGGATCTCTCCTTCCTGGGGGTCATTGTACCTGTACCGCCAGCAGAGAGAGGTCTGGATTACTACTCAAACCTTTTTGTGGTCCCAAAGAAGGAGGGTACTTTTCGCCCGATTCTGGACCTAAAGTGTTTAAACAAATTCCTTTCTGTCCCCTCGTTCAAGATGGAGACAATAAGGTCCATTCTTCCCTTAGTTAAGGAAGGACAGTTCATGACCACAATAGACCTGAATGATGCCTACCTTCACGTCCCTATACAAAAGGAACACGTCAAGTTCCTAAGATTTGCATTCCTGGACCAGCACTACCAGTTTATTGCTCTTCCATTTGGTCTAGCTACTGCTCCAAGAGTTTTTACGAAGGTTCTAGGGGCTTTGCTCACAGTGGCCAGAACCGGAGGTATAGCAGTAGCTCCATACTTGGACGATATTCTGGTTCAAGCACCATCTTGTCGTCTGGCAGAAGACCATTCAAAATCTCTTCTGTTTCTTCTTCAATCTCATGGATGGAAGTTAAACTTAGAAAAGAGTTCTCTTATTCCCAGTACCAGGGTAGAATTCCTTGGTACTGTAATAGATTCCATATCCATGAGGATATTTCTTACAGACCAGAGACGTTACAAGCAAGCATCCAATTGACTTGCCCTCCAGACCTCCTTAAGGACCTCTGTGGCTCAGTGTATGGAGGTAATTGGTCTCATGGTGTCCTGCATGGACATCATTCCTTTTGCCAGATTCCATCTCAGACCTCTTCAGCTGTGCATGCTGAGACAGTGGAACGGCGATCATTTGGATCTGTCTCAACAGATTTCTCTGTACAACCAGTCGAGAGAACCGCTCTCCTGGTAGCTCTGTCCAGATCACCTGTCCCAAGGGACATCCTTCTTGAGACCATCCTGGGAGATTCTAACTATGGACGTGAGTCTGACAGGATGGGGAGCTGTTTGGGGTGCCAGGAAGGCACAGGGCTTGTGGACTAAAGAGGAATCTATCCTTCCGATCAACATTTTGGAACTTAGAGCGATTTTCAATGCTCTGAAGACTTTAATATAATGTTTTTTTTATTGTTATTAAAGGTCAAAAAAAAGAATATACAGAAATAAGAAAGAAAAGGAAAAGACAAAAAATTACATAATCAATGGTACACTTATGTCATTTGGAACCAGAAAACATGAAGCAGACATACAGATAAGATATACATGAAAATAAAATCATAACCTTTTCAAATATTAGATATTTAACTTTTCTTCCTTTATCACAATAGTCATTAACACGGGATTTACCCTAACTTCATTATTATAAGCCTTAAAAAACAAAGAAAAAAAAACAAAAAAAAAAGACAAATCTTTACAGTAATAAATGATAAATTCGGGTAGTCCAGTGTAAATTTTAAGTAATTTCAACCTTTAAATTATTGAGAAAGGTGGAGCCACCTACAAATTAATTGTCAAATTCCTGACCGGCTTCAAGGAATCAGGAAAAATTTAAAAGCTAAAAACTTTTCCTTGAAATGCTCTGAAGACTTGGCCTCTTCTGGGTTCGGCCCAGTTTATCAGATTCCAATCGGACAACATAACCTCGGTGGCTTACATCAACCATCAGGGAGAAATGGAGGAGCTCCCTAGCAATGAGGGAAGTATCTCCAATTCTGGAATGGGTGGAGGCCCACAACTGCTTGCTGTCAGCGATCCACATTCCTGGTGTGGACAACTGGGAAGCGGGGAAATGGTCTCTCCATCCCGAGGTGTTTGCGAAGATTTGCAACAGATGGAGGATGCCGGAGATAGATCTGATGGCATCCCGGCTCAATTCCAGCCTACCCAGATATGGGTCGTGGTCCAGGGATCCTCAGGCGGCGCTAATAGATGCATTAGCAGTACCCTGGAGGTTCAGTCTGATCTACATTTTTCCGCCGTTGCCTCTTCTCCCTGGTGTAGTGGCCCTCATCATACAGGAGCAAGCATCAGTGATTCTAATTGCTCCATCATGGCCGCAGAGGATGTGGTTCTAGGATCTGGTGGGGATGTCCTCATCTCCTCAATGGAGGTTACCTTGTTGCAGGCATCTGCTGGGGCAAGGTCCTTTTGCTCATCAAAATCTAGATTCTCTGAGGCTGACTGCGTGGAGATTGAACACTTAGTCCTAGCCAAGAGAGGTTTCTCGGAGAGAGTTATTGATACTCTCATTCAAGCTCCTAAGCCGGTTACTCGTCACATCTATCATAAGGTGTGGAGGACCTACTTATTCTGGTGTGAAGAGCGGGTTTACAGAATTCTTTCCTTTCTCCAGGATGGTCTGGAGAAGGGCCTTTCTGCTAGCTTCCTTTAAGGGACAAATTTTGACCCTATTTGTTTTACTGCACAAGAGGCTTGCTGAGCTTCCAGATGTCCAGTTTTTTATTCAGGCTCTGACTAGAATCAGACCTGTGTTTATATCTAGTGCTCCTCTTTGGAGTTTAAATCTTGTTCTTAAGGTTTTGCAGAGGGCTCCGTTTGAGCCTATTAATGCAGTTGGCATTAAATTACTGTCTTGGAAGGTTCTTTTTCTACTGGCTATTGCCTCGGCGCGCATCTGAGTATCTGAGATGGCTGCCTTGCAATGTGAGCCGCCTTACCTAGTATTCCATGCTGATAAGGCTGTTCTTCGTACATTTTGGTCCGCCCAACAGAGACTACGGGCGGGGTCCGTGGACTCTCCTCATATTAAGAAGGATAACATAAAAATTATGCTTACCAGATAATTTCCTTTCCTTCTGTATGAGGAGAGTCCATAGCCCCCGCCCGTAGTCTCCGTTGGGCGGACCAAAATTGTTGTTTGTTCTTCTGGCAACATTTATACCCTGATATTTCTTCTACTGTTCCTTGTTCCCTCGGCAGAATGACTGCGGGATAAGGGAAGTGGGGGAGGTATTTAAGCCTTTTGCTGGGATGTCTTTTCCTCCCCCTGGTGGCCAGGTTCAGTATTTCCCACAAGTAAGGAATGAAGCCATGGACTCTCCTCATACAGAAGGAAAGGAAATTATCTGGTAAGCATAATTTATGTTTTCATAAGAAAGAATCCGTCAAAAGGAATAGTAAATCATTTGGATAAAGTGGCAATTGACATGTCCATTATGTAAAAAATTCCCCAAAGCTTTACAAAAGAAGCTGATAAAGGAAACCTCTTTACTTTACTCAGTTTTCTGAGTTTTTAAAGTCCTGGCAAGACCTATTTCTATGGAAAAAAATATTGAAATGCACTCAAAGAAAAGGAATTGCAACTAGAGGTTTAGCAAAGGTAGAATAATAATATCCATTTAAAATGTATGATAGAGTGTTCTTCTGCTGGATTAGAGTCTTTGGCACTTAAAATACAAAAAAACTCTCTTAGCAAATACCAAGCATGAAGATAAAGACAATTTCTTTCATACAGGTGGTGAGAGTTAATGATCCATTACTCCTGGGAATTACTCTTCTTTACCACTAGGAGGGGGCAAAGATTCCCAAACCCCAAGAGCTCTATAAAGATGTGCATTTGATTCTTCAGAGAGAGTGGTTCTCAGTTTATGTTGAGACCCGGGCCCCCCCTCCCATAACCTCTGCTGATATGTTTCATTACTGGTTTGGCTGTCTACTGGTTGTTTGCTGATGGATGAATTTCTATTGGTATGTACACTTTTTTTTAACATTTAGACACACTATAGCCTTATTATGGGTACTTATAGTGTGTGTATGTATGTGTATATATATATATATATATATATATATACAGAATCTTTACATTATTCCCCTTGCTGTTTGTGCGTGTCAGGTTTTTTTTTTTTTGCGTGCTTAGTTTAAATTTTGTGCGTCTGTTTCGTGTTTACCCACGTTGGGTTATCGCACATCTACATTGTTCTGTTTTTCTTTTTGGGGGGGTACTTCAGCTAGATTACACATGTCGAGTTATCACACGTAGGTCATCGCGCATGTCAGGTTTTTCACCTGCATTATCTCTGTCTGCTGTGGGTTATCTAGTACTCGGCTGTAAAGTTACCTTACCTCTGCTTTGTTTTTCAGTTCGGATTAGCACACATTGTATCTGTAAATTTTTTAAAGCTTCTTTAAGAGGGGGTAAGTTACCATTTCTGAAGAGCTTTTTTAGGGGTTATAGTTTTTTTTTATTGCGTTGCTTTGTTAAATGCTATAATTGAGGTATCTGATTCTGTCCCTTAATCTACCCTAGAAGCTGAGTCTCCTGTACACATTCCAACAATAATAAAGTGTGTTTATTGTAAAAAAAAAAAAAAAAGAGAAAAAACAGGTTTTCCTCCAGTTTATTTATGTGTCTTATGTTTGCCTATGTTATTGCAATCAGACCAATCTAATGCTGCTTCTTTGGCTATTACTGCTGATTCTGTTTGTTCTTTACAGGAGAATGCTTCTGATTCACCCAGTGTGAAAAGTTTCATTAAAACTGCTGTTTCTGAAACGTTGCCTGCTCTCCCACCTTTAAATAAGCGTTAAAGGTCAGTTCAGATTTTACCTTCTACTAGTACTATGTCCTCTGAAGTCAGTGATACTGTTGTGTCTTCAGAAGGTGAGGTTTCCTCTGGTAATGATGAGTCTTCCTTTGATGTTGAACCTGATACTTCCTATTGAACACATTTGTTCTAAGGAAGTTTTAATTATTTTAGGGGTTAAGAATTCTAAAATTTCTGAGGATAAGCCTTGTAATCATCTAAATTGAGTGTTTAAAACTGTTTCTACGCTTCCTGAATTTTTTTCTATAGCTGATTCTGTCTTTGATAAGTCTTTTAATCCCTCTTCAAAGTTTAAAAAGTTATATCCCTTACTTGCTCCCAATGTTAAATTATGGGAAACTGTTCCCAAGGTTGATGGTGTTATTTCACTCTAGCTAAATGTACTACTATTCCTTTGGAAGACATTACTTCTTTTAACCCTTTGAGTGCTAATGACGGCTCTGAGCTGTCACAGAGTTTCTCACTCTGGTGCTAATGACGGCTCAGAGCCGTCATGAGCACTCTCCCACCTTGAGGGAGATCTGGGGGCTCCTTACTGCTCCTACCCCGGCGATCTTGCCTGTAGAGTGACAGGCATCGCCGGGGCTTCACATGATGCGCAGTGACGTCACGCGCAATTACGTGATGACGTCACCGCACAACTTTATTTATACTTAACAATGTTAAGTATAGTTGGAGGGGGCATGCTGCTTAGAAGCCTGTATCTCAGGCATCTAAGCAGCTACAGACCCCCAAGACCCATGGTTGGAAAGGTAATCGATTAACCTTTCCAACAGTGTAAGTCTTGAAGAAGAAAAAAAAAGTTTAAAAAAATGTTTTCGAAAATAAAAAAAATAAAAAAAAATATTAGCAGCCAAAGGGTTAAAGTCCTTTTAGATTAGAGTCTTTTCATAGAAGGGGCTTTTTACAAGGATGGTATTTGCTTAGGCCTGCTATTTATATTGCTGATGTAGCTGCTGCTTTATCCTTACTGGTTATATAATCTTTTGAGAGCAGTGTTCTATTAGATTTGTTCATAGACCCCAATTCTTTTATTTGTGTTGTTGTATTTGATATTATGAAGATCAATAGCAAAAGCCTTGGCAGTCCTTTCTAGGAGAGCTGTGTGACTTAATCCTGGTCTGCGGACATGGTGTCAAATTTCAGATTATTGTCTGTTTCTTTTAAGGGAAAGAAACTATTTGGTTCTGATTTAGATTCTATATCTACTATTACTAGTGGTGAGGGAGTTTTTCTTCCTGAAGACATGAAGTCTAGAGGGAGATCCAACACATCTAATCGCTTTTGTTCCTTTCGTCAGAATAAGGAACAAAAGGTTGATTCCTCTGCTCAGAAGCAAGGCATCTGGAACAGGTCAAAGCATTCCAACAAATCTATCCCTACTACCAAATCTGCATGAAGGTGCGGCTACCAATCAAGAGGATCTGGTATGGGGCAGGTTAAACCTATTTCCGGAGGCTTGGTTTCAGATCTCTGGGTTCTGAATATAGTTTTCTAGGGTTATCGGATAGGTGTCAGAAAAAGACCTCCTTGAGGAAGGTTTTTTTCTGGCCAATTTTCCAAGGAATCCTGTAAAGGTTTTTTCCAGTCAGTTTCAGATCTGGAAACTATGGGAGTGATTGTTCTGGTTCCTTTACAGGATTAGGGAATGGGATTTTATTCAAATTTCTTCATTGTTCAAAAAATAAAGGTACTTTCAGACCAGTCCTGGATTTGAAAGCTTTAAACAAATTTGTAAGAATTCCTTCTTTCAAAATGGAAACTATTTAAACTATTCTGCCATTTGTTCAGCAAGGTCATTTTATGACCACAATAGATTTAAAGGATACTTATCTTTATGTTCCAGTACCCAGGAAACATTACCGGTTTCTGAGGTGTGCCTTTCTAGACCAGCATTTTCAGTTTGTTGCTCTACCATTTGACCTGGCTACAGCTCCAAGAATATTCACAACGGTTCTGGGTGCCCTATTGTATGTGATCAGAACTCAGCATATTGCAGTGTTTCCTTTAGCAGAATCTCACATCAACCAACTGTTGGTGTTTGTTCAACAAAATGGTTGAAGGATCACTTTTCCAGAGTTCTTTAATTCCTCAAACAAAGGTAACTTTTTGAGGAATTCAAATAGATCTGGTCTTCATGAGTCTTTCTCAAACAAAGTAGAGAAGGTTAAAATTGGTGTCCGCTTGTTTGAACTTTCAGTCTTTCTCTCTCCCCTCATTTTCTCTTTATATGGAAGTTCTAGGCCTTATGATTACAGCTTCAGATGCAATTCCGTTTGTTTTCTCATGAGAATTCATCAGCTTTGTATGCTTCACCAATGGTGCAGGGATCATACTCAGCTGTCTCAAAGGATATTTTGGGATACCAGTACAAGTCAGTCTGTGTCTTGGTGGCTGGATCATCTATCTATCTATTGGGTTCTTGTAAAGCACGGCTATTCTTCCGTAAGGGTCTCAAGGCGCTGAGGGTTGCAGTTCAGTCGAAGAGCCAGGTCTTGAGGTCCTTTCTGAACTTAGTTAGGGCGGTAGCTTGTCTGAGGTGCAGCAGGAGGGTGTTCCAAGTCTTGGCTGCCAGGTGAGAGAAGGATCTGCCTCCCGCTGTGGTTTTCCTGATGCGGGGGATGACTGTGGGGGTGTAGAAGGTAACGCGGTGATTCAAGTATTCGGGACCGATGTTGTGGAGGGCCTTGAATGCGTG
The DNA here is from genome assembly GCF_027579735.1 of Bombina bombina. Lineage (NCBI taxonomy): Eukaryota > Metazoa > Chordata > Amphibia > Anura > Bombinatoridae > Bombina > Bombina bombina. The sequence continues at coordinate 875,897,480 of NC_069503.1, read as the reverse complement.
GGTGAGAAGCTTGAAGGTTATTCTTTTGTTGATGGGGAGCCAGTGCAGGTCCCGCAGGTGTTTGGTGATGTGGCAATGACGAGGGATGTCGAGGATTAGTCTGGCCGAGGCGTTCTGGATGCGCTGTAGTCTCTTTTGCAGCTTGATGGTGGTGCCGGCGTAAAGTGCGTTACCATAGTCCAGTCGGATGGTGACGAGGGCGTGAGTGACAGTCTTCCTGGTCTCGGTTGCAATCCATTTGAAGATCTTTCTCAGCAGGTGAAGTGTGTGGAAGCATGCAGAAGAGACGGCGTTGATTTTCCGGTCCATGGAGAGCGATGAGTCCAGGATGACGCCTAGATTTCGTGCATGGTCGGTGAGGGTTGGAGGGTGTCCGAGGGCTGTGGGCCACCAGGGGTTATTCCAAGCGGATGTGGTGGGACCGAGGAGGAGGACTTCGGTATTGTTTGCGTTCAGCTTTAGGCAGTTGTAGCTCATCCAGGTGGCGACTGCTGTCAGCCCTTCGTGGACGTTTCTCTTGGCGGTGGTGGGGTCACTGGTGAGTGAGATGATTAGCTGGGTGCCATGTTGGGACTGAGGGTGGTGTTGGGACTGACCTGGATCTTGAAGTGTAGGGGTTCCAAGCCTGGTGAGTGGTAGTCGGAGCTGGTTGTGACATGGAGGGAGTGTTTGTGGACGATGGCGATGCCTCCTCCCGGTCGGTTGCTGCGGTCCTTGTGCGAGATCTTGTATCCGTTGGTGATGGCGATGTCAGGCATTGATGTGGGGTTCAGCCAGGTTTCGGTGAGGAAGGCAACATCTGGGGAGGTGGAGTTGAGCAGTTTCCAGATTTGAACGGCGTGCTTGCGGACGCAGCAGGTGGCGACTGCTGTCAGCGCTTCGTGGACATTTCTCTTGGCGGTGGTGGGGTCACTGGTGAGTGAGATGATTAGCTGGGTGTCGTCTGCGTAGGAGACGATGTTGAGGTTGTGTCATCGGGCGATGGCGGCGAGAGGGGCCATGTAGATGTTGAATAGGGTGGGGCTCAACGAAGAGCCTTGGGGTACACCGCAGCTGATTTCTGTGGGCTTGGAGGTGAAGGGTGGGAGTCTAACTTTCTGGGTTCTGCCGGTGAGGAAGTAGGTGATCCATTCCAGGGCTTTGTCGTGTATGCCGGCATTGTGTAGTCGGTTGCGGAGGGTGGGGTGGGAGACAGTGTCGAATGCTGCTGAGAGGTCTAGGAGAATGAGGGCGGCGGTCTCTCTTCGGTCGAGTAGGACAAGGATGTCGTCTTTGGCGGCGAGGAGGACGGTCTCGGTGCTGTGGTTGCTCCTGAAACCGGATTTGGAGGGGTCCAGGGTGTGGTTGGCCTCGATGTAGTCAACGAGTTGCGCGTTGATGGACTTCTCGATGACTTTGGCCGAGAGGAGCAGAGAGATTGGGCGGTAGTTCTTCGGATCATTGGGGTCAGCCGTTGGTTTCTTTCAGTAGGGGCTTTAATTCTGCGTGCTTCCAATCATCCGGGAAGGTGCCGGTTTCGATGGAGCAGTTGATGGTGCTGCAGAGCTCGGAGGCGATGGTGTCACCCGCTTTGTTGAAAATGTGATGCTGGCATGGGTCCGAGGGTGCTCCAGAGTGGATCGATCTCATGATTCTGATGGTGTCCTCTGTGGTGAGGGGGCTCCAGATGGTCCGTGGGGGGTAGGCGGTGGTGTATTTGGGTGAGGTATCGGTGGGAGTTGGTGTGTAGGCGGTGGTGGGTGAGTTCTGGGGCGCGAAGCTGTCATAGATGTCGACGATCTTGTGGTGGAATTACATTTTGAGGTTATCGCAGAGGTCCTGGGAGGGTGGGATGTCGTTGGTGTCGCTGTTGGGATTGGAGAATTCCTTGATGACTGTGAATAGCTTCTTGCTGTTGTGGACCTTGGCATTGATTCTATCTTGGATGGCTGTCTTCTTGGTGGTTTTGATGAGGTGGTGGTGGGTAATGATGGCTTCTTTGTAGGCTGTTTTATTTGAAGGGGTCTTGCTGGATCTCCAGGTCCTTTCCAATCGCCTGAAGTGGTGTTTGGAGTGCTGGAGGGCAGGGGTGAACCAACTAGCCTTGTTGGTGGGCTGGTGGTTGGACGGTTTCTTGAGAGGCGCGAGGGTGTTGGCGCAGTCTGTGAGCCAGTGGTGGAGGTTGCGAGCGGAGGAGTTGGCATCTGTGGAGGTAGCTGGGGGGCACTTGTTCAGGGTGGAGTGCAGTTGGTCTTCGGTGCTGTTGTTCCAGTTTTTGCAGGGGTGGGTGGTGCTGCCGGAGGTGTGTGGTGGGTTTGTCGAAGGAAAAGTGTATGCAATGGTGGTCGGTCCAATGGAGTTTGGTGATGTGGTTGACTGAGATGTGGTTGCCTGCACAGAAGATAGGGTTGAGGGTGTGTCCGGCTAAGTGGGTTGGGGAGTTGACGAGTTACTTTAGTCCAATGGTTCCAAGGTTTTCTAAGAGGTTGGTGGTGTTGTGGTCGTTGGGGTTGTCTAGGTGGAGGTTGAGGTCACCGAGGAGGATGTAGTCTGTTGAGGGGAGGGCATGTGGTGGGATGAGGTCTGTGATGGAGTCGCAGAAGGCAGGATGAGGTCCGGGAGATCTGTAGATGAGGGTGCCACGGAGGGTGGTGTTGGGACTGACCTGGATCTTGAAGTGTAGGTGTTCCAAGCCTGGTGAGTGGTAGTCGGAGCTGGTTGTGACATGGAGGAAGTGTTTGTGGACGATGGTCCTTGTGCGAGATCTTGTATCCGTCGGGGATGGCGATGTCAGGCATTGATGTGGGCTTCAGCCAGGTTTCGGTGAGGAAGGCAACATCTGGGGAGGTGGAGTTGAGCAGGTTCCAGATTTGGACGGCGTGCTTGCAGACGGAGCGGGTGTTGAGGAGGATGCAGTTGAGGTGGTTGCGGTTGTTTTTGCGTGAGGTGACTGGCAGGTTAGTGGTTCGGAGGGAGGAGAAGGCGCGTGAGGTGACTGGCAGGTTAGTGGTTCGGAGGGAGGAGAAGGCGCAGTTGCGGCAGGTGAAGGGTCCTATGGTGTTCGTCGGGGAATGCGAGGTGGCAGGCAGATGATCTACCGGTGTTGAGATGGAGGAGGGTGCTGTCTTCATAGTGGCGGTGGTTGTAGGAGCCAGGGTTAGTGACACTAAACGCAGTCCAGGAGCTGACGGGCTTGCCTTTGGAGTGCGGTTGCACAGCAACCTCCATTAAATAGGTGCTGGGAGGCGGGGGGCAGGGCAGTGGCTGTAGAAAGAAAGTTAACAAAAAAAGTTACCTGTGCTGTGCTGGGAGGAGGGGGGCAGGGCTGTGGCATGGGAGAGACAAGCAGGAAGGAGAGCAGGCTGGAAGGAGCTGCAGTCTCCATCAGTTCATTATTCAGGGAGCTTCCTTTGCTTGTCCTACCTGGACTGTAATCACTACAGATGCAAGTCTTTCAGCTGTTTGGGGGTCTCTGAGAGCACAGGGAGTTTGGGATCCTTGGGAGGCGAGGTTGCCAATAAATATTCTAGAACGCCATGCTATTTTCAGGGCTCTCCGGTATTTGGCCCCTGTTAAAAAGGGAGTCTCATCTCTTTTTCCAAACGGACACTGTCACTGCATTGGCCTATGCCAACCATCAGGGGGGAACTCACAGGTCCCTAGCCATGAGGGAGTTATCTGGAATACTCTCATGGGCGGAAATCAATTCCTGTCTAATCTCTGTGATTCATATTCCAGAAGTGATCAACTGGGAAGCAGACTTTCTCAGTCGCCAATCTCTACATCCAGGGGAATTGTCTGTATACTAGGATGTGTTTAATCAGATTGTGGGGTTTTGGGGTCTCCCAGAGATAGAACTGATGGCTTCTCGTTTTAACAACAAACTTCCCAGGTACTTTGCGAGGTCCAGGGACCCTCAAGCAAAGTTTGTGGATGCTCTAGTTGCAATATGCCACTAGGCCAAGATGCATAAATCCAACCCTTTCTGTAGAAAGAGGAAGTATGTAATCAACTGTAACTTAAAGTAAGGCAGTATTATAAATCCAGGACTTATGGAATAAAGTAGGGGAGAGCACATAAATATTAACATAGTAAAATATAAATAAATATAAATTCCCTAGATTCAATAACTAAGGAAAAAAATAACCCCTTTAGAATCTCATCTTTTAATAATAGTGTAGCTAAGCAGATAAAGATGGCCGCAGCTATGAGATGAAGAAGCAGGAAGAGAGGAAATTAGCACAGAGGAAAAAAATGAAATGTTAAAGTTCTGAAACATTGCACTATTTCCCCATATTTAACCTAAGAAAACTGGGCTTAATACCCAGATAAAAAATAGTGTGGCTCTGAACACGAACCTAGGATAGAAATAAACTCAGCCCACTACTAGGAGTAACGGAATAAAAGTAATAATGCGGGCGCTGTAAGAAAATCTGTAGTAATAATGGTCTTTGGTTAATGTATTCATATATGTTACCTTAATAAGATGTACGTGAAGGTGTACCTACTAATAGCCTGTGAGCGTACATACCACTTACCTAAGTAGCACCGACTAATGCTTGGAGCATAGAGCCCATCCAGTGCTGTGCAGATAACAACAGAGGATTTCTGACAGGAGTATGACGATCAAACAGGGAGAGGCTATGGGACAAGTCTCCATGACACCTGTGGTAAGCTGACCCATCAGGAGGAGGCTAAGGGAGAAGTTTCCAAGACACCTGCGGCAGATTTGTGACTATCTCGCAAAGGCTGTTATTCTGTGACTGCCCAGTGTTCCGTGTTTTCCTCTCTTCTGTTCCTGGTACTGTGAGGAGAAATTGGGTCTCACATAGATCTGAGAACCCCATTTCAATGAAGAATTTGCAGCACCTCTATTCTTCACCTTCCTCCTGTTTGAGGCAAAGATTAAGACTTGGAACCCAGAGAGGTGAGACTGATTATAAGCTTTTGAAATAATGGAAATCTTTGCCTACCCCTAATGGCCAGCAGGTGAATCCATGGCTTATGGACTCTGTCCTCTCTGGTCTGCCCAGCTGCCGCCTAGCTTCTTTACAATCCATAATGAATGCCTCTGCCACACTCATCTTCCTTACACGTCACTCTTCATCTGCTGCACCTCTCTGCCAATCCCTTCACTGGCTTCCTCTTGTCTCCAGGATTAAACACAAAATTCTCACTCTGACCTACAAAGCCCTCAACTGTACTACTCCCCCCTATATCTCAGACCTTGTCTCCAGATACTCTCCCTCCCGTCCCCTTCGCTCTGTTCATGACCTCCTACTCTCCTCCTTTCTTTTTGCCTCCTCACACTCCCGTTTGCAGGACTTCTCCAGACTGGCTCCCATCCTGTGGAACTCTCTGCCTCGCTCTACAAGACTCTCCCCTAGTTTTGAAAGCTTTAAGCGCTCCCTAAAGACTCTACTGTTCAGGGATGCATACAACCTACACTAACCTTTTCTTTATACCAATTTCTCTCCTCTACTGCTATCCCTTTGAACCCCCTTAGCATGTAAGCCTAAAAGCCCAGCTGTTTGTAGATCACCTTCTTAAGAGCTGACTACAACAGTGCGTCTCTTGGCATGGCCCTCTACCCGTTTGATCCTTATAAATGTTTTGTTGTATTCCGCCTATGTTTATAGCACTGCGGAATCTGTTGGCGCTCTACAAATAACCGATAATAATAATGGACTCTCACCACCTTATGATAGAAATAGTGTGTGTGTGTAATCTTGCTCGAGTCTAGACAACTGTGCCTAGTATATTAAATTTATTTTCACTAACATAACTTGCAGTGGCTCAGTCAATGGACATATTTATTCTCAAACAAGATTATATTTAAAATTTGACCTGAGTGTAGGGGTAGAGACCCATCAAACTGTTTTTTTCATTTATGCATATTATATATCCACAATTACAAAAAAGGTAGAAAATGCTTTTAGTAAAAGTTATTACTGTTTCAGTGTGATACACACATATTCTACATGTAAACAGAGCATCAGGATTTAAACACCATGCCTGCTCAGAGAGCTGGGGAGGGGGGTGTATTGTGTCAGTGAAGACTTAGTTTGTGTCATAAAAGCTACCACTGACTCTCTGAGAATGTGGGTTTTTGAATGCTGGTGCATGTTGCACTCAAAGCATATGTGTGTATGCCGCTAAAAAAAATATTCACTTTTACTAGAAGCATTTTTGGTAATGGAAGTATATTACATAAATAGTTTCACTCAAAATTGAAATGCAGCCATGCTCATTTCAATGTTACCCTTTCTATCCATTTAAACACTGCATTGCAAAAAATTATTATAAAAATAAACATTTTTAAAATCAATTCAATCTCGGCTAGATTACAAGTGTTGCGGTACGGCTTTTAGTGCTGAAAAAATGGCCATTACAGCATAATGGCCATGAAAGCTTATTGCGAGTCGTGTGGGTATAGATATGCTGCAAGCATTTTAGCCTGTAACGCAACGTCCATTCCGCACTCAAAAAAATTGCGTTTTTGTGTGGGATTTTCATAGCGCCGGTATTACAGGTTGTGAGGTCCGGCTAAAATGCTTGCGTTACAGCCTGTACAGACACAATACATACCGCCATCCGTTACAAAGTAAACTAACACCCATTGCCCTAAGTTAAATGGCTCTTTTACCTGTAAAAAAATACAAAGTCCCCCCAACAGTAAAACCTACCACCCAACCAACCCCCCAAAATAAAAAACCTAACTCTAAAAAAAAAAACTAAGCTACCCATTGCCCCCAATGGGGCATTTGTATGGGCATTGACCTTAAAGGGGCATTTAGCTCTTTTACAAAAGCCCAAAGCCCTAATCTAAAAAAAATAAAAAAAAAAAAACACCCAAAAAAATGGGAAAAAAATAACACTAACCCCAGAATATCTACTCACGGTTCCTAAAGTCCAGACATCCATCTTCATCCAGGCGGGGAGAAGTCTTTATTCAGGCGGCGACACCTTCATCCATCTCGGGAACGTCTTCTATCTTCATCCTGACGGCACGGATACGGTCACCGCCCTTACACTGAAGTTGAATGCAAGGAAGCCAATCCCATCCTGCGCGGAGCGTCCTCTTCATACGGTCACCGCCTTACACTGATGCTGAATGCAAGTTAGCTGTTTCAAAATAGTGAACCTTGCATTTCTATTGGCTGATTTGATTCTTCAAATTCAAATCAGCCAATAGGATGAGAGCTTCTGAAATCCTATTGGCTGTTCAAAACAGCCAATAGGTTGAGAGCTACTGAACTTTTAACTTGGGGCAATGCCCTACAAAAGGCCCTTTTAAGGGCTATTGGTAGTTTATTGTAAGCTAGGGGGTGTTTTTTATTTTGGGGGGGGGGCTTTTTATTTTTATAGGGCTATTAGATTAGGTGTAATTGTTTTTATTTTTTATAATTTTGTTTATTAATTTTTTGTAAGCTTAGTGTTTTTTATTTTTCGTAATTTAGTGTTTGTTATTGTTTGTAATTTTAGATTTTTTTATTTTTTTTCGTAGTGTTAGGTTTTTTTTAAATTTGTAGTTTAAAACTTTAAGTGGTAGTATTTTTTTACTTTATTAGAATAGTTATGTTAGGTTAATTTATAGTTTAATGTTAGGTTTATTTTTATTTCACAGGTAAGTTTTCATTTATTTAAATATAGTTATATTGTAATTTTAATTTAAAGTTAGGGGGTGTTAGATTTCGGGGATAGTTTTATTTTAGTGTTTTGCGAAGTGGGGGCGGCGGTTTAGGAGTTTATAGGTTTATTTAGTGGCGGCAATGTGGAAAGCCGGAGGTTTAGGGGTTAATAGGTTTATTTAGTGTCAGCGATGTGGGAGGCTGGAGGTTTAGGGGTTAATAGGTTTATTTTGTGGCGGTGATGGGGGAGGCCAGAGGTTTAGGGGTTAATAGGTTTATTTTGTGGCGGCAATGTGGGAGGCCGGAGGTTTAGGGGTTAATAACTTTATTATAGTGTCAGCGATGTCGGTGAGCGGCGGATTAGGGGTTAATAGCTTTTATTAGTGTCGGGGAGCGACAGAATAGGGGTTAATCACTTTATTATAGTGTCGGGGAGCAGTGGGATAGGGGTTAATAACTTTATTATAGTGTTGGCAATGTCGGGAGCGGCGGATTAGGGGTGTTTAGACTTGGGGTTTATGTTAGGGTGTTTAAACGTAACTTTTTTTTCCCCCATAGACATCAATGGGGCTGCGTTACGGATATTTTTTATTCCGCACTTCAGGTGTTTTTCTAACACTCTCTCCACATTGATGTCTATGGGGGAAAGCGTGCACGAACACGTCAAATCAGCCCTTGGATTTTGTGCGGTATGGAGCTTAACGACACCATATCGCACATCACAAGGACGTTTTCAGTAACTCATAATGGCAGCACTATGGAGAGTGAAATAACGCAACTTTTTTGGCGTTAGTTTCGCACCCTGTTAGCGTCTAAATGTTTTGGGGGTTTGTTTTGGGGGACACAATGGGTTGGAGTCTAGCCTTTTGACTTTATCCATAGTATGTCTTTACTTAAAACCTTTCACTAAAGCTTTATAATTTGTAAATTATTTAGTGAATGAGCGCCATAGAAAATGTAGTCCATTAATTTAGATCATTTCAATATATGTTTTTAAAGACATCACTTTTCTGTTGTTGAAACTAAAAATATGATCACAATATACAAAATTAGAACATTGTATTAATGATTCTTTGTATTAAATTATTTTAGGATTGGTTTGATGATGTCTCTACAGAAGTCTTCAAAAGCAAACAAGACAAAAATACAATTAAGAAAATATGTAAAGAACTGTCTGCAAATTTGTGGAGCCAAAGAGGCGCTTTTATTGGAGGCTTTAGAAGGAAATTTGCTGAGGTAAACATATATTAGTATGTTCACTTTACTTTTTACAGATATATATATTATGTACATGAGACTATATTATACAAAGGACTAATCATCGTACCAGTGAGTCAACAGTTATTAATATAATATATATGTTTACCAATTATTATTATTTTTTTAGCCAAGGAGCATTACAAATTATTTTCCAATCAAAGACACTAGCTAAGTTGCATTTTATTGCAGTAGTTTCAGTAGAGAAATATTAATGCTTTATTCAAATTCTCACATTCACAGAGAGAGAGGAACTAGTAATCACAGCAAACAGGAGAAACAGATAACTTTTTTTACCATATTTTCTGATTTCTTGAAACAGCAGCGTATTAATAAAACTTCACTTTATTTTTGCAATATTAAAACGTCCATGGTAAAGTCCACAGCAAAAAACTCAGAAGAAAAACAGTTTACGTGTTTTGGCTGGACACCATACTCATAACTGCGGAAAGCAAAACATATCCTCTTTAAAATAGGTTGAACTTTCCATCAATTGGTAGTGACTTAGCTACTTGTATGTCAATTTTTTTTATGCCCAGGTTCATATAGAGTTGTGGCTTAAGACATGTTTGATATATAATTGCTAAAACATATCCTCTCAGTCATTCTTCCTTGAAGTGACAGTTCTGTGAAGTTAAAAAATGTCATCTTTTATTAAAGATGTTACAGCTAGCAAGTATTTTTTTCTTCTTTAAGAGGTTTACAACAAGCCTACAGCCTACAGCTGGTACCTCACAGCATTTTTGTGCTTCAATGTCAGTGCTGTTAAGCCCACTATAAAGGTTAAATCCAAATCTTCTGAGAAGGTAACTAAAGTGAAACCCAAGGAAAAGATGTTACTTCTAGTATGTAGATACTATTTCAGCTACCATGTTTAGACCCCCTAAGTAAACAATACACCACTTCCTCCAAGATCCTTCCTTTCTTCTGTTAAGTGTGATCAGTCCACGGGTCATCATTACTTCTGGGATATTACTCCTCCCCAACAGGAAGTGCAAGAGGATTCACCCAGCAGAGCTGCATATAGCTCCTCCCCTCTACGTCACTCCCAGTCATTCTCTTGCACCCAACGACTAGATAGGATGTGTGAGAGGACTATGGTGATTATACTTAGTTTTATATCTTCAATCAAAAGTTTGTTATTTTAAAATAGCACCGGAGTGTGTTATTATCTCTCTGGCAGAGTTTGAAGAAGAATCTACCAGAGTTTTTGTTATGATTTTAGCCGGAGTAGTTAAGATCATATTGCTGTTTCTCGGCCATCTGAGGAGAGGTAAACTTCAGATCAGGGGACAGCGGGCAGATGAATCTGCATAGAGGTATGTAGCAGTTTTTATTTTCTGACAATGGAATTGATGAGAAAATCCTGCCATACCGATATAATGTCATGTATGTATACTTTACACTTCAGTATTCTGGGGAATGGTACTTCACTAGAATTACACTGTAAGAAATACATAAAGCTGTTTAATAACTAGAGATTATGTTTAACGTTTTTGCTGGAATGTAAAATCGTTTTCATTTGCTGAGGTACTGAGTGAATAAATGTTTGGGCACTATTTTTCCACTTGGCAGTTGCTTAATCTGTTTTCTGACAGTTTCTGTTCTCCCTCACTGCTGTGTGTGAGGGGGAGGGGCCGTTTTTTGGCGCTTTTACTATGCATCAAATATTTCAGTCAGCAACTCATTGTATTCCCTGCATGATCCGGTTCATCTCTACAGAGCTCAGGGGTCTTCAAAACTTATTTTGAGGGAGGTAATTTCTCTCAGCAGAGCTGTGAGAATTATAGTTTGACTGAGATAAAAAACGTTTATTCTGTAATTTGTTTCCTGCTTTCAGAATTTGTTATCTTTGCTAATGGGATTAAACCTTTGCTAAAGTTGTGTTGTTTACAAGGATTGAGGCTATAACTGTTTCAATTTATTAATTTTAAACTGTCATAGATCTTCTGTGCTTCTTAAAGGCACAGTACGTTTTAATATTATTCTAATTGAATTGTATTTCCAAGTTGCAAGTTTATTTGCTAGTGTGTTAAACATGTCTGATTCAGAGGATGATACCTGTGTCATTTGTTGCAATGCCAAAGTGGAGCCCAATAGAAATTTATGTACTAACTGTATTGATGCTACTTTAAATAAAAATCAATCTGTACAAATTGAACAAATTTCACCAAACAACGAGGGGAGAGTTATGCCGACTAACTCGCCTCACGTGTCAGTACCTACATCTCCCGCTCAGAGGGAGGTGCGTGATATTGTAGCGCCGAGTACATCTGGGCGGCCATTACAAATCACATTACAGGATATGGCTACTGTTATGACTGAGGTTTTGGCTAAATTACCAGAACTAAGAGGTAAGCTTGATCACTCTGGGGTGAGAACAGAGTGCGCTGATAATATTAGGGCCATGTCAGACACTGCGTCACAGGTGGCAGAACATGAGGACGGAGAACTTCATTCTGTGGGTGACGGTTCTGATCCAAACAGACTGGATTCAGATATTTCAAATTTTAAATTTAAACTGGAAAACCTCCGTGTATTACTAGGGGAGGTGTTAGCGGCTCTGAATGATTGTAACACAGTTGCAATACCAGAGAAAATGTGTAGGTTGGATAAATATTTTGCGGTACCGACGAGTACTGAGGTTTTTCCTATACCTAAGAGACTTACTGAAATTGTTACTAAGGAGTGGGATAGACCCGGTGTGCCGTTCTCACCCCCTCCGATATTTAGAAAAATGTTTCCAATAGACGCCACCACAAGGGACTTATGGCAAACGGTCCCTAAGGTGGAGGGAGCAGTTTCTACCTTAGCTAAGCGTACCACTATCCCGGTGGAGGATAGCTGTGCTTTTTCAGATCCAATGGATAAAAAGTTAGAGGGTTACCTTAAGAAAATGTTTGTTCAACAAGGTTTTATATTGCAACCCCTTGCATGCATTGCGCCGATCACGGCTGCAGCGGCATTCTGGATTGAGTCTCTGGAAGAGAACATTGGTTCAGCTACTCTGGACGACATTACGGACAGGCTTAGAGTCCTTAAACTAGCTAATTCATTCATTTCGGAGGCCGTAGTACATCTTACTAAACTTACGGCGAAGAATTCAGGATTCGCCATTCAGGCACGCAGGGCGCTGTGGCTAAAATCCTGGTCAGCTGATGTTACTTCTAAGTCTAAATTGCTTAATATACCTTTCAAAGGGCAGACCTTATTCGGGCCCGGGTTGAAAGAGATTATCGCTGACATTACAGGAGGTAAAGGCCATGCCCTGCCTCAGGACAAAGCCAAAGCCAAGACTAGACAGTCTAATTTTCGTTCCTTTCGTAATTTCAAAGCAGGAGCAGCATCAACTTCCTCTGCACCAAAACAGGAAGGAGCTGTTGCTCGCTACAGACAAGGCTGGAAACCTAACCAGTCCTGGAACAAGGGCAAGCAGACTAGGAAACCTGCTGCTGCCCCTAAAACAGCATGAATTGAGGGCCCCCGATCCGGGATCGGATCTAGTGGGGGGCAGACTTTCTCTCTTCGCCCAGGCTTGGGCAAGAGATGTTCAGGATCCCTGGGCGCTAGAGATAATATCTCAGGGATACCTTCTGGACTTCAAATACTCTCCTCCAAGAGAGAGATTTCATCTGTCAAGATTGTCAACAATCCAGACAAAGAAAGAGGCGTTTCTACGCTGCGTACAAGAGCTCTTGTTAATGGGAGTAATCCATCCAGTTCCACGATCAGAACAGGGACAGGGGTTTTACTCAAATCTGTTTGTGGTTCCCAAAAAAGAGGGAACTTTCAGACCAATCCTGGACTTAAAGATCCTAAACAAATTCCTAAGAGTTCCATCGTTCAAGATGGAGACTATTCGGACAATTTTACCTATGATCCAAGAAGGTCAGTACATGACCACTGTAGATTTAAAAGATGCTTACCTTCACATACCGATTCACAAAGATCATTATCGGTACCTAAGGTTTGCCTTCCTAGACAGGCATTACCAGTTTGTGGCTCTTCCATTCGGATTGGCTACAGCTCCAAGAATCTTCACAAAGGTTCTGGGTGCTCTTCTGGCGGTACTAAGACCGCGGGGAATCTCGGTAGCTCCATACCTAGACGACATTCTGATACAAGCTTCAAGCTTTCAAACTGCCAAGTCTCATACAGAGTTAGTGCTGGCATTTCTAAGGTCACATGGATGGAAGGTGAACGAAAAGAAAAGTTCACTCGTTCCACTCACAAGAGTTCCCTTCCTGGGGACTCTTATAGATTCTGTAGAAATGAAGATTTACCTGACAGAGGACAGGCTAACAAGACTTCAAAGTGCTTGCCGCACCCTTCATTCCATTCAACACCCGTCAGTGGCTCAATGCATGGAGGTAATCGGCTTAATGGTAGCGGCAATGGACATAGTACCCTTTGCACGCTTACACCTCAGACCACTGCAACTGTGCATGCTAAGTCAGTGGAATGGGGATTACTCAGACTTATCCCCTTCTCTGAATCTGGATCAAGAGACCAGAAATTCTCTTCTATGGTGGCTTTCTCGGCCACATCTGTCCAGGGGGATGCCATTCAGCAGACCAGACTGGACAATTGTAACAACAGACGCCAGCCTTCTAGGTTGGGGTGCCGTCTGGAATTCTCTGAAGGCTCAGGGACAATGGAGTCAGGAGGAGAGTCTCCTGCCAATAAACATTCTGGAATTGAGAGCAGTTCTCAATGCCCTCCTGGCTTGGCCCCAGTTGACAACTCGGGGGTTCATCAGGTTTCAGTCGGACAACATCACGACTGTAGATTACATCAACCATTAGGGAGGGACAAGAAGCTCCCTAGCTATGATGGAAGTATCAAAGATAATTCGCTGGGCAGAGTCTCACTCTTGCCACCTGTCAGCAATCCACATCCCGGGAGTGGAGAACTGGGAGGCGGATTTCTTAAGTCGTCAGACTTTTCATCCGGGGGAGTGGGAACTTCATCCGGAGGTCTTTGCCCAAATACTTTGACGTTGGGGCAAACCAGAGATAGATCTCATGGCGTCTCGACAGAACGCCAAGCTTCCTCGTTACGGGTCCAGATCCAGGGATCCAGGAGCAGTCCTGATAGATGCTCTGACAGCACCTTGGGACTTCAGGATGGCTTACGTGTTTCCACCCTTCCCGTTGCTTCCTCGATTGATTGCCAGAATCAAACAAGAGAGAGCATCAGTGATTCTAATAGCACCTGCGTGGCCACGCAGGACTTGGTATGCAGACCTGGTGGACATGTCATCCTGTCCACCTTGGTCTCTACCTCTGAAACAGGACCTTCTGATACAGGGTCCCTTCAAACATCAAAATCTAACTTCTCTGAAGCTGACTGCTTGGAAATTGAACGCTTGATTTTATCAAGACGTGGGTTTTCTGAGTCAGTTATTGATACCTTAATACAGGCTAGGAAACCTGTTACCAGAAAGATTTACCATAAGATATGGCGTAAATACCTATATTGGTGTGAATCCAAAGGTTACTCTTGGAGTAAGGTTAGGATTCCTAGGATATTGTCTTTTCTACAAGAAGGTTTAGAAAAGGGTTTATCTGCTAGTTCATTAAAGGGACAGATCTCAGCTCTGTCCATTCTGTTACACAAACGTCTGTCAGAAGTTCCTGACGTCCAGGCTTTTTGTCAGGCTTTGGCCAGGATTAAGCCTGTGTTTAAAACTGTTGCTCCACCATGGAGTTTAAACCATGTTCTTAATGTTTTACAGGGCGTTCCGTTTGAACCCCTTCATTCCATTGATATAAAGTTGTTATATTGGAAAGTTCTATTTTTAATGGCTATTTCCTCGGCTCGAAGAGTCTCTGAATTATCAGCCTTACATTGTGATTCTCCTTATTTGATTTTTCATTCGGATAAGGTAGTCCTGCGTACTAAACCTGGGTTCTTACCTAAGGTAGTTACTAACAGGAATATCAATCAAGAGATTGTTGTTCCTTCTTTATGCCCAAATCCTTCTTCAAAGAAGGAACGTCTACTGCACAACCTGGATGTAGTCCGTGCTCTAAAATTTTACTTACAGGCAACTAAGGAATTTCGACAAACGTCTTCTCTGTTTGTCATTTACTCTGGGCAGAGGAGAGGTCAAAAAGCTTCCGCTACCTCTCTTTCTTTTTGGCTTCGTAGCATAATTCGTTTAGCTTATGAGACTGCTGGACAGCAGCCTCCTGAAAGAATTACAGCTCATTCTACTAGAGCTGTGGCTTCCACTTGGGCCTTCAAGAATGAGGCCTCTGTTGAACAGATTTGCAAGGCTGCAACTTGGTCTTCGCTTCATACTTTTTCCAAATTTTACAAATTTGACACTTTTGCTTCATCGGAGGCTATTTTTGGGAGAAAGGTTCTTCAGGCAGTGGTTCCTTCTGTATAAAGAGCCTGCCTATCCCTCCCGTCATCCGTGTACTTTTGCTTTGGTATTGGTATCCCAGAAGTAATGATGACCCGTGGACTGATCACACTTAACAGAAGAAAACATAATTTATGCTTACCTGATAAATTCCTTTCTTCTGTAGTGTGATCAGTCCACGGCCCGCCCTGTTTTTAAGGCAGGTAAATATTTTTTAATTTATACTCCAGTCACCACTTCACCCTTGGCTTTTCCTTTCTCGTTGGTCCTTGGTCGAATGACTGGGAGTGACGTAGAGGGGAGGAGCTATATGCAGCTCTGCTGGGTGAATCCTCTTGCACTTCCTGTTGGGGAGGAGTAATATCCCAGAAGTAATGATGACCCGTGGACTGATCACACTACAGAAGAAAGGAATTTATCAGGTAAGCATAAATTATGTTTTCTCAGGTACTTTGGGATCCTGTGAAGTTACAAGCCTTTTGAATAAAATTTTGAGTTCTTTGGATATGAAATATTTCTGTCTTCATATTTTTTTATTTTTTTTTGCATGCACTGTGTGCTTTTATTACAATTTCTACAGTGCACCTTAAATATTATTTTTCCTGCATAATTTCAATTATATATTTAAATTTTTCTATGAAATATGATTTTTTCCTGCACAATTACGATTTTTAATGTGAGTAAACAATACAATTTTGTACTGTGTATTTTTATTTTATTTATTTTTATTTATTTTTTTTAATTTTAATTTTTATTTGAGGATTGTTACAAGGCATACATATAATACTCAACAATAAAACATAGTAATGGTGAGAAATACATCATAGTACCACATATTTCCAATATACACTACATATTCCAGACAAGAGGTACAAACATAAGGAATGTAACTAATATGCCTGGTGTTCATTACACCTCCCTAATGTCACACAAGGTCACTTTTGGGCCTCAATAGGAAATGTCTACACTATGGGAGGTTAACGTCAACAAAAGAGACCACTTTTGGATCTCAGGTGACAAACCTCATTTTTTAATCTTTAATATAAACATCATACGTTTGTATCACAAGACCCCCCTTTTATATGCAAAAGTTAAAATGAAGCATAACCCCACAGAAATAGGGTAAATGTTGGGGGATATATGATCAGGGCCTATCTGAGACCCAATGCGTTAATGCAATTTTATATTAACGTTAAGGATAAATTATAGCCATTAACATCTGAAAATGCAGCTGCAGCGCATTTATCAAAATAGGAAATAAGTAGCTTAACACAATGTTTTATATACTCTATGAGAACCTGATAGGCCCCACAAAGGCCATAAACTGATATCTATAAATATGCTTCTATAAAGTTGCGGGAAGGTATTAAACCATTGACATCTGAGCAAGCAGCTGCAGCTTTAAAGCACTTGTTGAAATAGGAAATAATTAGCTTAACACAGTAATTTGGGGCAACATGAGTTCTAGGGTAAAGACTGAAGCCTCCTCAGGGAGTCGGAAAAAAAAAATGGGTCCTACTATATTATTCAGGCTCCATATGCACCTATTTAGGTGGATAAGCTTAAGGTATAATAAAACCACAAGTAGTAGTAGAATTTTACATATGATCTCTACGTATTATAAGAAGAGTTAGGGAGGATTATGTGCTATTCGTACCATCTCGGCCGCAGACAGTACATTATAAGACTAGTACTATAAGACTATACAAAATCTGTGAGATAAAGAGACCCAGCAAAATTATTCAATTAGATCTTGTGGTGGATTTAATGCAGTAAAATATAAGCCATGTGGAAGCCTATAGGACTAAACCCCACAAGTGGAGGTGCAAATATTTCAAATCATTATATGGGGGCCAGGATGGTATTGTATCTATGGAGACATACTTGTGGACTTATGATATAGTTAAACACAGATAGGTAGCATAAATACTGTAATGCACAGATGTCATGAGCCATTCCCAGCTTAGTTCCTTACATAAACTAGCACATATGGTCAGTGGATTATCAAAGTAAATACACATTGAGACATGTCCTACAAGCCTATAGTAAGTAAAATAAGTAGTATATATACAAGAGCTAAATATATATGTATCTGAGGGTATCCTGAATGCATAACAAAACATAAGAACATAGATAGGACCTCTAAATTCACTTTGATCTATTAATATATATATAATAATACTGGCTTAAAGGTACAAATTGTCCCCCCACTTAACATAAAGGACCATAATGGTCAGTTCACATCAAGTTGGATAGCAAAGTTAGAATAAAGTATTGCATCACACAGTCCAAATAAAACTTCACATTTGTGAGGGTTTGGATTTCAGATCACAGGATCGTCATTCATATAAGCAGTAGTGATACAAGAATCCCCACAGGAATTCAGCAGCTCAGACACTGTTTACCCGATTCCAGTCCGATTGTTAAGTTCACAGGAAGCGTTGGAGCATGAAGATCCTTTAAATTGGTCTGAGCAGGAGAAGTACTGGACACGCACATCTGTGTGAGTTATGACCCTTTGTAGTGTGAAATGTGAACTAGCGTAATAAATAAGCACTCCCCCCTCCTCCCAAATAACCAGAGACATGTAAATGTCAGTGTCCACAGGGGAATTAACACTTGCGTGCAGCGACGCAGCTGCCTGAGGACCTCTGGAATGTGGAAAAACATTAAGCAGCTGTTCACATTTCTTGTGTACATTACGTATGGATTTCCCTATGGGGGTTTCCCCCTGAGCAAATGTCAACTGTCGTTCCTGTGGTGCAGAGCCAGCCTCATCCCAACAATCAGGGAAACAGCTTGATAATTAGGGATCTCCACAGCCACTTGGAGAGATGTTGTTAGTGGTATCCTCAGCAGTTACCTGGCAAATAGGGAGAAAAACTTGTGCACTACGATGTGCCAAGATGGCGTCTCCTGCTTGTCCACGCACCTTGAAATTTTTACATTCTGCCGCAGTAGTCTCCATAAGAGATGTAAGGCGTTCAAATCTAATAGACATCTGGGACTCCAACTCATGCAGGCAATCCTGTAGAGCTAGGTACAATTTCTCCTGATCTGCAGCCATATCTAGACTGTACTACCCGGGCTACAGAGGCTCGGGGGGGGTGCTAGGAACTCCGCAAATAGGCCGCCATCTAGAGTCCTTGCGGTCCAGATCTGGGCTGGACAGTCATGTAAACAGAGAGGGCTCGGAGTGATATCGATCTCCTCAGAAAAACATGAGGCTGCTGAATATGTCCTTGCACAATGATGATGCTGTCAAAAACCTCTAATAATTGGCGGATCATCAGAGTCTCATAGCCAGTCTCAGATATTGCAACCATCCCATGTCGCCGCCCAGACTCGCCCCCGTCTTCATATTTTTGATCTTCCCACTACCTTATCTATATTTAAAACAGTACCAAATAACTATTTAATTTTTAAAAAAGCATCTTTACCAGCAGCCCTGATCAGATGAAAAATCAGGAACTCCAGCAAAGATCCAGCTAATCCGCAGGTTATAACTGGAACATCGGATCATCCATTAATAAACTTAATCAAATCTTAATGCTTCATATTATAAGTATTTTCTGGATGCTAAACCCAGTGTATACATGACTCCAAAGCCCTGATCTGGACCACTGAGGTCTCTCGCAGGGACTACACGTGAGCCTGCGCTACTCCTCCAGCAGCTAAGCTGCGAATCACAGTCCTCCTTTGAAGGAGGGTAGCTAGCAACCCCTGCCTTCTGGTTCCATTGTTTTATATTTTTATTTTTTTGTATTTTTGATTTACAATAAATCAATTTTAAATTTTGTTCATTATACATTGGAACCGTGCCTTTCCTACCTACCTGTTACTCCTTAGGGAGATATAGGCTGCATTTGTTGCAGTCTATTCTGCAGTTTTAGTTTATAGTCTCTATCCTTTGAGACTCTTCTATATATTTTGGAGTACCTGTGTTCCTGTGTTCCAGTGCCTGTGTAATGTCATTTAGATTTAAACTTGAACACCTCCGCCTGTTACTTCGGGAGGTTTTAGCGACTCTGGATGACTGTGACTCTATTGTGGTACCACCAGGGAAATTGTGTAAGATGGACAAATATTTAGAAGTACCTGCTTACTCTGATGTTTTTCCGGTTCCTAAGAGAATATCGGAAATTATTACACGGGAATGGGATAGACCGGGTATACTGTTCTCACCTTCTCCTAATTTTAAGAAAATGTATCCCATAGCTGACACCGTCCGGGACACTTGGCAAACAGTCCCTAAGGTGGAAGGCGCTATATCTACCCTGGCTAAGCATAATACTATTCCTATTAAGGACAGTTGTGCTTTCAAAGACCCTATGGATAAAAAATCGGAGGGTCTTCTAAAAAAGTTATTTATTCATCAGGGTTTTCTGTTCCAACCGACAGCCTGCATTGTGCCAGTCACAACTGCGGCGGCCTTCTGGTTTGACGCCTTAGAAGAGTCTCTTAAGACTGAGACTCCTTTAGAGAAGATTTTAGATAGAATTAATGCTCTTAAGCTGGCTAATTCTTTTATTGCGGACGCCGCATTTCAGATTGCCAAGTTGACGGCTAAGAATGCCGGATTTGCCATTTTAGAGCATAGAGCGTTATGGTTAAAGTCTTGGTCTGCTGATGTGTCATCTCAGTCAAAGCTTTTGGCTATTCCTTTCAAAGGGAAAACCCTATTCGGGCCTGACCTGAAAGAAATCATTTCTGACATTACGGGAGGTAAGGGTCATCTCCTACCTCAGGATAAAGCAGCTAAACAAAATAATTTTCGTTCCTTTCGGAACTTCAAAGGAGTCCCCGCTTCTTCTTCCGCTAAACAGGAAGGAATTTTGCGCAAGCCAAGACCGTCTGGAGACCCAACCAGGCTTGGAACAAAGGTAAACAACCCAAGAAGTCCACTGCTGCTCCCAAGACAGCATGAAGGGGCGGGACCGGATCTAGTAGGGGCAGACTGTCTCTCTTTGCCCAGGCTTGGGTAAGAGATGTTCAGCACCTGGAAATCTTGTCCCAAGGGTATCAACTGGAATTCAAAAATTCTCTCCCAAGGGGGAGGTTTCTTCTCGATTGTCTGTAGACCAGATAAAAAGAGAGGCGTTCTTACCTTGTGTAAAAGACCTCTCTACTATGGGAGTAATTCGTCCGGTTCCAATACTGGAACAGGGGCAGGGGTTTTACTCAAATCTTATCGTGGTTCCCAAAAAAGAGGGAACGTTCAGATCCATTTTAGATCTCAAGAGTCTAAACAAGTTTCTAAGAGTCCCATCCTTCAAGATGGAGACTATTCAAACAATTCTTCCATTGATCCAGGAGGGTCAATATATGACTACCGTGGACTTAAAGGATGCATACCTTCATATTCCTATCCACAAGGATCATCATCAGTTCCTAAGGTTTGCCTTCCTGGACAAACATTTTCAGTTTGTGGCTCTTCCCTTCGGGTTGGCCACAACACCCAGGATCTTCACGAAAGGTTCTAGGGTCCCTTCTGGCAGTTCTCAGGCCACGGGGTATTGCAGTGGCGCCTTATCTAGACGATATTCTGATCCATGCGTCGTCTTACCATCTGACAAAGTCTCATACAGACATGGTTTTGTCCTTTCTGAGGACTCATGGGTGGAAGGTGAATCTAGAAAAGAGTTACTTAATTCCACAGACCAGGGTTCCCTTCCTGGGAACTATAATAGATTCCATATCCATGAAGATTTTCTTGACAGAGGTCAGAAAGTTAAAGATTCTGAATACATGCCGAGCCCTTCAGTCCAATCCTCGGCCATCAGTGGCTCAGTGCATGGAGGTAATTGGATTGATGGTGGCGGCAATGGACATCATTCCGTTTGCTCGTTTTCATCTCAGACCGCTACAACTGAACATGCTCAGGCAGTGGAATGGAGATTATGCAAATTTGTCTCCTCAGATAGATCTGGATCAGGAGACAAGAGACTCTCTTCTTTGGTGGTTGTTGCCGGATCATCTGTCCCAAGGGACGTGCTTCCGCAGACCCTCACTGCGGTGCAGTCTGGAATTCCCTGAAGGCTTAGGGTGTGTGGACTCGGTCAGAGTCTCTTCTTCCAATCAATATTCTGGAATTGAGAGCAATATTCAATGCGCTTCAGGCTTGGCCTCAGTTGGCTTCGACCAAATACATCCGTTTTCATTCGGACAACATCACGACTGTGGCTTACATCAATCATCAGGGAAGAACAAGAAGTTCCTTAGCGATGACAGAAGTATCCAAGATAATTCGGTGGGTGGAGGCTCACTCTTGTTATCTGTCAGCAATCTACATCCCAGGAGTGGACAACTGGGAAGGGGACTTTTTAAGCAGACAGACATTTCATCCGGGGGAGTGGGAACTCCATCCGGAGGTCTTTGCCACCCTGATTCTCAGATGGGGCAGACCGGAATTGGATCTGATGGCATCTCGTCAGAATGCCAAGCTCCCAAGATACGGATCCAGGTCAAGGGATCCTCAGGCCGAACTGATAGATGCCTTGGCAGTGCCTTGGTCGTTTAACCTAGCTTATGTGTTTCCACCGTTTGCTCTCCTTCCCCGGGTGATTGCTCGGATCAAACAGGAGACGGCTTCAGTAATTCTAATCGCGCCTGCGTGGCCTCGCAGGACTTGGTATGCCGATCTAGTGGACATGTCCTCTCTGCCGCCGTGGAAGCTTCCATTGAGGCAGGACCTTCTCATTCAGGGACCCTTCCAACACCCAAATCTAGTTTTTCTACAACTGACTGTTTGGAGATTGAACGCTTGATTTTATCTAAGCAGGGGTTCTCTGATTCGGTCATTGATACTTTGATTCAGGCACGTAAGCCTGTTACTAGAAAGATCTACCATAAGATATGGTGTAAATATCTTTATTGGTGCGAATCCAAGGGCTACTCATGGAGTAGAGTTAGGATTCCCAGGATTCTGCCTTTTCTCCAAGACGTTTTGGAGAAAGGGTTGTCAGCAAGTTCCTTAAAGGGATCAATCTCTGCTTTGTCAATTTTACTACACAAACGTTTGGCAGATGTTCCAGACGTTCAGTCTTTTTGTCAGTCTCTAACCAGAATTAGGCCTGTGTTTAGACCAATTGCTCCACCCTGGAGTTTGAATTTAGTTCTTAATGTTCTTCAAGGGGTTCCGTTTGAACCCATGCATTCCATAGAAATTAAGTTGTTATCTTGGAAGGTTTTATTTTTGGTTGCTATTTCTTCTGCTCGTAGAGTTTCTGAGCTTTGAGCGTTACAATGTGATTCGTCTTATCTTATCTTCCATTCTGATAAGGTGGTTTTACGTACCAAACCTGATTTCCTTCCTAAGGTTGTTTCTAATAAAAATATTAATCAGGAAATTGTTGTTCCTTCATTATGTCCTAATCCTTCTTCTAAGAAGGAGCGTCTGTTGCATAACTTGGACGTGGTCCGTGCCCTGAAGTTTTACTTGCAGGCGACTAAGGAATTTCGTCAATCATCTTCATTATTTGTTGTTTTTTCTGGAAAGCGTAGGGGCCAGAAAGCTACAGCTACCTCTCTTTCTTTTTGGCTGAAGAGTATCATCCGTCTGGCATATGGGACTGCTGGACAGCAGCCGCCTGAAAGAATTACGGCTCATTCTACTAGGGCTGTGGCTTCCTCATGGGCATTAAAAAACGATGCTTCTGTTGAACAGATTTGCAAGGCTGCAACTTGGTCGTCTCTTCACACTTTTTCCAAATTTTCCAAATTTGATACTTTTGCTTCTTCTAACGCTGGTTTTGGGAGAAAGGTTCTTCAAGCAGTGGTGCCTTCCGTTTAGGTTCCTGTCTTGTCCCTACCTTTCATCCGTGTCCTATAGCTTTGGTATTGTATCCCATAAGTAAGGATGAAATCCGTAGACTCGTCATATCGTACAAGAAATTAATTTATCAGGTAAGCATAAATTTACTTTTTCTTTACTTTGGGTAATGAGTGTAAACCTCCTGATGATAAAGCTAGTAACCGTCTAAATTCTGTATTTAAGACTACTGTTATTACTTCTGAAGTATTTCCTATTTCTAAAGAATGGTCTATGCCTGCTACCTCTTTTCATCCCTCTTCTAGGTTTAAGAAATTGTATCCTTTACCTGTGGCCAATTTAGAACTTTGGGAAATAGTTCCTAAAGTTGATGGGGCAATTTCCACGTATTACTATTCCTATGGAAGACAGTACTTCTTTTAAGGATCCTTTATATAGGAAGCTTGCATCTTATCTAAGAAGGGCTTATTTATATACTGGCTATATTCTTAGACCAGTTATATCTATGGCTGATGTTGCTGCTGCTTCTACTTTTTGGTTGGACAGTTTAGCACAACAGTTGTCTTCAGATCCTGAATTATCTAACATTATTCTTTTACTTCAACTTTGAAATCATTTTATTTGTGATGCTATATTTGATTTTATGAATATCAATGTTAAATCTATGTCTTTAGCCATTCAAACTAGAAGAGATTTATGGCTTAAATCTTGTAATGCTGACATGATGTTTAAAACTAGATTATTATCTCTCTCTCTTTTCAAGGTAAAAATATTTTTGGTTTACAATTGGATTCTATTTTCTCCACTATTACTGGGGGATAAGGGAGTTTTTCTGCCCCAAGACAAGAAGTTGAAGGGTAAATTTAAAGCTCCCAATAATTTTCGTTCCTTTCTTCAGAATAGAGAACAGAAAACCACTCCTTCCCCTAAGGCCTCTGGCTCTAATTGGAGACCATCTCTGAATTGAAATAAATCCAGCCTTATAAGAAACCAAATCCTGCCCCTAAACCTACATGAAGGTGCGGCCCTCAAGCCAGTTCTTCTGGTAGGGAGCAGACTAAAGCTATTTCAAAGAGTCTGGACAGACTCTGTCCAAAATCAGTGGATTCAGAATATAATTTCTGAGGGGTATAGAATAGAATTCAGAATAAGACCTCCCTGTTGGGAAGATTCTTTCTTACCCATGTACCAAAAAAAACAGTAAAAGCTTAAGCCTATCTGAAATGTGTTTCAGATCTAGACCTTTCAGGGGTAATTGTCCCAGTTCCACAACAGGAACAAGGATTGGGTTTTTATTCAAATCTATTCATTGTATCAAAGAAGGAAAATTCTTCCAGACCAATTTTGGATCTGAAAACTTTTAATCGTTTTGTAAAAATCTCAACTTTTAAGATGGTGACTATAAGGACTATTCTGCCTTTTTGTTCAGCAATGTCACTTAATTTCCACAATAGACTTACAGGACGCTTACCTTCATATTCTGATTCATCCAGATCACTATCGATTTCTGAGATTCTCTTTTCTAATCAAGCAATAACAATTTGTCGCTCTTCAGTTTGGCCTTGCAACAGCGTTGAACAAGCAATATCATCCAGCACCCAGGTCACTTGCAAGCCACGTAGGGGTACCACCATACCCTACCAGTAATACCAAGAGCAATCCAAAAGATGTGGCAGCATTGAGTGAAGTAGAATACATTTTATTTAAACACAGCAAACAACAGCGACGTTTCAGGAACACCTTCCCTTAATCATGCATGATTTAAGTGAAAGTAAAGTTGGTCCCCTTCGAACACATTAATTTTTCTCTTGTAAGGTGTATCCAGTCCACGGGTTCATCCATTACTTGTGGAATATTCTCCTTCCCAACAGGAAGTTGCAAGAGGACACCTAGAGCTGTCTATATAGCTCCTCTCCTAACTGCCACCCCCAGTCATTCTCTTGCAACTCTCGACAAGAAAGGAAGTATCAAGAGATATGTGGTGACTTAGTGTAGTTTTACCTTCAATCAAGAGTTTGTTATTTTTAAACGGTACCGGCGTTGTACTGTTTTACTCTCAGGCAGAAATTAGAAGAAGAATTCTGCCTGGAGGTTTGATGATCTTAGCAGATTGTAACTAAGGTCCATTGCTGTTCTCACACATAACTGATGAATATGGGAAAACTTCAGTTGGGGGAACGGCCTGCAGATTACCTGCTTTGAGGTATGTTCAGTATTTTTATTTCTAGAGAGATGAATAAGTTCTAGAAAATGCTGACAGAGCCTTATGTATTTGAGGTAAGCCTGATGCAGTGATTTAACAGCGACTGGGATCATGCTTACATAACAGGGTAATACTCATGTTAATATTCATATTGCTTAGTGACAAAAAGTTTACATGATTTCATAAATAGGACGTTTTTTCTCTGAGGGAGATAAGTCTTTATTTGGGGCCTAGTTTCCACATGGCTAGTCAGATACTCCTAGGAGTATTTTCTTAAGGCCCCTCTGACATCCAGTACATGGTGGGAGGGGCCTATTTTATCGCTCTAACTACTCAGTTTTAATTCAGACTGAGACATCCAGCTTCCCTAGAAGAGTCCTCTGGCATCTGAGAACCATTTCAAAGGGGTTATTTCTGCACAAAATCGTATTTAAGGGCAGGTAGGAGCCTTAGCAGAGCTGTGGCATGGTGCTCAATTGATTTTTAACGTTTTTCAATCCGGTTTGGGGCCTATGGGGTTAATCATCCATTTGCAAGTGGGTGCAATGCTGCTTTAGTCCCTTATTCACACTGTAAAAATTTCAAAGATTTTACTGTATTTTTTCACTGTTTTGCAGTTTAAGTGCTAGTTTTTTTCTCTTAAAGGCACAGTAACGTTTTTGTTTAATTCCTGTTTCACCTTTATTAAAGTGTTCTCCAAGCTTGCTTGTCTCATTACTAGTCTGTTAAACATGTCTTACATAGAGGAAACTCCTTGTTCAATATGTTTGGAAGCCATTGTGGAACCCCCTCTTAGAATGTGTACCAAATGTACTGAAATTTCTATAAACTATAAAGACCATATTATGGCGCTTAAAGATTTATCTCCAGGGGATTCTCTGACTGAAAAGAGGGAGATTATGCCATCTAACTCTCCCCATGTGTCAGAACCTATAACTCCCGCTCAAGTGACGCCAAGTACATCTAGCGCGTCTAATTCTTTTACCTTACAGGACATGGCGGCAGTTATGAATGCTACCCTCACAGAGGTATTCTCCAAACTGCCAGGGCTACAAGGAAAGCGAGACAGCTCTGGGGCTAGAATTAATACAGAGCTTTCTGACGCTTTATTGCCTGTGTCTGATATACCCTCACAATGCTCAGAAGCCGAGGCAGGTGAGCTTTTATCTGTGGGTGACATTTCAGACTCAGGGAAGGCGTTGCTTCAGTCTGATTCTGAGATGACAGCGTTTAAATTTAAGCTTGAACACCTCCGCTTATTGCTTAGGGAGGTTTTAGCGACTCTGGATGACTGTGACCCCATTGTGGTTCCAGAGAAATTGTGTAAAATGGACAAATACTTTGCAGTACCGGTTTACACTGATGTGTTTCCGGTCCCTAAGAGGTTTTCGAAAATTATTACTAAGGAATGGGATAGACCAGGTGTGCCGTTCTCTCCCCCTCCTGCTTTCAAAAAGATGTTTCCCATAGATGCCACCATACGGGACTCGTGGCAGACTGTCCCTAAGGTGGAGGGAGCAGTCTCTACCCTAGCTAAGCGTACAACTATCCCCGTCGAGGACAGTTGTGCTTTCCTAGATCCTATGGATAAAAAATTGGAGGGTCTCCTTAAGAAAATTTTTATACATCAAGGTTTTATTCTCCAGCCCCTTGCATGCATTGCCCCAGTTACTGCTGCAGCGGCCTTTTGGTTTGAGTCTCTTGAGGAGGCTCTACAGGTGGAGACCCCGTTAGACGATATTCTAGACAGGATTAAAGCTCTGAAGTTAGCTAACTCCTTTATTTCTGACGCCATTTTTCATTTAGCCAAGCTAACGGCTAAAAATTCAGGTTTTGCCATTTTTGCGCGTAGGGCGCTATGGCTTAAGTCCTGGTCAGCAGACGTTACTTCAAAGTCTAAGCTTCTTAACAACCCCTTCAAGGGACAGACCCTATTCGGGCCCGGTCTGAAGGAGATCATTTCTGATATTACTGGAGGTAAAGGTCACGCCCTTCCACAGGATAGGTCCAATAAGTTAAGGACCAAACAGAATAATTTTCGTTCCTTTCGAAACTTCAAGAGTGGCGCAACTTCAGTTTCCTCTAATGCAAAACAAGAGGGAAATTTCGCCCAGCCCAAACCAGTCTGGAGACCTAACCAGGCTTGGAACAAGGGGAAGCAGGCCAAGAAACCTGCGGCTGCCTCTAAGACAGCATGAAGGAGTAGCCCCCGATCCGGGACCGGATCTAGTGGGGGGCAGACTTTCTCTCTTCGCCCAGGCTTGGGCAAGAGACGTCCAGGATCCCTGGGTCTTAGAGATTGTTTCCCAGGGATATCTTCTGGACTTTAAAGCTTCATCTCCAAAGGGGAGATTTCATCTCTCACAATTATCTGTAAACCAGATAAAGAGAGAGGCATTCTTACGTTGTGTTCAAGACCTACTGGTTATGGGAGTGATCCACCCAGTTCCAAGAGAGGAACAGGGGCAGGGATTATATTCAAATCTGTTTATAGTTCCCAAAAAAGAGGGAACGTTCAGACCAATCTTGGATCTCAAGATCCTAAACAAATTTCTCAGGGTCCCATCCTTCTAGATGGAGACTATCCGAACCATCCTCCCGATGATCCAGGATGGTCAATATATGACTACCATGGACTTAAAGGATGCTTATCTCCACATTCCGATTCACAGAGATCATCATCAGTTCCTCAGGTTCGCCTTCTTAGACAGGCATTACCAGTTTGTGGCTCTTCCCTTCGGTTTAGCCACGGCACCAAGAATCTTTACGAAGGTTCTAGGGTCCCTACTGGCGGTTCTAAGGCCACGGGGCATAGCGGTGGCTCCTTACCTAGACGACATTTTGATACAGACGTCGACTTTTTAAATCGCCAAGTCCCATATGGACATTGTTATGGCCTTTCTGAGGTCTCACGGGTGGAAGGTGAACGAAGAAAAGAGTTCTCTCTCCCCTCTCGCAAGAGTTTCCTTCCTAGGAACACTGATAGATTCAGTAGAAATGAAAAATTTTCTGACAGAGGTCAGGTTATCAAAGCTTCTAACTTCCTGCCGTACTCTTCATTACACTTCTCGGCCGTCAGTGGCTCAGTGTATGGAAGTAATCGGCCTAATGGTAGCTGCAATGGACATAGTTCCGTTTGCCCGCCTGCATCTCAGACCACTGCAACTTTGCATGCTCAATCAGTGGAATGGGGACTACACAGATTTGTCCCCTCTGCTAAATCTGGATCAAGAGACCAGGGATTCTCTTCTCTGGTGGTTATCTCGGGTCCATCTGTCCAGGGGAATGAGTTTCCACAGGCCAGAGTGGACTATAGTGACGACAGATGCCAGCCTTCTCGGCTGGGGCGCAGTCTGGAACTCCCTGAAGGCTCAGGGTTCGTGGACTCGGGAGGGAGCCCTCCTTCCAATAAACATTCTGGAACTGAGAGCGATATTCAGTGCTCTTCAGGCTTGGCCTCAACTAGCTGCGGTCAGGTTCATCAGATTTCATTCGGACAATATCACGACTGTAGCCTATATCAACCATCAGGGGGGAACAAGAAGCCCCCTGGCAATGTTGGAGGTTTCAAAGACAATTCTATGGGCAGAGGTTCACTCTTGCCATCTCTCAGCTATCCATATCCCAGGAGTAGAGAACTGGGAGGCGGATTTTCTAAGTCGGCAGACTTTTCTTCCGGGGGAGTGGGAGCTCCATCCGGAGGTATTTGCCCAGCTGATTCAACTATGGGGCAAACCAGAACTGGATCTGATGGCGTCTCGTCAGAACGCCAAGCTTCCTTGTTACGGGTCCAGGTCATGGGATCCCCAGGCAGCGCTGATAAATGCTCTAGCAGTGCCCTGGTCCTTCAACCTGGCTTATGTGTTCCCACCATTTCCTCTCCTACCTCGTCTGATTGCCAAGATCAAACAGGAGAGAGCTTTGGTGATTTTGATAGCACCTGCGTGGCCACGCAGGACTTGGTATGCAGATCTGGTGGACATGTCATCCTTTCCACCATGGACTCTGCCGCTGAGGCAGGACCTTCTACTCCAAGGTCCATTCAAACTTCCAAATCTAATTTCTCTGTGGCTGACTGCTTGGAGATTGAACGCTTGATTTTATCAAAGCGTGGTTTCTCTGAGTCGGTCATTGATAACCTAATTCAGGCTCGAAACCCTGTCACCAGAAAAATCTATCATAAGATATGGTGTAAATATCTTCATTGGTGTGAATCCAAGGGTTACTCATGGAGTAAGGTCAGGATTCCTAGGATATTATCCTTTCTCCAAGAAGGATTGGAGAAGGGATTGTCAGCTAGTTCCTTAAAGGGACAGATTTCTGCTCTGTCTATTCTTCTGCACAAGCGTCTGGCAGATGTTCCAGACGTTCAGGCATTTTGTCAGGCTTTAGTTAGAATCAAGCCTGTGTTTAAACCTGTTGCTCCGCCATGGAGTTTAAATTTAGTTCTTCAAGGGGTTCCGTTTGAACCTCTGCATTCCATAGATATCAAACATCTATCTTGGAAAGTTCTGTTTTTGGTAGCTATCTCTTCGGCTCGAAGAGTTTCAGAGTTATCTGCCTTACAGTGTGATTCCCCTTATCTGATCTTCCATACAGATAAGGTAGTTTTGCGTACCAAACCTGGCTTTCTTCCTAAGGTGGTATCTAATAAGAATATCAATCAGGAGATTGTTGTTCCATCACTGTGTCCTAATCCTTCTTCAAAGAAGGAACGTCTATTACACAATCTTGACGTGGTTCGTGCTTTAAAGTTTTATTTACACGCTACTAAGGATTTTCGTCAAACATCTGCATTGTTTGTTGTCTACTCTGGACAGAGGAGAGGCCAAAAGGCTTCGGCATCTTCTCTTTCTTTTTGGCTGAGAAGCATAATCCGTTTAGCTTATGAGACTGCTGGCCAGCAGCCTCCTGAAAAAATTACAGCTCATTCCACTAGAGCGGTAGCTTCCACATGGGCTTTTAAAAATGAGGCCTCTGTTGAACAGATTTGTAAGCCGGCGACTTGGTCTTCGCTTCATACTTTTTCTAAATTCTACAAATTTGATACTTTTGCTTCCTCGGAGGCTATTTTTGGGAGAAAGGTCTTGCAGGCAGTGGTGCCTTCCGTTTAAGTTCCTGCCTTGTCCCTCCCTTCATCCGTGTCCTAAAGCTTTGGTATTGGTATCCCACAAGTAATGGATGAATCCGTGGACTGGATACACCTTACAAGAGAAAACAAAATTTATGCTTACCTGATAAATTTCTTTCTCTTGTGGTGTATCCAGTCCACGGCCCGCCCTGTCACTTTAAGGCAGGTGTTTTTTATTTTTAAACTACAGTCACCACTGCACCCTATAGTTTCTCCTTTTTTCTTGCTTGTTTTCGGTCGAATGACTGGGGGTGGCAGTTAGGGGAGGAGCTATATAGACAGCTCTGCTGTGGGTGTCCTCTTGCAACTTCCTGTTGGGAAGGAGAATATCCCACAAGTAATGGATGAACCCGTGGACTGGATACACCACAAGAGAAAGAAATTTATCAGCTAAGCATAAATTTTGTTTTTCTACTACCTTAGTATATTATGATTGCTAACTTTATTTTCATAAATGTATCAATAATTAGAAGTTTTGTTAAAAATCTAATTTCCTACCGTATTTATTCCAACTCCTCCCATTCTCTACTTCTTATATTTCTGGGTTCTGACGTATAGAGCGGTCCCTACCCGCTCTATACCTAGCTCCAAAGCGCATTCACAGTGGCTATTTGTATTGCGCATGCGCTAATCCGATACGGCTCCATCTACTGCGCATGTGCTTCTTGACGAAACTGTTTGTGCCCAGAGAAACGGGAGCGCGCTCCTGATATCTTAGTGTATGGCCTTGTATTGCGCATGCGCAAATCCTGTACGGCTCTGTCTACTGCACATGCGCTTCACGGCAAAACTGTTTGTGCCCAGAGAAACAGGAGCGCGCTCCTGATATATTAGTGTCTGGCCAAATATTTGTGCATGCGTAGATTAATAAGTAGGCGGGTGACGTGGTTTCACGGCCGCCTAACGGCCAGATTTTCAATTGGCTGTTGACAACACGTGACCCGGAGTGAATTTTTTTATTTATTTACGGGTTGAATTTGGATAGTTTATAAAGTTTTGTAAATAAGGCGATAACTTTGATTCCAGCTACATTTAAAAAAAACGATGAATAAAAGTCATATTATTTATGCCCAAAGACTGCTACTGAGGATCGCAAACCAGGTAACTTTACTTTCACTTTAAGGGAAGGTGTTCCCGAAACGTCGCTGTTGTTTTCTGTGCTTAAATAAAATGTATTCTACTTCACTCATTGCTGCCATATCTTTTGGATTGCTCTTGGCCTTGCAACAGCACCAAGAATATTCTCAAAAGTTATAGCTGCCCTTCTATCTGTAATCAGAGAGCAGAGAATTGCGGTGTTTCCTTATTTGGACGATATCTTGGTTCTAGCTCAATCTTTTCATTTAGCAGAATCTCACACAAAACAACTTTTGTTGTTTTTTTCAGTCATGGTTGGAGGATCAATTTACCAAAGTTTCTCGATTCCTCAGACAAAGGTCACCTTTTTAGGTTTTCAGATAGTTTCAGTGTCCATGAATTTATCCATAACAGAAAAGAGACAATTGAGATTGGTTACGGCTTGTCTAAACCATTAGTCTCTATCATTCCCTTCAGTGGCTATGTGCATGGAAGTTTTAGGTCTCATGATTGCAGCATCGGACACAATCCCGTTTGCTCATTTTCATATGAGACCTCTACAGCTTTGCATGTTGCATCAATGGTGCAATGATTATTCTCAGATATCACAACTGATATACTTAAATACCAACACTCAACTCTCTTTGACTTGGTGGTTAAACCATCACCTTATTATTCAAGGGGCCTCCTTTGTTCATCCTACCTGGACTGTGATAACAACAGATGCAACAGGTTAGTGAGCTGTCTGGGGGTCTCTGACAGCACAAGGAGTTTGGAATCCTCGAGAGGCGAGGTTACCAATCAATATCTTAGAACTATGTGCTATTTTCAGAGCTCTTCAGGCTTGACCTCTATTTAAAGAGAGAACTGTATTTTCGGTTTCAAACAGACAATGTTACAACAGTGGCATATGTCCATCATCAAGGGGGGACTCACAGTCCCCTAGCAATGAAAGACGTATCTCTGATACTTTCTTGGGCGGAAACCAACTCTTGTTTGATCACTGCATTTCATAAACCAGGTGTAGACAATTGGGAAGCGGATTATATCAACCGTTAAACTCTACATCCGGGGGAGTGGTCTCTCCATCCTGATGTGTTCTATCAGATTGTACAGATGTGGGGTCTTCCAGACATAGATCTGATGGCCTCTCATCTAAACAAGAAACTTCCCAGATACCTCTCCAGGTCCAGGGATCCTCAGGCGGAATTGATAGATGCTCTAGCAGTTCCATAGTTTTACCAACCTGCTTATCCACCTTTGGTTCTTCTTCCAAGAGTGATCTTAAAGATCATAATGGAACAATCTTATGTGTTTCTGATAGCACCAGCATGGCCTCACAGGTTCTGGAATGCGGACCTTGTCCAAATGTCCAGTTGTTAACCTTGGTCACTTCCTCTAAGACTAGACCTTCTTTCTCAAGGCCCGTTTTTCCATCCAGATCTCATATCTCTAAATTTGAAGGCATGGAAATTGAATGCTTAGTCATAGAGGTTTCTCTGACTCTGTGATTAGCACTATGATACAGGCTCATAAGCCTGTTTCAAGGAAAATATATCACAAGGTTTGGAAAACCTATATTTCATGGTGTTCCACTCATGATTATTCTTGGCATTCTTTTAGAATTCCTAGGATTCTTTAGTTTCTTCAGGATGGTTTGGATAAAGGTTTGTCTGCCAATACTAGGACAAATCTCTGCTCTTTCTGTTTTATTTCACAGAAAGATTGCTAATCTTCCTGATGTTCAGTGTTTTGTACAGGTTTTGACTTGTATCAAACCTGTTATTATATCTATCTCTCCTCC
The DNA here is from genome assembly GCF_027579735.1 of Bombina bombina. Classification (NCBI taxonomy): domain Eukaryota; kingdom Metazoa; phylum Chordata; class Amphibia; order Anura; family Bombinatoridae; genus Bombina; species Bombina bombina. Next base: position 875,864,254 of record NC_069503.1, on the reverse strand, counting down.
TTGGAGTCTAAGTTGTGGTAAGAGCTTTGAAATATTAAGTTGATGCTACTAAAGATTTCAGAAAGACTTCTAGTCTATTTGTTATTTTTTTCTGGTTCCAAAGAAAGTCAGAAAGCCTCTGCCATTTCTTTGGCATCTTGGTTGAAACATTTGAATCACAAAGCTTATTTGTAGGCGGGGAAGTCTCCGCCTCAGAGAATAACAGCTCATTCTACAAGATCAGTTGCCACATCTTGGGCTTTCAAGAATGAAGCTTCAGTTTACCAAATCTGCAAAGCCGACACTTGGTCTTCTTTGCATACAGTATCTTTACCAAATGTTACCATTTTGATGTTTTTGCTTCTTCGGAAACAGTTTTTGGTAGAAAGGTTCTTCAGGCAGCTGTCTCAGTTTGATTCTAGTGCCTGTGATTTAATTTTTTTAAATTTTTAAGAACTCGTGGACTTCCACATCTTGGGTATTACATCCCATCAGTAACTAGCTCTTGGACTCTCGGCACCTATATGAAAGAAAACATAATTTATTTAAGCACATATCTGATAAATTAATATCTTTCATGGTGGCGAGAGTCCATGAGGCCCATCCATTTTTTGGAGCTATGATTTTTTTGTATAAAGCACATTTCTCCGGTTCCTCTTTTTATGCTTTTACTCTTTATACACCTCACTAACTTGGCTATACGTTAAACTGAGATATGAGTAAGGTGGGAGGTGTATTTGTAGGCATTTGAGGTTTGGGAAACTTTGCCCCCTCCTGTTGTTATTTCTGGAACTAAAAAAGTTTAGAAAGTGTTTTATTAACCCTCAAATGCCTGCATCTCCGTCACAGCTTTGCCTGCACAGTCTGATCAGGAGAGGCTGTACGTCACAACCTTCTTCTCTCCTGCTCGCTTCTCACACTCCCATCTACAGGACTTCTACAGAATAGCGCCTATTTTGTGAAACTATCTGCCTCACTCCACAATACTTTCCTAGTTTTGAAAGTTCTGTTCAGGGATGTATACAACCTACGCTAACGTTTTCTAACCTCAGTTCTTCTCCTCTTTTTGCCATCCCCTTAAACCCCCTTAGCATGTAAGTCTACGAGCCCAGCTGTTTTGTAGATCACCTTCATGAGAGCTTATTTACAACAGTGCAACTCTTGGCAGGACCCTCTACCCACCTGTTCCTTATAAATGCTTCCTTGCATATCATATCCTATGTTTATAGCGCTGTGTATTCTGTTGGTGCTCTACACATAACTTATAATAATAATCACAAACAGGGCTTTGTAGGAATCTCTGGTAGTACATATTCACCAGTACTAAATATGGTTTCACAAGCTTTTTTTCTTTTGCTGTCATTTGGGCCTTCATTATCACTCTTATGTTTGCTCATGTTCCATTAGATCATCCATACAATTAAAGGAAACATTTTACATATAAACCCCAACCAGGAAGGTATACTGTTTACATGGTACTCCTTTTGTGTTTTATACATCATCATTAAGTTCCCTGATAAAGTCCTATGGGTTTTAGTATCATTCTATTAGTGTACAAAAATTATACCTGCGCTAGCTCACAAAGAGTCATGGTTTAAAACCATATCTGCTTTTCCTTATCAAGATACTAACAATTGCTCTTTATGATTGGGTTGGCACTTTTTTTTTTTTTACTATAACACTTATTGTTGCATAAAAAACTTGCAGATTTCTGCAACTGACAATTTTGATTATAGAAAGAATGTTACAATTTATTCAATCAGTTACTCGGTGTTTAAAGTTTTTAATATTATGTTTTTTTTGTTTGTTTTTTATTTCAGGAATATGGAAAGGAGTTTGAAAAACTCTGTGGAAAGGAAGGTTCAAAAATTCTTGACACCAAAGCAGATGCTTTTAGCAAGACTTTCAGACCATTTTTAGACAAAATAAGAAATGAATTGAAGGAGCCAGGCAATTTAAAGGAGTATTCCCCTTGGATGAGTGAATTCAAACCAGAATTTTTACAGAATGAACTTGAGATTCCAGGTTTGTGTTTTCACTCTTTTTATTTTAAAATGAATACTAAATAGAAGCAGTGCTAAGTTTAGAGTAAGTGCATCTCTGTTTTTACAGGAATAGATGGTCTATCCCTAAATAATGTCATGTATTGGAATGCAGGTTTTAGCATCACCAAATATAACGTTTGCTGCTAAATATTTTCACAATCATTTTTTTTTTTTTTTTTGATTAATCTGAAAAAGGCATTCTATATGCACACGCATTCAAATGTATCCGAATTTTCATGCAAAACATTATATGCAACCTCGGCGGTGTTTTGTGAAATTTTTAACAGTGAGTAGACGCCACCTTGGAGTATGGACAAAAATGACTACTTTCAAACCTTCCACCTTCGTTTCATTCTTATTGGGCAGATATCTCTGGTTTTAAAGGGACATTAAACACTAAATAAATAAATGCTAAATAGAATGATGCATTCAAAGATTAGTCTGAGAATAACATGTATATATATATATTATTTTTTTTAAAGTTTTATTAGGTTTTTAAAAATTGACAAAATAAGTGTAAAGTTTTAGATTATATAAAACAATGGGAGCTTCCATGTTGTAACAGGTCAGTTATAAATAGGTCACTAGAGTGTGCAGCCAATGACTGTGTGGAATATAACTGTGTTCTGCACTTTCTTTCTTCTACTAGATACGACGAGTTCACAGATTCATCCTTACTTGTGGGATATTATCCTCCTGCTAACAGGAAGTGGCAAAGAGCACCACAGCAGAGCTGTATATATAGCTCCTCCCTTCTCTCCACCCCCAGTCATTCTCTTTGCCTATACTAGTAATAGGAAGAGGTAAAGTGAAAGAGGTGTTAAAATGATAGTTTTCATTTTCTTCAATCAAGATTTTTTTATTTTAAATGGTACCGGGGAGTACTATTTTTCCTCAGGCAGCATATGGAAGAAGATTTCTGCCTGGAGGTTGATGATCTTAGCAGATGTCAGAATGGCTGAGGAGTATTAGAGAAGCTTCAGTGTGGGGAATGTTTTCATGCTACAAGCATTGAGGTATGTTCAGTCATTTATTTCTGAAGAGACTGTGATATTTCAGAACAGGCCGACATAGTTCCCAAGAGGGAAGGGGTAAGCAGTAAACCTATAGACATAAGAATGGGTATTACTGGAGACCTGTGTATGAATTATTATGAGCTAAATGCAGCAAGAAAATGATGGCAGCATGGTTAGTCACTGGGGCAGCATAATGTTTTTATTTGCTCAAACGGTTAATGATCACTGATGTTGGGCATTGTGCTGGGGGTTCACATGGCTTTATTGTACATTTCGGATGCTTAAATCCACATGGCTAGTTTCTATACCGCTTCCTTGCGGTTTTTTAGGCTGACATTACATCGCATATGATGGGCGGGGCCTAATTTTCGCGCCTCAGATTCGCAGTTGATTTTCACAAGAAGGCAGCAAACTTCAGCTTCGGTTGGGCCCTAACTGAGAGATAGGTCACCGGAGTCATAGTGAGACCTTTGTCAGACCCCTGAGGGCAGGTAGGCGCCACAGCAGAGCTGTGGCGAGGTGCAGGGGGTTCTTTAAGTTGTTTTCATACCATTTTAAGTATAACGTTTTTTCTTATAGAGGTTAATTTGTCCCCCAAATTTCTCAGAGTCCCATCGTTCAAGATGGAGACATGAACGATTTTGCCAATGATCCAGGAGGGTCAGTATATGACCACTGTGGACCTGAAGGATGCGTATCTTCACATTCCTATCCACAAAGATCATCATCAGTTTCTAAGGTTCGCCTTTCTGGACAAAGATTATCAGTTTGTGGCCCTTCCTTTCGGGTTGGCCACAGCTCCCAGAATCTTCACAAAGGTGCTAGGGTCCCTTCTGGTGGTTCTCAGGCCGAGGGGCATAGCACTAGCGCCCTATCTGGACGATATTCTGATCCAGGCATCAACTTATCATCTGACCAGATCTCACACGGACATTGTGTTGGCGTTTCTAAGAACTCACGGTTGGAAAGTGAATGTAGAAAAGAGTTCGCTAGTTCCACTAACAAGAGTTCCATTAGGTAGACATGAAAATATTTCTGACGGAGGTCAGAAAGTCAAAGATTCTAAATACTTGCCGAGCACTTCAGTCCATTCCTCGGCCATCAGTGGCTCAGTGTATGGAGGTCATTGGATTAATGGTAGCAGCAATGGACATTGTTCCGTTTGCTCGCTTTCATCTCAGACCACTGCAGCTGTGCATGCTCATGGAGAAGTAGAACAAAGTCCAGCACACAGGTGCTATCCTGCAAAGTCACAATGACCTGCTTCCAAGGTCAAGATAGTGAATTCAAAAAAACAGAGAGTAGTGACAGCATAGATATTTATTCGTGAGACAGCAGGACAAACAGCAACGTTTCGAGACTTCTGTCTCTTTGTCAAGCTAATGTGTACAATAAACTAGAACACCTTATATAGCAATCTACCACCAGGTGGCGCTAAAAACACAGGTAAAAATTAACCTGTTATATACTAAATATATTTATCATATAACACATATAAATTATTTACAGAAGATACTCCATAATTATCGTTTCAATAATATATTTCAGAGATTGGCAATTGAATTTAAGGTAAAATGTACAAAATTTAAAGTGCAGTGTACAAAACTTACTCAGAAATGGTTCCCTAGATATTTACTAGAAAGTTTACAATACAAAATAAAATTTATAGTGCAATATTGAATTCTGAATAAATTAACAGGAGTTTTTTTAAAAAATATTTTAAATTTTTAATTTTTCAAATTCTAGAATTCAAACACAGAGATAATTTCCCTATATAAACATTGATAGATCCCAGTCCTTATTCATACCATTGGGATACATGGTACCCAATTCATGAATCCAGAATGCTTCACGCTGTTTTAGCAATTTCTCTCTGTCCCCACCTCTACGTAATTTTGGGACATGATCAATGATCTGAAAACGAAGTTGATTTATGGCATGTTTTTTATCTAAAAAATGTTCTGCGACTGGAGCTTTAAGATTTTTAGTTCTTATAGAACTTTTATGCTCTATGATTCTATCGCGTATGCACCTTGTTGTCTCTCCAATATAGCTCCGCCCACAGGGACATTTAATTAGATAAATTACATAATCAGTGTTACAGGTATAGTATCCCCTAATGTAATATTTTTTGCCATTACATGGGTGGTGGAACACCGGGCCTTTAATTAAATTTCCACAACATGAACAATTTAGGCATGCATATGAACCACATCTGTTGGTAGTTATATATCTCTGGTTTATAGTTTTTCTAGATCCTATATCTGCCTTAATTAAATGATCATGGAGATTTTTGCTGCGTTTGTATGCAGGCATAGGTGGTTTCTGGAATTCTAGAATGTTAGGGTTACATTCACTCAATATATTCCAATGTTTCCTCACTATTTTTTGTATTGCCGGACTGAGACTAGAAAATTCTGAGACAAAGGCTAATCTACTATCTTTGTCAGTCTCCTTTCTCTTATTTGTAGTTTGTAACAAACTTTCTCTAGGAGTAGACAAAATAGATCTAATTTCCTTTTTAATTAAAGTTGGTGGGTAGCCTCGCTCAATAAACCTTTGACCCATATCTCCCAATCTAGCCTCTACTATATTAGGGTCAGAAACAATACGTCTGACTCTTAATAGTTGGCTTTTAGGAAGAGAGTTTATTAAGGATGGAGAATGTGCACTATCATAATGTAACAAACTGTTACGGTCAGTACTTTTCCTGAATAAATCAGTTTTTAAAGTGCAGCCATCCTTAATCACTCTGGTGTCTAAAAATTCAATAGTTTCCTCATTCCATGTTAGTTTAAATTTGATATGATTGCTGGCAGAATTCAAATCTGCCACAAATGCCATTAGGGTTCCAACGTCGCCCAGCCATACCCCGAAGATATCATCTATGTAGCGCCACCAAGTGGCGCCACATAGAGTAAACCAATTATTACAAAAAACAAATTTTTCTTCGAATACATTCATAAAAATGTTGGCGTAGTTTGGGGCGACGTTGGAACCCATGGCTGTACCTTGAATCTGCATATAAAAGTTGTCTTCAAAAAGAAAATAATTGCAATTTAGTACCATATCAAGTAACTGTAACAAAAAGTCAACTTTCTGTCTGTTCAATTTAGAATCATTTGCCAGCACTGACTCTACAGCTCCCAGACCACTGGCATGTGTAATCGAGGTGTATAAACTGTCTACATCTAAGCTATAAAGAATAAACTTACTTGAAGAGAAGTTTAGAGTATCCAATTTAAGGAGGAAATCACTGGTATCCTTAATAAAAGATGTAGACAGTTCCACATAAGGTCTAAGTATCTTATCTAAAAAAACAGATACATTAGTAAGCACAGAGTCAGTGCTAGCAATGATGGGGCGACCAGGGGGGGTTTCAAGGTTTTTGTGTATCTTGGGGAGGACATATATCACTGGGGTGTGGGGGTGTTTAACTGTAAGAAACTTAACTAGGTCTACATCTATCAAGTTATTTTTAAGAGCTGTATTTAATTTATGATCCAATTCTTTTTGTATAGAGAAAACAGGGTTTTTTGTTAGTTTCTTATAAACAGTACTATCCTCTAATTGCCTATAAATTTCATTAATATAATCAGTTTTGGACATTAAGACTAAAGCTCCACCCTTATCGGCTCTTTTCAATATGATATCCTTTTTTTATTTTATTGCTTCCAAAGTTTCAAATTCTTTTTTGTTAAAATTCACTAATTTTAAATTGTTGTTAAAATAATTTTTCCTATGATTAAATTGCTCATTAGTTTCAGTAATGTGTTGAAGATGTTCAATATCCTTTTTAACTAAATCTATATAAGTTTCCACACTATGATTTAATTGGTTAGGAATAAATGTACTCTTATTGCGTAAACCAAGTTGCTGCATAGAAATACTTTCTTTATTTTGCACTTTAGGTTTATCTTGATACGGAATATTACTAAAGAAGGCTTTCAATTTTAGAGTACGAAAAAACCTAAATAGATCAGTTTGCAATCTAAAAAAATTACATTTCTGCTTTGGACAGTAAGATAGTCCTTTGTTTAAGACGGAAAGTTCATCAACAGTAATGTCAGCCTTAGAGATATTTACCACGTTGTTAACGGTTATGCTTTCTTCTGAGATCGAAGTTGAAGATTTGATTTCACTTTGTTGGTCGTGGTCTTTTTGGCTTTTGCGGTGTTTTTTTCCTCCACGCCTTTGTCGGCGTCTGAGTCCCCCGGAGATGTGCCTGATGATTCCGAGCTGCTGCCATGGTATGCCGATATCCCTCCGCGGCGTCTCTGACGACCGGAAGTTGTTCTGCGGTTGGTGCCTTCCGGATCATACCGCCACCGATAGACTCTACCTTGGGTATAATCTTTTTCATCTCGGCTGAATTTGGTACGTTTCCGTACTTCGATCTCTTTTCTGAGATCATCAATCTTGGATGTAGTATCTGTCAGTATTTTGTTTGACTCCTCTTGTGGCAGGGTATGTTTAATGGTGGATTCCATCTCTGTTAGTATTGTTTGTTGTTGTACAATTTCTTTGTTAAGGCAATCAACTGTTAGTACCATAATATCCATAGAGCATTTATTTAATATTTGCTCGAATACATCACAGTAATCTTTATTATCCCGCATTAGTGTAGGGCGGGCATTCATACGCAGTCCCCGTGGGATTCTTTTTACACGATGATATTCCGCTAAAGTTCTTGCATGTAAATCATATGTAAGTTTTTTCTTTGCAAGCTTTTCATATTCTTTTACTGAAGTATCTGAAGGAGCCATCTGTAGGAAATCTCTTTGGCCTTTGGTGAGGGTGGTGATTCTTGAGGCTTCCATTTCTGAGTAAGAAAAAGTTTTAAATCCTGCTTGTGTCTCTTCCATTGTTTCACACAGTTCTGTGTAATACTGGTGCAGGGACTTTAAGGAAGCAAACAGCTAATGGAGAAGTAGAACAAAGTCCAGCACACAGGTGCTATCCTGCAAAGTCACAATGACCTGCTTCCAAGGTCAAGATAGTGAATTCAAAAAAACAGAGAGTAGTGACAGCATAGATATTTATTCGTGAGACAGCAGGACAAACAGCAACGTTTCGAGACTTCTGTCTCTTTGTCAAGCTAATGTGTACAATAAACTAGAACACCTTATATAGCAATCTACCACCAGGTGGCGCTAAAAACACAGGTAAAAATTAACCTGTTATATACTAAATATATTTATCATATAACACATATAAATTATGTACAGAAGATACTCCATAATTATCGTTTCAATAATATATTTCAGAGATTGGCAATTGAATTTAAGGTAAAATGTACAAAATTTAAAGTGCAGTGTACAAAACTTACTCAGAAATGGTTCCCTAGATATTTACTAGAAAGTTTACAATACAAAATAAAATTTATAGTGCAATATTGAATTCTGAATAAATTAACAGGAGTTTTTTTAAAAAATATTTAAAATTTTTAATTTTTCAAATTCTAGAATTCAAACACAGAGATAATTTCCCTATAGAAACACTGATAGATCCCAGTCCTTATTCATACCATTGGGATACATGGTACCCAATTCATGAATCCAGAATGCTTCACGCTGTTTTAGCAATTTCTGTCTGTCCCCACCTCTACGTAATTTTGGGACATGATCAATGATCTGAAAACGAAGTTGATTTATGGCTCAGACAGTGGAATGGGGATTATGCGAATTTATCTCCTCAGATAAGTCTGGATCAGGAGACCAGAGACTCTCTTTTTTGGTGGCTGTCACAGGATCATCTATCCCAGGAAATGTGCTTCCGCAGGCTAGCATGGGTAATCGTGACAACGGACGCCAGCCTCTTGGGCTGGGGTGCAGTCTGGAATTCTCTGAAGGCTCAGGGTATTTGGACTCAGGGGTCTCTACTACCAATCAATATTCTGGAACTGAGAGCAATATTCAACGCGCTTCAGGTGTGGCCTCAGTTGGCTTTGGCCAAGTTCATAAGATTCCAGTCGGACAATATCACGACTGTAGCATATATCAATCATCAAGGGGGAACAAAGAGTTCTCTATCGATGATAGAGGTTTCAAAGATAATCACTCTTGCCATTATCAGGAATCTATATCCCAGGTGTAGAGAACTGGGAAGCAGATTTTCTAAGTCGTTAGACTTTTCATCCGGGGGAGTGGGAACTCCATCCGGAGGTGTTTGCATCATTGATTCGTCAATGGGGCACACCGGAATTGGATCTGATGGCATCTCGTCAGAATGCCAAACTTCCTTGTTGCGGGTCCAGGCCAAGGGATCCCCAAGCTGTACTGATAGATGCTCTAGCAGTAACTTGGTCGTTCAACCTGGCTTATGTGTTTCCACCATTTCCTCTCCTGCCTCGTGTGATTGCAAGAATCAAACAGGAGAGAGCTTCGGTTGTCCTAATAGCGCCTGCATGGCCACGCAGGACTTGGTATGCAGATCTAGTGGACATGTCCTCTCTGCCGCCGTGGAAGCTTCCATTGAAGCAGGACCTTCTCATTCAGGGACCCTTCCAACACCCAAATCTAGTTTTTCTACAACTGACTGTTTGGAGATTGAACACTTGATTTTATCTAAGCGGGGGTTCTCTGATTCGGTCATTGATACTTTGATTCAGGCACGTAAGCCTGTCATTAGAAAGATTTACCATAAGATATGGCGTAAATATCTTTTTTGGTGCGAATCCAAGGGCTACTCATGGAGTAGGGTTAGGATTCCTAGGATTTTGTCTTTTCTCCAAGAAGGATTGGAGAAGGGATTATCAGCTAGTTCCTTGAAAGGACAAATTTTTGCTTTGTCAATTCTACTACACAAGCGTCTGGCGGATGTCCCAGACGTTCAGTCTTTTTGTCAGGCTTTAATCAGAATCAAGCCTGTATTTAAACCTATTGCTCCACCATGGAGTTTGAATTTAGTTCTCAATGTTCTTCAAGGGGTTCCGTTTGAACCCATGCATTCCATAGATATTAAGCTTTTATCTTGGAAAGTTTTGTTTTTAGTTGCTATCTCTTCTGCTTGAAGAGTTTCTGAGCTTTCTGTGTTACAATGTGATTCACCTTATCTTATATTCCATTCTGATAAGGTGGTTTTGCGTACTAAACCTGGATTCCTTCCTAAGGTTGTTTCGAATAAGAATATTAATCAGGAAATTGTTGTTCCTTCCTTGTGTCCTAATCCTTCTTCTAAGAAGGAGCGTCTGTTACATAACTTGGACGTGGTTCGGGCCTTGAAGTTTTACTTACAAGCGACCAAGGATTTCCGTCAAACATCTTCTTTATTTGTGGTTTATTCTGGAAGACGTAGGGGTCAAAAAGCTACGGCTACCTCTCTTTCTTTTTGGCTGAAGAGCATCATCCGCTTGGCATACGAGACTGCTGGACAGCAGTCTCCTGAAAAGGTTACAGCTCATTCTACTAGAGCGGTGGCTTCTACATGGGCTTCTGTTGAACAGATTTGTAAGGCTGCGACTTGGTCCTCCCTTCATACTTTTTCCAAATTTTACAAATTTGATACTTTTGCTTCTTCAGAGGCTATTTTTGGGAGAAAAGTTCTTCAAGCAGTGGTGCCTTCTGTTTAGGTATCTGTCTTGTCCCTCCCGTTCATCCGTGTCCTGTTGCTTTTGTATTGTATCCCACAAGTAAGGATGAATCCGTGGACTCGTCGTATCTAGTAGAAGAAAAGGAAATTTATGCTTACCTGAAAAATTGATTTCTTCTACGATACGACAAGTCCACGGCCCTCCCTGTCATTTTAGACAGATTATATTTTTGTTTTTCAAAACTTCAGTCACCTCTGCACCTTTTAGCTTTTCTTTTCTCTTCCTATACCTTCGGTCGAATGACTGGGGGTGGAGAGAAGGGAGGAGCTATATTTACAGCTCTGCTGTGGTGCTCTTTGCCACTTCCTGTTAGCAGGAGGATAATATCCCACAAGTAAGGATGAATCCGTGGACTCGTCGTATCGTAGAAGAAATCAATTTATCAGGTAAGCATAAATTTCCTTTTTCTAACCGGAACTGAAAAGCTCACAATTTTAGAATGGAATTACAGGAAAAGGGGACAAGATAAATAATGAAAATATATTGCAGACTTTTTTGATATATACCATTTACCATTTTATATTACCATCTCAAAGTGTTTAATGTTCCTTTAAGGCACTGTGGGTGGAGAAATTTGGGCAGACAAACTCTTAAGTGTGATTGAAGGGTAGAGGCTTGTGCCTTTCTCTCAGGCTTGTGTTATACTGTTTTGAAGGGCAGCTCCAATGGACACCACCATCTTGGATGTTTTCACATGCATTTACACTCACACATTATTAGCAACATAAATTATTTTTACTATGAGGTGCATATACTGCATTATAGGAGCTGTCCTAGTCTCCCTTTCATCTCTTAGTTGTTTCTGTCTGCAGATATTCCTGAGCCCTACCATTCTCATGCCTCTGTGTCAAAAAGGTAAGACTTTATTTCCATCTTAAGGGGAGGAAAGTCCACAGCTTCATTCATTACTTGTGGGAATTAAGAACCTGGCCACCAGGAGGAGGCAAAGACAACCCAGCCAAAGGCTTAAATACCTTCCCCACTTCCCTCATCCCCCAGTCATTCTTTGCTTTTCGTCACAGGAGGTTGGCAGAGAAATGTTGGAAAATTCGGAGTAGTCTCTTATGGAGGGTAGTACTCTTCGGAATGGGACTGGAGTTTTAAGTAGTCTTGTTAGGGTATTGAGATGCAGGGAGAGTCTTTCTGCGAAACCATCCAGACTCATATTAACAGCTCCTAAAGCAATCAGTGTTGACAAGTTTCATGGCCTGCTTTCTATCACTCAAGTCCATGTCAGGAGCAATGCTACAACACTGTCAAACTTGAGAGGTCGTGTTCCTATTCCACAGCGTAGATTCTGGTAAGATTGTTTCATTTCTTATACCTGTAATGATAATGCAAGAAGACAGGGTCACAGTGTGACTCCTTTTTTCTGTATAGAATCAAGGGTTAATATCTCCAGAAGGTGATTATTGAACAGGGGGGGGATGTATACATTATTGTTTTATTGTGTTTTTTTGCTGCGATATGTGTGAGATGTGGCTCTGGCAATGTGTGAACAGTCAGGTTCTTCTGTTATTTTGATACTGTGCAGCCAGTTTAGTTGGTGCGTTTTTTCTCGGCTGCAGGGACGGTCCTGCATGGCACTCCATGTAACAGGGTGTGGCCTTATTCTCTTCCTTTTCCTGACCGTCAGTTGCAGGAGATGAAAGCGGTTTCTCTGTGGGCCTGGGTCATAGGAGGTGGTGAGTGCCCCGGCCATTTTGAGTATAAAGGTGCCATTTCGTTTTCTATAGTCCATATTAAAGGCGCAAGCTATGGAGGACTCTGATGCGTTAGCAGATTCTCCCTCTTTGCCTAAATCTAATGCCTGTGTTTATTGTGAGGAGGCTATGGTATATCCGCCTGCTCAACTATGTTCTACATGCCTTGATAAAATAGTGATATCTAAAAGGAACAAAATGTTTAGTACCACTGAGCCGTCCACCAATCATCTCGGTTTACACATGCAGCTCCCCAGTGCACTACTAATCCTCCTGTGGGAGGGGCCCTGTGGCTGCCAGATTTTGCTGATCAGTTGCAAACGGCGGTGTCTGCGGCTTTAAGTGATTTTCCTTGCTCTGCTAAGTGCAAGCGAAAGGTTAAACATTGCTATCCTTCCCAGGGATCCTCTACTCTGTTGGATGTATCTGAGACTAGATTATCCGCTCAGGCTGAGGACTCTCTCTGGGTCGGAATCTGCGGCTCTAATCCTCCGGCTGTAGAGGAACCAGACTTTAGGTTTAGGATGGAGCACATTTACGCTTTTTATTAAAAGAGGTGTTGGCTACTCTTGAGGTTCCGGAACCGAAGTTGCCGGAGGAACCTTCTATTCCTAAGCTTGATAAGTTTTATGAGGACAGGGTGGTGCCCCACATTTTTCCGGTTCCCGTAAAGATGGCAAATATTTACGTTTAAGAAATTGTTCCCGGTTCCTGATTCTCAGCTAGAATTGTGGGGATCTTTTCCTAAGGTGGATGGAGCTATCTCCACGCTCGCTAAGCGCACCACTATCCCACTTCAGGATAGTTTGTCGTTTAAGGAACCCATGGATAAGAAATTAGAGACCCTGTTAAGAAAAATGTTTCATCACACAGGGTTCGTATTTCAGCCTCCAGCGGCGGTCGCTGCGGTGGCCGGAGCCACTACCTATTGGTGTGACTCTCTGTCAGAGATGATCGAGGTGGAGACTCTCCTCGATGAGATACAGGAAAGAATTAAGGCATTGAGGGTAGCTAATTTATCTGTGATGCAAATTATTCACTTGAATGCTAAGACATCAGGCTTTTCTGTTCCGGACCGGAAGGCCCTGTGGTTGAAGTGGTCTTCTGACATGACGTCCAAATCTAGATTACTTGCCCTTCCATTTAAGGGAAAGATTCTTTCGGTCCAGGCCTGGACATATCCATATCCCTTTTGTTGGGACAAGTCCCAACGACAGCAGCCTGCCGCGAAGCCTGAGCAGTCCAAGGGAGCTTGGAAACCTTCTCAGTCTTGGAATAAAACCAAGCAGAGCAAGAAGCCCGCTGAGACAAAATCGGCATCAAGGGGTGGCCCCCGATCCGTCTCTGGATCTCGTAGGTGGCAGGCTATCTCTTTTCGCGGAGGCTTGGCTGAGAGACGTTCAGGATCCTTGGGTTCTGGAGGTTATTGCCCAGAGTTACAGGATAGGTTTCAAGACTCATCCTCCCAGGGGCAGATTCCTCTTGTCAAATCTGTCGTCAAGACCACAGAAACGAGATGCCTTTCTAGAGTTCGTGAGGGATCTCTCCTCTCTAGGAGTAATTGTACCAGTACCTCTAGCAGAAAGAGGTCTAGGGTACTATTCAAACCTTTTCGTGGTCCCAAAGAAGGAGGGCACATTTCACTCGATTCTGGACCTTAAGTGCTTAAACAAGTTTCTGTCGGTCCCATCATTCAAGATGGAGACGATAAGGTCTATTCTGCCCTTAGTTCAAGAGGGTCAGTTCATGACTACAATAGACTTGAAGGACGCCTACCTTCATGTGCCAATACACATGGATCACTTTAAGTTCCTAAGATTCACTTTTCTGGATCAGCTCTTCCAGTTTGTAGCTCTCCCCTTTGGTTTGGGGCAGCCAAGAGTCTTTACAAAGGTTCTGGGAGCATTGCTTGCGGTGGCGAGATTAAGAGGTATTGCAGTAGCACCTTATCTGAAAGACATCCTGGTCCAGGCTCCGTCCTGCCAGCTGGCAGAATACCATTCGAGAGCTCTTCTACTTCTTCGTTCTCATGGGTAGAAGATAAACCAGTACTAGAGTGGAGTTCCTGAGCACGATAATGGACTCTATATCTATGAAGATATTCTTGACAGATCAGAGACATTGCAAACTTGCCTCCAACTGTCTTGCCCTTCTAACCTCTTCAAGGCCATCCGTGGCCCGGTGTATGGAGGTGATTGGGCTCATAGTTTCCAGTATAGATGTCATTGTTTTCATCAGGTTCCATCTCCGGCCTCTTCAGTTGTGCATGCTGAGGCAATGGAACGGCGATCACTCGGATCTATTCCATCAGATCTCTCTAGACAACCGGACGAGGGACTTCCTCTCTTGGTGGCTTTGTCCGGATCAGCTGTCCCAGGGGACATCCTTCCTGAGACCATCCTGGGAGATTGTGACTATGGACGCAATCCCCTCAGGATGGGGAGCTGTTTGGGGTGCCAGTAAGGCACAGGACTGGTGGAGTCGGGAGGAGTCGCTTCTTCTGATCAAAATTCTGTAACTTTGAGCGATCTTAAACGCTCTGAGGGCTTGGCCCCTCCTGGGTTTGTCCCAGTTCATCAGATTACAATCGGACAACATTACCTCAGTGGTTTACATCAACCACCAAAGGGGGGAAGGAAAGCTCCCTAGCCATGAGGAAAGTATCTCGGATTCTGGAATGGGCAGAGAACAACAACTGCTCGCTGTCAGCGATCCACATTCCGGGTGTGGACAAGTGGGTAGCGGATTTTCTCAGCAGACAATCGTTTCATCCGGGGAAATGGTCTCTTCAACCCGAAGTGTTTGCAGAGATTTGCAAAAGATGGGGGACTCTGGAGATAGATATCATGGTGTCCAGACTCAACTTCAAGCTACCCAGATACGGGTCGCGGTCCAGGGATCCCCAGGCAGAACTAATAGATGCCTTAGCAGTGCCTTGAGGATTCAACCTAGTCTACATATTTCCACCGTTACCACTTCTTCCTCGAGTAGTGGTCCGCATCAAGCAGGAGCAAGCATCAACTAATTTGATTGCTCCGTCGTGGCCGCGGAGGATGTGGTTTGCGGATCTGGTGGGGATCTCATCGCCTTCTCCGTGGAGGTTGCCCTGTCACAGGGATCTGCTGGTACAGGGCCCCTTTGTACATCAAAATCTAGATTCTCTGAGGCTGACTGCGGGGAGATTGAACGCTTAGTCTTAGCCAGGAGAGGGTTTTCTTAGAGTGTGATTGATACTCTCATTCAAGCCAGGAAGACGGTCACCAGACGCATCTATTATAAGGTGTGGAGGACCTACTTACTCTGGTGTGAGACTCGTGGGTATTCTTGTCATAAAGTTAGGGTATCCAGGATACTTCAATCCAAAAAAGGGAAAGGGAGCAGCCTTGAGTAAAAAGCGAAACTTTATTTCCATTATTAAAATGGAGACTGATACCCAAAAACAGTTACACTGTATACACGTTTCAGCGTCATTACATTAGTCTCCATTTGCCCATCCGTGGAGAATTTTAATGATGGAAATAAATTTTCGCTTTTTACTCAAGGCTGCTCCCTTTCCCTTTTTTGGATTGATATTTTTTGCCTGACTTGAGCAGCCTTCCTTCATTTGTGGCGTTTACTTGTTCCAAGGCTCCATTGGATTGATCCCTGCATCTGATTCTGACTGCGAGTGACGACTGTGAGCGAAGTCTTTTTGGCATCACGTGACCTGTGCGGATTAGTAAGGTGAAGGTGGAGAATCCGGCATCCACGCTGTATACAGAAGAGGAGCCGAGACAACAAGTGGGTGTGTATTATTTCTCCCTTTTTACCGACCCGTGGAGGGGTCCTGCCAGACGGGCTGTTGGCCAATACCAAGTCGCACACCCAGGAGGGTGCACTCACTCAGTTCAGCGGGGATCTTTGGATTATCAGCAGCAGCGCTGCAGCTGCGGATGTTTGCAGCTTTCAAGAGTGCCCATTCCTGTATCCTAGAGAGATTCTTCTTACAGCTAACTTTGGTTATTGTAGTTGTGGGAAATACGCAACTGTGGGAGCAATTCTGCCTCTTTTTCCTCAGAGGGATATTGTTTACATAAGGAACTTTGGCCACTCACCAACATAGTGGGATCTTTATTCCTGTGAATTATACGTTTTTGCCTTTTACACGTCATATACAGTATTCTCTCGGCCTAGCACTCCCTTTTCTGGTTCTTTATCCAGGATACTTTCCTTCCTCCAGGATGGTTTGGAGAAGGGATTTGCTGCCAGTTCCTTAAAGGGACAGTATACTGTAAAATAGTTTTTCCCTTAATGTGTTTACAATTGCTTTTTTTACCAACTGCAGAGTAAAAAATGTATGAAAATTAGCTTTTTAAGGTTTATTTGTGTATATTAAAGCTCTGATTTTGTGTTTTGAAGCCACAACCTAATAAAATAGGTTGAGCTTGTAGGTATAATCAGACCTCATTACTGTATCACATTGTGCACATATACCTGCTTCTTTATCTTATATCTGTCCTTAAAACAATCACCAATACTTTGAGAGAACAATGGAAAATCAACATTTTATTACCTTATCTCTGCTTTATCACACTGGGAGTGTAATTTCTTCTGCTGGCTGTGTTTACAAAGCTTATCTATAGCTGGTACGCGCGGCCACAAACTTTCAGAATAGGTGGGGATACCACATGCTAAATTAACAATTTCAAATGCCAATATAAGGGTAAAGTAAACAATTTAATACACTCCAGCAGGTAAAGTGGATCATTGGGAACAAATTAAAGGGGAGAAAATTTTTGAGTAAACTGTCCCTTTAAGGGGACAGATTTCGGCTCTATCTGTGTTGTTACACAAGAAGCTCGCTGGGCTTCCTGATATACAGTCTTTTGTTTAGGCTCTATCCAGGATCAGGCCTGTATTTAGACTTTCTCCTCCTCCTTGTAGTTTAAATCTGGTTCTTAGGGTATTGCAGAGGGATCCGTTTGAGCCTATGCATTCTCTTGATATTAAGGTTAAGGTTCTTTTTCTACTGGCTATTGCTTCGGCACACAGAGTCTCTGAGTTGGCGGCCTTGCAATATGAGCCTCCTTACTTGGTTTTTCATGCCGATAAGGCTGTCCTTCGCACTGGGTTGGGATTTCTCCCGAAGGTTATGTCTGATCGCAACATTAATCAGGAGATTGTAGTTCCTTCCTTCAAAAGAACAGTTACTTCATAACTTGGATATGGTTCAAGCTTTGAAATTTTATCTTCAGGCTACGAAGGATTTCCGACAGACTTCAGCGTTATTTGTTGACTATTTAGGGAAGCGCAAAGGGCAGAAGGCTTCTTCCACTTCCCTATCTTTTTGTCTGAGGAGCATGATTCTCCTGGCTTATGAGACAGCGGGACATAAGCCTCCTCAGAGGATTACGGCTCACTCAACTAGAGCTGTGGCTTTTTCCTGGGCCTTCAAGAATGAGGCCTCTATGGAGCAGACTTGTAGGGTGGCTACTTGGTCCTCCTTACATACTTTTCAAAGTTTTACAAAGCAGCTTTTGGGAGAAAGGTTTTACAGGCTGTGGTGCCCTCAGACAAGGGTCCGCCTCTCTCTTTGCCCTTCCGTTTTCATTCGGTGTCCTCTAGAGCTTGGGTATTTGTTTCCCACAAGTAATGAATGAAGGCGTGGACTCTCCTCGTATTAAGATGGAAAACATAAATTATGCTTACCTGATAATTTAATTTCCATCTGTACGAGGAAAATCCACGGCTCCCGCCCGGTTCTCCATTGGGCGGACCTAAGTTTCTTTTGTTTTTCTTCTGGCACCATTTATACCCTGATATTTCTCCTACTGTTCCTTGTTCCCTCAACAGAATGACTGGGGGATGAGGGGAGTGGGGGAGGTATTTAAGCCTTTGGCTGGGGTGTCTTTGCCTCCTCCTGGTGGCCAGGTTCTGTATTCTCACAAGTAGTTCATTAAGCCGTGGACTCTCCTCGTACAGATGGAAATTAAATTATCAGGTAAGCATAATTTATGTTTTTGGCAATGAAGCTACTTTTTCTTTTTGTGGATATATTGATTTTATTTTGCTAATTCAGTTTGTTTTTTTCACAAGCATTCTTTAGTAGGAAGGACCTGAGTTCAGTTCTATATCAGAAGAAGGCAAGGATTTTTTTTCTCTTCTCCATTGCTTTTATATGGGTGGATTTTGATATTGACACATCTATTAAAGAATGTGAATATGAATTAAGACACAATTTATTCTTAATAAAAAAAATGTATTACTCAAAAAGTGGAATAAGAAAGCCTGAAATTGCAGGAAAGAGTAATAAATGTACATTTTTTTTTTATTTTGAGTGGTCTAGTACCGTTTTCTTTTCAAAATTGGTAAAGTGAAACATTTTCACCCTGCATGTAAATGTATGTAAATTGATTTACTTGAATATATATATATATATATATATATATATATATATATATATATAAATCTTGTTTTCTCTTCCAGGCCAGTATGATGGCAAATCTAAACCAATGCCGGAATACCATGTAAAAATTGCTGGGTTTGATGAACGGGTGAGTGATGGTAAAGGGCAATATTAAATGTATTAAAAAAGCATATCTTTGTGTGAAACGTAAAAAATGTTTACGCTAATAATTATCTACAAAATAATAATTATTCTATTGAGTCTGTAAAAATAGAGCCGTAATTTACCAAAGCGGCCTACATCTAAAAGCAGTTTATGGCTCCATTTTAGTACCAGGTTTCCATTGAAAAATATTGCGCAATGTGGGCTGTTGCTCTTTTCGTGTAGATGTAAGTTAACATTGTGTTAACGTTTCCATCCGACATCAGTATTTTGATCTTACACTATAAAATGTACGTTGAATTTCTGCACTCCTTGACCGTGATCACCTCTAGAGAGAAATAAAAACAAAGATATATTTAATTCATTAAAAATTTTTATGAAATTAAAAAATATTTTGAAAATAATCACATTTTGTTGCTTTGCAGCCTGAAATAAGACAGACACAGTTTTTGTTTATCCGGTTGTAATTACTCAGTGCAACTTATAACATCCAAGTGAAAGATATAACACCAACATGTCAGGCAAAAATAAAGACAATTCAAAAACAGAGTCACTGAGTTGGAAAAAGGATCACCCCCTCCTTAAATTACTCCTAAACTCAATCAGGTGTAGCTAATCACCTTCTCAATGGCACACACAAAGCCATTTGACCTTCAACTGTGATCAGCTGTGGGCATATTGATTAGCTCAGCGTGAAAATAGCTTTCTCTTGTAAGGTGTATCCAGTCCACGGATTCATCCTTTACTTGTGGGATATTCTCCTTCCTAACAGGAAGTGGCAAAGAGAGCACACAGCAGAGCTGTCCATATAGCTCCCCCTCTAGCTCCACCCCCCAGTCATTCTCTTTGCCGGCTCTAAGCAATAGGGTCCCTCTCGGAAGGGTAAAGTGAAAGTGGTGTTAGATTTGTAGTTTTTGTTCTACAAGCAAAAGTTTGTAATTTTAAATGGTACCGGTGTGTACTATTTACTCTCCAGCAGAAAAGAGATGAAGATTTCTGCAGAGAGGAAGATGATTTTAGCATGTTGTAACTAAAATCCACTGCTGTTCCCACACAGGACTGAGGAGTACAAGAAAACTTCAGTTGGGGGGAACGGTTTGCAGGTTAGGCTGCAATAAGGTATATTCAGACATTTATTTCTAGACAAGACTGTGATAATGCTAGAAAAGGACTGATAAGATCCCCATGAGGGAAGGGTAAGCTTTATTCAGAGACTAAGTATGGAATTACAAGCTTACATAACAGGGCTAATTTATGCTGGTTGACACTATTTTATGGCAAGTTGACACTGTTTTATGGCAAACGGTTTTTACTAATAAATATCGTTTTTTGAGACACTTTGAAGGTCCCTTTGGGTTTCTTTCAGGGGTTGTTACCCACATGGCTAATATTATAACTCTTAGGAGTGTTTCTTTAGGCCTCACAGCACCGGAGTAAGGTGGGAGGGGCCTAATTTCGCGCCTCAGATGCGCAGTTAGATTGACTAGATCTTCAGGCTGTTTTCTCATGGAGGGTCCTACTACAGTTTGAGGACCCATAAGAAGCTTTTTCCCCATAAATCTGACTCCTAAGGGAAGGTAGGGCCACAGCAGAGCTGTGGCAAGGTGCTGAAGTTGTTTTAACCGGTCTGTTAGCTTACTATTGATCCGGTTTGGGCATTAATGGGTTAATCGTTTTTATTGCTAGTTGTTCAATCTTACCAATGCTTTAGGTACATACTGTGAAAATTTCAAAAAGTTTGCTGCATTTTTCACTGTTTTGGAAAATTGTGTGCCTTTTTTATCTCTTAAAGGCACAGTAAAGTTTTTTTGAAAAGTGTGTTTTTACTTGACTAAAGTGATTTCTAAGCCTGTTTGTCTTACTACTAGTCTGTTAAACATGTCTGACTCCAAGGAAAATCCTTGTTCAATGTGTTTAGAAGCCATGGTGGAACCCCCTCTCAAAATGTGTCCCACTTGTACTGATATGTCTATACACTTTAAAGACCATATTGTTGCACTTAAAAATGTGGCCCAAGATTATTCTCAGACAGAAGGTAATGAGGTTAGCCCGTTGACCTCTCCCCAAGTGTCACAACCTGTTACGCCCGCTCAAGCGACGCCTAGCACCTCTAGCGCGTCTAACTCTTTTACCTTACAAGACTTGGCGGCAGTTATGGATAAAACCCTCTCAGTATTTTTATCTAAGCTGCCCGTGTTACCTGCAAAGCGTGATAGCTCTGTTTTAAGAACAGATTATGAGCATTCTGACGCTTTAGTAGCCGTATCCAAAATACACTCACAACGCTCTGAAATGGGGGCGAGGGATGTGCTGTCTGAGGGAGAAATTTCCGATTCGGGAAAGGTTGCTCCTCAGACAGACTCAGATACGTTGGCTTTTAAATTTAAACTAGAACACCTCCGCTTATTGCTCAGGGAGGTATTAGTTACTCTGGATGACTGTGACCCTTTGGTGGTTCCAGAGAAATTGTGTAAAATGGACAAGTACCTAGAAGTTCCTGTTTACACTGATGTGTTCCCGGTCCCTAAGAGGATTGCGGATATAGTAACTAGGGACTGGGATAGACCAGGTATTCCGTTTGTTCCCCCTCCTGTTTTTAAGAAAATGTTCCCCATATCTGACACCACGCAGGACTCATGGCAGACGGTCCCTAAGGTGGAGGGGGCTGTTTCTTCACTTGCTAAACGCACAACCATACCAATTGAGGACAGTTGTGCTTTTAAAGACCCTATGGATAAAAAATTAGAGGGTTTACTTAAGAAAATTTTTGTTCATCAAGGTTTTCTTCTCCAACCTATAGCGTGCATTGTTCCTGTAACCACTGCAGCTGCTTTCTGGTTCGAGGCGCTGGAAGATGCGCTCCAGACGGAGACCTCATATGAGGACATTATGGACAGAATTAAGGCTCTTAAGCTGGCTAATTCTTTTATCACAGATGCCGCTTTCCAACTAGCATAGTTAGCGGCAAAGAATTCAGGATTCGCCATTCTGGCGCTCAGGGCGCTATGGCTAAAGTCCTGGTCGGCCGATGTGTCGTCAAAATCCAAACTACTGAACATCCCTTTCAAAGGAAAGACCCTTTTCGGGCCTGAATTGTTAAAGATTATCTCAGAAATCACTGGGGGAAAAGGCCATGCTCTCCCTCAGGACAAGTCCTTTAAGACAAAGAACAAACAAAATAATTTTCTTTCCTTTCAAAATTTCAGGAGCGGTCTCGCTTCATCCTCCCCTGCTGCAAAGCAAGAGGGTAACACTTCACAACCCAGGGCAGCCTGGAAACCTTACCAGGGCTGGAACAAGGGTAAACAGGCCAAGAAGCCTGCATCTGCCTCCAAGACAGCATGAAGGGGTAGCCCCCGATCCGGGACCGGATCTAGTGGGGGGCAGACTCTCTCTCTTCGCTCAGGCCTGGGCAAGAGACGTACACGATCCTTGGGCCTTAGAGATTGTATCCCAGGGATATCTTCTAGAATTCAAGGACTCCCCTCCAAGGGGAAGGTTCCACATTTCTCGTCTGTCTACAGACCAGACAAAGAAAGAGGCGTTCTTACGCTGTGTAGAAGACCTACATACAATGGGAGTGATCCACCCAGTTCCAATTGTGGAACAAGGGCTGGGTTTTTACTCAAACCTGTTTGTGGTTCCCAAAAAAGAAGGAACTTTCAGACCAATCCTGGATCTCAAAATTCTAAACAAATTCCTCAGAGTCCCATCATTCAAGATGGAGACCATTTGGACAATCTTACCAATTATCCAGGAGGGTCAATATATGACTACCGTGGATCTAAAGGATGCGTATCTGCACATTCCTATCCACAAAGATCATCACCAGTTTCTCAGGTTCGCCTTTCTGGACAAGCATTATCAGTTTGTGGCTCTTCCTTTCGGGTTGGCCACTGCTCCCAGAATTTTCACAAAGGTGCTAGGATCCTTCTGGCGGTTCTAAGACTGCGGGGCATAGCAGTGGCGCCTTACCTAGACGACATCTTAATTCAGGCGTCGACGTTCCAAAGAGCCAAGTCTCACACGGAAATTGTATTGGCCTTTCTGAGGTCTCACGGGTGGAAGGTGAACATCAAAAAGAGTTCTCTCTCCCCTCTCACAAGAGTTCCATTCCTAGGAACTCTAATAGACTCGGTAGAAATGAAAATATTTCTGACGGAGGTCAGAAAGTTAAAACTCTTAACTACTTGCCGAACTCTTCATTCCATTCCTCGGCCGTCTGTAGCTCAGTGCATGGAGACAATCGGACTAATGGTAGTGGCAATGGACATAGTCCCTTTTGCACGGATACACCTCAGACCACTGCAACTATGCATGCTCAAACAGTGGAATGGGGATTATGCAGATTTGTCTCCTCAAATACAGTTGGACCAGGGGACCAAAGATTCTCTTCTCTGGTGGTTGTCTCAGGATCACCTGTCTCAGGGAATGTGTTTCCACAGACCAGAGTGGATCATCGTAACGACCGACGCCAGTCTGTTGGGCTGGGGTGCTGTCTGGGACCCCCTGAAAGCTCAGGGCTTATGGTCTCAGGAAGAAGCTCTTCTCCCCTTGATAAACATTCTGGAACTGAGGGCGATATTCAACGCTCTTCAGGCATGGCCTCAGCTAGCTGCGGCCAAATTCATCAGATTTCAGTCGGACAACATCACGACTGTAGCTTACATCAACCATCAAGGGGGAACAAGGAGTCCCCTAGCAATGATGGAAGTAACAAAATAATCAGGTGGGCGGAGGATCACTCTTGCCACCTCTCAGCAATTCACATCCCAGGAGTAGACAACTGGGAAGCGGATTTTCTAAGTCGTCAGACTTTTCATCCGGGGGAGTGGGAACTCCACCCGGAGGTATTTGCCCAGCTGACTCAGCTATGGGGCACTCCAGAATTGGATCTGATGGCGTCCCGTCAGAATGCCAAACTTCCTCTTTATGGGTCCAGGTCCCGGGATCCCAAGGCGGTGTTTATAGATGCTCTAGCAGCGCCTTGGTCCTTCAATCTGGCCTATGTGTTTCCACCGTTTCCTCTCCTTCCTCGTCTGGTTGCCAGAATCAAGCAGGAGAGGGCATCGGTGATTCTAATAGCGCCTGCGTGGCCATGCAGGACTTGGTATGCAGACCTAGTGGACATGTCATCCGTTCCACCATGGACTCTGCCAATGAGGCAGGACCTTCTACTTCAAGGTCCTTTCAAACATCCAAATCTAATTTCTCTGCGTCTGACTGCTTGGAGATTGAACGCCTAATTCTATCTAAGCGTGGTTTCTCTGAGTCGGTTATCGATACCCTGATTCAGGCTAGAAAGCTTGTCACCAGGAAAATCTACCATAAGATTTGGCGAAAATATCTTTGTTGGTGCGAATCCAAGGGTTACTCATGGAGTAAGATTAGGATTCCCAGGATATTGTCGTTTCTCCAAGATGGATTGGAGAAAGGATTGTCAGCTAGTTCCTTAAAAGGACAAATATCTGCTTTGTCTATTCTTTTACACAAACGTCTGGCGGAGGTACCAGACGTTCAAGCGTTTACTCAGGCTTTAGTCAGAATCAAGCCTGTTTATAGACCTGTGGCTCCGCCATGGAGTCTGAATTTAGTTCTTTCAGTTCTGCAAGGGGTTCCGTTTGAACCTTTACATTCCATAGATATTAAACTTTTATCTTGGAAAGTTTTGTTTTTAGTAGTTATCTCTTCTGCTCGAAGAGTTTCAGAGTTATCTGCTTTACAGTGTGACTCACCTTACTTGGTGTTCCATGCAGATAAGGTAGTTTTGCGTACCAAACCCGGTTTTCTTCCTAAGGTTGTGTCTAATAAGAATATTAACCAGGAAATTGTTGTTCCTTCTCTGTGTCCTAATCCTTCTTCGCAGAAGGAACGTCTGTTACACAATCTTGATGTGGTTCGTGCTTTAAAGTTCTATTTACAAGCAACTAAGGATTTCAGACAAACAACTTCATTGTTTGTTATCTATTCTGGTAAGAGGAGAGGTCAGAAGGCGACTGCTACCTCTCTTTCTTTTTGGCTGAAAAGCATCATCCGTCTGGCCTATGAGACTGCTGGCCAGCAGCCTCCTGAAACAATTACTGCTCATTCTACCAGAGCAGTGGCTTCCACATGGGCTTTTAAAAATGAGGCTTCTGTTGAACAGATTTGTAAGGCAGCGACTTGGTCTTCGCTGCATACTTTTTCCAAATTTTACAAATTCGATACTTTTGCTTCTTCGGAGGCTATTTTTGGGAGAAAGGTTTTACAAGCAGTGGTGCCTTCCGTTTAAGGTACCTGTCTTGTTCCCTCCCTTGATCCGTGTCCTAAAGCTTTAGTATTGGTATCCCACAAGTAAAGGATGAATCAGTGGACTGGATACACCTTACAAGAGAAAACAGAATTTATGCTTACCTGATAAATTACTTTATCTTGTGGTTTATCCAGTCCACGGCCCGCCCTAGCTTATTAGTCAGGTAGATTTTTAGTTTAAACTACAGTCACCACTGCACCCTATGGTTTCTCCTTTTTCTTCCTAACCTTCGGTCGAATGACTGGGGGATGGAGCTAGAGGGGGAGCTATATGGACAGCTCTGCTGTGTGCTCTCTTTGCCACTCCCTGTTAGGAAGGAGAATATCTCACAAGTAAAGGATGAATCCGTGGACTGGATACACCACAAGAGAAAGTAATTTATCAGGTAAGCATAAATTCTGTTTTCCTGGAGCATCTCAGTCCCTGGTAGTGCAACTGAAGCAAACAATCAACAGTGGGTGGCAAGGCACTGTCAAAAGATATCCGGGATAATGTTGTGGACAGGCACAAGTCAGGAGATAGATACAAGAAAATATCAAAGGCTTTATCAATGTCTAGAAGCACAGTATAGTCTATTATTAAGAAGTGGAAACTATTTGGTACAGCACAGGCCCTCTCTGGATCAGGATGTCGCTCGAAACTGGATGAAAGAGCCAGGAGCAAACTGATCAGAGAGGCCCACAGCAACTCTGAAGCAAATGCCGGAATTTATGACAAAGAGTAGTCATTGTGTGCATGTCACAACAATATCACAAATTCTCCACAAAAATGCCTTGTATGGCTGGCTTGCAAGAAAAAAGCCACTCCTCAAGAAAGGCCACATGCAGTCCCGACTGAGCCTTGCCATAACACACCTTGGATATTCTGAGGCCACATGGAAAAAGGTTTTATGGTCAGATGAGACTAAAATTGAATTATTTGGCCTCAACACCAAAAAATATGTCTGGAGGAAATCCAATACAGCTTACCATCCAAATAACACCATACCTACAGTAAGGCATGAAGGTGGTAATATCATTTAATGGGGGTGTTTATCTGCAGCAGGCACTGGAGCACTTGTCAGTATAAAAGGAATAATGGATGGGGCAAAATACCATCAAATTCTTGAGGAAAATTTTCTGCCCTCTGCCAGGAAGTTGTCAATTGGAAGAAGGTTTACCTTCCAACATGACAAGGACCAAAAGCACACAGCAAAAATGACCACACAGTGGTTGAAGGAGATAAAGATGAATATCCTTGCATGGTTTAGTCAGAGCCCAGACTTAAACCCCATTGAATATATGTGCCATGACTTGAAGACTGCAGTCTACAAACGGTCACCATCAAATGTAACGGAACTGGAGCGGTTCTTCAAAGAATAGTAGGCAAATATTGCACAGTCTAGATGTGCAAAGTTAGTAGAGACATATCCCAATAGACTAAAGGCTGTAATTAAAGCAAAAGGAAGGTGGTTAAACAAAATACTAACACAAGGGGGTGATCCTTTTTCCAACTCAGTGATTCTGTTTTTGAATTCTCTTTATTTTTGCCTGACATGTTGGTGTTATATCTTTCACTTGGATGTTATAAGTTGCACTAAGTAATTACAACTGGATAAACAAGAAATGTGTCTGCTTTTATTCCAGGCTGCAAAGCAAGAAATGTGATTATTTTCAAGGGGGGTGATTATTTTTAATTCCCACTGTAAATTTTAAAATGTCTTTATATATGTAATATTTAGTGATGCCCTAGTTATAGGCATTGTTGGAATTATGGAGATATGTGCTTGATTATATTTTTATATGTAAATGCATATTGAAATTTAAATAGGAACATAACTCCAACTAGTCCTATACCTGGATCAGCAATAAAAATTGCAAATAACAAATTTATAAAGTGAAACACTTGTATTGTTTGAAAACTTTAATATCTCAATGGAAAAGAGGCTTCAAATAGATTTATTTCATATAGGTGGCAAGAGTCCACAAGCTTGTTACTGATGGGATATACATTCCTACCAGGAGGAGGCGAAGCTTCCCAAACCTCAAAAGCGTATATATACCCTCACCTCACTCCTCACTCATACCTCAGTTTAAAAACTTTGCCTTCTTAGGAGGTGATGAAGCATGATGTGCTTGATTCTTCAGTGAAAGGCGCTTCTAAGCATATTGAAGCCCAGTTCCTCTCTAAGTACAGTGTTTGTCTGAAGGAAGTGAAGGGAGTATTGCTTGTTACCACCATGTGTTTGCATGCAGGCTCTCTGTAAACCGGTTGCAGGGATTCATCTGTTGCTTCCCTTTACAGATCAACATTATACTCCTCTACCATTATCTCTGCTTATATGTTTCAGTACTGTTTTAGCTGTCTGCTATATGTGGATGTCTTATGGTAAGTATAATCCTTTTTTTTTTCTTTCTATAAGACACTCTAGGCTATGGAAGGCACTTTATTTTCTTAAAGTTATGTATGTGTATAAATATATGCATTTGCCATGAGACCGGTTGTTTATTTCTCCTTCCGTGTCATATATAGCAGCATGAGTTTTTGTGAAACATTGCTTTTTAGTGTTTGTGGGCTAGTTAAATTATGTTTATTTTTTAGCATCATCAGAGACAGAATTTGATAAAGCTTCTTTTCTTTCCAATGGCATGGAAGTCCACAAATCCATCCTTATTACTAGTGGGAATTCAACTCCTGACCACCAGGTGGAGGCAAAGAACACCCCAGCAAAGCTTTAAGCTTTAAGTATCCTCCCACTTCCCACAATCCCCAGTCTTTCTTTGCCTGTGTACATCGTAGGTGGTGTGCAAAGATGGTGTCTGAAGAAAATCAAGTTTTTAATCCTTTAATGGGTAGTTTTCCTTGCAGGCAAGGATTGGGGCTATGCTGTGTCTATGTAATCCTCTTTAGTAAGAGTAATGGTGGCTTTTAGCAGTTGGAAGACAGCGAGGTAGTCCTTGCTTACCTTCCAATATTTATGCTACCCCTGTATAGAAAACCAGAGTTGATTACTCTGTTTTTCTTGTATCTTCAGGTCCCTGTCAGCAGTCAGATGAGGTTGACAGACCTGGAGCTGCTGTGACTGCTCCACAGCAGAAGAGCCTGACAGACCTGGAGCTGCTGTGACTGCTCCACAGCAGAAGAGCCTTGAGGGTAAGTCCTTTCGTATATTTTTCATGGGAATCATTTTAGGAAGGAGGACTGGGACATCAGGGACCTAGTGGAACCTGCTACCCTCTGGATGGGTGGTATTTTAATATCTAAATATCCACAGGTTTGGGATATTTGTGGCAGAGCAGATTGCTGCGTTAAGATCAACCAGTGTCAAGGATTTAAGCCGCTTCTCTAGCCTTTATGATGGGTCAGATAGTAAAAAGACCCAGGCTTTATGGTGTGTGGGGATGGCATTTATTATATCCTCTTGTTCCTATCCTTACCCGGTCTAAAGGTGTCCGTATGGTATGTTACCTTCAAATAGGGTCTATTTTTATATATATCTCCTTGTCTAGGGAAGTAAGAACCTCTTTCTAGATCAGGGGTTCCCTATATCTGAAGACTTAATTTACTGCGTAATAACGGATGCATGACTGGATCGTTAGTATGGTCATTTTGGCGCGTCTTTTAGAGAACGGTGCTCTGTTTCTCTGCTTATGTCCTGGTAATGTGGGGACATGGGGTCTATCCTGAGCTATCAAGAAAGGAAAAGGACGGTTCAATGCAACAGAAGAACAATTTACTGCTTTAAATTAAAGTCCAGATATAGAAAAGCATATAAACTATTTTTGTAATCCCAGTGGTAATTAGAGTTTCAATGTTATGCCTCCCTCTCTCTTGGAAATGATAAAGATCAAAAATATGTAAGCGTTACAATTCATGTATTTTCCTTTTGCATGATACGCTAATCAATTACTGTGTCACTGTGTTCAGCATATATCCAGTTTACGACATATGTCCCAATATGGCTAATTAGCCAGTGGCACTCTAGGAAAATCCCACAGATATAACAAAGTCAGGTAAGTAATCAATCGAGTAGCCTGTAATCAATTATTGCCCATGTACACTATGCGTACCTCCGCTCCCTCCGTGCCCCAGTACCTCAGACCTGAACTCCTTGGTTCTTCTATGCGCTGTTCCGGACCCTCGTCCGTCCACACCATGCGGATTCAGCGTCTTCCGTATCACCCACGTGTGGCGTGATGTCACTTCCGGATCTTCCTGTCTGTTTGCGGTACTCGATAGGTGTACAGTGGAGGGGGCCTGAGGGAGCGCGGACCAATCGGCAAGTTCCTCCTGGTTACCTTGCAAATCCCACCGTATGTTGACAAATGGGAACAAAACGTTGTATCCAACGATGTCTTCCAAGTGCTTTACAAATGCTGTTGTATCGTGACTATGGGGAGCCGTAGAAACTTTATCCAGAGAGAGTATTTAGGCAAATCCGGACTGCAGTGCAGCTTAAGTAATGCAACAGCAACTGACCTGGGCAAAAAATTCAGCTCAAAAATAAATCAAAATGTCAGTTGCTGTTATTTAAATAAAAAGTCTTTTATTGAAAAATATATTAAAACATGGAGGGTGCATACCCTATAGACAAGAGAAATAGACTAACATGTTTCGGCCTGCGCCGTATTCATAGTCCTAAAACACCAAACACACACTCAGATTTAAAAACCCACCTCTGGGATTTAATTGGTGGAAATCCTAAGCATCAATTAGGGTATTTAAAGAAACAGTGTATACAGATTTGTATCTATTGACAAAGTAGTAGGATTTTGCACATATTCACATTCACAATTTATAGTGTGCACATTAAACAATATCTAAGACCAAATGTATACAAAAATATTCAAAAAGATATATATATTCAAAGCAATCCTTCATTGCTATGTTGTATCTTTGTTATTATAACATTAATGAGTCAATTCAATTTGTTTTACAATGTGTTCAAGATCAAAGTTTAATATTTCATGTTGATAGACTTCCTAATACTAAAGATTATTGGGGGACATTTAGAATACCAAATGAATTCCTTTGACAAAACTAATTGTTAGATGGAGATATAGAGGTATAGGGAGAATAGGAAAAAATCCATATTCACATAAAGGCTCCCTTATTGGTAGCGATAACAATGGTAATACTTAATTACTATCAGTACAGTGTTTTTTTGTTTTGTTGTCTGGAAGGGCAACATACATGGATGTCCTAAGCTACCATGTATCCTGAATTTTATAGGAGTATGCAGGTATACTCTGGGCTAGTTCATTTTATATATACAACATTGGTGGAAGGAATTTAAAAGGGGATTTGAAACAAGGGGCATAATGTCCAAGATTACTGTGTATATAGGTGCAATAGTTTATCAAACAAGCACCTAAAATTTTATTCAAAACATGGCTTACTGCCCATCCTGCAGATGGATTAGCATTATACTGGGGGGTGATAGGTGAACAGGCTTAGTTCCAGTGGTTAATAAAATCATATTCAGAGTTCAGACCTAATGGAACCTTAGTCTGGAGTCTGAAAATCCAGTACATCTCCTGCCTGGATAAAACCTGAAACCTGTCCCCCCCCCCCCCCCTCTGCCGAGCCTGGACTTTTTCAATGATCATCCATCTAAGGCTTGTACAGTCTTGTTCATGCGTGTTGACAAAATGGTTAACTAAAGGGGTGCTGCTTTTACCTACTCTAATAGTAGATAGATGTTCACGTACCCGTGAGCGCACCTCCCTTGTTGTTAACCCTATGTATTGTAGATTACAAGTTGTACACCATAAGAGGTAAATGCAGTAGGTAGATCTACAATTCACACAGGTAGTCACATCAAAAGTTTCCCCTGTAATGCATGATTGAAAAGAGGAGCCAATCTGAACATGTTCACATGCTTTACATTGGGGGTTCCCACACCTATAGGTGCCCCTATGTCGAAGCCAAGAGGACTGAGTGGACGGAGCAGGTTTCCTAAGTTGTGAAGGGGATATGATACTCCCCACCGACTTATTCCTCCTATATGAAAACCTGCAACCTTCACTGACTGCATCCACTAGACCATCGTCGGCTGCAAGCAATCTAAAATGCCCCCGGATTATATTACAAATTGTATGATATTGTTCTGAATAATTAGTAACAAATGTCAATTTGCGTTTAGAATTACTGTTGGATCTCTTGTTATCTGCCAGGAGGGAATCTCTTTTTATTCTATCCACTTCTGTCCTCGCTTTCTTAAGGACCTTATTACTGTAACCCCTGTCCTTGAGTCTATCCTGCAGCGCTTCAGCATGGTGTTCATAATCTTCCGTTCGCGTACAGTTTCTTTTAACACGAATAAATTGTCCCTTTGCCACAGAATAAGGCACCTGCCTAGGATGACAGCTTTTTGCGTGTAAGATACTATTGCCTGAAATAGGCTTTCTATACACTTCTGATGTAATCTCACCTGACTGCCAGCCTCTGAGCTCAACATCCAAATAATGAATTTTTTGTTTGTTTGTTTCATGAGTGAAGCGCAGATTGAAATCATTCTGCCCCAGGTATTTCACAAATTCATCTACTGAATATCTCTCACTGTCCCAAACAAACAACAAATCGTCTATGAAACGATGGTATGTCTTAATCGCAGGCCGGAAGGTGTTACTATCTGCATAGATGTGGGACCGCTCCCACCAACCCATGTATAGGTTGGCATAAGTGGGGGCGAACTTAGCGCCCATAGCGGTCCCACATCTCTGCAGATAGTAATCACCCTCAAATTTAAAATAGTTATGTGTCAGTAGGAACTCCTGAGCTAGCAAAGGGCGATACTTATTTTTGCTAATACAGGGTGCGCAGGAAGGATGTATGACTGTTATTCCTCCCCTTGCATATCTGTTGTACTCGACAGAGAGTGGTAAGGGTTTTTTTCTTGTAAGGCTAAATTCGTAGTTGCCATTTGGTATACAGACTTGTTTGTCTTATGTGGCATGTTTTGGGGTAATTTCTCTCATGAGCTTGTAGCTCCTTTAGAAGAAGAATTTATCTTTCGGCCCTTTTTATATTTCAGCCGTTGGTGTGTCACCCGCTTTTATGGGGTTAATATTTCTGAACTCGTCAGCACCTTGCAGCACCGGACTGGGTATTGGACTGTGTCAGGTCGCACCTCACACGCCTCTTAATTTTAATGAGGTTTCTACATTGTTTGCCACAGCGCATACACAGTGTCTTAATTAGTTTGGTGTATGTAGCAGTGTTTAGTATTATCTCACGAAATAGCAAACTAGCTGGTTGTTGATGCAAGGGACTGTTTTTAGTATGACATTTCATTTCATTCATGCATCTCCAGTTGTAGCTCCATGTTGCACCTTTTTTAGCCTTATAAAGTTTGGGCTTTTATGTATGAATGATTATCACTGGCAAATTTGCAAAGTTTTCTAGTTACCATACTTTTAAATTGTTTTATGATATTTCTGGGGATTTAGATTTATCTATAGTGATGTTTGCTGCATCTTGTGGCAGTTCTATGCATATATCCTTTACTTAATCTGCATCCGTTTTCTGATGTGTTTTTTTACATCCTCTTCTCAGAGGAAGTATATTTTGTGGAATGTTGTTGCAAACACCAGGGTCTGTCTTTTTTGGGGACGATCATAGAGTCGATCGATTAGGATTTTCTTAACGGAAGTCAGAAGATCCAGACTTCTCTCTGCCTGTCTTCTCTTTAGTTATCTGTCCAACCTTAAGTGGCACAGTGTATAGAGGTATTTGGTCTCATGGTGGCTTCCATTGACATTTTTCCTTTTGTTTAATTCCATCTGAGACTTCTAGTTATACACGCTCAGTCAATGATACGGAGACCACTCGGACCTCTTTCAGAGGATAGTCCTAGTCTACCAGACAAGAGTCTCTCTGCCCTGGTGGCTCTCTCAGGACCTTCTGTCCCAAGGCACATGCTTCTTGAGACCATCCTGGGAGATTGTGACTACGGATGGCAGCCTTTCCCGTTGGGGAGCGGTGTGAGGTTCCTTAAGAGTTCAAGGAACCTGAATGCAAGTGGAGTTTGTCCTTCCAATAAATATTTTGGCATTGAGAGCAATCTTTAATGCTCTGATGGTTTGGCCTCTACTGAATCCCATTTATCAGATTTAAATCAGACATCTCTTTGATGGCTAAATCACTGTACTAACCCTAGCTAAATTTTAAAGCTGTGTATTCAGCGATGCTATGGTGTAAAGGGAGTCTGTGTAAAAGCAGAGTGAAGTTAAAAAGTGAGTCATTGTGAACCTCATTTGCTTATCTTATAGCAACCTCAGGGAGGAACAAGGAGTTCCTTAGCGATGAAGGAGGTGTCTTGCATCCTCCAGTGGGCAGAATCCTCCCTCCTGCCTGCCATTCACATCTCAGGTGTGTTCAACTGGGAAGCAGATTCCTGAGCAGGCAGACGTTTTACCAAGGGGAATGGGCCCTTCATCCAGACGTATTCTCAATGATATCCCTCAGGGGGGGTTTTCGGAGTTGGACCAGATGGCGTCTCGTCTAAACGCCTAGGTTCCCAGATTCAGATCCAGGTCAAGAGATCTGCAAGTAGTTCTGGGCGCTCTGGCGGTTCCATGGGTTTTCGGTCTGATTTTCCTTTTCCTCCGTTGGACCTCTTTTCTCTGGTAATAGGCCATGTCAAACAGGGAAAGGCTTCAGTAAATTTAATGTTTCGGCTTGGCCGCGCAGATTTGGTTTGCGGACTTTGTGAAGATGTTATCCTTTCCCCTGTGGAATTTACAGCTGAGGAAGGACCCTTTTACTTCACGGTCCCTTTCTACTCCCAAATCTAGATTCTCTGAAGCCGACTGCATGGAGATTGATTGCCTAGTATTGTCTAGACAAGGTTTTTTTCTGAAAGGTTTATTGACTCCTTGATTTTAGGCCGGTTACTCGTAAAATTTACCCTATGGTTTGGCACTCATACCTTAAATGGTGCATACCTCGGGGTTCTCTTTTGCGTATAGTGAGTGTACCCCGTCTTCTATCAAAGGTCAGTTCTTTGCCCTTCTGTTACGTCAACGTTTGCCCAACCTGCCAGGTGGTTCAGGCCCTGGTCAGATTCAGGCCGGTGTTCAAACTTATTGCTCCACCTTGGAGTCTTAACCTTGTTCTTGGGATTATACAGCAGGCTCTGTTTAAACCTATGTTTTTTATTGGTATAAATTTGTTGTCTTGGAAAGTTTTGTTTTTCCTAGTTATTTCTTCTGCTCGTAGAGTCTCTGACTTTCGGCTCTACAGTGTGATCCTCCTTATTTTATTTATCTATGCGGATAAGGCGGTCCTTCGTACCTATTGTGATTTCTTCTTAAGGTGGTTTCGGAACGCATTATCAATCAGGAAATTGTCATTCCTTCTTTGTGTCCTAATCCTTCTTATCAGAGTATGTTACATAACCTGGATACAGTTCATGTTCTAAATTTCTATTTCTAGGCTTCTAAAGATTTCCGTCAATCTTCTGCCCTTTTTGCAGTATTTGCTGGCAAACACAAGGGTCTGAAAGCTAACTCCATTACTCCTTCCTTTTGATTGAGAAAAATCTTCATTTCTCTTGCAAGGTGTATCCAGTCCACGGATTCATCCTTACTTGTGGGATATTCTCATTCCCTACAGGAAGTGGCAAAGAGAGCACACAGCAAAGCTGTCCATATAGCTCCCCCCTCTGGCTCCGCCCCCAGTCATTCTCTTTGCCGCTCTAACAAGTAGCATCTCCACGGGAGGGTAAAGTGAATGTGGTGTTAGATTTGTAGTTTTTATATCTTCAATCAAAAGTTTGTTATTTTTAAATAGTGCCGGTTTGTACTATTTACTCTCTGGCAGAAAGTGATGAAGAATTCTGCTGAGAGGAAAATGATTTTAGCATGTTGTAACTAAAATCCACTGCTGTTCCGATATAGGACTGAGGAGTACCAGAAAACTTCAGTTGGGGGGAACAGTTTGCAGGCTTAACTGCTATAAGGTATGTTCAGTCATCTTTTTCTAGTCAAGACTTAGTAATGCTAGAAGACTGACAAGAATCCCCATGTGGGGAAGGTAAGCCATATTCTGAGACTCAATATAGAAGGAAGGCTTAATTAACAGGGCTCAAAGACTGGTGGACACTGTTAAAGGGCAATCGATTATTTTATAGTGAAAATATAATCATTAAACAAGTTTTATTACAATTTGGAGTGTTTTTATGGGGTTTTATTCCACATGGCAGAATTTTAGACACCTATTTAGGGTTTTGAAGGCCCCACAACTCCGGAGTGGAGAGGGAGGGGGCCTAAATTTCGTGCCTCAGTTGCGCAGTTGATATTGCAGACAGCTTCATGCAGCTTCACGTGGAGGGTCCAAAGACTACTTGAGGACTTCATAGAGGCTTATTTTCCATCAAACTAATCCCCAGGGGCAGGTAGGGCCACAGCAGATTGCTGTGGCACTGTGCTGTAGTTTGCTAACCGGTTGTCAGCTTTAGGTTTCTCCGGTTTGGGCATTAAGGGGTTAATTGACTTGAAATTCGCTGTGCAATCATTCCAAAGCATTAGGATTGTGTGGTAAAGATTGGATCATTTTTTAAGATTTAGTAAAAAAGTGTGCGCTTTTTATTATTTAAAGGCACAGTACCGTTTTTTCTCAAATTGTATATTTCAGTATTTGAGTGCTGTCTAAGTCTGTTTAACATGTCTGAGCCTACAGATAGACGTTGCTCTATGTGTTTAGTAGCCATGGTGGAACCCCCTTTACATTTGTGTTTTAAGTGTGCTAATGTATCTATGCATTTTAAAGATCATGTTGTTTCACTTAAAAATGTAGCCCAAGATGATTCTTTGACAGAAGGTAACGAGGATAGCCCACCTTCCTCTCCCCATGTGTCGACACCAGTTACGCCCGCACAAGCGATGCCTAGTACCTCTAGCGCATTGGCCCCTATTACATTACAACAATTAGCAGCAGTCATGGATAATTCCCTTGCGGCATTTTTATCCAAACTGCCAGTTTTTCCTAAAAAGCGTGATAGCTCGGTTTTAAGAACAGAGTATGAGCAATCAGAAGCTTTGGAGGGTTTATCTGTTGTACCCTCACAACACTCTGAAATGACGTTGAGGGATGTGCTGTCCGAGGGAGAAATTTCTGACACAGGAAAGGTTTCTCAGCGGGCAGAATCAGATTCCTTAGCGTTTAAATTTAAGATGGAACACCTCCGCGTGCTGCTTAAGGAGGTATTAGCTACGCTAGATGATTGCGACCCCATGGTGGTCCCAGAGAAATTGTGTAAAATGGACAAATATCTAGAAGTCCCTGTATACACTGATGCGTTTCCGATTCCGAAGAGGGTGGCGGATATTGTGGATAGGGAGTGGGAGAGACCAGGTGTACCCTTTGTTCCCCCCCCTATCTTTAAGAAAATGTTCCCCATAACTGATCCCAGGCGGGACACATGGCAGACGGTCCCTAAGGTAGAGGGGGTAGTTTCAACACTAGCCAAGCGCACAACCATACCAATTGAAGACAGTTGTGCTTTCAAAGATCCTATGGATACAAAATTAGAAGGTTTACTAAAGAAAATATTTGTTCAACAAGGTTTCCTTCTCCAACCTATTGCCTGCATTATTCCTGTAACTACTGCAGCGGCTTTCTGGTTTGAGGCGCTGGAGGAGTCGCTCCAGACGGAGACCTCATATGACGAAATTATGGATAGAATTAAGGCTCTAAAGCTGGCTAATTCTTTTATCACAGATGCCGCTTTGCAATTAGCTAAGTTAGCGGCGAAAAATTCTGGTTTTGCCATTATGGCGCGCACAGCGCTTTGGCTTAAATCATGGTCGGCCGATGTGGCGTCTAAAACAAAGTTACTGAATGTTCCTTTCAAGGGAAAGACCCTTTTCGGGCCCGAGTTGAAAGAGATTATTTCGGATATCACTGAGGGAAAGGGCCATGCCCTCCCGCAAGATAGGCCTTTTAAGGCTAAAAACAAGGCTAATTTTCGTTCCTTTCGCAACTTCAGGAGCGGTCCTGCTTCAACCTCTGCGTCCACAAAGCAAGAGGGTAACTCTTCACAGCCCAAGGCAACCTGGAAGCCTTTGCAGGGCTGGAACAAGGGTAAACAGGCCAAGAAGCCTGCAGCTGCTACTAAGACAGCATGAAGGGTTAGCTCCCGATCCGGGACCGGATCTGGTAGGGGGCAGACTCTCTCTCTTTGCTCAGGCTTGGGCAAAAGATGTTCCCAATCCCTGGGCATTAGAGATAGTTGCTCAGGGATATCTTCTAGAATTCAAGGACTCTCCTCCAAGGGGAAGGTTCCACATTTCTCGTCTGTCTACAGACCAGACAAAGAAAGAGGCGTTCTTACGCTGTGTAGAAGATCTACTCAAGATGGGAGTGATATATCCAGTCCCAATTACAGAACAAGGACTGGGTTTTTACTCAAACCTGTTTGTGGTTCCCAGAAAGGAAGGAACTTTCAGACCAATCCTGGATCTAAAAATTCTAAACAAATTCCTCAGAGTTCCATCTTTCAAGATGGAGACCATTCGGACAATCTTACCGATGATCCAGGAAGGTCAATATATGACTACCGTGGATCTAAAGGATGCGTACCTTCATATTCCTATCCACAAAGATCACCATCAGTTCCTAAGGTTCGCTTTTCTGGACAAGCATTACCAGTTCGTGGCCCTTCCCTTCGGGTTGGCCACCGCTCCCAGAATTTTCACAAAGGTGCTAGGGTCCCTTCTAGCGGTACTAAGACCGCGGGGCATTGCAGTAGCACCCTATCTGGACGACATCTTAATACAGGCGTCGTCTTTTCCCAGAGCCAAGGCTCATACAGATATTGTTCTGGCCTTTCTAAGGTCTCACGGGTGGAAGGTGAACACCGAAAAAAGTTCTCTGTTCCCGCTCACAAGGGTTCCCTTCCTGGGAACATTAATAGACTCGGTAGAAATGAAAATATTTCTGACGGAGGTCAGAAGGTTAAAGCTTCTAAGTACTTGCCGAGCTCTTCATTCCATTCCTCGGCCATCTGTAGCTCAGTGCATGGAGGTAATCGGATTAATGGTAGCAGCAATGGATGTAGTCCCTTTTGCTCAAATTCATCTCAGGCCACTGCAATTGTGCATGCTCAAACAGTGGAATGGGGATTATGCAGATTTGTCTCCTCAAATCCAACTGGACCAGAAAACCAGAGATTCTCTTCTCTGGTGGTTGTCTCAGGATCACCTGTCTCAGGGAATGTGCTTCCGCAGACCGGAGTGGATCATTGTAACGACCGACGCCAGTCTGTTAGGCTGGGGCGCGGTCTGGGGCTCCTTGAAAGCTCAGGGCCTATGGTCTCGGGAAGAGTCTCTTCTCCCGATAAACATTTTGGAACTGAGAGCGATATTCAACACGCTCCAGGCATGGCCTCAGCTAGCGGCGGCCACGTTCATCAGATTTCAGTCGGACAACATCACGACTGTAGCATACATCAATCATCAGGGAGGAACAAAGAGTTCCTTAGCGATGAAGGAAGTAACCAAGATAATCAGGTGGGCGGAGGATCACTCTTGCCATCTATCTGCAATTCACATCCCAGGAGTAGACAACTGGGAAGCGGATTTCCTAAGTCGTCAGACTTTTCACCCGGGGGAGTGGGAACTCCACCCAGAGGTATTTGCTCAGCTGACTCAGCTATGGGGCATTCCAGAGTTGGATCTGATGGCGTCCCGTCAGAACACCAAACTTCCTCTTTACGGATCCAGGTCCAGGGACCCCAAGGCGGCATTGATAGATGCCCTAGTAGCGCCTTGGTCCTTTCAATCTGGCCTATGTCTTTCCACCGTTTCCCCTTCTCCCTCGGCTGGTAGCCAGAATCAAACAGGAGAAGGCCTCGGTAATTCTGATAGCGCCTGCGTGGCCACGCAGGACTTGGTATGCAGACCTAGTGGACATGTCATCTGTTCCACCATGGACACTGCCAATGA
The DNA here is from genome assembly GCF_027579735.1 of Bombina bombina. Lineage (NCBI taxonomy): Eukaryota > Metazoa > Chordata > Amphibia > Anura > Bombinatoridae > Bombina > Bombina bombina. Next base: position 875,825,153 of record NC_069503.1, on the reverse strand, counting down.
GGCAGGATCTTCTAATACATTCAAGCATCCAAATCTAGTTTCTCTGCAGCTGACTGCTTGGAGATTGAACGCTTAATTATATCCAAGCGTGGGTTCTCTGAATCAGTAATAGATACTCTGATCCAAGCCAGAAAACCTGTCACCAGGAAAATTTACCATAAGATATGGCGGAAATATCTTTGTTGGTGTGAATCCAAGGGTTACTCGTGGAGTAAGATTAGGATTCCAAGGATATTGTCTTTTCTCCAAGAAGGATTTGAGAAAGGTTTATCAGCTAGTTCCTTAAAGGGGCAGATATCCGCTCTGTCTATCCTTTTACACAAGCGTCTGGCAGAAGTACCAGATGTTCAAGCGTTTGTACAGGCGTTAGTCAGAATCAAGCCTGTCTATAAACCTGTGGCTCCTCCATGGAGTCTAAATTTAGTTCTTTCAGTTCTTCAAGGGGTTCCGTTTGAACCTTTACATTCCATAGATATAAAGTTATTATCTTGGAAAGTTTTGTTTTTGGTAGCTATATCTTCTGCTCGAAGAGTTTCAGAATTGTCTGCTTTGCAGTGTAATTCACCCTATCTGGTGTTCCATGCAGATAAGGTAGTTTTGCGTACCAAACCTGGTTTTCTTCCTAAAGTTGTTTCTAATAAGAACATTAACCAGGAAATCATTGTTCCTTCTTTGTGTCCTAATCCAGCTTCTAAGAAGGAACGGCTTTTACACAATCTTGATGTGGTTCGTGCTTTGAAATTCTATTTACAAGCAACTAAGTATTTCAGACAAACATCATCTTTGTTTGTTGTCTATTCTGGTAAGAGGAGAGGTCAAAAAGCGACGGCTACCTCTCTTTCCTTCTGGTTGAAAAGCATCATCCGATTGGCTTATGAGACTGCTGGGCAGCAGCCTCCTGAACGAATTACAGCTCATTCCACCAGAGCTGTGGCTTCCACTTGGGCCTTCAAGAATGAGGCTTCTGTTGAACAGATTTGTAAGGCAGCGACTTGGTCTTCACTGCATACTTTTGCCAAATTTTACAAATTCAATACTTTTGCTTCTTCTGAGGCTATTTTTGGGAGAAAGGTTTTGCAAGCAGTGGTGCGTTCCGTTTAGGTTACCTGTCTTGTTCCCTACCTTCATCCGTGTCCTAAAGCTTTGGTATTGGTATCCCACAAGTAAGGATGAATCCGTGGACTGGATACACCTTGCAAGAGAAAACAGAATTTGTGCTTACCTGATAAATTACTTTCTCTTGCGGTGTATCCAGTCCACGGCCCGCCCTGGCGATTAAGTCAGGTTAAAATTTCTTGTTTAAATTACAGTCACCACTGCACCCTATGGTTTCTCCTTTTTCTCCTAACCGTCGGTCGAATGACTGGGGGGGCGGAGCCAGAGGGGGAGCTATATGGACAGCTTTGCTGTGTGCTCTCTTTGCCACTTCCTGTAGGGAATGAGAATATCCCACAAGTAAGAATGAATCAGTGGACTGGATACACCGCAAGAGAAAGTCATTTATCAGGTAAGCATAAATTCTGTTTTGGGTTATGAATCAGCGGGGCTACAGCTTCCTAAGAGGATCACGGCTCATTCTACTAGGGCTATTTCTTCTTCTTGGGCTTTTAAAAGAATGAGACTTCTGTGGAGCTACTTTGCAAGGCGGCCACTTGGTCCTCTTTACTTGCACTTTCTAAATTTTACAAATTTGATGTTTTGCCTCAGCTGAGGTTTCCAAGGGAGAAAAGTGGTGGTGCCATCAGTTTAGGTCCGCCTGTCTTGTTTCTCCCCACCTTCCATTCTGTGTCCTCTAGCTTGGGTATTGGTTCCCACTAGTAATAAGAATGGATTTGTGGACTCTCCATGCCATTGGAAAGTAAACAAAATGTATGCTTACCTGATAAATTATTTTCTTTCCTGGCATGGAGAGTCCACAACTCGCCCTTATTTTTTAAGACGGTTTTGGCATTTCTAAACTCCAGGCACCTCTATACCCTTTGGGTCCTCTTCTCTTTCCATATTTTCTCGGCTTAATGAATGGGGTTTGTGGGAAGTGGAAGGATACTTAAAGCTTTGCTGGGGTGTTCTTTGCCTCCACATGGTGACCGGGAGTTGAATTCGCACTAGTAATTAGAATGGATTCGTGGACTCTCCATGCCAGGAAAGAAAATAATTTATCAGGTAAGCATACATTTTGATTTTTATTTAAAATTGAAGATATTCACTCACTTTTGAAGGAAGTATTATTTACTTTGGGTATTGAGGAGTCTAAACCTCCTGATGATAAATGTTGTAATAGTTTAAATTCCTATTCCAGATGTTATCTCTAATGTGATTGCTAAAGAATGGTCTAAACCTGGCACCTCTTTTAACCCTTCTTCTACATTTAAAAAATTGGTTCTTTTCCTGTTGTTAATTTGGAACTTTGGAAAACAGTCCCTAAGGTTTAAGTAGCTATTTCCACTCATGCTAAACGTACTAAAGACCCTTTAGATAGGAAACTTGAATTTTATCTTAGAAGGGCATATTTACATACTGGCTATATTCTTAGACCAGTTATATCCATGGCTGATGTTGCTGCTGCTTCTACTCTTTGGTTAGACAGTTTAGCTTAGCAGTTGTCTTCAGACCCTGAATTAACTAACATTATCCTTTTACTTCAACACGCAAATCATTTTCTTTGCAATGCAATTTTTGATGTTATGAAAATCAACGTCAAATCTATGTCTTTTCTAACTAGAAGAGCTTTATGGCTTAAATCTTGGAATACTGACATGGTGTCTAAAACAAGATTATTCTCTTTCTTTTCAAGGTAAACACCTTTTTGGTATTGAATTGCATTCAGAATAAGACCTTCCATTGGAAGATTCTTTCTTACCCATGTACAAAAAAAAACAGTAAAAGCCCAACCATTTTCAAAATGTGTTTCAGATCTAGAACTCTTGGGGGTCATTGTCCCAGTTCCTCTTCAGGGACAGAGGTTGGCTTTATTTTTTTCATTTTTATTGAAAATATAATTGGATACAGAGCAGCAACATCCAGAATTATAAACATATCTCAATGTCCATGAGGTGAGAGTCTCTTGGGCGTGAGCATAAGTTCAGCGGACTAAGTAACGTACCAACAAGTTTCCAAAATAATGTTCATGATGGTACCGAGGGGATATGCTCATCGCTGGGGTTGCTGTGGATCATATTGATATGAGACAGTAAAACATAAACAACACATCAACAATATGAAAGCAATAACTTTGAAAGAGAACCAACAAAAAATTAAAAAGGAATAAAGTAAATTAGTAAACATCTCCGTTCTTGGGTACAAATTATGAGATATTTTAAGGTTTGTTTCCTGCTAATGTAGATATACATGACCACAGGGCAGGAATAAAGGGGTCAGGGGCGGGGTGGAAGAATAGTATGGTGTCGTGGTCACCTTCAGTGTTCCCTCTAAGGCCAGTTTTGTGTGCGGCCCAGCAGTGAAACAGTTAATTAGGTAACCACACCCTGCAATTAGCAAAAACTACACAATGCAGATGGCAAGGTATGGTTCTCTTGTTAACTGTTTCACTGCTGGGCTGCACACAAAACTGTCCTTAGATCACCTTATATCTGAATGTGTAGCAATTCCAAAGTACATGTCTAAGTGATCTGTTATCTGATAGTGAATCTTTTCTAAAGAGAAAGTAGAGTGGACCTGTCATTGCCACTCCTGTAGTAATAGAATCAGTAGTGCATTATTGTGTATCTTTGTAAGTTTAGGAGTGGGCTTATGTAGTAAAAGATAAGCAGGTTCAAAGTGTATATTAATGGAGAGTAACGTATTGATTTCAGTAAGTAACCTGTGACCAGAATGGCACTATCAGAGGACAAGACCACCATATACTGTATGTGTTAGGGTACCTGCTTTGCCACACCCTCTCCAGCATCTATCTGTAGTATTGGGAAATATTAATCTGAGTATATAAGGGGTTAAATACCATCGCTTCAGGATTTTGTAGTTAGTTTCTAAGATATTTGCTGAAATTGAGGCTTTGGCCGTCATAAGAAAGATCAGATTCCATTCCTTGCTTGAGGGTGGGGAATATAGGTCTCTGTCCCATTTATTGGTATAAGAGGGTAGCTGGTTGGGAGGTGGTGAGATTAGTATTTTATAGATTAAGGAAGTTGAACTGCTTGTAGGGTCATCTCCAGAGCACAGTGATTCAAATGCTGTTCTCTGTCTAGAGATATTTGTTTTGTCAGGGTGTGAGAAGATGTGGCAGAGCTGAAAGTATTGAAACCAATGTGAAAATAGTCCCTATCCGTATTCCAACATACCCTCTCTATCTTTCAGGTTGCCTTCTAGTATCAAAAAATAAGGCATGGTATCTCTAAGTGAGGAGGTTACAGTAAAATTAATACTGATTCCAAAGGGCAAGGAGAGAACAGGGGTTAGAGGTGAAGGGTTTGTGGAGAATAGTTGCTTAAATTTAAAATGAGGTTCCAGGTTTGGTAAACCTCATCTATTATAGGATATGAGTCGGTGACCTTGGGCCAAGTGGCTTTAGGTAACCAGCATAAACCACCCAGATGAGTCTCCTGGAGGATCATATGTTCTAGCTGCACCCACTCTTGGATTTGTGCATTACGGCACTAATCTGCCACTCTCTGAAGGATCACTGCCATTCTGTATTTAGCAATACAGGGAACCCCTAAACCCCCGCACATCTTAGGGCGATATAGGGTAGTTTCTGCTACTCTAGGGTGTTTGCCAGACCAGATATATTTGTGTAAAATGTTTTGAAGGGATGGAATATATGACTTTGGTAATGGGATTGGGAGGGTGTGAAGTAGGTATAAGCTTTGTGGTAGAATAGTCATTTTCACTGCAGAAATGCATCCTAACCATGACAAGGATTTATGACTCCATTTAGTCAATTTGAGTTTAGTCTCTGACAGCATCATAACATAGTTGTGTTTGGGGAGTGTTGTGCAGTCAGCTGTTAAAAAGATACCCAGATATTTTATAGAGTCTTTTTGTATGGACAAGGTTCTATGTAGGAATGGTAGTGTCTCATGTACTACCCCAATGCCTAATAGTTCTGATCAGGGGTTGGGTTTTTATTCAAATATTTTCATTGTCCCAAAGAAGGAAAATTCTTTCAGACCAATTTTGATTCTGAAAACTTTAAATCGATTTGTAAGAGTCCCAACTTTCAAGATGGTGACTATAAGGGCTATTCTGCCTTTTGTTCAGCAAGGTCACTTTATGTCCACAATAGACATACAGGATGCTTACCTTCACATTCCAATCCACCCATATCATAATCGATTTTTGAGATTCTCCTTTATAGACAAACATTACCATTTTATCGCTCTTCCATTAGGCCAAGCAACAGCTCCGAGAATATTCTCAAAGGTACTCGGTGCCCTTCTATCTTTAATCAGAGAGCAGGGTATTGTGGTGTTTCCTTTTTTGGACGATTTCTTGGTACTAGCTCTTTTCGTTTAGCAGAATCTCACGCAACAAACTATTGTTGTTTCTTTGAAGACATGGTTGGAGTATCAATTTACCAAACAGTTTCTTGATTCCTCAGACAAAGGTCTCCTTTTTAGGTTTCCAGATAGATTCAGTGTCCATGACTCTATCCCTAACAGAAAAGAGATGATTGAAATTGGTTTTAGCTTGTCTAAACCTTCAGTCCCTATCATTCCCTTCAGAGGCCATGTCTATAGAAGTTTTAGGTCTTATGATTACAGCATCGGAAATGCAATCCCCTTTGCTCTTTTCATATGAGACCTCTACAACTTTGCATGTTACACCAATGATGCAAGGATTACACTCGGATATCACAACTGATATTCTTAAATCCCAATGCACAACTTTCTCTGACTTGGTGGTTAAACCACCACTTTATTCTTCAATGGGCCTTCTTTGTTCATCCTACCTGGTCTCTGATCACATCAGATGCAAGTATTACAGGTTGGGGAGCTGTCTGGGGGTCTCTGACAGCACAAGGAGTTTGGAATACTCGAGAGGCGAGGTAACCATTCAATATCCTGGAACTACATGTTTTCTATTCAGAGCTCTCTGGCCTCTATTAAAGAGAGAACCTTACATTCGTTTTCAGACAGACAATATCACAACAGTTGCATATGTCAATCATAAAGAAGGGACACGCAGTCCCCTAGCAATGAAAGAACTATCTCGAATACTTTCTTGGGCGGAATCCAACTCTTGTCTAATCACTGCAATTTATATCCCAGGTGTAGACAACTGGGAAGCGGATTATCTCAGCCGTCAGTCTCATCATCCAGGGGAGTGGTCTCTCCATTCAGATGTGTTCTATCAAATTGTACAGATGTGGGCCTTCCAGAAATATATCTGATGGACTCTCATCTGAACAAGAATCTTCCCAGGTACCTCTCAAGGTCCAGGGATCCTCAGGCAGAAATGTTAGATGCTCTATCAGTATATTGGTCTTACCAGCCTGCTTATATTTCCCCCCCTCTGGTTCTACTACCAAGAGTGATCTCAAAGATCATAATGGAACAATTTTATGTGTTTCTGCATGGCCTCACAGGATTTGGTATGCAGACCTTGTCCAGTTGTCCGCCTTGGCCTCTTCCTCTAAGGCCAGACCTTCTATCTCAAGGTCCGTTCTTCCATCCAGATCTCAAATCTCTAAACTTAATGACATGGAAATTAAACGTTTAGTTCTCAGTCATAGAGGTTTCTCGCAAACCATTTCATGGTGCTCTTCTCATGAAAAATTCCTAGGATTCTCCAGTTTCTTCAGGATGGTTTGGATAAAGGTTTGTCTGCCAATACTTTAAAAGGACAAATCTCTGCTCTTTCTGTTTTATTTCACAGAAAGATTGCTAATCCTCCTGATATTCACTGTTTTGTTCAGGCTTTAATTCGTATTAAACCTGTCATTAAATCTATTTTACCTCCTTGGAGTCTAAATCTGGTATTAAAAATACTACAGGCTCCTCCTTTTGAGCCTATACATTCTTTGGACATTAAACTACTTTCTTGGAAAGTGTTGTTTCTCTTGGCTATCTCTTCTGTTCGAAGAGTGTCTGAATTGTCTGCTCTCTCTTGTGAGTCTCCTTATCTGATTTTCCATCAAGATAAAGCCTTTTTGCAGTCTTCCTTCAAATTTTTACCTAAAGTTGTGAATTCTAAGAACATTAATAGGGAAATTATTATTCCTTCTTTGTGTCCTAATCCTAAATCTATCTTAAAGGGCCACTGTAAGTAAATATTTTCTATGCCTGTTACTAACTAACTACCCCAAATACGATTTTTATCAATAGCATTTCATTAACATATCTCTACCGTATATCAGAAATTTAATTGTTTTCCAAACCCACTCCGTGGGTATCCTTTGCTCTGTACCAATCCGTTTACAATACCTAGGTTTCAAAATGGCGCTTTAAACACAAAGTTATTGGTTTAAGTATTTTGAACATGCAGTGCTGAAAATAGTGGGCAGGATAATGTGACATCATCGGCGAATAAAAGATATAACTTTTAGAACGTTATGAAACTTTGTTTTGGAGAAAATATAGGTCAGTAGGTTTTAATTAATGTTTATTAACTTTAATATGTTAGTTGTTTAGCTTAAAAATTATAACAGAAAGTAATCCTTTAATAGATCTTAACACTCTTTGGATGTAGTAAGAGCTTTGAAATACTATGTAGATGCTACTAAGGATTTCAGACAGACTTCTAGTCTGTTTGTTCTTTTTCTAGTTCTGGAAAAGGTCAGAAAGCCTCTGCCATATCATTAGCATCTTGGTTAAAACTTTAAATTCAAAAACCTTATTTGGAGGCCAGTCTCCGCCTCAGAGAATTACAGCTCATTCTACAAGATCAGTTGCCACATCTTGGGCTTTCTAGAATGAAACTTCAGTTGATCAAATTTGCAAAGCAACCACTTGGTCTTCCTTGTATACTTTTACTAAATTCTATAATTTTGATGTTTTTGCTTCTTCGGAAGCAGCTTCTGGTAGAAAGGTTTTTCAGGCAGCTGTCTCTGTTTGATTCTAGTGCCTATGATTAATTTTTTTTTTGAAAATATTAAAAAGTACATTACTTTTGTATTTTATTTTTGTTACTCGTGGACTTCCACATCTTGGGTATTATATCCCATCAGTCACAAGCTTGTGGACTCTCACCATCTATATGAAAGAAAACATAATTTATGTAAGAACTTACCTGATACATTAATTTCTTTCATGGTGGTGAGAGTTCCAGAGCCCCACCCATTTTCTTTATTTTTGGGTTACTTTTTAAAAGCGCATCTTTTTTTCCTGCTCCTCTTTTTTATGCTTTTACTCCTTAAACACTTCACCTCTTGGCTATATGTTAAACTGAGGTATGAGTTAGGTGGGCGGGGTATTTATAGGCTTTTGAGGTTTGGGAAACTTTGCCTTCTCCTGGTAGGAATGTGTAGCCCATCAGTAACAAGCTTGTGGACTCTCGCCACCATGAAAGAAATTAATTTATCAGGTAAGTTCTTACATAAATTATGTTTTTTCCTCCTTTACTCCTAGTTGAGCATGCCATAACATATGAGACCTTATTGGCAGCTTCCAACAATGCTTGCGCTTTCAATTGAAACATGGTATAAATTTGAGCTTTTTCAGCGTCTGTTTATTTCTATGGCCCTCGTAAATCTTCTGGCTGACAGTAATGATGGCAACACGTCATTTGGAACTATTGATAAGCGTAATGGCTTCTGACAGCAGTTTTTTTGTTTTGCAACACCGCGCAAAACCAATTGCGGTTCAGTGGAAACAAACCCTGAGTAGGTTAGTGCTGGATAAGATGGAAGTGTTTTAGGATGGGTTAGATGAATAGTTTATTATTGACTGATGGTTTTTGTTTTGCTAAAAATCATTAAAAATTAACAGCACTCCCCATTTCTTCCTTCACTTCCCCTTCTTTGGGAACCATTTATCATTTTGCTACTTAAGTATACAATTTTTCTGCTCAGCAACCCCCTACCTCGTTTCTGACCATCATCTCTTGACATGCATTATCACTACACTTACTGCCTTCCAACACTTAATACGTCAAAAAAGAAGTTTAAAATTCATAGATCTTACCTTCAAAGTCTCTACACTACGTTACTACTATGGCACATCAGCTGCGTATTTACCATAACAATAGGTTCTAGGTCCATTTTATTTTCAGTCTACACATTATCTCTAGATTGTTAAATCCAGCCATATAGGCTTCGCTATGACCTATATACGCACAAATCAGTTTTTCTCCACCACAACTTGCTTGTGCAACAAACTGTATATTCACTTGTCCTCTGAAGATATAACGTTCAAAATCACTAAAACAGAGCTACTCTTACCTTATTCATACACTACCTTTCAAATGTTAATTATTGTTGACAACACTATCATCAATTCAGTCTTTAATTCCCCCCACTGCTTTGGAGTCACCATTGACTCTGAATTTTAATTTAAAAAGTGAATCACCATATAACCACCACTGTCACAAATTAAAATACTTATATTTGTATTTGTGGAAGTAGAGATGGGTAGCAGAAATTCACATAAAATATCCTTCAGGTGTCTTTCAAAGAAGTGAGTCTCATAGCATATATCTGTGTATAAAAATTTCAGTTAGATGGAAGCAATGGAAGATTCATATTCCAGAGCTATAATACACCTCTGAGGTACAGGATATAGATATAGGAGTGATATAACAAACCAACTTGGAAGTAGCAGGATCAGATGCTTCAAATAACAATTTATTAAAATATATATAAAATACAATAAAAATAGGTATTACAGTCACTCAGGGTATAGCACACAATTCAGAGTAGGCAGTTAGTTTACAGACATATCAAGTCTGATTCAACATACTAACTTAAGTCCCCTTGGTGCCGGGGCAAAATCCTCACCCTTCTCCATGACTAGCCTGGAAGATGCAAGTATTCCATTTCTTCCATCTAATTGATATTTCCATCTAAAGGGGAGGAGAGTCCACAACTTCATTCATTACTTTTGGGAATAAAGAACCTGGCCACCAGGATGAGGCAAAGACACCCCAGCCAAAAGCTTAAATACCTCCCCCACTCCCCTCATTCCCCAGTCATTCTTTGCCTTTCATCACAGGAGGATGGCAGAGAAGTTCCGAAGATTTGGATTAGTCTCATATGGAGGGTAGTACTCTTCGAAATGGGACTAGAGTTTTAAGTAGTCCTGTCAGCCTCTCAGTGAGAGCCTGTGTGAAAGTCCGGAGATGCAGGGAGAGTCTTTCTGCGAAACCATCCCGACTCATATTAACAGCGCCACAAGCAATCAGCGTTGCCGAGTCTCGCTGCTTGATTTCTGCACTCAAGTCCATGTCAGGAGCGATGCTTCTACCTGTCACACTTGAAGGGCCGTGTTCCTGTTCCACGGCATAGATTCTGGTAAGATCGTTTCATTTTTTATACATAATAACACAGAAGACAGGGTCACAGTGTGGCGCCTTTTATCTTATGGAATCAAGGGTTTATATTCCTGGTAAGGGGATTATTGAACAGGGGGGGTTTATACATGATATTGTTTATTGTGTGATTGCTGCGTTATGTGCGATATGAGGCTCTGGCAATGGTGGATCTTTCAGGTTGACTTCCGGGAGTATTTGCGCGGCCGGTTTTGGCACGTTTTCTCCGTAGTGCAGGGGCGGTCCTGCGAGGCATTCCATGTGACCGGGTGCGCTCTCCACTTCCTCTGTTGATCAGCAGCGCAGGAGACAAAGTGATTTCTGTAGTCCGGGTCATAGGAGGTGGTGAGTGTCCCGGCCATTGGAGGTATAAAGGTGCCTGTTAAGTTTATCTAGTCCATAATAAAAGCACGTTAGAGGGTACTCCCTCCTTAACAAAGTTTTATTCCTGTGTTTATTGTGAGGAGGTTCTTGTAGATCAGCCTTCTCAACTATGTTCCACATGCCTTGATCAAGTTGCAACATTTAAAAATAAAGGGATGTCTAGTACTACTGAGCCGTCCACCTCTGAGGGTTCCCTGTCCCGTGAGGTGCAATCCCTGCTTTCATCTCAGAGTGCACATGCAGCGACCCAGGGTCCAACCATTACTCCTGCGGGAGAGTGTCGTTGGCCCTCTGATTTTGCGGATCAACTGCAAACGGCGGTATCGAAAGTTATCCATGCCTTACCACGTTCTGCTAAGCGCAAGCGTAGGGCGTATCATGGCTGCCCGGCCCAGGGGTTGTCTATTCCTATGGAAATATCAGAGGCATTATACGATGACGAGGTCCACTCCGACTCTTTTCCGAGGCTCCTTCTGGGTCGGAGTCTGGGTCATCTCATCCTCCAGCTGCGGAGGAGCCTGACTTTAGGTTTAGGATAGAGAATTTGCGCTTTTTGCTGAAGCAAGTGCTGGCTACTCTGGAACTTCCGGAACCAAAGCTTCCGGATGAACCTTCGATTCCTAAGCTTGATAAGGTATACAAGGACAGGGTGGTGCCTCAGACCTTCCCGGTTCCTGTTAAGATGGTTAACATCATTAAGAATGAATGGGAGCGATTAGGTTCTTCCTTTTTTCCTTCTTCTTCCTTTAAGAAACTGTTCCCCGTCCCGGACTCAAGCTGTGGGGGACTGTCCCTAAGGTGGATGGTGCTATTTCCATGCTCGCAAAGCGGACTGCTATTCCTCTCGTGGATAGTTCGTCGTTTAAAGAGCCCACGGATAAAAAGTTGGAAAACATGTTAAGGAAAATGTTTCAGCACACGGGGTTTGTTTTTTTCAGCCGGCATTGGCTGTGGCCGCGGTTTCCGGAGCTGCGACATATTGGTGTGAATCATTGTGTGATATGGTCGAGAGGGAGACTTCCATCGACGAGATACATGATAAGATTAAGGCGTTAAGGGTTGCCAATTCTTTCATTTGTGACGCCAGTATGCAAATTATTCGCCTGAACGCAAAGGTTTCAGGATTCTCCGTTTTAGCTTGCAGGGTTCTGTGGCTAAAGTGTCTTGGTCTGCGGACATGACCTCTAAGTCAAGGCTGTTTTTTGTCTCTGTTACGGGAGGCAAGGGAGCTTTCCTACCGTAGACCTAGATTGTAAGTTCCCACGGGAATAGGGCCCTCAATCCCTCCTGTATGTGTTTGTTAATTTTGTCCTGTCTCTTACAAGTCTTGTATTGTTTTATTTAAATGAATTGTATCCATGGACAGCGCTGCGGAATATGTTGGCGCTTCATAAATAAAGTGTAATAATAATAATAATACCGCAGGATAAGACGGCTAAGCCTAAATTATCTACTTTTCGTCCCTTTCGTGCGGACAAGGCCCAGCAGCCCGCTGCGAAAGCGGATCAGTCCAAGGGAGCTTGGAAGCCTGCTCAGTCTTGTAACAAGTCCAAGCAGAACAAGAAGCCCACTGAGACAAAATCGTCATGAATCGTTATTCATACACTACCTTTCAAATGTTAATTATTGTTGACAACACTATCATCAATTCAGTCTTTAATTCCCCCCACTGCTTTGGAGTCACCATTGACTCTGAATTTTAATTTAAAAAGTGAATCACCATATAACCACCACTGTCACAAATTAAAATACTTATATTTGTATTTGTGGAAGTAGAGATGGGTAGCAGAAATTCACATAAAATATCCTTCAGGTGTCTTTCAAAGAAGTGAGTCTCATAGCATATATCTGTGTATAAAAATTTCAGTTAGATGGAAGCAATGGAAGATTCATATTCCAGAGCTATAATACACCTCTGAGGTACAGGATATAGATATAGGAGTGATATAACAAACCAACTTGGAAGTAGCAGGATCAGATGCTTCAAATAACAATTTATTAAAATATATATAAAATACAATAAAAATAGGTATTACAGTCACTCAGGGTATAGCACACAATTCAGAGTAGGCAGTTAGTTTACAGACATATCAAGTCTGATTCAACATACTAACTTAAGTCCCCTTGGTGCCGGGGCAAAATCCTCACCCTTCTCCATGACTAGCCTGGAAGATGCAAGTATTCCATTTCTTCCATCTAATTGATATTTCCATCTAAAGGGGAGGAGAGTCCACAACTTCATTCATTACTTTTGGGAATAAAGAACCTGGCCACCAGGATGAGGCAAAGACACCCCAGCCAAAAGCTTAAATACCTCCCCCACTCCCCTCATTCCCCAGTCATTCTTTGCCTTTCATCACAGGAGGATGGCAGAGAAGTTCCGAAGATTTGGATTAGTCTCATATGGAGGGTAGTACTCTTCGAAATGGGACTAGAGTTTTAAGTAGTCCTGTCAGCCTCTCAGTGAGAGCCTGTGTGAAAGTCCGGAGATGCAGGGAGAGTCTTTCTGCGAAACCATCCCGACTCATATTAACAGCGCCACAAGCAATCAGCGTTGCCGAGTCTCGCTGCTTGATTTCTGCACTCAAGTCCATGTCAGGAGCGATGCTTCTACCTGTCACACTTGAAGGGCCGTGTTCCTGTTCCACGGCATAGATTCTGGTAAGATCGTTTCATTTTTTATACATAACACAGAAGACAGGGTCACAGTGTGGCGCCTTTTATCTTATGGAATAAAGGGTTTATATTCCTGGTAAGGGGATTATTGAACAGGGGGGGTTTATACATGATATTGTTTATTGTGTGATTGCTGCGTTATGTGCGATATGAGGCTCTGGCAATGGTGGATCTTTCAGGTTGACTTCCGGGAGTATTTGCGCGGCCGGTTTTGGCACGTTTTCTCCGTAGTGCAGGGGCGGTCCTGCGAGGCATTCCATGTGACCGGGTGCGCTCTCCACTTCCTCTGTTGATCAGCAGCGCAGGAGACAAAGTGATTTCTGTAGTCCGGGTCATAGGAGGTGGTGAGTGTCCCGGCCATTGGAGGTATAAAGGTGCCTGTTAAGTTTATCTAGTCCATAATAAAAGCACGTTAGAGGGTACTCCCTCCTTAACAAAGTTTTATTCCTGTGTTTATTGTGAGGAGGTTCTTGTAGATCAGCCTTCTCAACTATGTTCCACATGCCTTGATCAAGTTGCAACATTTAAAAATAAAGGGATGTCTAGTACTACTGAGCCGTCCACCTCTGAGGGTTCCCTGTCCCGTGAGGTGCAATCCCTGCTTTCATCTCAGAGTGCACATGCAGCGACCCAGGGTCCAACCATTACTCCTGCGGGAGAGTGTCGTTGGCCCTCTGATTTTGCGGATCAACTGCAAACGGCGGTATCGAAAGTTATCCATGCCTTACCACGTTCTGCTAAGCGCAAGCGTAGGGCGTATCATGGCTGCCCGGCCCAGGGGTTGTCTATTCCTATGGAAATATCAGAGGCATTATACGATGACGAGGTCCACTCCGACTCTTTTCCGAGGCTCCTTCTGGGTCGGAGTCTGGGTCATCTCATCCTCCAGCTGCGGAGGAGCCTGACTTTAGGTTTAGGATAGAGAATTTGCGCTTTTTGCTGAAGCAAGTGCTGGCTACTCTGGAACTTCCGGAACCAAAGCTTCCGGATGAACCTTCGATTCCTAAGCTTGATAAGGTATACGAGGACAGGGTGGTGCCTCAGACCTTCCCGGTTCCTGTTAAGATGGTTAACATCATTAAGAATGAATGGGAGCGATTAGGTTCTTCCTTTTTTCCTTCTTCTTCCTTTAAGAAACTGTTCCCCGTCCCGGACTCGAGCTGTGGGGGACTGTCCCTAAGGTGGATGGTGCTATTTCCATGCTCGCAAAGCGGACTGCTATTCCTCTCGTGGATAGTTCGTCGTTTAAAGAGCCCACGGATAAAAAGTTGGAAAACATGTTAAGGAAAATGTTTCAGCACACGGGGTTTGTTTTTTTCAGCCGGCATTGGCTGTGGCCGCGGTTTCCGGAGCTGCGACATATTGGTGTGAATCATTGTGTGATATGGTCGAGAGGGAGACTTCCATCGACGAGATACAGGATAAGATTAAGGCGTTAAGGGTTGCCAATTCTTTCATTTGTGACGCCAGTATGCAAATTATTCGCCTGAACGCAAAGGTTTCAGGATTCTCCGTTTTAGCTTGCAGGGCTCTGTGGCTAAAGTGTCTTGGTCTGCGGACATGACCTCTAAGTCAAGGCTGTTTTTTGTCTCTGTTACGGGAGGCAAGGGAGCTTTCCTACCGTAGACCTAGATTGTAAGTTCCCACGGGAATAGGGCCCTCAATCCCTCCTGTATGTGTTTGTTAATTTTGTCCTGTCTCTTACAAGTCTTGTATTGTTTTATTTAAATGAATTGTATCCATGGACAGCGCTGCGGAATATGTTGGCGCTTCATAAATAAAGTGTAATAATAATAATAATACCGCAGGATAAGACGGCTAAGCCTAAATTATCTACTTTTCGTCCCTTTCGTGCGGACAAGGCCCAGCAGCCCGCTGCGAAAGCGGATCAGTCCAAGGGAGCTTGGAAGCCTGCTCAGTCTTGTAACAAGTCCAAGCAGAACAAGAAGCCCACTGAGACAAAATCGTCATGAAGGGGCAGCCCCCGACCGGTCTCCGGACCAAGTAGGGGGCAGATTGTCTCTCTTCTCCAAAGCCTGGTTGCAGGACTTTCAGGACCCTTGGATTCTGGAGGTGGTCGTCCAGGGTTACAGGATAAGATTCAGGTCCCATCCGCCCAGGGGCAGATTTCTCCTGTCAAAACCTGTCTTCAAGACCGGAAAAGAGAGAAGCCTTTCTAGAATGTGTGAGGGATCTCCTCTCTAGGTGTTATCGTACCAGTACCCCAAGCAGAAAGGGGTCTAGGGTACTATTCAAATCTTTTTGTGGTTCCAATTAAATAAGGAGGGCACGTTCCGCCCGATTCTGGACCTAAAGTGTTTAAACAAGTTTCTGGCTGTTCCATCGTTCAAGATGGAAACAATCTGATCTATTCTGCCCCTAGTTCAAGAGGGGCAGTTCATGACGACAATAGACTTGAAGGATGCTTACCTTCATGTTCCAATTCGCAGGGACCACTTCAAGTTCCTAAGATTTGCGTTTCTGGACCAACACTTCTAGTTTGTGGCCCTTCCCTTCAGTCTGCCGACGGCCCTGAGAATCTTCACAAATGTTCTGGGGGCACTACTTGCAGTGGCCAGATCCAGGGTCATTGTTGTGGTGCCCTATTTGTACGACATCCTAGTCCAGGCGCCGTTGTTCAGCCTCGCAGAGGATCATTCAAAGGCTCTTCTTTTCTTGCTCCAATCTCACGGTTGCAAGCAACAGGGTGGAGTTCCTGGGCACGATAATAGACTATATGCCCATGAAAATATTTCTCACAGATCAACAACGTAGGAAGATTGCATCCACCTGTCTTGCCCTTCAGTCCTCAAGCCCTTCGGTGGCTCAGTGTATGGAGATGATCGGGCTCATGGTCTCCAGCATAGACGTCATCCCTTTCCCAGGTTCCATCTCAGACCTCTTCAATTGTGCATGTTGAGACAGTGGAACGGCGATAATTCAGATCTATCACAGCGGATATCCATGGATGCTCGAACCAGGGACTCCCTCTCTTGGTGGATCCATCCGGAGCATCTGTCCCTAGGGACATCCTTCTTGAGACCGTCCTGGGAAATTGTGACCACGGACGCGAGTCTCGCAGGATGGGAAGCTGTTTAGGATGCCAGGGTGGCACAAGGAAGAAGGACCCGGGAGGAGTCTCTCCTTCCGATAAATATTCTGGAACTTCGCGCAGTCTACAATGCTCTGAGGGCGTAGCCTACTCTGGGGTCGTTCAGCTTCATCAGATTCCAGACCAACAACATTACCTCGGTGGCTTACATCAACCATCAGGGGGGGTACGAGGAGCGCCCTAGCAATGAGGGAGGTGTCTCGGATTTTAGAGTGGGCAGAGTCCCACAGCTGCTTTCTCTCAGCGATCCACATTCCATGTGCGGACAACTGGAAAGCGGACTTTCTCAGCAGGCAATCCTTCCATGCGGGGGAATGGTCTCTTCACCCCGAAGTGTTTGCAGAGATTTTTCTCAGATGGGGAACGCAGGAGATAGATCTCATGGCGTCCAGACTCAATTGCAAGCTACCCCGATACAGGTCGAGATCGAGGGATCCCCAGGCAGAGCTGATAGATGCCTTAGCGGTGCCTTGGGGATTCAGCCTAGCTTACATTTTTCCACCGTTACCACTTCTACCTCGTGTAGTGGCACACATCAAACAGGAGCGAGCTTTGGCCATCCTGATTGCTCCATCGTGGCTGCGGAGGACGTGGTTTGCGGATCTGGTGGGGATGTCATCCGCCATGGAGGTTACCCTGAAAGTGTGATTGACACACTAGGCAAGGAAGTCAGTCATTTGTCGCATCTACCATAAGGTGTGGAGGACTTACTTGTCCTGGTGTGAGAAGCATCGATATCCTTGGCACAAGGTGAAGGTATCCAGGATTCTGTCCTTTCTCCAGGAGGGTTTGGAGAAGGGTCTTGCCGCTAGTTCCTTAAAGGGACAGATTTCGGCATTATCAGTCTTGTTGCACAGGAGACTCGCTGAGCTTCCTGACATTCAATCTTTCGTTCAGGTTTGGTCTAGAATCAGGCCTGTCTTTAGGCAGTCTGCTCCCCCATGGAGCTTAAACTTGGTCCTTAATGTATTCCAGAAGGTTCCTTTTGAGCCTATGCATTCCATTGACATTAAGATTCTGTCCTGAAAGGTTCTCTTCCTGTTGGCTATTGCATTGGCACGCAGAGTATCTGAGGTCGCTGCCTTGCAATTCGAGCCTCCTTACCTGTTTTTTCATGCGGATAAGGCGGTACTTCGCACCGGTTTGGGGTTTCTTCCCAAGGTGGTGTCTAACCATAATATCAATCAGGAAATAATTGTTCCTTCTTTGTGTCCTATCCCTTCATCTTCTAAGGAGAGGTTACTTCATAATTTGGATGTGGTTCGTGCCTTGAAGTTCTATCTTCAGGCTACAAAGGATTTTAGACAATCTACATCTCTTTTTGTGGTGTTTTCTGGGAAGCACAAGGGGCAGAGGGCCTCTACTTATTTGTCTTTTTGGTTGAGGAGTTTGATTTGCTTGTCCTATGAGACAGCGGGACATAAGTCTCCTCGGAGGATCACGGCTCATTCAACTAGAGCTGTGGCTTCGTCTTGGGCCTTCAAGAATGAGGACTCTATGGAGCAGATTTGTAAGGCGGCTACCTGTTCCTCTTTACACACTTTTACAAAGTTTTACAAATTTGACGTTTTTGCTTCTGCGGAATCTGTTTTTGGGAGAGAGGTTTTACAGGCTGTGGTGCCCTCAGATTACGGTCCGACCTTTTACCCTCCCGGTTTTATTCAGTGTCCTCTAAAGCTTGGGTATATGTTTCCTAAATGTAATGAATGAAGCCATGGACTCTCCTCCCCTTTAGATGGAAAACAAAAATTATGCTTACCTGATAATTTAATTTCCATCGTAGGGAGGAGAGTCCACGGCTTCCGCCCGTAACTCCGGTGGGCACACCTAAGTTTAATTTATCTTCTGGCACTATTTATACCCTGATATTCCTCCTACTGTTCCTTGTTCCCTCAGCAGAATGACTGGGGGATGAGGGGAGTGGGGGAGGTATTTAAGCCTTTGGTTGGGGTGTCTTTGCCTTTTCCAGATGGCCAGGTTTTTTTTTTCCCAAAAGTAATGAATGAAGCCGTGGACTCTCCTCCCCATGATGGAAATTAAATTATCAGGTAAGCATAATTTATGTTTTCATACACAGTTATGAAACTTGTTTTCTCTTTTCTTTGAAAGACACCTGAAAGATATTTTATGTGGATTTATGCTACCCATCTCTACTTCCACAAATACAAATATAAGGCCTAGATTTAGAGTTTGGCGGTAGCCGTGAAAACCAGCGTTAGAGGCTCCTAACGCTGGTTTTGGGCTACCGCCGGTTTTTGGAGTCAGTCAGGAAAGGGTCTAACGCTCACTTTTCAGCCGCGACTTTTCCATACCGCAGATCCCCTTACGTCAATTGCGTATCCTATCCTTTCAATGGGATCTTTCTAACTCCGGTATTTAGAGTCGTGTCTGAAGTGAGCGTTGGAAATCTAACGACAAAACTCCAGCCACAGAAAAAAGTCAGTAGTTAAGAGCTTTCTGGGCTAACGCCGGTTTATAAAGCTCTTAACTACTGTGCTCTAAAGTACACTAACACCCATAAACTACCTATGTACCCCTAAACCGAGGTCCCCCCACATCGCCGCCACTCGATTACATTTTTTTAACCCCTAATCTGCCGACCGCCACCTACGTTATCCTTATGTACCCCTAATCTGCTGCCCCTAACACCGCCGACCCCTGTATTATATTTATTAACCCCTAACCTGCCCCCCACAACGTCGCCGCCAGCTACCTACAATAATTAACCCCTAATCTGCCGACCGCAAAGCGCCGCTACTTACGTTATCCTTATGTACCCCTAATCTGCTACCCCTAACACCGCCGACCCCTATATTATATTTATTAACCCCTAACCTGCCCCCCACAACGTTGCCTCCACCTGCCTACACTTATTAACCCCTAATCTGCCGAGCGGACCGCACCGCTATTATAATTAAGTTATTAACCCCTAATCCGCCTCACTAACCCTATAATAAATAGTATTAACCCCTAATCTGCCCTCCCTAACATTGCCGACACCTAACTTCAAACATTAACCCCTAATCTGCCGACTGGAGCTCACCGCTATTCTAATAAATTTATTAACCCCTAAAGCTAAGTCTAACCCTAACACTAACACCCCCCTAAGTTAAATATAATTTAAATCTAACGAAATAAATTAACTCTTATTAATTAAATTATTCCTATTTAAAGCTAAATACTTACCTGTAAAATAAATCCTAATATAGCTACAATATAAATTATATTTATATTATAGCTATTTTAGTATTTATATTTATTTTACAGGTAACTTTGTATTTATTTTAACCAGGTACAATAGCTAAAATAGTTAAAATAATTACAAAATTACCTGTAAAATAAATCCTAACCTAAGTTACAATTAAACCTAACACTACACTATCAATAAATTAATTAAATAAAATACCTACAATTACCTACAATTAAACCTAACACTACACTATCAATAAATAAATTAAATACAATATCTACAAATAAATACAATGAAATAAACTAACTAAAGTACAAAAAATAAAAAAGAACTAAGTTACAAAAAATAAAAAAATATTTACAAACATTAGAAAAATATTACAACAATTTTAAACTAATTACACCTACTCTAGCCCCCTAATAAAATAACAAAGACCCCCAAAATAAAAAAATGCCCAACTCTATTCTAAATGACTAAAGTTCAAAGCTCTTTTACCTTACCAGCCCTGAACAGGGCCCTTTGCGGGGCATGCCCCAAAGAATTCAGCTCTTTTGCCTGTAAAAAAAACACATACAATACCCCCCCCCAACATTACAACCCACCACCCACATACCCCTAATCTAACCCAAACCCCCCTTAAATAAACCTAACACTAAGCCCCTGAAGATCTTCCTACCTTATCTTCACCATACCAGGTTCACCGATCGATCCAGAAGATCTCCTCCGATGTCCTGATCCAAGCCCAAGCGGGGGGCTGAAGAGGTCCATGATCCGGCTGAAGTCATCATCCAAGCGGGAGCTGAAGAGGTCCATGATCCGGCTGAAGTCATCATCCAAGCGGGAGCTGAAGAGGTCCATGATCCGGATAAAGTCTTCTATCAACGGCATCTTCAATCTTCTTTCTTCCGGATCTATCTTGCAGACCTCTGACGCGGAACATTCTGCTGGCCCGACGGACTACCGACGAATGAAGGCTCCTTTAAGGGACGTCATCCAAGATGGCGTCCCTCGAATTCCGATTGGCTGATAGGATTCTATCAGCCAATCGGAATTAAGGTAGGAAAATTCTGATTGGCTGATGGAATCAGCCAATCCTATCAGCCAATCGGAATTCGAGGGACGCCATATTGGATGACGTCCCTTAAAGGAGCCTTCATTCGTCGGTAGTCCGTCGGGCCAGCAGCATGTTCCGCGTCGGAGGTCTGCAAGATGGATCCGGAAGAAAGAAGATTGAAGATGCCGTTGATAGAAGACTTCAGCCGGATCATGGACCTCTTCAGCTCCCGCTTGGATGATGACTCCAGCCGGATCATGGACCTCTTCAGCTCCCGCTTGGATGATGACTTCAGCCGGATCATGGACCTCTTCAGCTCCTGCTTGGATGATGACTTCAGCCGGATCATGGACATCTTCAGCCCCCCGCTTGGGCTTGGATCAGGACATCGGAGGAGCTCTTCTGGATCGATCGGTGAACCTGGTATGGTGAAGATAAGGTAGGAAGATCTTCAGGGGCTTAGTGTTAGGTTTATTTAAGGGGGGTTTGGGTTAGATTAGGGGTATGTGGGTGGTGGGTTGTAATGTTGGGGGGGGGTATTGTATGTGTTTTTTTTACAGGCAAAAGAGCTGAATTCTTTGGGGCATGCCCCGCAAAGGGCCCTGTTCAGGGCTGGTAAGGTAAAGGAGCTTTGAACTTTAGTAATTTAGAATAGGGTAGGGCATTTTTTTATTTTGGGGGTCTTTGTTATTTTATTTGGGGGCTTAGAGTAGGTGTAATTAGTTTAAAATTGTTGTAATATTTTTCTTATGTTTGTAAATATTTTTTTATTTTTTGTAACTTAGTTCTTTTTTATTTTTTGTACTTTAGTTAGTTTATTTCATTGTATTTATTTGTAGATATTGTATTTAATTTATTTATTGATAGTGTAGTGTTAGGTTTAATTGTAGGTAATTGTAGGTATTTTATTTAATTAATTTATTGATAGTGTAGTGTTAGGTTTAATTGTAACTTAGGTTAGGATTTATTTTACAGGTAATTTTGTAATTATTTTAACTATTTTAGCTATTGTACCTGGTTAAAATAAATACAAAGTTACCTGTAAAATAAATATAAATCCTAAAGTAGCTATAATATAAATATAATTTATATTGTAGCTATATTAGGATTTATTTTACAGGTAAGTATTTAGCTTTAAATAGGAATAATTTATTTAATAAGAGTTAATTAATTTCGTTAGATTTAAATTATATTTAATTTAGGGGGGTGTTAGTGTTAGGGTTAGACTTAGCTTTAGGGGTTAATAAATTTATTAGAATAGCGGTGAGCTCCAGTCGGCAGATTAGGGGTTAATGTTTGAAGTTAGGTGTCGGCGATGTTAGGGAGGGCAGATTAGGGGTTAATACTATTTATTATAGGGTTAGTGAGGTGGATTAGGGGTTAATAACTTTATTATAATAGCGGTGCGGTCCGCTCAGCAGATTAGGGGTTAATAAGTGTAGGCAGGTGGAGGCGACGTTGTGGGGGGCAGATTAGGGGTTAATAAATATAATATAGGGGTCGGCGGTGTTAGGGGCAGCAGATTAGGGGTACATAGGGATAATGTAAGTAGCGGCGGTTTACGGAGCGGCAGATTAGGGGTTAAAAATAATATGCAGGGGTCAGCGATAGCGGGGGCGGAAGATTAGGGGTTAATAAGTGTAAGGTTAGGGGTGTTTAGACTCGGGGTACATGTTAGAGTGTTAGGTGCAGACGTAGGAATTGTTTCCCCATAGCAAACAATGGGGCTGCGTTAGGAGCTGAACGCGGCTTTTTTGCAGGTGTTAGGTTTTTTTTCAGCTCAAACAGCCCCATTGTTTCCTATGGGGGAATCGTGCACGAGCACGTTTTTGAAGCTGGCCGCGTACGTAAGCAACTCTGGTATCGAGAGTTGAAGTTGCGTTAAATATGCTCTACGCTCCTTTTTTGGAGCCTAACGCAGCCATTCTGTGGACTCTCAATACCAGAGTTATTTAAAAGGTGCGGCCAGAAAAAAGCCAGCGTTAGCTTTTCGGGTCGTTACCGACAAAACTCTAAATCTAGCCGTAAGTATTTTAATTTGTAACAGTGGTGGTTATATGGTGATTCACTTTTTATTTTATAAGAATTTGAATTTGCTCCTCACAGTTAGTACTTGGTTAATTTCTGCAGCTTCTGCCATAACATTTCAATTTGTCATTTCCTCATGCAAGTCACAATGATTGTAATCAAAGTACTAATATCCCTTCTCATCTACTACAACACTATCTTCTCATGTCTTCTAAGCTCATATCTGTCCATCTTCAATCCTTAATGGATACCTTTTCCAGACTCAACTTCCTTACATACCTCTCCTTGTCTGCTCACATTCACACAGTGCAGACATCCACACAGTGCCACTTACAAAACAGGTTCTCAACATGCATACACTAGCACCCTTACAGTTATATGTTCATATCAACACTGGCATGGACAGTGACAAACACATATTTACCTAGTGACACTCACATTGTAACCTACACAAAACAAAAAACCCTTAATACATTCAGACCTGCAAAAAAGATATGCCAGGGAGGATGGGGGATACCCTGGCTAGAATTTTATTATTTATATCCAATCATAAGCACCCATTAATGTCTCTTTTTTCATCCCATCATTTCTTTCTAATGACATGGTGAGTTAACCATACATCATAATTACTGTTGGGAATATGACTCCTGGCCAGCAGGAGGAGGCAAAGAGCACCACAGCAAAGCTGTTAAATATCGCTTCCCTACCCACAAACCCCAGTCATTCTCTTTGTCTGTGCAAGGAGGTGGTAAAGTTTTAGGTGTCTGAAGATTCTTCAATCAAGAGTTTAATTTTTTTAAAGCAGAGCAGGTTGTTCAGTTTTTTTTCTGGGGTCTAGCTGTGTTCCACGTCAGTCTCTTCAGTAGAGCTGTGGTGGCTTTTAAGCATTTGGAAACTGTTGGGGTTTAATTCTCACTGTGCCTTCCATGTCTGGTGCTGCCCTATCCTGAATGCCTGATTAGGTTTAGTCAGTCTTTCGTTGTTCTAAGGGTCTATGGGGGGAGGAAGCCTTTTGTGAGCTGCCCTGCTGCCGGCCAGATTGAACTCACTCTTTGCTGCAAAAGAAGGTTATGGTACTTTTCTGTGGATGGGGACTGTAAAACCTATGTGGGTTTTTTTATTATGCAGTATGTGGGCACTGTGAGACACTTTGAGAGGAGAGGCTCTGTGTTTGGTGCAGCAGTTTTTGCTGCGTGTGTTTTGTTTAATACCGGCTTTTTTTCAGTATGAGTTTCTGAGGCGGCAATTAAGTTGTGCGCCTTTCCGGAGCTCTGTTTGGTTGTTCCGGTCTGAGTGGAGATTGCTTGTGGCGTTTTCAGATAGAACGCCTTGGGGCTTCATTGCGCTTCTGTTGAATTTGGCGTTGGATCGTTGGGTATATTATCCGGCTTCAGGAGGTCAGGTAGGCACCTCAGCAGGGTGTGTTGAAGTAAGGAGGCTGCCTGTAGATTTTAGTAGTATTTAGTTAGGAGTTTTTTCGTTTTGAAAAGAAAACAGAATTTTTGCAACAAAAAAAGTTGTTCTTTTAAAATTTAAAGGGACAGTAACGTTTTTTATTTTTAAGTTTTGGGAAGCCAGGTTTGATTTATTTTGGGTAAAGATGGATCAAGAGGCTTTGCAAGATGTTACATGTAGCTTATGCTTTGACTCTAATGTGGAACCTCCTATCTCTTTTTGTTCATCATGTATTGATAGGACATTACATTATAGGGATAGACTTTTTGAATCGGAGCCATCATTAGCTAAGGCGGATGCTGTTCAGGGGTCTCCCTTCAGGATATGCCGCAGCTTTCTCCTCAAACGTCTCATACTTTAGTGTCTACTAATGCAGTGCCCAGTGATTCTTCGGTTTCTCCAGTTGGGGTTTCCTTGCAGTAACCTTCTGCGGTAACTGATGCCCTGGCGGCTTTTCCCATGCTACAGGGGAAGCATAAAATGAGGTGTAAGGATTCAGTGAGTAAGGTGACTGAATCAGGTGTGGCTATGTCGAATGTTTCTTCCCATAGGTCTGAGGGGCAGGATTCTTCTATAGCGTCTGAGGGGGAAATCTCAGACTCAGACAGTATAGTTCCTCCTTCTGATGCTGAAGTTTTAACTTTCAGGTTTAAGCTTAAGCACCTCCGGGTGCTACCCAAGGAGGTTTTGGCTACTTTGGATAACTCTGATGCCTCTGTTATAGTCACTCATAAGAAATCTAGTAAGCTGAACAAATATTTTGATATTACTTCAGCGGTGGAGTTATTTCCTGTTCCAGACCGTGCTTCTGAGATTATTGCACGGGAGTGGGAGAAGCCTGGGATTCCTTTTTTCCCCTTCTCCAATTTTTAAGTTTCCAATTGCTGATTCTATTAAGGAGTCTTGGCAGACGGTTTCCAAGGTGGAAGGAGCAGTTTCCACTTTGGCTAAGAGAACCACTATTCCCATAGAGGATAGTTGTTCTTTTAAGGATCCTATGGATAAAAAGTTGGAGGCGTTACTTAAAAGGATTGCTACTGTCACTAGCATGGCAGCATACTGGTTTGATGCATTGTCTTATTCTATTCAGACTGATACCCCTCTTGAAGAGATTCAGGATAGGATCAAGGCTATGAAGTTGGCCAATTCTTTTATCATGGATGCTTCCTTACAAGTCATTAAGTTGGGTGCGTGATTTCTGGCTTTGCTGTTCTGGCACGCAGAGCCTTGTAGTTAAAGTCTTGGTCTGCAGATGTGTAATCTAAGTCTAAGCTTTTGTCAATTCCATACTAGGGTAAGACCTTGTTTGGGCCTGGTTTGGCTGAGATTATTTCAGATATTACGGGAGGAAAGGGTCATTCTCTCCCTCAGGATAAGAGAAATAAGCAGAAAGGGCGTCAGAGTAATTTTCGTTCCTTTTGAAACTTTTCAGGAAAGCCTTCCCCCTCCTCTTCCAAGCAGGAGAAGTCCAAGTCCTCCTGGAAGTCCAATAAGTCTTGGAACAAGGGGAAGCAATCTAAGAAGCCTGTTACTGACTCAAAGTCAACATGAGGGGTCTGCCCCCGTTCCGGGAGCGGATCGTGTAGGGGCAGACTTTCCTTTTTCGCTCAAGCCTGGGTTTGGGATGTTCCGAATCCCTGGGTGGTTATTGGTCTGATGGTGTCAGCTATGGACTTCATTCCGTTTGCTCGGTTCCATCTCAGGCCGCTGCAGTTATGCATGATCAGGCAATGGAACGGGGATTATGCGGATCTGTCTCCGCGAAATGTTCTGGATCAAGCGACAAGAGATTCTCTTCCATGGTGGTTGTCTCAAGGTCTTCTCTCCCAGGGACCCTGCTTTCGCAGACCTACCTGGGTGATCGTGACCACGGATGCCAGTCTGCTGGGATGGGGAGCTGTCTGGGGCTCATTAAAGGCTCGGGGTTAATGGACTCGGGAGGAGTCAGCTCTTCCCATAAATATTCTAGAACTGAGGGCAAGCTTCACTGCTCTACTGGCCTGGCCTGAGCTTTAGCCCAGTTTATCAGGTTTCAGTTGGACAACATCACGTCAGTGGCTTACATCAATCATCAGGGAGGAACTCGGAGTTCCTTGGCCGTGACAGAGGTAGCCAAGATTATTCAGTGGGCGGAAACTCACAACTGCTGTCTGTCTGCAATCCACATTCCAGGGGTGGACAATTAGGAAGCAGATTTTCTGAGCAGACAGACTTTTCATCCGGGGGAGTGGGAAATTCATCCGGAGGGGTTTTCCAGCTTGATTCTAAAATGGGGACAGCCAGTGTTGGATCTCATGGCTTCTCGTCAGAATGCCAAGCTTCCGAGGTACGGGTCGAGGTCAAGGGATCCTCAGGCTGTACTGATAGATGCTCTGGCGGTTCCTTGGAATTTCAGTCTGGCATACGTGTTTCCTCCGTTTGCTCTCCTTCCTCGGGTCATTGATCAGATCAGACAGGAGAGGGCATCTGTGATTCTCATCGCACGGGCGTGACCTCGCAGAATCTGGTATGCAGATCTGGTGGAGATGTCATCTCTTCCACCTTGGAAACTTTCGCTGAAGAAGGACCTTCTTCTTCAGGGGCCCTTCCTTCATCCAAATCTCATTTTTCTGAAACTGACTGCTTGGAGAATGAAAGCTTGATATTATCTAAGCGGGGGCGGGAGACTGTGATAGTTATCACTCATCCGATCTCGCTGCTCTTCGGCTTTTTTACAGCTTTATTGACAAGCTGTCACTAAGCACCCACACTAACTATACTGTTCTACCCCCTATACCGGAGCCCCCCGCAACTAAATAAAGTTATCAACCCCTAAACCGCCGCTCCTAGACCCCGCCGCAACTCTTAAAAATGTATTAACCCCTAAACTGCCGCTCCCGGAGCCCACCGCAACTAAATAAATTGTTTAAACCCTAAACCGCCGCTCCAGGACCACGCCGCCACCTATATTAAACATATTAACCCCTAATCTGCCCCCCCTACACCGTCGCCACCTATAATAAATTTATTAACCCCTATCCTGCCCCCCCCACACCGCCACAACTATAATAAAATTATTAACCCCTAAACCTAAGTCTAACCCTAACCCTAACACCCCCCTAACTTAAATATTAATTAAATACATCTAAATATTATAACTCTTATTAACTAAATTAATCCTATTTAAAACTAAATACTTACCTTTAAAATAAACCCTAATATAGCTACAATATAAATAATAATTATATTGTAGCTATCTTAGGATTTATTTTTATTTTACAGGCAAATATCAATTTATTTTAACTAGGTACAATAGCTATTAAATAGTTATTAACTATTTAATAGCTACCTAGTTAAAATAAAGAGAAATTTACCTGCAAAATAAAAACTAACCTAAGTTACAATTACACCTATCACTACACTATCATTAAATAAATTATTCCTATTTAAAACTAAATACTTACCTGTAAAATAAACCCTAAGATAGCTACAATGTAATTAATAATTACATTGTAGCTATTTTAGGATTTATATTTATTTTACAGGCAACTTTGTATTTATTTTAGCTAGTTACAATAGTTATTAAATAGTTATTAACTATTTAATAACTACCTAGCTAAAAGAAATACAAAATTACCTGTAAAATAAATCCTAAGCTAAGTTACAATTAAACCTAACACTACACTATCATTAAATTAATAAAATAAATTACCTACAATTAAATAAACTAACTAAAGTACAAAAAATAAAAAAAATAAGTTACAAACATTTAAAAAATATTACAACAATTTTAAGCTACTTACACCTAATCTAAACCCCCGAATAAAATAACAAAGCCCCCCAAAATAAAAAAAAGCCCTACCCTATTCTACATTAAAAAGTTAACAGCTCTATTACCTTACCAGCCCTTAAAAGGGCCTTTTGCGGGGCATGCCCCAAAGAATTCAGCTCTTTTTGCCTGTAAAAAAAAAATACAACCCCACCAACATTAAAACCCACATACCCCTAATCTAACCCAAACCCCCCTTAAATAAACCTAACACTACCCCCCTGAAGATCATCCTACCTTTAGCCGTCTTCAGCCAGCCGACCACCGATGGAACAGAAGAGGAGATCCGCAGCGGCCAAAGTCTCATCCAAGGGGCGCTGAAGAAGTCTTCCATCCGACTGAAGTCATCATCCAAGGGGTGCTGAAGAAGTCTTCCATCCGATTGAAGTCATCATCCAGGCGGCGTCTTCAATCTTCATCCATCCGGAGCGGAGCCATCTTCAGACGAGCCGACGCGGAGCCATCTTCTTCCACCGACGACTGAATGACGAATGATGGTTCCTTTAAGTGACGTCATCCAAGATGGCGTCCCTCGAATTCTGATTGGCTGATAGGATTCTATCAGCCAATCGGAATTAAGGTAGGAAAAATCTGATTGGCTGATTAAATCAGCCAATCAGATTGAAGTTCAATCGGATTGGCTGATCCAATCAGCCAATCAGATTGAGCTCGCATTCTATTGGCTGTTCCGATCAGCCAATAGAATGCGAGCTCAATCTGATTGGCTGATTTAATCAGTCAATCAGATTTTTCCTACCTTAATTCCGATTGGCTGATAGAATCCTATCAGCCAATCAGAATTCGAGGGACGCCATCTTGGATGACGTCACTTAAAGGAACCGTCATTCGTCGTTCAGTCGTCGGTGGAAGAAGATGGCTCCGCGTCGGCTTGTCTGAAGATGGCTCCGCTCCAGATGGATGAAGATTGAAGACGCCGTCTGGATGATGACTTCAATCGGATGGAAGACTTCTTCAGCGCCCCTTGGATGAAGACTTCGGCCGCTGCGGATCTCCTCTTCTGTTCCATCGGTGGTCGGCTGGCTGAAGACAGCTAAAGGTAGGATGATCTTCAGGGGGGTAGTGTTAGGTTTATTTAAGGGGGGTTTGGGTTAGATTAGGGGTATGTGGGTGGTGGGTTTTAATGTTGGGGGGGTTGTAATTTTTTTTTACAGGCAAAAGAGCTGAATTCTTTGGGGCATGCCCCGCAAAAGGCCCTTTTAAGGGCTGGTAAGGTAATAGAGCTGTTAACTTTTTAATGTAGAATAGGGTAGGGCATTTTTTTATTTTGGGGGGCTTTGTTATTTTATTAGGGGGCTTAGATTAGGTGTAAGTAGCTTAAAATTGTTGTAATATTTTTAAAATGTTTGTAACTTATTTTTTTTATTTTTTGTAACTTATTTTTTTTTTATTTTTGTACTTTAGTTAGTTTATTTAATTGTATTTAATTGTAGTTATTTGTAGGTAATTTATTTTATTTAATGATAGTGTAGTGTTAGGTTTAATTGTAACTTAGCTTAGGATTTATTTTACAGGTAATTTTTGTATTTCTTTTAGCTAGGTAGTTATTAAATAGTTAATAACTATTTAATAACTATTCTAACTAGCTAAAATAAATACAAAGTTGCCTGTAAAATAAATATAAATCCTAAAATAGCTACAATGTAATTATTAATTACATTGTAGCTATCTTAGGGTTTATTTTACAGGTAAGTATTTAGTTTTAAATAGGAATAATTTATTTAATGATAGTGTAGTGATAGGTGTAATTGTAACTTAGGTTAGTTTTTATTTTACAGGTAAATTTCTCTTTATTTTAACTAGGTAGCTATTAAATAGTTAATAACTATTTAATAGCTATTGTACCTAGTTAAAATAAATTGATATTTGCCTGTAAAATAAAAATAAATCCTAAAATAGATACAATATAATTATTATTTATAGGGGTTAGGATAGGGGTTAATACATTTATTATAGTGGCGGCGATGTAGGGGGGCAGGATAGGGGTTAATAGGTATTATGTAGGTGGCAGCGGGGTCCGGGAGCGGCGGTTTAGGGGTTAACATATTTATTATAGTTGCGGTATAGGGGTCTAGGAGCGGCGGTTTAGGGGTTAATAAGTTTATTAGAGTGGCGGTGGTCTCCGGGAGCGGCGGTTTAGGGGGTAATACATTTATTTAGTTGCGGCGGTTTAGGGGGGGGGCAGATTAGGGGTGTTTAGACTCGGGGTACATGTTAAGGTGTTAGGTGTAGACAGCTCCCATAGGAATCAATGGGATGTCGGGCAACAGCGAACATGAACTTTCTCTATGGTCAGACTCCCATTGATTCCTATGGGATCCGCCGCCTCCAGGGCGGCGGATTAAAAACCAGGTACGCTGGGCCGGAAAAGTGCCGAGCGTACCTGCTATTTTTTCGATAACTAGCAAAAGTAGTCAGATTGTGCCGAACTTGTGTGCGGAACATCTGGAGTGACGTAAGAATCTATCTGTGTCGGACCGAGTCCGGCGGATCGAAGCTTACCTCACTAAATTCTACTTTTGCCGGTGTGTAGGGCTTGATAACTTAGGCGAATCAGCCTCGCCACAAATACGCTGCGGAAATCCAGCGTATTTGAGGTTGATGGCTTGATAACTAGGGGCCTATACATTCTTTGGATATTAAGATGTTATCCTGGAAGGTTTTGTTTTTGGTTGCTATTTCTTCGGCTCTAAGAGTTTCGGAGCTTTCAGCGTTGAAGTGTGAATCTCCTTACCTTATTTTGCATTCTGATAAGGTGGTCCTACGTACTGCCTTATGTTTCCTTCCCAAAGTGGTTTCGGATAGGAATATTAATCAAGAAATTGTTGTTCCTTCTTTGTGTCCTAATCCTTCTCATAAGGAGCGTTTGGTGAACAACCTGGATGTGGTTCATGCATTGAAATATTATTTGCAGGCGACTAAGGATTTTCGCCAGTCTTCTTTGTTTGTTGTTTTTTCTGGGAAGCGTAAGGGTCTGAAAGCTACGCCTACTTCTCTTTCCTTTTGGCTGAGGAGTGTTATTTGCTTGGCATATGAGATTGCTGGACAGCGGCCTCCTGAGAAAATCACGGCTCATTCCACAAGGGCTGTTTCTTCTTCTTCTAGGGCCTTCAAAAATGAATCTTCTGTGGAACAGATGTGCAAAGCTGCCACTTGGTCATCTTTACACACTTTTTCTAAATTTTGCAAGTTTGATACCTTTGCTTCGGCTGAGGCTTCTTTTGGGAGAAAGGTTCTTCAAGCAGTGGTGCCTTCTGTTTAGTTTAACTGTCTTGTCCCTCCCTTATCATCTTTGTCCTCTGGCTTGGGTATTGGTTCCCAACAGTAATTATGATGATCCGTGGACTCACTGTGTCATTAGAAAGTAAAGAAAATGTATGCTTACCTGATAAATTTTTTTATTTCTTGACACGGCCCGTCCTGTATTTTTCAGATAGTTTATTTTTCTATAAACTTCAGGCACCTCTGCACCTTATGTTACTTCCTTTCCCTTTGGTCTAATGACTGGGGTTTGTGGGTAGGGAAGTGATATTTAACAGCTTTGCAGTGGTGCTCTGTGCCTCCTCCTGTTGGCCAGGAGTGATATTCCCAACAGTAATTTTGATGATCCGTGGACTCACCGTGTCAAGAAAGAAAGAAAGAAATTTATCAGGTAAGCATAAATTTATTTGTTACAAGATAATGTGCAGCTCTTTTGTACAAAAAAACAAAAACAAACTACTTGTCTCCTCCAAGACATTACACCACTAATAACATTATGTTTTGTATATTATTAAAAAAAAATGAGCTCCCCATACCCCCCCCACACACACACACACACACACACACACAATGCACATTCTGATTAAATCAAAATGCTGATTTTTTTTAAATATATTTTTATATACACACCCACTAGTGAAATTTATATTTTGAATTCCTCATATGATTACTGATTGCCCTAAAGTATTAATATCTTTATCTGTGTTATGGAAGGCTCCCCTGGTTGGTCTAGAAGGCGACCACCTGCCCCTTCCACTTTCTATTATGCATGCTGCCTTCTGATTGGCTCTACTGCCTGCTATCTATCAGAAAAAAAACACTGCGGGCTTGAGTGTGCCCAGAATAGCCTTCTAATAAAACAGATTATTTGGTAAAAAAAAAAACAGTATCTGAACAAGGCAAGCTTCTTATGATTTAAAAAATATATTAATACTTTAGGGCAATTAGTATTTATATCAGTGGTTAAAATGCTAACTTTGCAACACGTTTTACTTTCTGTTTATTTTCTTATAAGGTGAAAATTCAGAATTCACTGAGGAAACCAAAACGAATACTTATTCATGGCAATGATGAAAAAGAATACCCGTTTCTTGTGAAAGGGGGTGAAGATTTGCGTCAGGATCAACGTATTGAACAACTTTTCGATATAATGAATATCATCCTTTCCCATGATGCTGCTTGCAGTCAAAGACACATGCAACTTAAAACTTACCAAGTGATACCAATGACAACCAGGTACAATATGCTTAAGACAATTTTTGGGGGGTTTAGATATATTTGATGGCTTCACTTTTATTTCATTCATTAAATTGCCTTGGTAAAATAATCTAGCATATTGTATTATCTCAAATAAATTTAAATAACTCTCAGAATGTCATGCAACAATTGTATCATTTTGTTTCAGCATGGTATGTTAAATGTTTTTTTCCAATGGCATGGAGAGTCCACGAGTCCATTTCAATTACTAGTGGGAATTCAACTCCTGGCCAGCAGGAGGAGGCAAAGAGCACCCCAGCAGAGCTGTTAAGTGTCACTCCCATTACCCATAATCCTCAGTCATTCTTTGTCTTGTACATCGGGCATTGTATAATGATTTTGTGTCTGTGAATCAATACCATGTGGGATCCTGATATATCTTTATCCTTTGCTAAATATTTATATTGTTTGGAGGCTCAAGTTAACCCTGTGCTGATTTGTTCCATGTTAATAAATAAAATGTTAAGCTATCTGTCTCTCTGGATAATGTTGTCCATGACATGCCTCAATTTTCCCCTCAGATGTCCCAGTCTTTGGCAGTTACACAAGCAGTGCCCTGCGGTTCCTCTGTCAGCTCCTGGGGGTGTATTTTTACTAGCTGGTTTTGCTTCACAACTAACTTCTACGGTTATCTAATACCAAGAGTTCTGATTCTGCCAAGGCTGCGTTAGTCAGCCTATCTCAGTTATCTGAGGAGGATCATTCCTCAGTGGCTTCTGAGGGCGAGATCTCTGATTCTGAATGGCTGTTGCTAGTACAGCTGATTCAGAGGAGGTTAATTTTAGATTTAAGCTTGAACACCTCCGTCTACTCTCGAAAGAGGTTCTAGCTATGTTGGATGACTCCAACTATTCTGTCGCTGAGACTCCTAAGAGGTCAAACAAGAGTTTTTTATGTCAAACCTTCCTCTGTGGAGGTGTTCCCTGTTTCAGACTGCATGTCTGACATAACTCAAGAATGGGAAAAGCCAGGGATTCCCTTTTCCCCATCCCCCTGTTTTTAAAAAAGAACGATGTTTCCTGTTGCTGGCTCTGTGCGTGACTTGTGATACAACGTGCCTAAGGTAGAGGTCGCTATAACCACGCTAGCCAAGAGAACAACTATTCCTCTTGAGGATAGTTCGTAGTTTAAGGACCCTATGGATAAGAAACTGGAAGCTTATTTAAGAAAGATGTATATTCATCAGGGTTTACAGTGGCAACCAGTTGCAAGTATTGCTACGGTTGCAGGGGCAGCTTTTATTGGTGTGACTCCTTGTCTGATCTAATTTCAGAGGAGACTACCATAGAAGAGATCCAGGATAGGATCAAAGATCTAAAGATGGCTAATACTTTTATCTGTGATGCCAACATGCAAGTTGTTAGACTGGGAGCCAAAATTTCTAGCTTTGTGGTTCTAGTTTGCAGAGCTCTGTTGCTAAAATCTTGGTCTGCGGATGTAACTTCCAAATCCAAAGTTCTGTATTTACCTTTTAAGGGAAAGACTTTATGCGGTCCTAGTCTGGCTGAGATTATTTCTGAAGTTACTGGTGGAAAAGGATCTTTCCTTTCTCAGGACAAGATGGGTAGACCTAAGGGTCGCCAGAATTTAAATTTTCGTTCCTTTCGCAACTTCAAAGGACAAAAGCCTTCCTCCTCTTCTTCCAAGCCAGAGCAATCCAGGACTTCATGAAGGTCCAATCAACCTTGGAATAAGGGGTAGCAATCCAGGAAACCTTCAGACCCTTGGGCTTTAGAAGTAGTATCCCTGAGTTATTTACATGGTCAAAACAAATCATTTTATAACGACATAAGACATTGTTTAAATGTGTTTACAAGCAATACTCTGTGTGAAAATGGCTCCACTGCATATCTGTTTAGTACATTTCAGTCTGAGTTTATCTGCTTTAAGGGGAGCTTGAACATATTAAGCGAAGTATAGAAGCATTGTGCCTAGAACTGACATTAATCTGTTTTTGGGCCTTATTATTACTGCTCCTCTTTTCATAATACACAGAGGCTGTATATAATACTCAATGGGCACAATTGAGTGCACCTTAGTTTAGTAATCCTAGGAATACTATAAAAACTAGGGAGTCTTTTTTTTCTTTTATAAAGAAAGAAGCAGGAATGGTTAAGCCCACGCAGCAGGTTTTTTTTTTTTGTGAGGACCCTTCTGTATTGAGACATCTTGTGAGCTGCTGACTTGCTAAACAAAGTCTGGTCATAATATTTCCTGTGTGACTAAGATCTTAATTTTATAACCACAGCATAGGTGATTGTATGCAAGACACATGTAAATACTTATAGGTATGCTTGTCCTTGTAGATTTGGAAAATTAATTGTGACAGTAATCTTGATTCGGGAACAGAAAGAGATCCAATAAGCAATTTGAATACTGTAGGACAGGTCAAACTCATAATCAGGAACACGATCTGTCTGCTATTTGGAAGCAGGACAAGAGTTTATAGAGTGAAAATCAGGAACTTTTCAATTTCCCCAATTTTTCTTTCAGTAAGAACCTAAAACTTAATTCTGTTATAATTGCAATATTGAGAGGGATTTATTTATATATAAAGAATTGTCTAAGTGATAAATTTTATAACTGCATCCTTCTACATCATTATATAATATAAAGAAGCTGGTGTTTTATTATTATTTTACTAATTATTGTAATTTAATATTCCTGAACAGGTCATGTAACTCAGTGTACAATCTGTGTTTTTGTTGTATGTTGGGTTATTAATTGTCATACCATGTAATGAATTTTGTTTCTCTTTTTTCTGATATTTTCTGATAGTAATGTATAAAAAAGTGTTGAAGACAAAATATTTTCAAATGGAATTTTATTATAACACAAATTTTCTTATGTGTTGCTTATGAGAATACCAGTGATATTAAAGGGACATTTTTTTCTTTCATGATTCAGATACAAATTTTTCTTTCATGATTCAGATATAGAATGCAATTTCTTTCCTAAGATATGGAGAGTCCACAACGTTATTCAATTACTAGTGGGAATATCACTCCTGGCCAGCAGGAGGAGGCAAAGAACACCACAGCAAAGCTGTTAAGTGTCACTCCCCTACCCATAATCGCCAGTCATTCTCTTTGCCTCTGTCAATGCAGGAGGTGAAGTTTGGTGTCTGAAGAAATTAATTACTTTTTCTGGTACTTTTTCCTGCAAGCAAGGATTTGGGTTTAGCTGAGTCCACATCAATCTCTTCAGTAGAGTAGTGGGGGCTTTTAAGCAGTTAGGAAGTTGTGAGGTAGTCCTTCCTTTTTTTCCTAACAAATTGCTGCCCATGGTACAGAAAACCAGAGTTGGTTACTCTGTTCTTTCTTTTTCTACAGGTCTCTGTAAGGTGTATGTGTCCTTTCACGCCTTGTGAGCTGTCTTCCTGCCCGACAGCTAGACTGCAGGTAAGTGCTTTTGTCTTCTAGGTCTTGAAGACTTGCACTTCAGAAGAATATGTCATATGCAGTAGATGGGGACATTTTTAAAATCCTTTATACATGATTTTCTATGGCAGTGGGCAGGCACATTATGTATGTTGAGACTAGGGGTTACTCTTCCCTTTATTGGGACGTTATTCCTCTTTGGGCTAATTTTGTTGAAATACTTTATTAGTATGTGTGTGGCTTATGTTTTATACAGGGATTTATGTTTAAACTTAAAATTTGGCAGTTGGTTTTCTTTGCTTGCTTAGCTAAAACAGGCTAACTGACAGACTGTTTGAGCCGTTAGAGCAGATCAATCTCTTCAGTGTCGATTTACTATATGATAGTTTTAGAGACTTCTGGCAGCCAAATTGTGTATAAGTGTTACAGTAAGGCACCTCAGCTTGTCTGAGGTGTAGGGGGCCTGATTGGTTTATTATTTTAAAGAACTTTTGCATAATGTTAAGAGGCTGTGGTATTAAAAATTCTTAAAGTGGGGGGGCGGAGCCAACCGCTGGAATTAATGGACGCATCTTTGCAGAGCTCCCGGCTCCGGATGTCTAGAATAGGGCTTAATCAGCAATTGTTTAGCATTTATTTTAGTTTTGATGATAGCCCCAACTACATAAAACACTCTGAAGCGGAGTTCGGGAGCCTTAACTAACTTCACTATATCCATTTAGGCACTTTATCAGTTTTTGCCCTGCTCTGGCCTACTGAGGCCTCATCGCGACCCCATTAACGCTTCTGTTGTATCAGGTATAAGATCTGTGCTGTTTCTACCTCCTGATAGTACAGAGATTACACTTAAGATGGAGGAGACATACAGACTGATGCAGACTCTATTATTAACTTTTGATCGCCAATTAGATAAAGGTTTCTTTGATCTGCAAAACACCCTGAAAATGGCGACTCGTGGGGAATCAGCCAAGGGAGATCCTGACCAAACAGATGCGTACACGGAGCAACTGCCGGTATATCGATCTGAGAATATGCAGAGTAACATCTTATATGACAGCTACGAGTTTGATACGGGAAATACCTTGCAAGACTCGGCTAACCTGTGCTCATCCGGCCATATCGCGGGAAGATCTCTGCAAGAGACAGCTAACAAAAACAAGGCGGCTCAGCTGGAAAGTTGCACTAGAGATCCCGTACCTCTGCTGTGGCGAACCTACACATTCCGTCAGAGTCCTGATGTGATCGCCTCCTCTCTCAGGCTGCATGGATTAAGGCTGATGCTACAAGAAGCAGATCAAGCGAATCACATCCTACCCTCTGCGCAGCCGGAGCCTACAGGTAGGGGAATATTTCTTACTTCGGGAGAGAGAGACCAAGGTTCTAAGGTGGGAAGCTGTACAGACCATCTATGGGAAATGCCCCTCCATATTGCAGTTAGATGCATACAGAGACTGCCGGAATTAGTGTACAATACACTTCTGCAAAAGATTGGGGCAAGCCATCAGCTAGCGGCCATGATCCGTATATCGCACTTGCTGCATTTTTCAAAGCTTCTGCCTACCATTGTCCTCACTGCAGTCTACGTTAGAAGGGGAATTGGCTGAATCACCTCTACCCGGTGTATAACCGGCTGCTAGTGAAGTGCTAATCTGCTGGATTTTGCTGGTTGTTCAGGGATATGACTTCTGGGATAATACATCTATATACAGAGACCCACGTGAGGAATACTAACTTTTTAATCAACATAACAGTATGGTCTGATGGCGTTTTCCTTTATATGTCTTTAACTGCTGAAATTAATTGCATCATCAGGGCCATTCCAAACCTTAGAAGCAGTGATGTTGGGTGAATTTATATTAACTACTCCGCCATCTCCCGTGGCTAGATCCTGCACGTTAGTGACAGGGCATATAACTACAAGTCAGAAGTATACTGGACTCTTGATAAAAATGGACTCCTAAATGACGGGTTACTACTCTGAGAACCTGGGAATCTTTTCTTTGACTCTTCAGCCTCACTAATATTCACATGTCTTGTTTGTTTCTGGACTTATACCTAGCTTATTTGAGGAAATGTAAAGCTAGAGAGGAAAGCTTTTTTCAGCGCTAAAATATATCTATATTAGGATATAAGAGTTAGAAGGGGTATAATGTAATATGTATGCATCTGTCCATTGTATTGCTGCAATCTAGGCAGAGAATCATAGAACAAGATGGACACTTTGGCTCTTATGCTCAAGCGGGCATAGTTTAAATAGATTGGATTGCTGGAACATACGCCTGTGTTTGCAATCCTCCCTGAACTACTGTTTATTTAAGATGGTAAATGTAGATGAGGCAGTTAGATGTCCCTAAATTTACTGTTAGGAGTGTTGTACTTATGTTGGCTATGTATGTGGTTCCTCCAATACTTTAAAACTCAAACATAGCACCAATATGTTAGTTATACTCTTCACTTTTGTGTACTGTCTTGGTAGTGTAGGGCCTGATATATACTATATACTTACAAGAAAAATTAAGTACCCAGTTGTTATTATTTGCAATGTGTGGAAATAGCCCAATGCTTACTGTCTTAGAATTAATCTTCTTATGTTTAAGCATGCTCTCTGCTACATCCTTACTTTAGGCCATCAGACTTTTAGGGAAGGTGTGTTAGAGATTATATGGATGCATCCCCTGCCCTGTTACAAGTACATAACTTAATTTGAATTGTGTATTCACTAGATCTCCGTACATATTTAATCTTATTTTATATATTGCTTATAATCTGACCTACTGAGACGTACCGTACACCTGAGCTAGCACTTCTACCAAGTATAGTGTCTAGATGATCTTTTTCCATTGAAGATACTAATTAACCAAGGGTCTTACCTACCTAGAGAGACACAGCTATGTAAGTAGGAATAAGTATACCTTCTGTATATCCTAGAGTTATATATAAGATCTCCCACCTCTATGATCCCAGTAATCCTTAATCAATGGGGAATTACACTCTATCTCATGTCACGTTGTGCTTGTCCTATCTTATTCCAATCTACTGTTGTTGGGAATTTAGCAACTTCCCTTACTCA
This sequence comes from Bombina bombina, assembly GCF_027579735.1. Lineage (NCBI taxonomy): Eukaryota > Metazoa > Chordata > Amphibia > Anura > Bombinatoridae > Bombina > Bombina bombina. The sequence goes on along the minus strand of NC_069503.1, from coordinate 875,786,038 downwards.
AGTTAAATAGATTATTTAGATTTCCTCACACCTATTCCTGAGTATAACTACATTATCATGGTAGCTTATTTGAGGGAACAGGCACTGGCTTTATGCTATAACTACTCCCTCTTTGTATATATAAGGAAGCTCCCTCACAGTGCTACTATAGTATTTGCATTATTAGAACCCTTAGCTAGGGAATATTAGTGATAACTGCCTTTATTGCCTAAGCTGTATTACATGAGGTGCATGTTCATTTGTTCAAAGGTTACCGTGCCACCCCAAGCTCCCCATCACCTAACCCAACTAAGGACTAACCCTACCTTAGCTCAGTTAATATTCTAATGTTAGCTTATACATGCTATATAGTCTCTTATTTTATTATTTTATTTTTATTACTAATCTACTTAGTCTGTTGCACTCTGTAAGGTTACACTATGAATTGAATGCAGTTGTGAAGATATACGTTGTCTAGATGTCTGTACTACTATTTTCCTACTGCACATGTCATTTGCTGTCTTTTTTATATATGTACTAGCAGTAATCTTTACTATAGTCATAATAGTATCCAAGGTTCTCTATATTTAATGGGCTGTAAGCGTCCCTGACAGAGCTTTGTCCAGATAATAACCCTCCTCAGAAGGATAGCATTATATTTAGTAGCCTGAATTGTGTCCGGCCCTAAACATATGGATATATAGATAGTTTAATGTTCTGTAATGCTTTAGACCTAAGAGCACTCAAGTTACCTGCTACTTTAGTCAGACATAGCCTAACCAACTTTCCTATGGCGGGAGACCTACTTAATATCAACTAACCCTAGATGCATAGCCCCTTTTTATCTCTATTAGCTAATGATGCTAAATCTTGCCTATTCCATATTAGGGGACTATTGGTATCCTGAATGAAGGCTAATGGACTGAAGAACTGGGTCATAATACTGTAGTTTATTTTATAATCTGGTATTTTCTAAGAATAGGTTTGTTTCACATGTTAAAAGTTTCTTAGATGACCACACCGTACCTACACTGCCTAGCTACATAGTGGGCTCTGATTAGTCTGTGCCCTTTGTATGTCTACGGGACTTGGAGATGATCTGAACCCCTCCTGCTATAGTCCTGCTTAATTTCTCTGTACTAGTTAGACAGTATTATTATTGTAATAAGGCTGATATAGTGTCACATCTATGTTTACTGTCATTACCGCTTACTGTCCTGGAGGAAATTTACAGTTCACCCCTAGTTGTGTGTGCTTTCTATTAGATTCTAAGATGTTTTTTGTTTTTTTTTTGTGTGGTTTTGCCTATAAATGTGAATCTATGTGATCTAAGCTCTTATCACATACCCTTAACTTCTCATGCCCATATAAAGCTCCGCCCCCCCCCCCCGCCTCTCCACCATCTCCCCTATACGTATAGCGGTGCTTACCCGCTGAATATCCCCCCCCCCTATATATCTCAGCCCAAGAGTGGCTGACGCATAAGCTAATTCTCCACAGCCTGATACCCCTGACTCTGATATTCTATTGATTGTTTTCTATAATACTGTGGAGATCATTTGTTAATAATATAACATAAAATGAAGTTATATTCCACCTCGCCTAAACTTTTGTCTATCTTCCTGTTAAGATTTGATATGTAATTATATTGTTGCATGTGTATTTTTCTAAGAATGTCAGTTTATAGACAATGTATTATTTACTCTGATGTAACATTGGCCTTAGGGTGAATCTTGTTTGTTAATCTATGCTTTAACTTCAATAAAAAAATTATTTTAAAAAAAAAAAAATCTTATAGTGACAGTGTATTTCAAAAATGTCTACAATTTGGGGATTTTTTTTATTTATTCTTATGGACATGGACCAAGACTCTGTGTCTTTTGACAAATGCTTGAGGCACAAATTGTTTTTCCTATGCAATTCTGTGCTGCATGCTTAGCTAGAACACTTCAATTTAAATGTCTCTCAGGATGATGCTGTTCAGGCAATGCCACAGCTTTCTCCTCAAACTTCCCAAGCCTCTATGGTATCACATACAGTGCCCTGCAGTTCCTCTCAGCCTCCTGGAGGAGTTTATTTGCCTGCAGATTTTGCTGCACATGTATCTTCTGCGGTATCTGCGGCATTATCTGTTTTTCCTATGCTGGGAAAATGCAAGAGGCAATTTAGACATTTAGATATTAAGGTTTCTGTTTGACCTACTGCTACGCAGGTTGCCCTCCCTCATAAGTCTGATGAGGAGGATATGTCTGTAGCCTCTGAGGGTGAAATCTCAGATTCGGACAGTATAATTCCTTCATTTGATACTGAAGAAGTAAACTTCATATTTAAGCTTGAACACCTTTGTGTACCGTTAATGGAGGTATTGGCTACTTTGGACGACTCTGACTCTTTTGTCGTTGTCGACCCTAAAAAATCTAGTAAACTTAACAAATACTATGATGTTCCTTCCTCTGTGGAAGAGTTTCCTGTTCCAGACCGTGTGATGGAGATTATTTCACAGGAATGGGAGAAGCCAGGGATACTTTTCTCCCCATCTCCCATTTTTAAAAAGATGATTCCTGTTGCTGATTCCATTAAAGATTCATGGCGCACGGTGCCTAAAGTAGAAGGGGCTATTTCTACTCTGGCTAAGAGAACTATGATCCCTATAGAGAATAGCTGCTCCTTTAAGGATCCAATGGACAAGAAGCTGGAGGCTTATTTGAAAATATGTATGTTCATCAGGGTCTTCAATGGCAACCTGCAGTCTGTATTGCCACAGTAGCAAGTGCTGCATCTTATTGGTGCAATGCCTTGTCTGAATCAATTTTAGTAGAGACTCCGTTTAAGGAGATGCAAGATAGGATTTCGACTCTCAAATTAGCCAATTCCTTTATTTCTGATGCTAACATGCAAATTATTAGACTGGGAGTCAAGATGTCTGGCTTCACTGTGTTAGCCCGCAGGGCTTTGTGGCTAAAATTATGGTCAGGTGATGTTACCTCCAAGTCCAAGCTTCTGGCGCTTCCTTACAAGGGTAAAACCTTGTTTGGACCTGGTCTGGCAGAAATCATTTCTGATATTAACGGTGGAAAAGGGTCTTTTCTACCACAAGTTAAGAAGAACAGACCTAAAGGGTGTCAAAGTAATTTTCATTCTTTTTGTAACTTTGAAGGTCAAAAGTCTTCCTTTCCCTCTTCCAAGCAGGAGCAGCCCAAGTCCTCTTCGAAGCCCAATCAGTCTTGGATCAAGGGGAAGCAATTAAAGAAACCCTCAGCTGAGTCTAAGTCAGCATGAAGGGTCGGCCACCGATACAGGATCGGATCAAGTGGGGGGCAGACTTTCCCTGTTTTGTCAAGCATGGATACACGATGTCCCAAATCCTTGGGCTGTGGACATAGTATCTCAGGGTTACCAAAATAGAATTCAAAAATTTTCTTCCCGGGGTAAGATTCCATATCTCAAAATTATCTGTAGACCAGGTAAAAAGAGAGGCATTCTTGAACTGCGTTCAGGACCTTTCTTTCTTGGGAGTGATTGTTCCAGTTCCAGTAAGGGAACAGGGTCTAGGATTCTATTCAAATCTGTTTATGGTTCCCAAAAAAGAGGGAACTTTTCGACCCATTTTAGACCTAAAGTGTCTCAGGGTAGCATCCTTCAAAATGGAAACCATTTGTTCCATTCTTCCATTGGTTCAGGAGGGTCAGTTCATGACGACCATAGACCTGAAGGATGCATATCTTCATGTCACCATCCACAGGGATCATCACAAGTTCCTGAGATTCACCTTTCTAGATGAACACTTATAGTTTGTGGCTCTTCCGTTTGGACTTGCCACAGCTCCTAGAATTTTCTCAAAGGTTCTGGGGGCTCTCTTGGCAGTGATCAGGTCTAGGAGTGTGTGTACATGTAGGTTGAGTCTGAGGTACGTGAGTTATAGGTGCAGTGGCGCCCTACCTGGATGACATATTGGTTCAGGCGCCATCTTTTTAACTAGCAAACTCTCATACAGAGCTCTTGTTATCTTTTCTACGTTCCCACGGATGGAAAGTGAATCTGGAAAATAGTTTCATTGCTCCAGCTACAAGGGTGGTTTTCTTAATGTATAAAAAAGTGTTGAAGACTTTAATAGATTCCCTATCTATGAAAAATTTTCTGACGAAGGTCAGAAAATCCAAAGTTCTCTCCTCTTGCCTCTCTCTACAGTCTACTGTTCGGCCATCAGTGGCTCAATGCATGGAGGTAATTAGTCTGATGGTCGCTTCCATGGACATCATTCCCTTTGCTCGATTCCATTTGAGAGCTCTGCAATTATGCATGCTTAGACAATGGAACGGAGACAATTTGGCTCTGTCTCAGAGGATATATCTAGACCAGTCAACAAGAGACTCTCTCCCGTGGTGGCTTTTGTGGGACCATCTGTCTCAGGGCTCATGCTGGGTGATTGTGACCACGGACGCCAGCCTGCTATGCTGGGGAGCAGTCTGGGACTCGTTAAAGGAGCAGGGACTATGGAGTCTGCTCTCCCCATAAACATCTTGGAGTTTACAATGCTCTGATGGCTTGGCCTCAATTGTCTTTAGCCCGGCTTATCAGGTTTCAGTTGGACAATATGACCTTGGTGGCTTACATCAACCACCAGGGAGGAACTCAGAGTTCCTAAGCCATGAAGGCGGTGGCACAGATTAATCAGTGGGCGGAAGCTCACAATTGTTGTCTATCTGCCATCCACATTCCTGGAATGGACAACTGGGAAGCTGATTTCCTGAGAAGACAGACTTTCTCTTGTGAAGTGTATCCAGTCCACGGATCATCCATTACTTATGGGATATTCTCCTTCCCAACAGGAAGTTGCAAGAGGATCACCCACAGCAGAGCTGCTATATAGCTCCTCCCCTCACTGCCATATCCAATCATTCTCTTGCAACTCTCAACTAAGATGGAGGTCGTAAGAGGACTGTGGTGTTTTAGACTTAGTTTATTTCTTCAATCAAAAGTTTGTTATTTTTAAATGGTACCGGAGTGTACTGTTTATCTCAGGCAGTATTTGGAAGAAGAATCTGCCTGCGTTTTCTATGATCTTAGCAGAAGTAACTAAGATCCTTTGCTGTTCTCACATATTCTGAGGAGTGAGGTAACTTCAGAGGGGGAATAGCGTGCAGGTTTTCCTGTAATCAGGTATGTGCAGTTAAAATATTTTTCTAGGGATGGAATTTGCTAGAAAATGCTGCTGATACCGAAGTAATGTAAGTAAAGCCTTAAATGCAGTGATAGCGACTGGTATCAGGCTTATTAATAGAGACACATACTCTTATAAAAGTGTATTTTAAAACGTTTGCTGGCATTTTTAATCGTTTTTTATATATGTTTGGTGATAAAACTTATTGGGGCCTAGTTTTTTCCACATGGCTGTCTTGAATTTTGCCTAGTAACAGTTCCTGGAGGCTTTCCACTGTTGTAATATGAGTGGGAGGGGCCTTTTTTAGTGCTTTTCTGTGCAGCTAAAAATACTGACAGACATTCAGCTTCCCTCTGCATGATACAGGACATCTCTGAAGGGCTCAAAAGGCTTCAAAGTCGTGTTTGAGGAGGGTAACAATCACAGTAGACTGTGGCAGTTGTTGTGACTGTGTTTAAAAAATGTTTTTGTCATTTATTATTCTGTTTTTGTTATTAAGGGGTTAATCATCCATTTGCAAGTGGGTGCAATGCTCTGCTGACTTGTTACATACACTGTAAAAATTTCGTTAGTGTAACTGCCTTTTTCACTGTTTTTTCAAATTTGGACAAAATTTGTGTTTCTTAAAGGCGCAGTAACGTTTTTTATATTGCTTGTAAACTTGTTTTAAGTGTTTTCCAAGCTTGCTAGTCTCATTGCTAGTCTGTTTAAACATGTCTGATACAGAGGAACCTACTTGTTCATTATGTTTGAAAGCCATGGTGGAGCCCCATAGGAAAAGGTAGCTCTTCCCTTCGGGTTGGCCACAGCCCCGAGAATCTTTACAAAGGTTCTGGGCTCACTTCTGGCGGTTCTAAGACCGCGAGGCATAGCGGTGGCTCCGTATCTAGACGACATCCTGATACAGGTGTCAAGCTTTCAAATTGCCAAGTCTCATTCAGAGATAGTTCTGGCATTTCTGAGGTCGCATGGGTGGAAAGTGAACGTGGAAAAGAGTTCTCTATCCCCACTCACAAGAGTCACCTTCCTAGGGACTCTTATAGATTCTGTAGAGATAAAAATTTACCTGACGGGGAGTCCAGGTTATCAAAACTTCTAAATGCTTGCCGTGTCCTTCATTCCATTCCACGTCCGTCAGTGGCTCAGTGCATGGAAGTAATCGGCTTAATGGTAGCGGCAATGGACATAGTGCCATTTGCGCGCCTGCATCTCAGACCACTGCAATTATGCATGCTAAGTCAGTGGAATGGGGATTACTCAGATTGGTCCCCTCTACTAAATCTGGATCAAGAGACCAGAGATTCTCTTCTCTGGTGGCTATCTCGGGTCCATCTGTCCATGGGTATGACCTTTCGCAGGCCAGATTGGACGATTGTAACAACAGATGCCAGCCTTCTAGGTTGGGGCACAGTCTGGAACTCCCTGAAGGCTCAGGGATCGTGGACTCAGGAGGAGAAACTCCTCCCAATAAATATTCTGGAGTTAAGAGCAATATTCAATGCTCTTCTAGCTTGGCCTCAGTTAGCAACCCTGAGGTTCATCAGATTTCAGTCGGACAACATCACGACTGTGGCTTACATCAACCATCAAGGGGGAACCAGAAAAAAAAAAAAAAAAAGAGTTCCCTAGCGATGTTAGAAGTCTCAAAGATAATTCGCTGGGCAGAGTCTCACTCTTGCCATCTGTCAGCGATCCACATCCCAGGCGTAGAGAACTGGGATGCGGATTTTCTAAGTCGTCAGACTTTTCATCCGGGGGAGTGGGAACTCCATCCGGAGGTGTTTGCTCAACTGATCCATCGTTGGGGCAAACCAGAACTGGATTTCATGGTGTCTCGCCAGAACGCCAAGCTTCCTTGTTACGGATCCAGGTCCAGGGACCCGGGAGCGACGCTGATAGATGCTCTAGCAGCTCCTTGGTTCTTCAACCTGGCTTATGTGTTTCCACCGTTTCCTCTGCTCCCTCGACTGATTGCCAAAATCAAGCAGGAGAGAGCATCTGTGATTCTGATAGCGCCTGCGTGGCCACGCAGGACCTGGTATGCAGACCTAGTGGACATGTCATCCTTTCCACCATGGACTCTGCCTCTGAGGCAGGACCTTCTAATACAAGGTCCTTTCAATCATCCAAATCTAATTTCTCTGAGACTGACTGCATGGAGATTGAACGCTTGATCCTATCAAGGCGTGGCTTCTCCGAGTCAGTCATTGATACCTTAATACAGGCACGAAAGCCTGTCACCAGGAAAATCTACCACAAGATATGGCGTAAATATCTTTATTGGTGTGAATCCAAGAATTACTCATGGAGTAAGGTTAGGATTCCTAGGATATTGTCCTTTCTCCAAGAGGGTTTGGACAAAGGATTATCAGCTAGTTCTTTAAAAGGACAGATTTCTGCTCTGTCTATTCTTTTGCACAAGCGTCTGGCAGAGGTTCCAGACGTCCAGGCTTTTTGTCAGGCTTTGGTTAGAATTAAGCCTGTGTTTAAAACTGTTGCTCCCCCGTGGAGCTTAAACTTGGTTCTTAAAGTTCTTCAAGGAGTTCCGTTTGAACCCCTTCATTCCATTGATATTAAACTTTTATCTTGGAAAGTTCTGTTTTTGATGGCTCGAAGAGTCTCTGAGCTATCTGCCTTACAATGTGATTCTCCTTATCTGATTTTTCATGCAGATAAGGTAGTTCTGCGTACCAAACCTGGGTTTTTACCTAAGGTGGTTTCTAACAAGAATATCAATCAAGAGATTGTTTTTCCATCATTGTGTCCTAATCCTTCTTCGAAGAAGGAACGTCTCTTACATAATCTGGACGTAGTCCGTGCCTTGAAGTTTTACTTTGCAAGCTACTAAAGATTTTTGCCAAACATCTTCCCTGTTTGTCGTTTACTCTGGACAGAGGAGAGGTCAAAAAGCTTCGGCAACCTCTCTTTCCTTTTGGCTTCGGAGCATAATTCGCTTAGCCTATGAGACTGCTGGACAGCAGCCCCCTGAAAGGATTACAGCTCATTCTACTAGAGCTGTGGCTTCTACCTGGGCCTTTAAAAATGAGGCCTCTGTTGAACAGATTTGCAAGGCTGCGACTTGGTCTTCGCTTCACACCTTTTCAAAATTTTACAAATTTGATACTTTTGCTTCTTCGGAGGCTGTTTTTGGGAGAAAGGTTCTTCAGGCAGTGGTTCCTTCCGTTTAATCCTGCCTTGTCCCTCCCATCATCCGTGTACTTTAGCTTTGTTATTGGTATCCCATAAGTAATGGATGATCCGTGGACTGGATACACTTCACAAGAGAAAACATAATTTATGCTTACCTGATAAATTTATTTCTCTTGTAGTGTATCCAGTCCATGGCCCGCCCTGTCCTTTTAAGGCAGGTCTAAATTTTAATTAAACTACAGTCACCACTGCACCCTATGGTTTCTCCTTTCTCGTCTTGTTTCGGTCGAATGACTGGATATGGCAGTGAGGGGAGGGGCTATATAGCAGCTCTGCTGTGGGTGATCCTCTTGCAACTTCCTGTTGGGAAGGAGAATATCCCATAAGTAATGGATGATCCGTGGACTGGATACACTACAAGAGAAATAAATTTATCAGGTAAGCATAAATTATGTTTTTCATCCCGGGGAGTGGGCTCTCCATCCGGAGGTGTTCTCCAGGTTAACCCTCAAATGGGGGGTGCAGGAGTTGGATCTGATGGCGTCTCGGCAGAACGCCAAGTTTCCAAGGTACAGTTCAAGGTCAAGAGATCCTCTGATCAATGCTCTGGCGGTTCCTTGGGATTTCGGTCTAGCATACCTGTTTCCTTCATTTGTGCTCCTTCCACAAGTTATTGCTTGTATCAAACAAGAGAGAGCATTGGTAATTCTAATAGCTCCTGCATGGCCTCGCAAGATCTGGTATGCAGACCTAGTGAAGATGTCATCTCGGCCGCCTTGGAGGTTGCCTCTGAGGAAGGACCTTCTAACTCTGGGTCTGTTTCTCTGAAGCTGACTGCTTGGAGATTGAATGTTTAGTTCTGTCTAAGCGTGGATTTTTTGAGTTGGTCATTGAAACCATGATCCAGGCTCGCAAGCCTTTTACTCAAAAAACGTACCTTAAGGTATGGCGTAAATACCTTAATTGGTGTGAATACTTTTGGAGAAGGGTCAGGATTCCTAGGATTTTGTATTTTCTCCAGGAAGGTCTGGAGAAATGGTTGTCAGTCAGTTCTCTGAAAGGTCTGATTTCTGCATTATCTATTTTCTTACACAAGCATCTGGCGGATGTGCCAGATGTTTAATCTTTTTGTCAGGCCCTGGTCAGAATCAGGCCTGTGTTTAAACAGGTTGCTCCTCCTTGGAACCTTAATCTTGTTCTTAAAGTTTTGCAGCAGGCTCCATTACAGCCCATGCATTCCATAGATATTAAGCTGCTATCTTGGAAGTTTATTTTTTATTGCTATCTCTTCTGCTCAGAGAGTTTCGGAACTCTCGGCTTTGCAGTGTGATTCGCCTTACCTTTCATGCAGATAATGCGGTTCTTCGTACTTAATTGGGGTTTCTTCCTAAAGTGGTTTCGAATAAAAATGTCAGTATATAGCAGGGTTATAATACAATTTATTTAATAATTATTCTTTAAAATAAACCCCCAATTAAAATGCATATACTAAACAATTAAAATCAATAATTATTCCTAAATTCTTTAGATTAGTGAAATTTATAAACACATTGAAATATATTTATAGAAACCAGATGATCAATCGAATGATATACACTTATGCTGTATAATATTCTTTACAAAGATGATTTAAAAAATACATTTAAAATTAACCTTACTCTATGAATTGCATTAAAATATCACAATAAAATACCAGAATCTTCTGTAATTAACCAATAACTCTAGTTCAATACCCAATATGGATTACCAACTTACTATGCTTAATTAATAACTACCAGGGATTTAATCGCAATAAACAGTTTATGTACAGTTCTGAAAGAGTTCACTATAATGACTGCTTATAAATCTTGAGTATAAAACCCTGTCTAGCAAATAAATTATTTAGCAATAATGACTAGTTAAACTACACAGGAGTATAAACATAAGCTTAAAATACAAATTGTGCTCTTTGAGTTTACCAGCTTATATTAGACTGTAGCAATAATGAATGTCTTTGATTAAAATATTAAATACCTGTATACAATTTCTTATACTTTACCCAAATAACCAAATCAATGTTTCAGTTTCCAGAATTTCTTGTGGGTCATCTATGGAGGATTTACTCACAATGCGCAAAGGTACAGGCCACAAAAATTGTTAATCTCCCTTTGTTCAAGGAAGTGTCCCAAAATGGCAGAGAATATACTTGACACACAGTCTGCGTATTTTTCTCTCCAAAAACTTATGCCTCTTTGAGTCTGTCTTTCCTTTTCTTAGAGTGTGTATGCATCTTTATCCAAAAATAAAGAAAGCCGCCTCCTTTTTCTTAATCACTCCCACAGAATTTTGATTGGCCCTAACGGAGCTTAGCATTGATTGGTTATTTGGATTTTCATATGTTTTAAACAGTCAATTCGTTTGGCTGTCATACCAGTTTTATTCCCTTAGGGGGCAGCAGACAGCCTGCAATGCAGTCTCATTATCACTATTGCTGACAGCTTACTATATCATTTAATTGTATACTTAATATACTCACTATTTCTTGTATTAATACACTTATCTGGTTAGCATATATATCCCGTTTAATATAATTGAAAATGTACAATTTGAGATCAAACACTAGTATATTATCAATTCTATATTAAAATAGAAAAGATTTATATAGACTTCCTATACATTCTACTTATAATATTTTGATAGATGTATTTAAAATTATATAAATATTTAGTGCATAACCATATGATATGACTTAGGTCACCTCATGCAGGCAATCCTGTATCAGCATCTATTAGCCCCATCTGGTGCCCCATTTTGTCCCTTAGATGTCTGGAAGATAGAAAAACAAAAATATGTTATATATTTTAAAATGGGATTATTATAGTTGTTATTTAATCTATTACAAATCTGAAATGCATTTCTCAGATGCATGGGATTATACATTTTTATTCAGTATTGAAAATTATACAAGTTGTACTTTAAAAATGAACTTCAGTTACAATACAATATGTGTTTCTGCTTAGCTCAGTACATATGTGTATCTAGCACAGCAGGGGTAACCAACTCTTGCTATTCTCCATTTGAGACGTATGTCTGAGCTTCGTGTATTCAAACACAGCAGGGGTAATCAACTTTTGCATATATTTAAGCCTCAAAGGGATTTTTTTCAACAAACAAACCATGTCTGTTTATCTCCACATGAGGTCATTACCTGATAACCTTTAATTTTAGAGAGGAAATGTCAGGAAATCAAACTTGAAACACAGCCATATAGTGAACATCTCTTTGAAATAAATTGCCTTTACTAATTGAATCCAAACCAAATGTTTTTCCCTTTGTCCTCACTTGTCTTAAACAGCAAGGAGGGGTTGTTTTACCCAGCCAAAATCATTTGGCAGAGAGAACTGTAATTTATAGTAAATAAGACTGATGCAACCAGTTTCATATATAATGAACCCTGTGGTCTCATGTATAAATATTATATATATCTATATATATTATTTAATAACACTCACAGATATCCTGACAAATATTAACCCTTTAAGGACACAGCTTTCAGTATGCTCAATTGTTTTATGACGGAAAAATTCCGTCATATGTCCTTAAGAGGTTAATCAGAAAATTGTTGTTCCTTCCTTCTGCCACAATCCTTCATCTCATAAAGAATGTCTGTTGCACAACTTGGATGTTGTGCGTGCTCTAAAATTCTACTTAAAGGCGACTAAGGATTTTTGCCAGTCTTCTGCCCTGTTTGTTTCTGAGGAAAGCGAAAGGGTCGGAAGGCTACTTCTCTTTCCCTCTGGTTGAGAAGTATGATTTTTGCTTATGAGACTGGTGGACAGCAGCCTCCTGAGAGAATTACAGTTCATTTCACTAGGGCTGTCTCCTCTTCTTGGGCTTTCAAAAATGAAGCTTCTGTGGAACAGATTTGCAAAGCTGCAACTTGGTCCTCTCTGCATACTTTTTCCAAATCTTAAAAGTGTTATACTTTTGCCTCGGCTGAGGCCTCTTTTGGGAGAAAGGTTCTTCAAGTGGTGGTGCCTTCTGTTTAGGTCTGCCTGTCTTGTTCTCCCTAACTGTTCAGTCTGTGTCCTCTAGCTTGGGTATTGGTTCCCACTAGTAATTGAATGATGTCGTGGAATCTCCATATCTTAGGAAAGAAAACAAAATTTATGCTTACCTGATAAATTTCTTTCCGGATATGGAGAGTCCATGACCCCACCCTTAATTAAGACTGTTATTTTTTACTGAACCTCAGGCACCTCTACACCTTTGTGTTATTCCTTTTTCCATTTCCCTTGGGTCGAATGACTGGGGATTATGGGTAGGGGAGTGACACTTAACAGCTTTACTGTGGTGCTCTTTGCCTCTTCCTGCTGGCTAGGAGATATATTCCCATTAGTAATTGAATGACGTTGTGGACTCCGGAAAGAAAGAAATTTATCAGGTAAGCATACAATTTACTTCTGTTACCAAATGTACTTCATTCTCTTGGTATCATTTATTGAAGAAGAAGCAATGCACTTCTTGGAGCAGTGTTTCCTCTAATGCCAGTTTCTTTCATATACAGTAGATGGCGAGAGTCCACAAACTGTTACGTATGGGATATACATTACTACCAGGAGGAGGCAAAGTTTCCTAAACCTCAAAAGCCTATAAATACCCTTCACACATACCTCGGTTTTTAAACTTTGCTTCCTTAGGACATGGTTGATATTGATTTCTTCAGTGAAATACGCTTCAGAGCATATTGAAGCCTAGTTTCCATCTGACTACAGTGCTTGTCAGAGGGATCTGAAGGGAGTACTGCCTCATGACACCATGTGTTTGCCTCTGGGAAATCTTTTCATGGGCTCTCTGTAAATTCGGTCGCAGGGATTCATCTTTGGCCTCCCTTTACAGATCGACGTTATACTCCAATTCCATTACCTCTGCTGACATGTTTCAGTTTTGGTTTGGCTGTCTGCTATCAGTGAACAAGTGTCTATGGGTAAGTATATTTTGTATTTTTTATCTAGACGCTCACAGCTATGGGTTGGGCAGTTTTAACTATGTATATCTATATGTATGTATGACCCAGAGACAGATTCTTACTATTCCCTTTGCTTGTTATTTTTTTCGAGCCCCAATCATCTCTCTTGCAAACATGCGCTTGAACCACCGCATCTTTATGTGAAGGTTTGGTGTGCATTTTTTTTCAACATACGTACGTCTGATTCAACGCCTTTATGCATCGAGCTTACACCTCATTGTTGTCGCACCTAAATTTTCCTGCCCTTTAATACGCATCATTGTATTTTCACGCCATTTCATTTTTTTGTGTGTCACTATTGGCACATCAATTTCTTTCATGTAATTGGCAAGAGTCAATGAGCTAGTGACGTATGGGATATACAATCCTACCAGGAGGGGCAAAGTTTCCCAAACCTCAAAATGCCTATAAATACACCCCTCACCACACCCACAATTCAGTTTTACAAACTTTGCCTCCTATGGAGGTGGTGAAGTAAGTTTGTGCTAAGATTTCTACGTTGATATGCGCTTCTCAGCATTGTTGAAGCCTGATTCCTCTCAGAGTACAGCGAATGTCAGAGGGACGTGAAGGGAGTATCACTTATTGAATGCGATGATTTCCCTAACGGGGGTCTATTTAATAGGTTCTCTGTTATCGGTCGTAGAGATTCATCTCCTGCCTCCCTTTTCAGATCGACGATATACTCTCAATTTACTATTACCTCTACTGATAACTGTTTTAGTACTGGTTTGGCTATCTGCTATATGTGGATGGGTGTCTTTTGGTAAGTATGTTTTCATTACTAAAGTCGCTCTCAGCTATGGTTTGGCACTTTATGCATTTATATAAAGTTCTAAATATATGTATTGTACTTATATTTGCCATGAGTCAGCTTCATGTATTTCCTTCTGCAGACTGTCAGTTTCATATTTGGGGAATATAAACATTTTAAGAAATTTATTTACCTTACCTGGGGTTTAGTCTTTTTTCAAATTGACTACTTCTTGCAATTGCGGGTATTAGGCCCGCGGGTGCGTAAAATGCTAAACTTTATTGCGTCATTTTTGGCGCGAAAATATTTTTGGCGCGAAAAAATACGTTTATGACGCAACTTCGTCATTTCCGGCGTCATATGTGACGCCGAAACGTTTCACACAGCGTTGTCATCAGTGACGTGAGTGTGTCATTTTCGGTTATTTTTGGCGCTAAAAAAGTTTACGTTACGTTGTGCGTCATACTTGGCGCCAAACTTTTTCATTATTTCAATACCCCTTGTAGGTTTGCCTCTTGCTTTTTTCTCTATCAGAGGCCTATGCTATTGCATTTTTTCCCATTCCTGAAACTGTCATATAAGGAAATAGATAATTTTGCTTTATATGTTGTTTTTTCTCTTACATTGTGCAAGATGTCCCAATCTGATCCTGTCTCAGAAGTTTCTGCTGGAACATTGCTGCCTGACATCGGTTCTCCCAAAGCTAAGTGCATATGTTGTAAAATTGTAGAAATTATTCCACCGAATGTCATTTGTAATAGTTGTCATGATAAACTTTTACATGCAGATAGTGTTTCCATCAGTAATAGTACATTGCCATTTGCAGTTCCTTCAACTTCTAATGTGCATGATATACCTGTAAATTTTAAAGAATTTGTTTCTGATTCTATTCTGAAGGCTTTGTCTGCATTTCCACCTTCTAATAAACGTAAAAGGTCTTTTAAAACTCATTTAGCTGATGAAATTTCAAATGACCAACAACATAATAATTTATCCTCTTCTGATGAGGATCTATCTGATTCAGAAGATCCTTCCTCAGACATTGACACTGACAAATCTACTTATTTATTTAAAATAGAGTATATGCGTTCTTTATTAAAAGAAGTGTTAATTACTTTGGATATTGAGGTAACCAGTCCTATTGACGTTCAGTCTAGTAAACGTTTAAATGCTGTTTTTAAACCTCCTGTGGTTTCTCCAGGGGTTTTTCCAATTCCTGAGGCTATTTCTGATATGATTTCTAAGGAATGGAATAAGCCAGGTACTTCTTTTATTCCTTCTTCAAGGTTTAAAAAATTGTATCCTTTACCAGCAAAATCTATAGAGTTTTGGGGGAAAATCCCCAAAGTTGATGGGGCTATTTCTACTCTTGCTAAACGTACCACTATTCCTATGGAAGATAGTACTTCCTTTAAGGATCCTTTAGATAGGAAGCTTGATTCTTATCTAAGGAAGGCCTATTTATATTCAGGTCATCTTCTCAGACCTGCTATTTCTTTGGCTGATGTTGCGGCTGCCTCAACTTTTTGGTTGGAGAATTTAGCGCAACGAGAATTGGATCCTGACATATCTAGCATTGCTCGCTTACTGCAACATGCTAATCATTTAATTTGTGATGCCATTTTTTACATTATCAAAATTGATGTTAGATCCATGTCTTTAGCTGTATTAGCTAGAAGAGCTTTGTGGCTTAAATCTTGGAATGCTTATATGACATCTAAATCTAGATTACTATCTCTTTCTTTCCAAGGTAATAATTTATTTGGTTCTCAGTGGGATTCTATTATTTCAACTATCACTGGAGGAAAAGGAGTTTTTCTGCCTCAGGATAAAAAACCTAAGGGTAAATCTAAGGTTTCTAACCGTTTTCGTTCCTTTCGTCAGAATAAGGAACAAAAACTCAATCCTCCTCCCAAGGAATCTGCTTCCAATTGGAAGCCTTCCTCAAATTAGAATAAATCCAGGGGGAACTTCCGGTTGGCGGCCATGACAGGTCACAAGTTTTACAGCTCCTTCACCTTCTGCCACAAATCTGTTTGAAAACCACTCTCTACTACCTCATCGGCTGTGCAGATATGAACAAGATTTTATGGTACATCTAGCTTTTTAACAGCATACCTCTTTTTTTCTAATTGAGGCAATATTCAGCTTACCGGAGTATTCCAAAGGTTGCGGCCTACTAACTTATCCCCCCGGCAGGATACTAGTTAGCCCTGTCATTAAGAAAGCAGTGATATCCCGCAAGACACTGCATATGGTTTCTCTAATAAGACACGATATATAACTAAAAAAAAAGTGACATTCCCTTCATACCTGACTGTTGCTCATTTTCATATACATGTCATGGAGATTCCCTCTAACTTCCTAGAAGACCTACACAATTTACTTGCCGCTCATCATGCTGCCCTGGAAGACAAACTTTATCCAAGGTCCGACCGCAGCGGCGCCTGCTTTGCCCAACCACCCAACCAACCTGAAAATTATGTAAGAGAGGGCGGGAGCGGCATCGCTCTGGGGCCCCAGCGTCCTCTCCCAGCCCTTAGCATACCAATGGGGGGATGCAATTCAGGAGCCGCAGAAATTGCGCACTTTGGAGCGGTGTGTGTGAAAGGAGAAGCAACATCTTTAAGGTGCTCTGACAGTCCGCTCCAAACCTATGCTGACGCTCTGGAGGTGTTTCGGCCTGGCACTCCGCTGCGTAGGGGAGATGAAATGCTCAGCTTTCTAGCGCTCACATATCAGAAAAAGGATCACAGCTATAGAGGCTGGGGGCTTTACGCTGAACTCTCTCCTCCATTATCGATGACATCATGTGTGCCCCTGTGGGTTACAAAGCGTCCCCAGCTGGCTCTGTTCGAGGTCCACTTGTGTCTTCTTCTCATCCAGCTGCCTCATAAGTGGGATCCGGGTGGCCCATTTGTCCTCCATATCTGGGCCTTAGGGTCCATTTCGTGGGTACCTGGTGATTAACTTACTTAGCTGCAAATACATGACAAGTAGGAGGGGACTCTCTGACCTCTATACTAGGACTTTGGAATTGTTTACTTGGGGGTTAAAGTGGAACTCAGCTGGACTTTCTCGCATATAGAGATGGGTTCATCACTGGGCTACTTTAAATCACCATCTTGGCTCTCAGCTCCCCCTGGGCAAGCTACTGAACCAACATATACTGACTTTATGTAAACTGCCTAAAGTTTATTTACTCATATAAAGGACAGCTTGCAACTTCCATATTTCTAGTCTCACACCACTTGGACACTAACCATTCCCACTAAGATTGTAACCTCTACTACAGGATAAGTTGTGTTTATAAGCATTGTCCTTAAGTTTCCATTATGTACAGTGTCTTGATGCTTCCTAGGCAGGGGGGATTACTATGATCATATTGTCAAATGACCATCACATACTGTATGTTAATATGTATTATTTCTGCCAGGCGAAGTCATATTTTACCCCATATGCAGACATGAAGTCTTGTGCAGGCTGGCCCTGCTCTTGCATTATTATCTACAAGATTCTCTCTCTGCATTGCCACACAGGCCTTTTTTCAGTGAAAGGGGATGTTCTTGTTTTATAGGCAGTTTAAGCTTTGCAAACTTTACCAGTTTTGTTCCTTTTGTTCAATGTTTGTATTAGCCCTATTTGTACTATGGACAGTAAAAGTATTGGACTTAGTTTATGTGCTAGCTCAGCTTTCACATCAGAGATTTTGGATTTATAACATGTGTTATTTAGTTTAATCTCTACAAAATATACACTAGCTATTTTATGGATATCGTGCACAAGAATGTATGGTCACCCATCTTGCGGCTATAGCCTATTCTATATTCTAACTCACCTAGTACTCTAACTAGAGCTAGTTCCTTATCACTGTCTACCACTCACTTAGTTCCTTGTTTTCAGCTGAGCTATTGATATTAGAGCCACAGCATCCTGTCTCACCCATAATCCCTTTTTAAGGACTTTGAGGATTATTTTCCCCTAGAGGTAGAAGGCACATTTAATTTCACACGATATTGCAGTAGCAATGTCCTTCCATGATTCCTTAGAGGAATTGTATCATGAGGGTCACCCTCCTTAGTTCATAAATAGTTACATTAGCTCTTTAGCTGCATTTTCCATTTTACAAGGATTTCTCCTGAGCATACTTTTGACCTCGTAGTAGCAAGTTACATAGTATTTTATATTCTTTAATTGACATGCAGGTATGTTGGCCAAACTATAGTGTCTTTCCTACAGGGAGTGCAGAATTATTAGGCAAATGAGTATTTTGACCACATCATCCTCTTTATGCATGTTGTCTTACTCCAAGCTGTATAGGCTCGAAAGCCTACTACCAATTAAGCATATTAGGTGATGTGCATCTCTGTAATGAGAAGGGGTGTGGTCTAATGACATCAACACCCTATATCAGGTGTGCATAATTATTAGGCAACTTCCTTTCCTTTGGCAAAATGGGTCAAAAGAAGGACTTGACAGGCTCAGAAAAGTCAAAAATAGTGAGATATCTTGCAGAGGGATGCAGCACTCTTAAAATTGCAAAGCTTCTGAAGCGTGATCATCGAACAATCAAGCGTTTCATTCAAAATAGTCAACAGGGTCGCAAGAAGCGTGTGGAAAAACCAAGGCGCAAAATAACTGCCCATGAACTGAGAAAAGTCAAGCGTGCAGCTGCCAAGATGCCACTTGCCACCAGTTTGGCCATATTTCAGAGCTGCAACATCACTGGAGTGCCCAAAAGCACAAGGTGTGCAATACTCAGAGACATGGCCAAGGTAAGAAAGGCTGAAAGACGACCACCACTGAACAAGACACACAAGCTGAAACGTCAAGACTAGGCCAAGAAATATCTCAAGACTGATTTTTCTAAGGTTTTATGGACTGATGAAATGAGAGTGAGTCTTGATGGGCCAGATGGATGGGCCCGTGGCTGGATTGGTAAAGGGCAGAGAGCTCCAGTCCGACTCAGACGCCAGCAAGGTGGAGGTGGAGTACTGGTTTGGGCTGGTATCATCAAAGATGAGCTTGTGGGGCCTTTTCGGGTTGAGGATGGAGTCAAGCTCAACTCCCAGTCCTACTGCCAGTTTCTGGAAGACACCTTCTTCAAGCAGTGGTACAGGAAGAAGTCTGCATCCTTCAAGAAAAACATGATTTTCATGCAGGACAATGCTCCATCACACGCGCCCAAGAAAGGGTATAAAAGAAGAAAATCTAATGACATGGCCTCCTTGTTCACCTGATCTGAACCCCATTGAGAACCTGTGGTCCATCATCAAATGTGAGATTTACAAGGAGGGAAAACAGTACACCTCTCTGAACAGTGTCTGGGAGGCTGTGGTTGCTGCTGCACGCAATGTTGATGGTGAACAGATCAAAACACTGACAGAATCCATGGATGGCAGGCTTTTGAGTGTCCTTGCAAAGAAAGGTGGCTATATTGGTCACTGATTTGTTTTTGTTTTGTTTTTGAATGTCAGAAATGTATATTTGTGAATGTTGAGATGTTATATTGGTTTCACTGGTAAAAATAAATAATTGAAATGTGTATATATTTGTTTTTTGTTAAGTTGCCTATTAATTATGCACAGTAATAGTCACCTGCACACACAGATATCCCCCTAAAATAGCTATAACTAAAAACAAACTAAAAACTACTTCCAAAACTATTCAGCTTTGATATTAATGAGTTTTTTGGGTTCATTGAGAACATGGTTGTTGTTCAATAATAAAATTAATCCTCAAAAATACAACTTGCCTAATAATTCTGCACTCCCTGTATTCATTCTAGTAACCTATACAGATTCAGATTTTTAATGAAGCCTGAGCTAACAATAAGAAAAATGAGGTCTGATAACTGAGATCCAAAAGTGGTCTCCTAATAGATACACCTTCCTTACCTTGATTATTCTTACTTGAGGTCCAAGAGTGGCCTCCTCTATTCACTGGGAGGTATACCGCACAGTAGGCAGATTATATGAACACTAATATATTGTATTTTGTCACTGTTAAATAATATATTGTTAATTTTGAATTGATCCTATTGGGACATTTCAATGTATACCTTTTTTTTTGTATGCCTTTACTTTCTCAACCTCAATAAAAAAAAAAATTAAAAAAAATTAGAATAAATCCAAGCCATTTAGGAAACCAAAGTCAGCCCCTAAGTCCGCATGAAGGTGCGGCCCTCATTCCAGCTCAGCTGGTAGGGGGCAGATTAAGGTTTTTCAAGGATTTTTGGATAAACTCTGTCCAAAATCATTGGATTCAGAGCATTGTCTCTCAAGGGTATCGAATAGGATTCAGAGTAAGACCTCCTTCAGGCTTTTCTGAAGTGTGTTTCAGACCTGGAGTCTTCAGGGGTAATCATGCCAGTTCCTCCTCAGGAACAAGGTTTGGGGTTTTATTCAAACCTATTCATTGTACCAAAGAAAGAAAATTTATTCAGACCAGTTCTGGATCTGAAAATTTTGAATCGTTATGTAAGAGTACCAACTTTCAAGATGGTGACTATAAGGACTATTCTGCCTTTTGTTCAGCAAGGACATTAAATGTCCACAATAGACTTACAGGATACATACCTTCATATTCCGATTCATCCAGAACACTATCAGTTTCTGAGATTCTCTTTTCTAGACAAGCATTACCAATTTGTTGCTCTTCCATTTGGCCTAGCAACAGCTCCAAGAATCTTTTCAAAGGTTCTGGGTGCCCTACAATCTGTAATCAGAGAACAGGGTATTGCGGTGTTTCCTTATTTGAACGATATCTTGGTACTAGCTCAGTCTTTACATACTGCAGAATCTCACACAAATCAACTAGTGTTGTTTCTTCGGAAACATGGTTGGAGGATCAATTTACCAAAAAGTTTCTTGATTCCTCAGACAAGGGTCACCTTTTTAGGCTTCCAGATAGATTCAGTGTCCATGACCCTGTCTCTAACAGACAAGAGACGTTTAAAATTGGTCGCAGCATGCCGGCCCCTTCAGTCTCAGTCATTCCCTTCAGTGGCTATGTGCATGGAAGTTTTAGGTCTCATGACTGCAGCATCGGACGCGATCCCCTTTGCTCGTTTTCACATGAGACCTCTACAGCTTTGTATGCTGAATCAATGGTGCAGGGATTATACAAAGATATCACAATTAATATCCTTGAATTCCAATGTACGACACTCTCTGACATGGTGGATAGATCACCATCGTTTGGTTCAAGGGGCTTCTTTTGTTCGGCCAACCTGGACTGTGATCTCAACAGATGCGGGTCTTTCAGGTTGGGGAGCTGTTTGGGGATATTTGACAGCACAAGGGGTTTGGAAATCTCAAGAGACGAGATTACCAATAAATATTTTAGAACTCCGTGCAATTCTCAGGGCTCTTCAGTTCTGGCCTCTGCTAAAGAGAGAACCGTTCATTTGTTTTTAGACTGACAATATCACAACTGTGGCTTATGTCAATCATCAGGGTGGGACTCACAGTCCCCAAGCTATGAAAGAAGTATCTCGGATACTTGCTTGGGCGGAATCCAGCTCCTCTCTAATCTCTGCGGTGCATATCCCAGGTGTAGACAATTGGGAGGCAGATTATCTCAGCCACCAGACTTTACATCCAGGGGAGTGGTCTCTCCATCCATATGTGTTTTCTCAGATTGTTCAGATGTGGGGTATTCCAGAGATAGATCTCATGGCCTCTAATCTAAACAAGAAACTTCCCAGATACCTGTCCAGGTCCAGGGATGTTCAGGCGGAAGCAGTGGATGCACTGACAATTCCTTGGCGTTATCATCCTGCTTACATCTTCCCGCCTCTAGTTCTCCTTCCAAGAGTGATCTCCAAAATCATCATGGAACAGTCTTTTGTGTTGCTGGTGGCTCCAGCATGGCCACACAGGTTTTGGTATGCGGATCTGGTTCGGATGTCCAGTTGCCCGCCTTGGCCACTTCGGTTATGGTTGGACCTACTATCTCAAGGTCCGTTTTTCCATCAGGATCTCAAATCATTAAATTTGAAGGTATGGAAATTGAACGCTTAGTTCTAAGTCATAGAGGTTTCTCTGACTCAGTGATTAATACTATGTTACAAGCTCGTAAATCTGTCTCTGGAAAGATTTATTATAGAGTTTGGAAGACTTACATTTCATGGTGTTCTTCTCATAAATTCTCTTGGCATTCTTTTAGAATTCTTAGAATTTTACAGTTCCTTCAGGATGGTTTGGATAAGGGTTTGTCTGCAAGTTCCTTGAAAGGACAAATCTCCGCTCTTTCTGTTTTATTTCACAGAAAGATTGCTATACTTCCTGATATTCACTGTTTTGTACAGGCTTTAGTTCGTATTAAGCCTGTCATTAAATCAATTTCTCCTCCTTGGAGTCTTACTTTGGTTCTGAAGGCTTTACAGGCTCCTCCATTTGAGCCTATGCATTCTTTGGACATTAAACTACTTTCTTGGAAAATGTTGTTCCTTTTGGCTATCTCTTCTGCTAGAAGAGTTTCTGAGCTATCTGCTCTTTCTTGTGAGTCTCCTTTTCTGATTTTTCATCAGGATAAGGCAGTTTTGCTGACTTCTTTTAAATTTTTACCTAAGGTTGTGAATTCTAACAACATTAGTAGAGAAATTGTTGTCCCTTCCTTATGTCCTAATCCTAAGAATTCTTTGGAGAGATCCTTACATTCTTTGGATGTGGTAAGAGCTTTGAAATATTATGTGGAAGCTACTAAAGATTTCAGTAAGACTTCCAGTCTATTTGTTTTATTTTCTGGTCCTAGGAAAGGTCAGAAGGCTTCTGCTATTTCCTTGGCTTCTTGGTTGAAACTTTTGATTCATCAAGCTTATTTGGAGTCGGGTCAGGCCCCGCATCAGAGAATTACAGCTCATTCTACTAGATCAGTCTCCACTTTGTGGGCTTTTAAGAATGAAGCTTCAGTTGATCAGATTTGCAAAGCGGCGACTTGGTCCTCTTTGCATACATTTACTAAATTCTACCGTTTTGATGTATTTGCTTCTTCGGAAGCAGTTTTTGGTAGAAAAGTTCTTCAGGCAGCTGTTTCAGTTTGATTCTTCTGCTTTTGATTTAAGTTTTTTTTCTTTCAAAAATGAAAATAAACTTATTTTTTTGGGTTGTGGATTCATTTTTTCAGCGAAATATGGCTGTTTTTATTTTTATTCCCTCCCTCTCTAGTGACTCTTGAGTGGAAGACTCCACATCTTGGTTATTGATATCCCATATGTCACTAGCTCATGGACTCTTGCCAATTACATGAAAGAAAACATAATTTATGTAAGAACTTACCGAGTTCATGAGGCCCACCCTTTTTATGGTGGTTATGATTTTTTGTATAAAGCACAATTATTTCCAAATTTCCTTTGTTGATGCTTTCTACTCCTTTCTTTATCACCCCACTGCTTGGCTATTCGTTAAACTGAATTGTGGGTGTGGTGAGGGGTGTATTTATAGGCATTTTGAGGTTTGGGAAACTTTGCCCCTCCTGGTAGGATTGTATATCCCATAGGTCACTAGCTCATGGACTCTTTCCAATATGAAATAAATGAATTTATCAGGTAAGTTCTTACATAAATTATGTTTTTCATCAGTCCTCTACTCTGTTTGTTTTTCTGGAAAGCATAAAGGTCAGAAAGCTTCTGCTTCTTCTCTTTCCCTTTGGTTGAGAAGTATAATTAGTTTTGCTTATGAGCCTCCTGAGAGGATTGCGGCTCATTTCACAAAGGCTGTCTCTCCTTTTTGGGCTTTCAATATGAAGCTTCTGTGAACTAGATTTGCAAGGCTGTAACTTGGTCCTCTCTGCATACTTTTTATAAATTTAAAAAATTTGATACTTTTGCCTCGGCTGAGGTTTCTTTTGGGAGAAAGGTTCTTCAAGTGGTGGTGCCTTCTGTTTAGGTCTACCTGTCTTGTTATCCCTCCCTAGTCATCTGTGTCCTCTAGCTTGGGTATTGGTTCCCACTAGTAATTGATTACGTTGTGGACTCTCCATATCTTAGGAATGAAAACAAAATGTATGCTTACCTGATAAAAAAAAATCCGGATATGGAGAGTCCATGACCCCCACCCTTATTTTAAGACAGTTCTTTGTGACTTAATCTCAGGCATCTCTACACCTTTGTGTTATTCCTTTTTTTTTCCATTTTTCTTTCGGTCGAATGACTGGGGATTATGGGTAGGGGAGTGACACTTAACAGCTTTGCTGTGGTGCTCTTTGCCTCCTCCTGCTGGCCAGAAGTGATATTCCCACTAGTAATTGATGACGTTGTGGACTCTCCATATCCGGAAAGAAGAAATTTATCAGGTAAGCATACATTTTTCTTTTGTTTGTTTGTTTGTTTTTTTATGTTCTGGGCTTATACAACTCCAGCATATTTTACACCTGAATGTTCCTTTTAAAAACATGGACATTTGTCATTATTAATAGCAACAACAACAACAAAAAACTTTCTAGATGCCATAGTTACGATCCTCAATCAGCTGTTGAAAAGCAGAAAATGTTCAAATATAAATTCCTCACCTAGGAGAATAATATATGTAAACAGAAATTACCTTGGTGTTTGTGTGCAGTGTTTTGCAGAATCTTTAGGTGGTATTTTTGCTGGCTATGTATTGTTAAAGTGTACATAATATGTATATATTTGTTAAGTAGCATTACCAACTAATTATTATTGTTGTTGTTGTTGTTAAATCTTTTAATCCTTATCATCTTTCCTTAAAGGGACATAATACTCATATGCTAAATCACTTGAAACTGATGCAGTATAACTGTAAAAAGCTGACAGGAAATTACCACCTGAGCATCTCTATGTAAAAAAGGAAGATATTTTATTTTATCTCCTCAGCTCAGCAGAGTTAGTTCTGTGTGAAAAGTTATACTCAGCTGCTCCCAGCTGCAGATTAAAAAATGAAGAAATGAACAGCAGCCAATCAGCATCAGCAGTGCTGAGGTCATGAACTCTTACTGTGATCTCATGAGATTTGACTTAACTCTCATGAGATTTCATAGTAAGCTTCCTTTACCTGATTGGTGAAATAATATGAGAGTACACGAAGCTCATCCTTTCAGTTGTCCTGGGACAGACACACTAATATGCTGCTTAGAAATCCTTTACAATTGGAGGTGGCTACTGAGGAACTTTTGAGGTAAAATATCTTTCTTTTTTACATAGAGATGTTCAGGTGATATTTTCTAATCAGCTTTTTACAGCTATGCTGCATCACTTTCAAGTGTTTAAACATTTGGGTATTATGGCCCTTTAAGTGTTCAAAGTAAGATCATACTAGTGATTAAAAAAGCATCTCTCACTGTATTTTAGTGAGTTTAAAGGGATATAAAACCCCAAAATGTTATTTTGTGATTCAAACAGAGAATACAATTTTAAAAATGTTTCCAATTTACTTCTATTGTCAAATTTGCATTGTTCCCATGTTATTCTTTGAGATACCTAGATAGGTGCCTGGAGTGCAACATGGCAGGAATTAGTGCTGCCATCCAGTGCTCTTGCATATGGATAACATTCTTGCAAAGCTGCTGCCATATAGTGCACAAAACATGTGCAAATTCCTGAGCTTACATACCTGCTTTTCAACAAAAGATACCAAGAAAACGAAGAATATTTGATAATAGAAGTAAATTGGAAAGTTGTATACTCTTTCAGAATCATGAAAGAGAAAATGTATGTTTCATGTCCCTTTAAAAACATTTAGAACATAAACTCCTATTAACAAAATATTTCTTTCTCATAAAACTGCTATTGTGTATTTTAATTAAACTCTGTAAAATCCCATATTTTATTTGCAGGATAGGGCTGATTGAGTGGTTGGATAATACGTGCACAATGAAGGATTTTATTATGAATGCCATGTCTGAAGAAGAACGTTCTAAATACTTGAGGTAATGCCATCAATGAATATTCTAAATTATAAGTGGGGGGGGTTTTGTTTTGTTTTGGGGGTTTTTTGCTTTCAGGACTTTTCTTTCCAAGCTGAAAAGAAAATACTTGCAATGAAAAAAAAGTATTCTATAATAAGGTGGTGAAAGTCCTTGGATTCAACTCCTGGCCACTAGGAGGAGGCAAAGATTCACAAACTCTAAGAGCACTAAATCCCCCACACCTCTCTGGTATGCCAGTCTTATCTTTTCCTCCATCAGAGCAAGGTGAACAATTGAGGTGTTCCAGATTATTCGTACTGCAAACCGATTTGCAGCCCATTATATCCATCAGAGAGTTGCAAATGCACTCAAATAGTCCAGAGGCTATTCGCAGGTACATTTGTGTAATAGTAAATCATAGCCAGTCTCTCTGACTTTCTGTTAAAGTCCCTGAGCTTTTACACTTGTTTGTGTTTTCTATATACTATATTACTATTACACAAAAAATAAACTTATTGGATTTATACCCCAGATGCGTTCCATCCAATTGGAAAAAATAAGGAGATTAAAGGGACACTGAACCCAAATTTTTTCTTTTGTGATTCAGATAGAGCATGCAATTTTAAGCAACTTTCTAATTTACTTCTATTATCAAATGTTCTTCATTCTCTTTGTATCTTTATTTGAAAAGCAAGAATGTACGTTTAGATGCCGGCCCATTTTTGGTGAACAACCTGGGTTCTTGCTGATTGGTGGATAAATGCACCCAATAAACAAGTGCTGTCCAGGGTACTGAACTAAAAATTGGCTGGCTCCTTAGCGTAGATGCCTTATTTTTCAAATAAAAATAGCAATAGAACGAAGAAAAATTGATAATAGGAGTAAATTAGAAAGCTGCTTAAAATTGCATGCTCTATCTGAATCACGAAAGAAAATTTTTTGGTTCAGTGTCCCTTTAATTGGTCATCTTTTTTTGTAAATATGTAGAAAGTAAAATTATTACTGGAAAAATGATTATTGTAATTATAAGGAAAATATATATTATTGAGGTGGGACGAATGTAACAAGGTAGATGAGCTGTTTTGACAGCTATGTTAATGTCATTTTCTTTCTAATGACACAATGAGTCCACGGATCATCTAATTCCTATTGGGAATATCACTCCTGCCCAGCAGGAGGCGGCAAAGCTGTTAAATATCACCTCCAACCCCAGCCATTCTCTTTGTCTACGTTAGAGCTAGGAAGTGGTAAAGTTAGGTGTTAGGAAAAGATTCTTCAAGCAAGATTTTATTATTTTTTTTAAGCAGTGCAAGATTGTTCTGCTTTGCTCTAGGGTGTAGCCGTAGTCCATATCAGTCTCTTCAGTAGAGCAGTGGTGGCTTTAAAGCAATTGGAACTTGTGGGACATAATTCTCACTGCGCCTCCCATGTATTTATGCTGCTTTACCCATGCAAGCCTGAGTAAGATTACTCAGTCTTTGTTTCTATCCACAGGTCCATGTGAGGGAACTGGCCTCCCAAACCTAGTGAGCTGCCGTGCTGCCTGGCAGAAGTATTAAGGTAAGTGCTAACTTTATATTTTTCTGGGACATGCAGATAAAAAGGATAGCACTTTTACTTTCATTGAGACAAATTACATTCCTATGACGGGGGAATATTTATTAGGGCAGCGGAGCAGGCACTGGGGACGAGGAGAACTGGCTCTTGGCGGTGTATGGTTTTTATACTTTACTCCCGACGGCTGTGTTAATTGAATTAGCCGATTGGGAGTTTTAAGGTTACGCCCACGATGGGCGGAGTTAGATACGGCGGCAGTTCCTATTGCGCGCCTTTTTTTTTTATCCCTGTTTGTCACTTCCTGTGTCTCCGGAGGGAAATTCAGCTGCGTCACAGATTCAGCAGCGTTGCGGTTACGGACCGCAGTGTTTACAGAGTTGAGTCTGGATCAGTCACAAAGTAGTTTACTTCGTTAGAGGCAGTCAGGTAAGCACCTCAGCAACGCTATGCTGAGGTGTAGAGTTGTCTGAAAGTCATTTTGGGGGCTAAGGTTTAATTTTAATAGTTGAAAAATAAAGCAGCTATTTTGTTCGTTTAAAATTTAAAGGAACAGTAACAAATTTTTTAACCTTTTGTTGGGGGATATTTTCTGATTTAAATATCAGTTGTCTGTTTATTGGTGAATAAAGATTGACCAAGAAACCCTGCAAGATGTTACATGTTCTTTATGTTTTGATGCTAATGTAGAACCACCAATCCCTTTCTGTTCCTCATGTATTGAGAGATCTATACATTCTAGGGATAGACTTTTTTCTGGGCCAACATTGTCTAAGGCGGATACTGTTCAGGAGTCTTCTGACAATGTTCAAGATATGCCGCAGCTTTCTCCTCAAGCATCCCAAAGTTTAGCGTCCATACAGCCAGTGCCCTGCGCTTCCTCTATTACTCCACCTGGAGTTACCTTGCAAGACATAGCTTCCCTAATGTCATCAGCGGTATCTGATGCGTTGTCTGCTTTTTCCATGCTGCAGGGAAAGTGCAAGAGGAAATTAAATCAATCTATGAATAAGGTTTCTGACACAGTAGTGGCTATTCCGAATGTTTCTTCCCACAAACCTGAAGAGGAAGATACTTCAGTAGCATCTGAGGGAGAAATCTCAGACTCAGACAGTGTTATACCTTTAACTGATACTGAAGTTGTTTCTTTCAGGTTCAAGCATTAACACCTCCGTTTGTTACTTAAGGAGGTTTTAGCTACCCTGGACGACTCCAACACTACTGTCGTAGTCAATCCTAAGAAGTCTAGCAAACTAAACAAGTATTTTGACGTGCCCTCCATGGTGGAGGTATTTCCTGTACCAGATAGGGCTACAGAGATTATTGCTAAGGAATGGGAGAGACCGGGTATCCCTTTTTCTCCATCCCCTATATTTAAAGTGAAGGTCAAGTTACACTCACAGCATTGCATAGACTTATCAAAACGAACAGGAGTTTAAGTCATAATTTTTTTAAAATCTATTTATTTTCTTTTATTTTTACCTTTAAACTGCTCCGCCAATAAGCGCAGCACTCCCGCCCGCCATCTTGTCTAATTGATTGGCAGATGACTTATCCTAAACCAACTAATCCTTGTTTCCCCCCAGGGCGTTCAGCCCCTTTGCGTAAACGTCATGGCCCGGGGGGAAACAAGGATTAGTTTGTTTAGGATACGTCATCTGTCAATCAATTAGACAAGATGGCGGGCGTGTGCTGCGCTTATCAACGGAGCAGTTTAAAGGTAAAAATAAAATAAATAGATTAAAAAAAAATCATGACTTAAACTCCTGCTCATTTTGATAAGTCTATGCAATGCTGTGAGGCTTTGCTTGTAACTTGACCTTCACTTTAAGAAGATGTTTCCTATCGCAGACTCTATCAAGGAGTCTTGGCAGACAGTACCCAAAGTGGAAGGAGCAATTTCCACGCTAGCCAAGAGAACAACTATTCCCATAGAGTATAGTTATTCCTTTAAGGATCCTATGGATAAGAAGTTAGAGGGGTTGCTCAAGAAGATGTATGTACACCAAGGTTTGCAATGGCAACCTGCGGTTTGTATTGCTACTGTCACTAGTGCGGCAGCATACTGGTTTGATGCGTTGTCTGATTCTATTCGGACAGACACTCCCCTCAAAGAAATCCAGGATAGGATAAAGGCCCTTAAATTGGCCAACTCTTTTATCACGGATGCTTCCCTTCAAGTTATTAAGCTGGGAACTAAGATTTCTGGTTTTGCCGTCCTGGCCCGCAGAGCCTTATGGTAAAAGTCTTGGTCTGTGGATGGGTCATCTAAGTCTAAACTTTTGTCGATTCCTTACAAGGGAAAGACCTTGTTTGGACCGGGTTTGACGGAAATAATTTCTGACTTTACGGGAGGAAAGGGCCATTTCATCCCTCAGGATAAGAGAAAAAAACAAAAGGGACGTCAGAGTAATTTTCGTTCCTTTCGAAATTTCAAGGGAAATCCTTCCACTGCCTCTTCCAAGCAGGAGCAATCCAAGCCTTCCTGGAGGCCCAATCAGTCTTGGAACAATGGAAAACAATCCAAGAAGCCTGCTATTGAATCAAAAGCAGCATGAAGGGTCTGCCCCCGATCCGGGATCGGATCTTGTGGGGCGCAGACTTTCAGGATCCCTGGGCGGTGGACATTGTGCCCCAGGGATACAAACTAGAGTTCAAGACATTTCCTCCCAAGGGCAGGTTTCTGCTTTCAAGATCATCTGTAGACCAGACAAAAAAAGAGGCGTTCTTACACTATGTTCGGGACCTCTCCGACCTTGGAGTGATTGTTCCTGTTCCGATACAGGAACAGGGTTTGGGGTTTTATTTCAATCTGTTCGTGGTTCCCAAAAAGGAGGGAACCTTCAGACCAATTTTAGATCTCAAAAGTCTAAACAAATTCCTCAGAGTGCTGTCCTTCAAAATGGAAACTTTTCGTTCCATTCTTCCTTTGGTCCAAGAGGGTCAATTTATGACAACGGTGGATTTAAAGAACGCGTACCTGCATGTCCCCATCCACAGGGACCATCACAAGTTTCTAAGGTTTGCATTTCTAGACAAACACTTCCAGTTTGTGGCTCTTCCATCCGGCCTTGCCACAGCTCCCAGAATTTTTTCAAAGGTTCTGGGATCTCTGTTGTCGGTGCTCCGATTGCGGTGCATTGCAGTGGCGCCTTATCTGGACAACATTCTGGTTCAGGCGCCATCCTTTCAACAAGCAAGCTCCCACACGGAAATGTTGTTATCTTTCCTGCGATCTCAAGGATGGAAGGTAAATTTGGAGAAGAGTTCCTTAGTTCCAAATACAAGGGTACTTTTCTTGGGAACCATAATAGATTCCGTATTAATGAAGATTTTTCTGACAGAAGTCAGGAAATCAAAGATGTTCAATTCTTGCCTAGCGCTTCAGTCCTCTCCGCGGCCATCAGTGGCTCAGTGCATGGAGGTAATCGGTCTGATGGTAGCTGCAATGGACATCATCCCATTCGCTCGTTTCCACCTCAGACCTCTGCAGTTAAGCATGCTCAGTCAGTGGAACGGAGATTATGCAGATCTGTCTCGGCGATTACAGCTGGAGCAGGAGACAAGGGATTCTCTTCTTTGGTGGTTGTCTCAGGATCATCTCTCCGAAGGAACCTGCTTCCCCAGACCCTCTTGGGTGATTGTGACAACAGATGCCAGCCTTCTGGGATGGGGAGCAGTCTGGGGCTCTCAAAAGGCTCAGGGAACATGGACTCGGTCGGAGTCTGTTCTACCCATAAACATTCTTTAGCTGAGAGCAATCTTCAATGCTCTTCTAACCTGGCCTCAGTTAGCCTCGGCCCGGTTCATCAGGTTCCAGTCGGACAACATAACTTCAGTGGCTTACATCAATCATCAGGGAGGAACTCGGAGTTCCTTGGCCGTGACAGAGGTAGCCAAGATCATTCAATGGGCGGAGACCCACAATTGCTATCTGTCTGAGATCCACATCCCAGGAGTGGACAACTGGGAGACGGACTTCCTGAGCAGCCAGACCTTTCACCTGGGGGAGTGGGAACTCCATCCGGAAGTGTTTTCCATCCTGATTCTCAAATGGGGACAGCCGGTACTGGATCTCATGGCATTGCGGCAGAATGCCAAGCTGCCAAGGTATGGGTCGAGGTCAAGGGACCCTCAGGCGATACTGATAGAGGTACCTTGGAATTTTAGTCTCGCATACCTATTTCCTCCGTTCGCTCTTCTTCCTCGGGTCATTGCTCGAATCAAGTAGGAAAGGGCGTCAGTGATCCTCATTGCACCGGCGTGGCCTCGCAGGATTTGGTATGCAGACTTGGTGGACATGTCATCTCTTCCACCTTGGAGACTTCCGTTGAGGAAGGACCTTCTTTTTCAAGGGCCCTTCCTACATCCAAATCTAGTTTCTCTGAAGCTGACTGATTGGAGATTGAACGTTCAATTTTATCCAAGCGTGGATTTTTGGAATCGGTCATTGAGACCATGATTCAGGCTTGTAAAGCTGTGACTAGAAAGATTTAGTACAATATATGGTGTAAATATCTATATTGGTGTGAATCCAAGGGCTACTCTTGGAGTAGAGTTAGGGTTCCTAGAATTCTGTGCTTTCTCCAAGAAGGTTTGGAGAAGGGTTTATCGGCAAGTTCCCTAAAGGGTCAAATGTCTGCCTTCTCTATTTTGTTACATAAACGTCTGGCGGATGTACCAGACGTGCAATTGTTTTGTCAGGCCCTGGTCAGAATCAGGCCTGTGTTCAAGCCAGTTACTCCTCCCTGGAGTCTTAATTTAGTTCTTAAGGTTCTTCAAGGGGCTCCGTTTGAGCCTATGCATTCCTTAGATATTTAGTTGTTTTCTTGGAAAGTTTTGTTTCTTGTTGCTATTTCATCTGCTCGTAGAGTGTCACAGCTCTCCTTACCTTATTTTTCATTCGGATAAGGTGGTTTTGCGTACTAAGTTAGGGTTCCTCCCTAAAGTAGTTTCAGACCGGAACATTAATCAGGAGATTGTTGTTCCTTCCTTGTGTCCTAATCCTTCTGCTCAAAAGGAACGGCTTTTGCACAACCTGGACGTGGTGCGTGCATTAAAATTCTATTTACAGGCGACGAAGGATTTTCGTTAGTCTTCTGCTCCGTTTGTGGTATTCTCTGGGAAACGTAAGAGTCAGAAAACTA
This sequence comes from Bombina bombina, assembly GCF_027579735.1. NCBI lineage: Eukaryota > Metazoa > Chordata > Amphibia > Anura > Bombinatoridae > Bombina > Bombina bombina. Next base: position 875,753,417 of record NC_069503.1, on the reverse strand, counting down.
CAGCTACTTCTCTTTCTTTGTGGCTGAAGAGTATCATTCGCTTTGCCTATGAAACTGCTGGACAGCAGCCTCCTGAGAGAGTTACGGCTCATGCTATGAGGGCTGTTTCCTCTTCCTGGGCATTCAAAAATGAAGCTTCTGGGGAACAGATTTGCAAGGCTGCAACTTGGTCCTCTCTTCACACTTTTTAAAAATTCTATAAATTTGACACTTTTGCCTCGGCTGAGGCCGCTTTTGGGAGAAAGGTTCTTCAAGCAGTGGTGCCTTCCGTTTAGGTTCCCTGTCTTGTCCCTCCCTTATCATCTGTGTATTCTAGCTTGGGTATTGATTACCAATAGTAATTAGATGATCCATGGACTCATTGTGTCATTAAAAAGAAAAGAAAATTTATGCTTACCTGATAAATTTATTTATTTCTTGACGCGATGAGTCCACGGCCTGCCCTGTTTTTTAGACAGTTTGTTGGTATATTATAAACTTCGGACACCTCTGCACTTTGTTGCTTCCTTTCTCTCCTTTGCTTCGGTCAAATGACTGGGGTTGGAGGGAAGGGAGGTGATATTTAACAGCTTTGCTGTGGTGCTCTTTGCCTCCTCCTGCTGGGCAGGAGTGATATTCCCAATAGTAATTAGATGATCCGTGGACTCATCGTGTCAAAAAAGAAATACATTTATCAGGTAAGCATAAATTTAGTTTTTTTTACTTTTTTAATGATATTGTAGTTTAACCAGAAAAAATCAAGCTTTCCTTGTTTAACATAGTGAGGTTTTTCTAATTGTAAAGTTCTAGTCACTAAGTGTATCCATGCCTGATATGCTGGTGTTTGAATCTTTTTCCAATATTGTGGAATTAAACGTTTTTGCAATAACATTACTTTAAATAATGGTTAAAGGGACATTAAACCCAATTTTTTTATTTCATGATTTAGATAGAGCATGCCATTTTAAACAACTTTTTAATTTACTTCTATTGTCTAATTTGCTTCATTCTCTTGATATACTTTGCCGGAAAGCATATCTAGATATCCTCAGTAACTGCTGATTGGTTGCTGCACATAGATGCCTCGTCTGATTGGCTCACCCATGTGCATTGCTATTTCTTTAACAAAGGATATCTAAAGAATGAAGCAAATTAGATAATAGAAGTAAATTGGAATGTTGTTTAAAATTGTATTCTCTATCTGAATCATGAAAGAACATTTTTGGGTTTAGTGTCCCTTTAAGTAAAAAGATTAATAGGGATAAAGTTATTGTACAGTTTAGGACAGTTTCCATATGGTGGATTATTTGAGACCAGTATATTTTAATTTCTCTACACTCCCACCAATTATGGCTAAGTGCCTTTTTCCCCACATTCCCTCCAGCAGAGATCTGATACAGAAGGATATATAATTTTCTTCTTAAATGGAAAGAGTCCACAGCTGCATTCATTACTTTTGGGAATTAAGAACCTGGCCACCAGGAGGAGGCAAAGTCACCCCAGCCAAAGGCTTAAATACTCCTTCCACTCCCCTCATCCCCCAGTCATTCTTTGCCTTTCGTCCCAGGAGGTTAGCAGAGAAATGTCAGAATTTTTAATTTTTTGTTTTTTTGTCTCTTATGGAGGGTAGTATTCTTTGGCATGGGACAGGAGTTTTAAGTAGTCCTGTCAGTTTCTCAGTGAGGGCTTGGATGAAAGTTAGAGTCCAGAGATGCATGAAGAGTATTTCTGCAAAACCATACCGACTCATGTTAACAGCTCCTCAAGCAATCAATGTTGTCGAACTTGAAAGGCTGTGTTCCTGTTCCACGGCATAGATTCTGGTAAGATCGTTTAATTTTACTTTATTCATCAATGTACTGTAATGTGAATGTTTTCCCGAGAGGCTACCACCTTGCGGGTCTAACTAATATCATAAAGGTCTCAGTGAGTCTCTTTTAGTATCTTGGAATAGAGGGTTAATATTTTCTGAGGGGGGTTATTGAACAGGGGGGTTTATAATCATGTTTGTTATGTGATTCAACCTTTTTATGTGTGATGTTTATGGGCTTGTGGTTTGGAACATTGAGGCCTTTGGAAGTGATGCAGCCTTTTGGTTGGGCGCTTTTTTGGACTGTACGGTTCACCTTGTGTTCGGGCGTGGTTAAGTTCCGTGTTCCATTTCCACATTCCCGACCATGTGGCGAAAGAAAATTTCTAGTCCGCAGGGATCTGGTCATAGGAGGTGGTAAGTGCCCCAGCCATTGGGGGTGTCAGGTGCCGTTTTTTATATTATTACTTTAGTCCATATTTATATATCCTCTTTCCAGTTATGGAGGATTCTGATGCTGAGACTGTGCTAATTTCAGATTCAGTTACCGAGGATTCTGATACAGAGCATATTTTGATTTTAGATTCTGTGTCCGGTGACGAATCCAGATTGGCCTTGTTGACACGTCGACCAGTTTTGTTCCGTATGCCATATGAGAGTGCCTTGTTCCTCGGGCTTGGGGAATCAAGGGACTGTTGAGCCATCTGCCTCTGGGGGTCCCGTCCTCTGAGAGGCGAGTTCCCTACCAAATCGTACTTCTACAAATGCGGGTAACCCAGTTTATGGCTTCTCCATGCGGGGTGATGTGTTCCCCCCCCAGAGGTTGCAGCACATTTTCGCTTCCACATAATGTTGGCGATTGTTCGTCTGCAGAGTCCAGACGTTTATTTGAGAATGTGCTTGTGCCCTATTGTCCCGGGCCTTCCGCCTTGGGGAGGGCCTCTACAGTTCCCCATGGGTGTAACTGTCCCTGAGTGTTGTGCCTTTCGTTATAGGATTGCGCACCTTCGTGTCTTGCTCAGACATGTTTTCCAGTTATTGAATGACCCTATCGTTACCAGATACAGGGATTTTCAGTCTGATAATTCGAATGGTGCACCTCATTAGACATATGGGGATGAGGTAATCTCCTGATTGTCATTTATTTGAAGTCTTTCCCAGTTTTTTGAAAGATAGGGCTCCGTTTGGCTGGTCCTGCGGGTAGGCCTGTGTCTTTTTGGGCGTTAACCTCCAGGTTGCCTTATATTTTATTTGTATCCGATGGGATGTCTTTTATTTGTTTTTGTTTCCTTCAGGAACCTTCTGGGATTGATACTCTTCATTACTTCTTTGGAAGTTGTTTTGGACATGTTAGTCCTATGTTAAAAATGTCTGTTCCTCTTGTTTTCCCCTTTGAGGAAAAAATTATGCAGCTTGCCAGTTAGGACCCTAGACGCAGGCTGGTCCTGTTGGGTTTTTTCGGTCTTGTGGCTGTTCTGCTCGGCTGGTTCGGTAGACACGCCGAGTGTTCAGGTTCTCATTGTTTTTCATGTTCAGCTAAGCATTCAAGAAGACCTGTGGCAGGAAGGATTGTTTCAGCCCTTATAGCCTTCAGTCATAGACCGGGCAGGGGAGTGTTCCACTGCGTCACTCTATGTGCTTAGTGCCCTTTTTTACCGCAGTTTAGCGGTTTGGCCTTCTGTTTTAGGCCTCTGGATGTGTCCTTTTGGGCTCGATTCAACAGCTTGTACAGGATAGCTGTTTAGCATGTGGAAGGTTTGCAGTTTACAGCCTGTTGCAGCTCTTGACACCTTGCAGGTGTTCGCGTATGTTGTTTATAGTATATGAAACGAGGAAAAGGAAGCGCTGAGTCTTACAGTGGATACACAAAGTTTATTTAAGAACAGACTTCCATGGGAGACACAAGGTAGACTCCTATCTGACGTGTTTCGCGCAGCTTCTACTCTTGGACGTGTACTGTCTGTTTGAGTTATAAGAGACCTTTGGGTCTTCTTCCATTGTCTCCGGGTGAGTTGGATCTCCTTTTAGGGATCTGTGTTTCCGGGTGAAGACTTGGTTTATCTCGGGGTTTCCCGGAGCTGGGAATACTTAGTGCCTTTATCTTCCTTGTGTCCTCTGCTTATGCGGAGGTGATGGGGAGTCTAGCCCTACTAGTAGGGTTTTCTTGACCTCGAGGTATCCCTTGGTTGTCCTGAGGCTCTGAGATGTCTCTTCATTCGACTTCTCGCCTTGCTCCTTGGAGCGTTGGACTTAGCTAGGGGTGGTTCCTGTGTTTGGTCGGGGCTTTCGAGTTCTTCTCGCTATCCGGATTCTCTGGATATGCTCCATTTTCTTGTGTCTGGCCTTTTTTGGCCAGTCGGGGTGTTTAGTTCCAGGGTAAGGTTTGCCTGAACTATTAGGTACACGGTCCTACTTTTTTCTCTGAGACTTCCGGTTGCTGAGGCTCTGCTTGACCTTTTTCCTGACCCAGTATTGGGTTGTTTTGGAATCTTGGATCTCAGGGCTGGTCGGGGTGTTCCACGGTAGTGGGAACTTGGGCAATGTCCTTATCCCATCTACCTGACCTGGTCATGGTTGGCCAGGTTTTTGGACTATTTCTTACTCTTTGAAACAGTGTATCCCTTGTCATCTAGTGGTTAGCTGTGTGACTTGCGCCTCAAGACATTGGTTCTACCCAGCTGCTGGCACTGGAGCTTCAATTTCTGGTGCTCCTTAGGGTTGCATTCCCCTGGTCAGCTGCCAGTGTACCTGTGGATTACCTGCTCTTCAGGTGAACGGGTTGGCTGTGCCTCTGCTTGGTAAGCTGTTTGTAGGGGGGGTCCTTGTCTAGGACTTTTGTGTTCTCTTCCTATTAGCCGGTGGCTTCGGGCCTTGAGGACAGTTGTTGCCCTTCCGGCATATTCCCTTTTCTTTATGGGATATTGTACTCCCTATGGAGATGGAGTCCTTGCTTGGGGCTTCTCCTGGATGGGAGGCGGAAAGGAGGATTGGTCCCCCTGGGGTCTTGCTGACTCCAAAGTCAGACTTGTTGGGCCTTATTCTGATAGATCCTTAGATCTATGGCCTTGTTGTCTGGTTTCAGAGTCGGGTTGTACTTGTTCTCTGTGGGGATGGCTGTGCTATCCTTACGCTTGTTCCTGTTCCAGTTTCGGGATTTTCTTGTACCCCTGTCTTGGATCCCTGAGGCTGGGTTGGTCCAGCTGGGTGTAGGTCAGGATGGCCGAGCGGGGGTGGGCAGTGGGGGACCACCTGTTGGGCAACAGTGTCTCCTGGAGTACTGTTGGCTCAGTCGAGTCCATTTTGTGGTTTCTAGTTTGGCTTCTGGACTAGCTGCGAGTCAGTGTCCTTGGGGTTTTTCCTTCACATTTTTTCTCGGCTTCGGTTGAAGCTGGGTTTTTATTGGGTGAGGTTCAGACCTGGTGCCCTCAGTATGGGCCGCCTACTGTACCCTTCCGTCTTGGCATTCAGTGTCCTCTATAGCTTGGGTATTGTTTTTCCAAAAGTAATGAATGCAGTTGTGGACTCTTTCTATTTAAGAAGAAGAACATAAATTATGCTTACCTGATAATTTCCTTTTCTTCTGATGGTAAGAGTCCACAGCTCCCCACCCGTGATTTTATGTGGGGCGTCCTTATTATTCTTCTGGCACCTTTTCACCCTGATATTTCTTCTACTGTTCCTTGTTCCTCGGCAGAATGACTGGGGGATGAGCGGAGTGGGAGGAGTATTTAAGCCTTTGGCTGGGGTGTCGTTGCCTCCTCCTGGTGGCCAGGTTCTTAATTCCCAAAAGTAATGAATGGAGCTGTGGACTTTTTCCATCAGAAAAAAAGGAAATTATCAGGTAAGCATAATTTATGTTTTTAAGGCGTGTTAGTGTCAAATACCATCTTAATAGTAATTTATAGTTAGTTTCTAAGACAGATGCAGAAAGGGGAGATCTCCTAGTAGGTATCTTTTTTAGTTTTAACATTAATGTGCATATGAAGCATTGCTAGATATTTTCAGTACGCCAGCATTTTAAATACTACAGCTTCTCAGAGTGGCAGTGGAGCTTGTAATCATGTTAGTCATTGCCAGATGGTACAAGCACCTTAGGCTCTCTGAGCAAGTCCTGTGTTTAAAATGCTGGTGCATAGTGCATACTTAAATACACTTTTAAAACAGTTATAGATTTTATTAGAAGCAATTTTGCTAATACATGTATATTACAAAAATGCTTCTATTCAGAACTGAAATGCATCCATGTGGATTACAAATTAGGCTGGAATGTCCCTTTAAAGTGATAGTAAATCCTAGTGTTTGTGAAACGCTAGGATTTACCAGTGGAACAGATAAAGGGGACTTTCAGTCATGAAGTTCCTTTATTTGTTTGATGTGCCTAAGGCAGCACACGGCAGAATGCTATTTTGCTGTGAGGTGATCTTAGCCAATAGCGTGCTAGCTATCCAGCATGGTGCCAGCTGGTCCGCAGGGCTATTGGCTAAGAGGTGGAAATGTCACCGCACAGCAAAATAGCGTTCTGCCGCGGGCAGGAGCTCAGTGAGGCGAACGTGTCAGACAAATAAAGGAACTTTCAGCATGAAGTATTTTATACTTCATGACTGAAAGTCCCCTTTATTTGTTTCAATGGTAAATCATAGCGTTTCACAAATGCTAGTATTTACTATCACTTTAAGTAAGAAACCATCAAATTAATTATTTGGTTTAGAACAGGTAGATGGGCTATAATCTCCTGATTGATGATATCCAAAAAATAACTTTAGGTAAAAAAAAAATCAGTAAGTCTTCCACACACAAGGAATACCAGGCAGGCCTGTCAGTGCCATTTCACCTGTGCACATGTATCAGCAGTTCAGTGGCAGGACACGGACTGCGGGACAAGGAGCAGATGGGACTGGACCTAGACAATGCAGGTAAGTAACTCATACCTTCCCACTGACACCAATGTAAGTATATATTTTCTTCCCCCACTGACACCAATATATATATATATATATATATATATATATATATATATATATATATATATATATATAATATATATATAAATAACTACCGGGCCCTGGAGACATCCGGCTAAAATTTACCAGGCCTTGAGGTCACTTGGTTTGAGAATTATTGCTTTAAAGAGTTAGCAGATAGGTCTGTATCCAAAATGACTTGCAATAAAAAGAATAATTGGAATACTAAAAGAATGATAGCTAAAAACCCTAGTTCTACCCCAGTTCTACTACAAGTATGAAGAAATGAATTTATCAGTGTAAATAGGATTTTAGTCTTACCTGTAGTAGTTTTCTTTCCTTGTCTTGTTTACAAAATGGTATTTACAAATGTTTCTTTTTAAGTTGTTATTAATAATGTTTTTAGTACTCTCTATTCTTTTTCAACAAATGACAAGGGACCTGATGGAGATCTCTCCTTTTAGGGAGTGGTAATATTTCTGCCTATCTACTCTTTTGATGAATGCTATTATATTTAAAAAAATGCCTGCAGGTAAGATTACATTTCTGTATTTATTTTTTTATTTATTAGGGATAAAGGACCTAACATGCATTATGTCAACTGGTTAGATAAGAAGGATAAGATAGCGGGACCTGCTCAGCATATTTCTACATACAAGTAAGTATAGAATCATCAGAACAGTGTCATAAATTGGCCTACATATTTGAGAGCACAAATTAAAAGTACAATATTTATTTTTGTAGGTAGTTATTAAACTTATTTTATGTTCAATTTTTAGCCATCTTTCAAAAACCTTAGTAAAGTATCAGCCTATGTAACACTCAAACAGAAAAATATAAATTCCTTTTTATGATCGCAAATTTTTTCCTTCTTAATACAGGGAGAATCCACAGCTGCATTCATTACTTGTGGGAAAAACAGAACCTGGCCACCAAGAGGAGGCAAAGACAGCCCAGTCAAAGACTTAAATACCTCCCCCACTTACCTCATCCCCCAGTCATTCTTTGCCTTTCGTCACAGGAGGTTGGCAGAGAAGTGTCAGAAGATTTCGGAGTAGTTCCTTAGGAAGGGTATCTGCCCTTCGAGATGGGACTGGAGTTTTAAGTAGTCTTGTCAGCCTCTCAGTGAGAGCATTGATGAAACCAGAATCATATTAACAGCTCCTTAAGCAATCAGCGTTGACGAGTTTCGCTGCCTGCTTTCTTCACTCAAGTCCATGTCAGAAGCGCTGCTACAATCATTCAAACTTGAAGGACGGTGTTACTGTTCCACGGCATAGATTCCAGTAAGATCGTTTAATTTTTTACACACGTTAACAATAGAAGACAGGGCCACAGTGGGACTCCTTTATCTTTATGGAATCAGGGGTTAATATCTCCTGAGGGGGATTATTGAACAGTGGGGGGTTTTAATCATAACGTAAAGGGTTAATTTTCATTTTGAGAGCTGGGCAGTTTTATTAAGTTGGCGCGGTTTTTCCTTAGCAGGGGCGATCCTGCATGATGCACCATGTGACCGGGAGTGGTCATGTTTTTTTCCATTTCCGATTTCGGACCGAGTATCTGCGGAAAGGAGCCAAATTCTCTACCTGTCTGGGTCATAGGAGGTGGTGAGTGCCCCAGCCATTGGGATTAGAAGGTGCCTGTTGTCTTTTCTATAATTTAAATTAGACAAGTTATGGAGGATTCTGATTTTTTAGAGTGGAATCCCTCTGATACAGAATTTGATATCTGCGTATATTTTGAGGAGGCCCGGGTAGCCCAGCCCTCTCAATTATGTTCCGTATGCCGCAATAGGGTGTACTTATCAACCAATGTTGAGATGTTAGAGACCACTGAGCCGTCCGCCTCTGAGGATTCCTCGTCCAATGAGGTGTGTTCCCTACAATCTTCTGTTCCTACAAATGCAGTTTCCCTGAGTACCGCTGCTTCTTCGCCTGAAGGGGGCTTTTTTCCACCAGAGGTTACTGCGCGGTTCCGCATGGCCATCTCTACGGCCTTAACGATTTTACCTCTTACTGCTACGTGCAAGCGAAGGGTTAATCCATTCACTCTTGCCCAGGGACCGTTGTGTAAAATGACAATTGTATCCAATCAGTCATCTGGGGATGCGGTTCCCTCTGAGGCTTCAGAGGTAGAACCTCCAGGGTCGGAGTTTGCTGACTTGATTCCTCCGACTGAGGAGGATTTAGCATTTAGATTTAGAATGGCACGCCTGCGTTTACTTCTGAGAGGGGTTTTGGCGATGTTAGAGGTTCCCCGTACTGATCCATCAGTTTAATCTCAGTCCTCTAAATCAGATAGCAAACTTGACTAGACGAGTGGAGAGGAATGGAGATCCTATTCCTTATCGTCTAGATATACATTTTTATTTGTTATTTAGAATCCCAGTTTCGAGCTCTATGGGGGGTTTGTGTCATATGACAGGCTGGACCTGTTTTTGTTTGCACACTCCTTTGACTATCACTTTTGCCTATTTTCTTTTGCTATTCCCTTTCGGATAATTTTTTGTTTTTAGAGATCTGGGTTGTTGTAGAAACTCTTTTTAGAAAGTCGTTTCGTCACATGGGATTTTTGGTACTAACGACTTTGATGGTCGCGATTATTGGAGACTTCCGGTGGAAGCATCTAGGTCTCTGTTCGGGGTGATGGTTCCCTCAATAATTTCAAGATAAAATTTAAGCCTCAGAGCTTATATTTCTTTATTTGAATTATTCCCAGTTGTTCTAGCATACCTGGAACTTAAGAATTTTCTGTTTAGCCCTTTAGTGTTCTGGCAGATATGTTGTATCCTAGATTACAGACAGGACCTGTTTTGGGTACTAGTTAAGTCTGCATTTTCTTTCAACACAAGAGAAGGAGTTATTTCTACTATTCCGGTCCAGGCATAGCAGGTCCATCTATCCTAAATGACAGGCAGGACCTGTTTTAGGTACTATCTTGGATGGGCGCTTGATGCTGGATCATGTTGGATCCAGGGGTCCTTGAGGCCGGAGCTAGGCTTCACATTCTGTTTTTCTGGGCAAGTTTTTTCCTCTCTTGAGTTTGCCTTTCGGCAGAGAGAGGGAAGTTTCTTTCATGTAATTAGCAAGAGTCCATGAGCTAGTGACGTATGGGATATACATTCCTACCAGGAGGGGCAAAGTTTCCCAAACCTCAAAATGCCTATAAATACACCCCTCACCACACCCACAATTCAGTTTTACAAACTTTGCCTCCAATGGAGGTGGTGAAGTAAGTTTGTGCTAGATTCTACGTTGATATGCGCTCCGCAGCAAGTTGGAGCCCGGTTTTCCTCTCAGCGTGCAGTGAATGTCAGAGGGATGCGAGGAGAGTATTGCCTATTTGAATGCAGTGATCTCCTTCTACGGGGTCTATTTCATAGGTTCTCTGTTATCGGTCGTAGAGATTCATCTCTTACCTCCCTTTTCAGATCGACGATATACTCTTATATATACCATTACCTCTGCTGATTCTCGTTTCAGTACTGGTTTGGCTTTCTACAAACATGTAGATGAGTGTCCTGGGGTAAGTAAATCTTATTTTCTGTGACACTCTAAGCTATGGTTGGGCACTTTGTTTTTAAAGTTCTAAATATATGTATTCAAACATTTATTTGGCTTGACTCAGAATGTTCAACTTTCCTTATTTTTCAGACAGTCAGTTTCATATTTGGGATTATGCATTTGAATTATTCATTTTTTCTTACCTTCAAAAATTTGACTCTTTTTCCCTGTGGGCTGTTAGGCTCGCGGGGGCTGAAAATGCTTCATTTTATTGCGTCATTCTTGGCGCGGACTTTTTTGGCACAAAAATTCTTTTCCGTTTCCGGCGTCATACGTGTCGCCGGAAGTTGCGTCATTTTTTGACGTTATTTTGCGCCAAAAATGTTGGCGTTCCGGATGTGGCGTCATTTTTGGCGCCAAAAGCATTTAGGCGCCAAATAATGTGGGCGTCTTATTTGGCGCTAAAAAAAATATGGGCGTCGCTTTTGTCTCCACATTATTTAAGTCTCATTTTTCATTGCTTCTGGTTGCTAGAAGCTTGTTCTTTGGCATTTATTCCCATTCCTGAAACTGTCATTTAAGGAATTTGATCAATTTTGCTTTATATGTTGTTTTTTCTCTTACATATTGCAAGATGTCTCACGTTGCATCTGAGTCAGAAGATACTACAGGAAAATCGCTGTCTAGTGCTGGATCTACCAAAGCTAAGTGTATCTGCTGTAAACTTTTGGTAGCTATTCCTCCGGCTGTTGTTTGTATTAATTGTCATGACAAACTTGTTAATGCAGATAATATTTCCTTTAGTAAAGTACCATTGTCTGTTGCAGTTCCCTGATAACATAAGAGATTTTGTTTCTGAATCCATCAAGAAGGCTATGTCTGTTATTTCTCCTTCTAGTAAACGTAAAAAATCTTTTAAAACTTCTCTCCCTACAGATGAATTTTTAAATGAACATCATCATTCTGATTCTGATGACTCTTCTGGTTCAGAGGATTCTGTTTCAGAGATTGATGCTGATAAATCTTCATATTTATTTAAAATGGAATTTATTCGTTCTTTACTTAAAGAAGTATTAATTGCTTTAGAAATAGAGGATTCTGGTCCTCTTGATACTAATTCTAAACGTTTAGATAAGGTATTTAAATCTCCTGTGGTTATTCCAGAAGTTTTTCCTGTTCCTAATGCTATTTCTGCAGTAATTTCCAAAGAATGGGATAAATTGGGTAATTCATTTACTCCTTCTAAACGTTTTAAGCAATTATATCCTGTACCGTCTGACAGGTTAGAATTTTGGGACAAAATCCCTAAAGTTGATGGGGCTATTTCTACCCTTGCTAAACGTACTACCATTCCTACGTCAGATGGTACTTCGTTTAAAGATCCTTTAGATAGGAAAATTGAATCCTTTCTAAGAAAAGCTTATCTGTGTTCAGGTAATCTTCTTAGACCTGCTATATCATTGGCTGATGTTGCTGCAGCTTCAACTTTTTGGTTGGAAACTTTAGCGCAACAAGTAACAAATCATGATTCTCATGATATTATTATTCTTCTTCAGCATGCTAATAATTTTATCTGTGATGCCATTTTTGATATTATCAGAGTTGATGTCAGGTTTATGTCTCTAGCTATTTTAGCTAGAAGAGCTTTATGGCTTAAGACTTGGAATGCTGATATGGCTTCTAAATCAACTCTACTTTCTATTTCTTTCCAGGGTAACAAATTATTTGGTTCTCAGTTGGATTCTATTATTTCAACTGTTACTGGTGGGAAAGGAACTTTTTTACCTCAGGATAAAAAATCTAAAGGTAAAAACAGGGCTAATAATCGTTTTCGTTCCTTTCGTTTCAACAAAGAACAAAAGCCTGATCCTTCATCCTCAGGAGCAGTTTCAGTTTGGAAACCATCTCCAGTCTGGAATAAATCCAAGCCTGCTAGAAAGGCAAAGCCTGCCTCCACATGAAGGTGCGGCCCTCATTCCAGCTCAGCTGGTAGGGGGCAGGTTATGTTTTTTCAAAGAAATTTGGATCAATTCTGTTCACAATCTTTGGATTCAGAACATTGTTTCAGAAGGGTACAGAATTGGTTTCAAGATGAGACCTCCTGCAAAGAGATTTTTTCTTTCCCGTGTCCCAGTAAATCCAGTGAAAGCTCAAGCATTTCTGAATTGTGTTTCAGATCTAGAGTTGGCTGGAGTAATTATGCCAGTTCCAGTTCCGGAACAGGGGATGGGGTTTTATTCAAATCTCTTCATTGTACCAAAGAAGGAGAATTCCTTCAGACCAGTTCTGGATCTAAAAATATTGAATCGTTATGTAAGGATACCAACGTTCAAGATGGTAACTGTAAGGACTATCTTGCCTTTTGTTCAGCAAGGGAATTATATGTCCACAATAGATTTACAGGATGCATATCTGCATATTCCGATTCATCCAGATCATTATCAGTTCCTGAGATTCTCTTTTCTGGACAAGCATTACCAGTTTGTGGCTCTACCGTTTGGCCTAGCTACAGCTCCAAGAATTTTTTCAAAGGTTCTCGGTGCCCTTCTGTCTGTAATCAGAGAACAGGGTATTGTGGTATTTCCTTATTTGGACGATATCTTGGTACTTGCTCAGTCTTTACATTTAGCAGAATCTCATACGAATCGACTTGTGTTGTTTCTTCAAGATCATGGTTAGAGGATCAATTTACCAAAAAGTTCTTTGATTCCTCAGACAAGGGTAACCTTTCTGGGTTTCCAGATAGATTCAGTGTCCATGACTCTGTCTTTAACAGACAAGAGACGTCTAAAATTGATTGCAGCTTGTCGAAACCTTCAGTCACAATCATTCCCTTCGGTAGCCTTATGCATGGAAATTCTAGGTCTTATGACTGCTGCATCGGACGCGATCCCCTTTGCTCGTTTTCACATGCGACCTCTTCAGCTCTGTATGCTGAATCAATGGTGCAAGGATTACACAAAGATATCTCAATTAATATCTTTAAAACCGATTGTTCGATACTCTCTAACATGGTGGACAGATCACCATCGTTTAATTCAGGGGGCTTCTTTTGTGCTTCCGACCTGGACTGTAATTTCAACAGATGCAAGTCTCACAGGTTGGGGAGCTGTGTGGGGGTCTCTGACGGCACAAGGAGTTTGGGAATCTCAGGAGGTGAGATTACCGATCAATATTTTGGAACTCCGTGCAATTTTCAGAGCTCTTCAGTTTTGGCCTCTTCTGAAGAGAGAATCGTTCATTTGTTTTCAGACAGACAATGTCACAACTGTGGCATACATCAATCATCAAGGAGGGACTCACAGTCCTCTGGCTATGAAAGAAGTATCTCGAATTTTGGTTTGGGCGGAATCCAGCTCCTGTCTAATCTCTGCGGTTCATATCCCAGGTATAGACAATTGGGAAGCGGATTATCTCAGTCGCCAAACGTTGCATCCGGGCGAATGGTCTCTTCACCCAGAGGTATTTCTTCAGATTGTTCAAATGTGGGAACTTCCAGAAATAGATCTGATGGCGTCTCATCTAAACAAGAAACTTCCCAGGTATCTGTCCAGATCCCGGGATCCTCAGGCGGAGGCAGTGGATGCATTATCACTTCCTTGGAAGTATCATCCTGCCTATATCTTTCCGCCTCTAGTTCTTCTTCCAAGAGTAATCTCCAAGATTCTGAAGGAATGCTCGTTTGTTCTGCTGGTAGCTCCGGCATGGCCTCACAGGTTTTGGTATGCGGATCTTGTCCGGATGGCCTCTTGCCAACCGTGGACTCTTCCGTTAAGACCAGACCTTCTGTCTCAAGGTCCTTTTTTCCATCAGGATCTGAAATCCTTAAATTTAAAGGTATGGAGATTGAACGCTTGATTCTTGGTCAAAGAGGTTTCTCTGACTCTGTGATTAATACTATGTTACAGGCTCGTAAATCTGTATCTAGAGAGATATATTATAGAGTCTGGAAGACTTATATTTCTTGGTGTCTTTCTCATCATTTTTCTTGGCATTCTTTTAGAATACCGAGAATATTACAGTTTCTTCAGGATGGTTTAGATAAGGGTTTGTCCGCAAGTTCCTTGAAAGGACAAATCTCTGCTCTTTCTGTTCTTTTTCACAGAAAGATTGCTATTCTTCCTGATATTCATTGTTTTGTACAAGCTTTGGTTCGTATAAAGCCTGTCATTAAGTCAATTTCTCCTCCTTGGAGTTTGAATTTGGTTCTGGGGGCTCTTCAAGCTCCTCCGTTTGAACCTATGCATTCATTGGACATTAAATTACTTTCTTGGAAAGTTTTGTTCCTTTTGGACATCTCTTCTGCCAGAAGAGTTTCTGAATTATCTGCTCTTTCTTGTGAGTCTCCTTTTCTGATTTTTCATCAGGATAAGGCGGTGTTGCGAACTTCTTTTGAATTTTTACCTAAAGTTGTGAATTCCAACAACATTAGTAGAGAAATTGTGGTTCCTTCATTATGTCCTAATCCTAAGAATTCTAAGGAGAAATCGTTGCATTCTTTGGATGTTGTTAGAGCTTTGAAATATTATGTTGAAGCTACTAAATCATTCCGAAAGACTTCTAGTCTATTTGTTATCTTTTCCGGTTCTAGAAAAGGCCAGAAAGCTTCTGCCATTTCTTTGGCATCTTGGTTGAAATCTTTAATTCATCTTGCCTATGTTGAGTCGGGTAAAACTCCGCCTCAGAGGATTACAGCTCATTATACTAGGTCAGTTTCTACTTCCTGGGCGTTTAGGAATGAAGCTTCGGTTGATCAGATTTGCAAAGCAGCAACTTGGTCCTCTTTGCATACTTTTACTAAATTCTACCATTTTGATGTATTTTCTTCTTCTGAAGCAGTTTTTGGTAGAAAAGTACTTCAGGCAGCGGTTTCAGTTTGAATCTTCTGCTTATGTTTTTCATTAAACTTTATTTTGGGTGTGGATTATTTTCAGCAGGAATTGGCTGTCTTTATTTTATCCCTCCCTCTCTAGTGACTCTTGTGTGGAAAGATCCACATCTTGGGTAATCATTATCCCATACGTCACTAGCTCATGGACTCTTGCTAATTACATGAAAGAAAACATAATTTATGTAAGAACTTACCTGATAAATTAATTTCTTTCATATTAGCAAGAGTCCATGAGGCCCGCCCTTTTTTTGTGGTGGTTATGATTTTGTATAAAGCACAATTATTCCAATTCCTTATTTTATATGCTTTCGCACTTTTTTATCACCCCACTTCTTGGCTATTCGTTAAACTGAATTGTGGGTGTGGCGAGGGGTGTATTTATAGGCATTTTGAGGTTTGGGAAACTTTGCCCCTCCTGGTAGGAATGTATATCCCATACGTCACTAGCTCATGGACTCTTGCTAATATGAAAGAAATGAATTTATCAGGTAAGTTCTTACATAAATTATGTTTTTTCAGGTGACTTTTGGAGTCATTGTCCCGGTACCTATCGCATGGTGAGAATATTTTCATTCCACTGTTGGTGTATCCTGTTTCATCCTTTTGAGCAAATCCGGTTCTTAGGGACCATATCTTCCAGTAAACCTCGTTTTGATCCTAGTTTGTTTTTTTTGCAGGGATCTGGGGTTTAATGTGGCAGTATCCTGCTTCCAGATTTTACAGTAGCTCCCGGGTCTTGGCGGTTCTGGTTTTCTTACCATCGTCTATGTTTATCCCCGCAAGTTCGCATTTGTGGTTTAGGGGCTTCGTCGCCATGGGAGTTACCTTGTTGCAGGAATCTGCTCGATCAAGGCCCCTTTGCGTCATGGGATCTTATTCTTCTAAGGCGGATTGCCAGAGGTCGCGTGGACTTAGCCGAGAGAGGATTTTTTTCTGAATGGTTACGGTCCTTTCCTTCAGCACATAGCTGGTCCCTCGGCATCTATCATAGGTTTGGAGGACCCCCCCTTTGTCGGAAGGAGATAGATCGTCCTGGCTCTCTACTGAGTTCCTGATTTTTTTTCCTTATTTTCATCCAGGATGATCTGGAGAAGGGCCTTCCTAGCTAGTTACTTGTTCGAGCAATCCTTTTTGGGGCAGCTAGCTGTACTAACCTAATGGTTAGCTTAGCTGCCTAGCTAGCGGAAGGTTGCAGGTTGAATGCAGCTGCAGTTCCCTGCCCCTTGAATGTGGGCTCGCAAGCAGTTTTTAAGATACCCTGTTTGTTCTTCTGTTCCAGTGGTTCATTGAACTTCCAGGAGTTAAGTTCCTTTTGCTAGGGCACTGACTGTGGTCAGGCCAGTGAGTTCAATCTACTGCTCCTTGGAGTTTAGACTTTATTTTTAGGGAGTTGCATCGGGTTACTTTTGTACCTGTGCAGGAGGTGGTCGTTAAATTTTTCTTCAATGACCTCTTCCGTCTGTAGATGTTTTCTACGTGCCATAATCTCTGTGTTACAATTTTGTAATACATACTCCTTAAAGGGGTTTCCTTTATAATAAGGCTGTGTTCCGAGATTTTTTAGTTTTTTTTTTCTCCCTAAGATTGTTATTTTTCTAAGTCATATTCCTTTTCTAAACAGGAAAAGGTTTTTCCCCTTTCGGGGAATCATGCCTTGAGTTTCCTTTCAGACTACATTAGAATAGACAGTTGTATATTCGTATCTGGGAAGTGCAAGGGTTTGGAGGCTTAGTTGACTTCCTTATTGTTAGTGGAGGAGGGTTTTTTTGCTTGACCTAGGAGACAGCGGGACACTAGCCTCCTCAGGGGTTTATGGCTCAGTTCGAGATCAGTGATGTCATCTTGGGTCTCTGGCATGAGATCTCTATGGTTCTAATTATTGGTCCTCCCAGCATTCTTTTTCCTTTTTGCTTCTGTTGAAGCAGCCTTCGGGAGAATGGTTTTGTTGCATGCTGTGGTGCCCTCAGATTTGGCCCGCCTCTTCTGTTTACCCTCCCGTTTACCCTCCCATTAGAATTCAGTGTCCTCTGTAGCTTGGGTATAATTTCCCACCAGTAATGAATGCAGCTGTGGACTCTCCCTGTATTAAGAAGGAAAACATAAATGATGTTTACCAGATAATTTCCTTTCCTTCTGTACAGGGAGAGTCCACAGCTTCCGCCCGTGTTCTCAGATAGGCGGCCCTAAATTTAATTTAGTTTTCTTCTGGCACCTTTTTCACCCTGATATTTCTCCTACTGTTCCTTATTCCCTCGGCAGAATGACTGGGGGATGAGGGAAGTGGGGGAGCTATTTAAGCCTTTGACTGGGGTGTCTTTGCCTCCTCCTGGTGGCCAGGTTCTGTATTTCCCACAAGTAATGAATACAGCTGTGGACTCCCCCTGTACAGAAGGAAAGGAAATTATCTGGTAATCATAATTTATGTTTTTTAATGGATTTCTTATCACACAGTGGATAACTTATCTCCCAGAGTAACAGCAGTGGGTGCCCCCTACACACACACACACAGTTGTTAGTAATTGAATTAATATGTATTTTTCTGGTTTGTAGAAATGCTGACCGTACGGCAACAGTCAGATCATTTAAAGAAAGAGAATCACTTGTACCTAGGGACCTCTTAAGGTGAGTAGCTATTATATTTCATGAGCCTAGGTGTCCCTAAGTGAAACAATTTGATATTGTAATATAAAATGTTTAATTATGTGTAGTGAAAAAACTTTGCAATGTACTTTATTTTGTGCCCTTTCCTGTAGTTTAAATCTATTCTGAAAACTATAAGTGCATACTACAAACCTGACAAGTCTTATCCTTCCATATATGTGTCCCTAAAGCAGGGAAAACTAGATTAGATTCTCCAAAAAATCTAAATTTTACACTCCAGTTACTCCTGATATTGAAGAGTTTTGCCATTGAAAAGACTGCAGTAATATTCTAAAAGTTTAATTACTTATTATATTCTAGTCCTAAAGCCCGTTTTTGCAGTAAAGCGGTCCCACCCCTTGCTCTCTCTCTCTCTCCCTCTCTTTTGCTCTCTCTCGCACCTCTCTTTTGTTCTCTCTCTCCCCCCTCTCTTTTATTCTTTCTCTCCCCCTCTCTTTTGCGCTCTCTCTCTCCCCCCTCTCTTTTGCTCTCTCTCCCTCCCTCTTTTTCTCTCTCTCTCCCCCTCTCTTGCTTTCTCTCCTCCTCTATTTTACTCTCTCTATTTTGCACTCTCTCTCCCCCTCTCTTTTGCGCTCTCTCTCCCCCCTCTCTTTTGCGCTCTCTCTCTCTCCCCCCTCTCTTTTGCGCTCACTCTCTCCTCCCTTTCTTTTGCTCTCTCTCCCCCCTCTCTTTTGCTCTCTCTTTCCCCCCTCTCTTTTGCTCTCTCTTTCCCCCCTCTCTTTTGCTCTCTAATTCTCTCCCCTCTCTTGCTCTCTCTCCCCCTCTTTTGCTCTCTCTCCCCCTCTTTTGCACTCTCTCTCCCCCTCTCTTTTGCTTTCCCCCCTCTCTTTTGCTTTCCCCCCTCTCTTTTGCTTTCCCCCCTCTCTTTTGCGCTCTCTCCCCCCTCTCTTTTGCGCTCTCTCTCCCCTCTCTTTTGCGCTCTCTCCCCCCTCTCTTTTGCACTCTCTCCCCCTCTCTTTTGCCCTCTCTCCCCCCCTCTTTTGCCCTCTCTCCCCCCCTTTCTTTTGCTCTCTCTCCCCCCCTTTCTTTTGCTCTCTCACTCCCCCCTTTCTTTTGCTCTCTCTCTCCCCCCCTCTCTTTTGTTCTCTCCCCCTCTCTCTTTTGCTTTCTCCCCCTCTCTCTTTTGCTTTCTCCCCCTCTCTCTTTTGCTTTCTCCCCCTCTCTCTTTTGCTCTCTCCCCCTTTCTTTTGCTCTCTCCCCCTCTCTTTTGCTCTCTCTTCCCCCTCTCTTTTGCTCTCTCTTCCCCCTCTCTTTTGCTCTCTCCCCCTCTCATTTGCTCTCTCCCCCTCTCATTTGCTCTCTCCCCCTCTCTTTTGCTCTCTCTCCCTCCTCTCTTTTGCTCTCTCTCTCTCCCTCCCTCCTCTCCTCTGCTCTCTCTTTCCCTCCTCTCTTTTGCTCTATCTCTCCCTCCTCTCTTTTGCTCTTTCTCTCCCCCTCTCTTTTGCTCTCTCTATTCCTCCTCTCTTTTGCTCTCTCTCTTTCCTCTTTTACTCTCTCTCTCCTCTCTTTTGCTCTCTCTCCCCCCTCTTTTGCTCTCTCTCCCCTCTCTTTCCTTCTAAATACAGGGAGAGTCCACATCAGCTTTCATTACTTTTACGAATACAGAACCTGGCAACCAGGAGGAGGCAAAGACACCCCAGCCAAAGGCTTAAATACCTCCCCCACTTCCCTCATCCCCCAGTCATTCTTTGCCTTTCGTCACAGGAGGATGGCAGAGTGTCGGAAGATTCAGAGTAGTCTCTTAAGGGGGTAGTACCCTTCGGTATGGGACTGGAGTTTTAAGTAGTCTTGTCAGCCTCTCAGTAAGAGCATTGATGAAAGTTAGAGTCTGGAGATGCAGGGAGAGTCTTTCTGCAAAGCCATCCAGACTCATATTAACAGCTCCCTAAGCAATCAGCGTTGACGAGTTTTTCTGCCTGCTTTTCTACGCTCAAGTCCATGTCAGAAGCGCTTCTACAATCTGTCAATCTTGAAGGACCGTGTCGCTGTTCCACGGCATAGATTCCGGTAAGATAGTTTCATTTTTATCACGTTAGCGATAGAAGACAGGGTCTCAGTGGGACTCCTTTATCTTTATGGAATCAAGGGTTAATATCTCCTGAGGGGGGTTATTGAACAGTGGGAATTTTTTAATCATGTGTGTTATATGATTTTGACTGCTTATGTGTAAGAATGTTTGGGCTCTTTGGCTGATACGGAACGTACAGGTTACTTTCATTTTGAGAGCTGTGCAGTTTTTTATTAAGCTGGCGCGCCTTTTCTTAGCAGGGGCCGTCCTGCATGAGCACCATGTGACCGGGAGGGGTCAGGTTTATTTCCGATTCCTGACTGGGTGTCTGCGGAGAGGACCATCTTCTCTACTTGTCTGGGTCATAGGAGGTGGTGAGTGCCCCAAACATTGGGGGTATAAGGTGCCAGTTGTTTTCTCTTTTGATAATATAACTTAGAAGAGTTATGGAGGATTCTGATATGTTAGAGGGGTATCCCTCCGAGACAGAATTTGATACCTCTGTATATTGTGAGGAGGCCCGGGTAACCCAGCCCTCTCAATTGTGTTCCGTATGCCGCTATAGGGTGTTCTCATCAACCAATGTTGGGTTGTCGGAGAACGCTGAACCATCCGCGATTCTGAATCCAGTGATGCATGTTCCCTAAATGCTTCTGTTCCTACATATGCAGTTTTCCCAAGTTCTGCTCCCTCTTCGCCTGTAAGGGGGTTGTTTCCACCAGCGGTTACTATGCAGTTCCACATGGCTATCTCTACGGCATTAGTGATGCTACCTCTTCCTGCTGTGTGCAAGCAAAGGGTCAATCCAGGTTCTCCTGACCAGGGGCCGTCATGTAAAATGACGATTGTGTCCGATCATTCTTCTGGGGATGCGGTTTCCTCTGAGGCTTCAGAAGTATAACCTTTCAGGGTCGGAGTCTAAGGATTTGAATCCTCCGACTGCGGAGAGCATAGCGTTCAGATTTAGATTGGCTTGTCTCCGTTTACTTCTGAGAGAGGTTTTGGCGATGTTAGAGGTTCCCAGTACTGATCCGTCATTTGAATCTCAGTCCTCTAAATCAGATAACGATCTTGAATAGACGAGTGGAGAGGATTGGTGTTCCTATTCCTTATCGTCTTGATTTACATTTTGTTTTATTCTTTTATTAGAATCCCCGTTCCAAGCTCTATGGGGGATTGTGTGTGTGACAGGCTGGACCTGGTGTTGTTTGCACAATCCCTTTTTTCAGATAACATGTTTGGGCGTTTGCCTATTTTTCTTTTGCATTCTATTCCGTTTTAGGATAGTTTTCAGTTTTAGAGCTCTGGGTTGTTATAGAAACTCTTACAAGACGTTTCGTCACATGGGATTTTTGACTATCGACTTAATTGGTCGAAGATTGTTGTAGACTTCCGGTGGAAGCATATAGTTCTCTGTTCAGGGTGCTAGTCCCTTGATAAATCAACATAAAAATGCCACCAGGAGCTTATATTCCTTAGTTTGTTTATCTCAGTTTTTCTAGCATTACTGGAATTTGAGATTTCTGTTATCCCTTTGATTGTTTTCATGGCTGTGGTGTATCCTTGATGACAGGCAGGACCTATTTTAGGTACTAGTTAAGTCTGTTCCTTCCCTTTACACAAAAGTGGGAGTCTTTTTCTAGCTTCTGGGCCAGGCACTTCAAGTTCACCTATACTAGAGTACAGGCTGGACCTGTCTTTAAGCTTTATCTTGGATGGACGCTTGAGGGATCTAATGGATCTAGGAGTCCTAGACTTCGGAGCTAGACTTATTTTTGGATGTCGTCTCTTCTCTTGATTTTGTCTTTGGGAAGTTGGGGGTGACTTTTGGGTCATGGTCCCAGTATCTATTGCCCTGTGAGAATAATTTATTTCCACTGTTGGGGTATGGCCAATAAGGAGGGGGGATTCCGTCCTATATGGTTTCTCTGACTGTTAAGCAGAGCTTATAGTGCTCCTGTTTGTCTGAGACTTAGATTCTCTCCTCCTTCGTTCAGGAAGAAGGATGTCTTTCCTATTTCATCCTTTGGAGCGAATCCGATTCTTAGGAACCGTTTCTTCCAGCGGACCTCTTTCTGATTCTAGTTTTCCCTTTTGGAATCTGGGGTTTTATGTGGAGTACCCTGCTCCAGATTTTACAGTAGCTCCCGGGTCTGGGCTTCTGGTTTCTTATCATCAGTGGGTTCTAGACTTGAGTTTCTGGCATAAAACTCCCAGGGCGTTTTCCGGGATACTGTTTTGTCTTTGGACAGGAAGTTTTTTCCTGAGATCTTGCGATATGCCCACCTGTCCCCCTTCCGGTCTTCGTTGGCCCGGGGGTGGGGGTGATATGGTCAGCAGAGGCTAAGTCTTCGGCATGACGTTGTCCCCTTTCTATATCTGTTTTAGTGGACTTATAGGGATTATAGTGGGGGGATTTGATCCCCTGTGTTCCGTTCAAAACTCTCTGTTCTGGAGTTGCTCTTCAGGGACGATTTTAACTGATTGCTTTGCTGGCCGTGGGGAGCGAGCGTCCTATGGGAATCCGTGGATCAGGAGTTTCCTTCCTTTTCTCCTATGGTTCCTCAGCCGAACATTCAGCCTTGAGGCTTTGGTCTTCTGAGTTCGTTCTAGTTGGGACTTTCGGTGGGTTGCTCCCTTTTATTGGAAGGGGAGAGTTCCTACTGCGTAGTCGGGAGGAACTTGTGTTTGGCGGTGGGCGGAGGCCCACTACGACTTTGTCAACAGTCTTCTAATTAAGCAGGTTCTTTAGGAACGGATGTTCCCTACTATCTTTTCTTCTCAAGGATTGATATCTGATTTGAGAAGCTAATCAGGCGTCCTTGCCTATCCCTGGTTTCCTCTTTCACTCTCAGGGAGATGTGGCGTAGTGGTTAGATCCACCACTTGGAATCAGAAGGTTGTGGCTTGGAACTCAGGTCAACTTCTGTTTTTTTCTGCCAAACGGTGCGTCTGGTATCTGCGAGCATCACTAAGGGGAATGCTATTCTGGACCTTCAGTCTGTGCTGTGGGATCCTCTTCTTTGTGACCATATTACTCGTTGTTGGGGTTGGTCCGATCCTAGCAAAACTAGCGGCATGTGAGACTGATTTCTCAGTTTAGGTCCGCAAGTTAGTATTGCGGTTTAAGGGTCTCACCTCCATGGGTATGTTACAGGGGGTCATAAAGGGCTCCTGTTTCTGTGAGGTGGACGCGAGAGATTGTTTGGGCTGAGCACTGAGAGAGTGTTTTAAAGGGGTTATGTTACTTTCGTGGCGCATATTTGGTCCCTTGTGATCTTTTCTTAGGTGCTGAGGACCACCCTTGTAGGGAGGGGAGAGTTTGTTTTGGTTCTCTATTGGACTTCGGGAGTCTGTATTTATTTTCCCCAGGATGAGCTGGGGAAGGGCCTTCCTAGCGAGCACTGGCTCAAGCAGTCGTTTTTGGGACAGATGGCTCTCTTATCCTGATGAGTACCTTCAACACATAGTGTGCGGTAGGTTGTGGGTTGAATCCGGTGGCAGTGCTTGCTCCTTGATTGTGGGCTTGCAAGCAATTTTCGATTCTCTGATTGCCCTTCTATTCCAGAGGATCACTGAACTCTCAGGCGTTTTGTTCCTTTTGCTGGGGCGCTGGCTACGATCAGGCCGGTACCGTTCTTGCTTCTTTTTGGAGCTTAGTCTCTTTTAAGGCGGTAGCATCGGGTTATTTTTCTAACCATGCAGGAATGGTCTTTGAATTCCTTCTTCAACAATCTATTTCGTCTGTAGATGTTTTTCTACATCCCATTGTCCCTATGTTGTAATTATACAATACTTACTCCTTAGAGGAGTTTCCTTTTATTAGGGTTGTTGACAAGTTTGTTAGGGGTTTCTCCCTAGGAATGGTATTTTAAATGTTATTTCTCTTGTTAAGTGTATCCAGTCCACGGATCATCCATTACTTGTGGGATATTCTCCTTCCCAACAGGAAGTTGCAAGAGGATCACCCAAAGCAGAGCTGCTATATAGCTCCTCCCCTCACTGCCATATCCAGTCATTCTCTTGCAACTCTCAACTAAGATGGAGGTCGTAAGAGGACTGTGGTGTTTTAGACTTAGTTTATTTCTTCAATCAAAAGTTTGTTATTTTTAAATGGTACCGGAGTGTACTGTTTATCTCAGGCAGTATTTAGAAGAAGAATCTGCCTGCGTTTTCTATGATCTTAGCAGAAGTAACTAAGATCCTTTGCTGTTCTCACATATTCTGAGGAGTGAGGTAACTTCAGAGGGGGAATAGCGTGCAGGTTTTCCTGTAATAAGGTATGTGCAGTTAAAATATTTTTCTAGGGATGGAATTTGCTAGAAAATGCTGCTGATACCGAAGTAATGTAAGTAAAGCCTTAAATGCAGTGATAGCGACTGGTATCAGACTTATTAATAGAGATACATACTCTTATAAAAGTGTATTTTAAAACGTTTGCTGGCATGTTTAATCGTTTTTTACATATGTTTGGTGATAAAACTTATTGGGGCCTAGTTTTTTCCACATGGCTGGCTTGAATTTTGCCTAGAAACAGTTCCCTGAGGCTTCCACTGTTGTAATATGAGTGGGAGGGGCCTATTTTGGCGTTTTTTTGCACAGCAAAAATTACAGACACAGACATCCAGCTTCTTCCTGCATGATCCAGGACTTCTCTGAAGGGCTCAAAAGGCTTCAAAAGTCGTATTGAGGGAGGTAAAAAGCCACAGTAGAGCTGTGGCAGTTGTGACTTTTTAAAAAACGTTTTTGTCATTTGTTATTCCGTTTTTGGTATTAAGGGGTTAATCATCCATTTGCAAGTGGGTGCAATGCTCTGCTAACTTACTACATACACTGTAAAAATTTCGTTAGTGTAACTGCATTTTTTCACTGTTATTTCAAAATTTGGGAAAATTTGTGTTTCTTAAAGGCGCAGTAACGTTTTTTATATTGCTTGTAAACTTGTTTTAAAGTGTTTTCCAAGCTTGCTAGTCTCATTGCTAGTCTGTTTAAACATGTCTGACACAGAGGAACCTACTTGTTCATTACGTTTGAAAGCCATGGTGGAGCCCCATAGGAGAATGTGTACTAAATGTATTGATTTCCCCTTAAACAGTAAAGATCAGTCTTTATCTATAAAAGAATTATCACCAAAGGGTTCTGTTGAGGGGGAAGTTATGCCGACTAACTCTCCCCACGTGTCAGACCCTTCGCCTCCCGCTCAGGGGACGCATGCTAATATGGCGCCAATTACATCAGGGACACCCATAGCGATTACCTTGCAGGACATGGCTGCAATCATGAATAATACCCTGTCAGAGGTATTATCTAGATTGCCTGAATTAAGAGGCAAGCGCGATAGCTCTGGGGTTAGGAGAGATACAGAGCGCGCAAATGCTGTTAGAGCCATGTCTGATACTGCGTCACAGTATGCAGAACATGAGGACGGAGAGCTTTAGTCTGTGGGTGACATCTCTGACTCGGGGAAACCTGATTCAGAGATTTCTAATTTTAAATTTAAGCTTGAGAACCTCTGTGTATTGCTTGGGGAGGTATTAGCTGCTCTGAATGACTGTAACACAGTTGCAATTCCAGAGAAATTGTGTAGGCTGGATAGATACTATGCGGTGCCGGTGTGTACTGACGTTTTTCCTATACCTAAAAGGCTTACAGAAATTATTAGCAAGGAGTGGGATAGACCCGGTGTGCCCTTTTCCCCACCTCCTATATTTAGAAAAATGTTTCCAATAGACGCCACTACACGGGACTTATGGCAGACGGTCCCTAAGGTAGAGGGAGCAGTTTCTACTTTAGCAAAGCGTACCACTATCCCGGTTGAGGACAGTTGTGCTTTTTCAGATCCAATGGATAAAACATTGGAGGGTTACCTTAAGAAAATGTTTATTCAACAAGGTTTTATTTTACAGCCCCTTGCATGCATTGCGCCTGTCACTGCTGCGGCGGCATTCTGGTTTGAGGCCCTGGAAGAGGCCATCCAGACAGCTCCATTGAATGAAATTATTGACAAGCTTAGAACGCTTAAGCTAGCTAACTCATTTGTTTCTGATGCCATTGTTCATTTGACTAAACTAACGGCTAAGAATTCCGGATTCGCCATCCAGGCGCGTAGGGCGCTATGGCTTAAATCCTGGTCAGCTGACGTGACTTCAAAGTCTAAATTACTCAACATTCCTTTCAAGGGGCAGACCTTATTCGGGCCTGGCTTGAAGGAAATTATTGCTGACATTACTGGAGGCAAGGGTAATACCCTTCCTCAGGACAGGGCCAAATCAAAGGCCAAACAGTCTAATTTCCGTGCCTTTCGAAATTTCAAGGCAGGAGCAGCATCAACTTCCTCCGCTTCAAAACAAGAGGGAACTGTTGCTCATTCCAGACAGGCCTGGAAACCTAACCAGTCCTGGAACAAGGGCAAGCAGGCCAGAAAGCCTGCTGCTGCCCCCAAGACAGCATGAAGGAACGGCCCCCTATGCGGAAACGGATCTAGTGGGGGGCAGACTTTCTCTCTTCGCCCAGGCGTGGGCAAGAGATGTTCAGGATCCCTGGGCGTTAGAGATCATATCTCAGGGATATCTTCTGGACTTCAAAGCTTCTCCTCCACAAGGGAGATTTCATCTTTCAAGGTTATCAGCAAACCAGATAAAGAAAGAGGTATTCCTAAGCTGTGTGCAAGACCTCCTAGTAATGGGAGTGATCCATCCAGTTCCGCGGACGGAACAAGGACAGGGATTTTATTCAAATCTGTTTGTGGTTCCCAAGAAAGAGGGAACCTTCAGACCAATCTTGGATCAAAAGATCTTAAACAAATTCCTCAGAGTTCCATCATTCAAAATGGAAACTATTCGGACCATCCTACCCATGATCCAAGAGGGTCAGTACATGACCACAGTGGACTTAAAGGATGCCTACCTTCCTAAGGTTTGCCTTTCTAGACAGGCATTACCAATTTGTAGCTCTTCCCTTCAGGTTGGCCACTGCCCCGATAATTTTTACAAAGGTTCTGGGCTCACTTCTGGCGGTTCTAAGACCGCGAGGCATAGCGGTGGCTCCGTATCTAGACGACATCCTGATACAGGCGTCAAGCTTTCAAATTGCCAAGTCTCATACAGAGATAGTTCTGGCATTTCTGAGGTCGCATGGGTGGAAAGTGAATGTGGAAAAGAGTTCTCTATCACCACTCACAAGAGTCTCCTTCCTAGGGACTCTTATAGATTCTGTAGAGATGAAAATTTACCTGACGGAGTCCAGGTTATCAAAACTTCTGAATGCTTGCCGTGTCCTTCATTCCATTCCACGCCCGTCAGTGGCTCAGTGCATGGAAGTAATCGGCTTAATGGTAGCGGCAATGAACAAATTGCCATTTGCGCGCCTGCATCTCAGACCGCTGCAATTATGCATGCTAAGTCAGTGGAATGGGGATTACTCAGATTTGTCCCCTCTACTAAATCTGGATCAAGAGACCAGAGATTCTCTTCTCTGGTGGCTTTCTCGGGTCCATCTGTCCAAGGGTATGACCTTTCGCAGGCCAGATTGGACGATTGTAACAACAGATGCCAGCCTTCTAGGTTGGGGCGCAGTCTGGAACTCCCTGAAGGCTCAGGGATCGTGGACTCAGGAGGAGAAACTCCTCCCAATAAATATTCTGGAGTTAAGAGCAATATTCAATGCTCTTCTAGCTTGGCCTCAGTTAGCAACACTGAGGTTCATCAGATTTCAGTCGGACAACATCACGACTGTGGCTTACATCAACCATCAAGGGGGAACCAGGAGTTCCCTAGCAATGTTAGAAGTCTCAAAGATAATTCGCTGGGCAGAGTCTCACTCTTGCCACCTGTCAGCAATCCACATCCCAGGCATAGAGAACTGGGAGGCGGATTTTCTAAGTCGTCAGACTTTTCATCCGGGGGAGTGGGAACTCCATCCGGAGGTGTTTGCTCAACTGGTCCATCGTTGGGGCAAACCAGAACTGGATCTCATGGCGTCTCGCCAGAACGCCACGCTTCCTTGTTACGGATCCAGGTCCAGGGACCCGGGAGCAACGCTGATAGATGCTCTAGCAGCTCCTTGGTTCTTCAACCTGGCCTATGTGTTTCCACCGTTTCCTCTGCTCCCTCGACTGATTGCCAAAATCAAACAGGAGAGAGCATCAGTGATTCTGATAGCGCCTGCGTGGCCACGCAGGACCTGGTATGCAGACCTAGTGGACATGTAATCTCTTCCACCATGGACTCTGCCTCTGAGGCAGGACCTTCTAATACAAGGTCCTTTCAATCATCCAAATCTAATTTCTCTGAGACTCACTGCATGGAGATTGAACGCTTGATTCTATCAAGGAGTGGCTTCTCCGAGTCAGTCATTGATACCTTAATACAGGCTCGGAAGCCTGTCACCAGGAAAATCTACCATAAGATATGGCGTAAATATCTTTATTGGTGTGAATCCAAGAGTTACTCATGGAGCAAGGTTAGGATTCCTAGGATATTGTCCTTTCTCCAAGAGTGTTTGGACAAAGGCTTATCAGCTAGTTCTTTAAAAGGACAGATCTCTGCTCTGTCTATTCTTTTGCACAAGCGTCTGGCAGAAGTTCCAGACGTCCAGGCATTTTGTCAGGCTTTGGTTAGGATTAAGCCTGTGTTTAAAACTGTTGCTCCCCCGTGGAGCTTAAACTTGGTTCTTAAAGTTCTTCAGGGAGTTCCATTTGAACCCCTTCATTCCATTGATATTAAACTTTTATCTTGGAAAGTTCTGTTTTCCTCGGCTCGAAGAGTCTCTGAGTTATCTGCCTTACATTGGGATTCTCCTTATCTGATTTTTCATTCAGACAAGGTAGTTCTGCGTACCAAACCTGGGTTTTTACCTAAGGTGGTTTCTAACAGGAATATCAATCAAGAGATTGTTGTTCCATCATTGTGTCCTAATCCTTCTTCAAAGAAGGAACGTCTTTTGCATAATCTGGACGTAGTCCGTGCCTTGAAGTTTTACTTACAGGCTACTAAAGATTTTCGTCAAACATCTGCCCTGTTTGTCGTTTACTCTGGACAGAGGAGAGGTCAAAAAGCTTCGACAACCTCTCTCTCCTTTTGGCTTCGGAGCATAATACGCTTAGCCTATGAGACTGCTGGACAGCAGCCCCCTGAAAGGATTACAGCTCATTCTACTAGAGCTGTGGCTTCCACCTGGGCCTTTAAAAATGAGGCCTCTGTTGAACAGATTTGCAAGGCTGCGACTTGGTCTTCGCTTCACACCGTTTCAAAATTTTACAAATTTGACACTTTTGCTTCTTCGGAGGCTGTTTTTGGGAGAAAGGTTCTACAGGCAGTGGTTCCTTCCATTTAAGTTCCTGCCTTGTCCCTCCCATCATCCGTGTACTTTAGCTTTGGTATTGGTATCCCACAAGTAATGGATGATCCGTGGACTGGATACACTTAACAAGAGAAAACATAATTTATGCTTACCTGATAAATTTATTTCTCTTGTAGTGTATCCAGTCCACGGCCCGCCCTGTCCTTTTAAGGCAGGTCTAAATTTTAATTAAACTACAGTCACCACTGCACCCTATGGTTTCTCCTTTTTCGTCTTGTTTCGGTCGAATGACTGGATATGGCACAAAGGGGAGGAGCTATATAGCACCTCTGCTTTGGGTGATCCTCTTGCAACTTCCTGTTGGGAAGGAGAATATCCCACAAGTAATGGATGATCCGTGGACTGGATACACTACAAGAGAAATAAATTTATCAGGTAAGCATAAATTATGTTTTTCATTTCTTATGGAAAAGGGTTTTCCTTCAGGGACTCTTGCCTTGATGTTCTTTGGACTTCGGAGGCTTGGTTGCCTTCTTTATTGTTGATGGAGGTTTTTTTTCACTTGACTTGGGAGTCAGTGGGTTTCTAGCTCAGTTTAATGGCTCAGTTCAAGAACAGTGATGTCTTCTTGGGTTTCAGGCATGAGATCTTTATGGTTCTAATTGTTGGGCGGCTATCTGGTCCTCCGAACATTCTTTTTCTTTTGCTTCTGTTGAAACAGCTTCAGGAGAATGGGTTGGTTGCAGGCTGTGGTGCCCTCAGATTTGGGCCGCCTCCTTTTTTGCCCTCCCGTTAGCATTCAGTGTCCTCTGTAGCTTGGGTATTAGTTCCCACAAGTAATGAATGAATGCAGCTGTGGACTCTCCCTGTATTTAGAAGGAAAACATAAATTATGACTTACTAGATAATTTCCTTTCCTTTGATACAGGGAGAGTTCACAGCTCCCGCACGTGTTCTCCAATGGGCGGCCCTAAATTTATTTAGTTTTCTTCTGGCACCTTTTTCACCCTAATATTTCTTCTACTGTTTCTTTTTCCCTCGGCAGAATGACTGGGGGATGAGGGAAGTGGGGGAGGTATTTTAAGCCTTTGGCTGGGGTGTCTTTGCCTCCTCCTGGTGGCCAGGTTCTGTATTCCCACAAGTAATGAATGCAGCTGTGGACTCTCCCTGTATCAAAGGAAAGGAAATTATCTGGTCATAATTTATGTTTTTGCTCTCTCTCCTCTCTTTTGCTCTTTTTCCCCCTCTCTTTTGCTCTCTCTCCTCTCTTTTGCTATTTATCCCCCTGTATTTTGCTCTCTCCTCTCTTTTGCTCTTTCTTCTCCTCTCTTTTGCTCTTTCTTCTCCTCTCTTTTGCTCTCTCTCCTCTCTTTTGCTCTCTCTCTCCTCTCTTTTGCTCTCTCTCTCCTCTCTTTTGCTCTCTCTCCTCTCTTTTGCTCTCTCTCTCCTCTCTTTTGCTCTCTCTCTCCTCTCTTTTGTTCTCTCTCTCCTCTCTTTTGTTCTCTCTCTCCTCTCTTTTGTTCTCTCTCTCCTCTCTTTTGTTCTCTCTCTCCTCTCTTTTGTTCTCTCTCTTCTCTCTTTTGTTCTCTCTCCCTTCTCTTTTGTTCTCTCTCTTCTCTCTTTTGTTCTCTCTCTTCTCTCTTTTGTTCTCTCTCCCTTCTCTTTTGTTCTCTCTCCCTTCTCTTTTGCTCTTTCTCTCCTCTCTTTTGCTCTTTCTCTCCTCTCTTTTGCTCTCTCTCCCTTCTCTTTTGTTCTTTCTCCCTTCTCTTTTGCTCTCTCTCCCCCCTCCAACACTGACAAAAGTAAAAAAAAAATGCAGGTGTTATGGCAAGGCTCACATTCTAACCATGAGGTATTTTCAGTTGGACATGTTATCCATGTGTTAATATCTGTAAAAAGCTGACTAGAAAACTTCACATGGGTGACTCAATGTGCAATTGGAAGATGTTTTTACCTCAAAATGTCTTAAAGGGACAGTATAGTCAAAATTAAAATTAAATTAATTGGATAGAGCATGAAATCTTAAACAACATTCCAATTTACTTCTGTTATCGATTTTGCTTAGTTCTCTCAGTATAATTTGTTAAAGAGTGATCCTGGGTGAGCACAGGAGCGTGCATGCCATCTGGCAAGTAATGTGGAAAGTTGTTTAACTCCTTCACTAACGGTACTTTCAGAGAAGAACTTGTCCAAAATACCAGATAATTTTTAGCTATTACTCCATTTAAACAGAAATAGATTTACCTGTCAAAACTATATGTATCTTTAAGTAGACAATCCAAGGTATTGATCTAGACCCATTTTGTTATATTTCGTGCCACCCTTTCCCCACCAAATATGATCATATAAAAAAAAAAATGTATTTTATGTTGCTCAGAACCCCTTGTTTTACATGTATGTACTTACATCTACAGTACTTGTAACCATAATGCATAAATGATGATGTCTAATTGAAATTTCTTTTCAAATAAAGCTCTTTGGGGAAAAAAAGCAGATTCATGAAATTAGCAGAAAGTTCACCAGATTGGGGTTGTTCCTTAGCTAGGGAATCGGCTGTCTTGTGTATATGAACGTATAGGGCTAGATTACAAGTGGAGTGCTAATTTATTGTGCGCCCGTAAACGGGCAAATTTGCCCATTTGCAGGCACTCAATAAATAACCAGCCATTACAAGGGGCTGGTTATTGCTACCTCGAGCTCGCAGTAGCAATTAACGCTTATAAAATTAACCAGATATCAGATCTCTAGTTAATTTTATAAATGTCCACCAAATGCCCCCAAAATACAGTGGCATGTAATTTATAAAAAAAAAATGTAGCATTTTTATTTTTTAATAAAATAACTTCACTAGTCATTATCTTGGGGGTAAAGTTAGCAGCAGTGGGGTGTTAGAAAAAAAACGCCACTGAAAAGTGTCTTCACATTGCAGTCTATGGGAACTATATGTTCCCTGTAAATATATATGCTTTTATACATATGTAATTATGTGATAATATGTGTATATCAGAACAAGGCTCCCATTGGAGCCTAAGGAAGTGCGTGCGCTGATATTTAGAGCTCCACTTGTAATCTGGCTCATTATGTACTATTGTAAGTTTTGTTTTAATGTTAGTATAGTTTTATGTATTTGGGACCTGCTTTGTGTTTGTAGTTCATTTGCTTGGCTCTTGTCAGACTTATGACCCCTTTATAGGGACATAAAACCCAAAAATGTTCCTTCATGATTCAGATAGAACATACAATTTTAAACAACTTTCTAATTTACTTCTATTATCAAATGTTTTCTTGTTATCCTTTGTTAAAAAGCAGGAAGGTAAGTTCAGAAGTGTGCACGTGTCTACAGCACTAGAACTAAGCCAAAATAAGTATTTTGGAAACTTTTTTTAAATTGTATTCTCTAATTTAATCATGAAAGAAAAAAATTGGGTTTCATACACTCTGTGAATCCAGTTTGGGCAATGAAAGCAAAACAAACCATATCTCTTGTTTTTTGTCTGTTTGTTTTTCTCCAGGAGAGCCTTTGTCAAGATGAGCACAACTCCTGAAGCTTTTCTGGCTCTCCGCTCTCATTTTGCCCGTTCACATGCACTAATCTGCATCAGTCATTGGATTCTTGGCATTGGGGATCGTCATCTTTCCAATTTTATGATCAATACAGAAACTGGTGGAATGATTGGGATAGACTTTGGCCATGCATTTGGATCTGCAACTCAGGTAACCTACAGCTGAGCTCCTTGAGAAGTGTTCTGTATAAAGGCTTAATTAATATGCTTACATTTAGGGGGCTGTAACAATATTTTATCCAGTTTTAGGGACAAGGGTAATTTTAATTCAAGATATTAACGGAACACATTAATCCAGTAGCTATTAAGTAGAACTTGTTAAATGTCATTTATAATGGTATGTTTGACTCATAAAATCTACGGTCAAGTTATCAAGGAATAATAATAAACAAATATTGATAAAGTTGACTGCAATGTATATCCAGTGTGACCAAAGAGTAAAAGGTTAGGGGAAAAGTTTTAATTTTTACAAAATAGATTTGTTATAATTAGCAGCCATTGCCTAGAGATATAGACATGAACTCATAAATTGCTCTTTATAGCAGTTTTTTACTTTACTTTTGCAAGCATCATTTATTTGCAGTGTAAACTAGAAAGGAAAAAAAAAGCAAAAGGTTTAGAAGTACGATTACATTTATTTTTATTTTTTTATTGAGGATTGAAAATTACATGAACAAGCATCATGCGTATCAGAATATACAAAATTCAAATCATAAAAAGGCATGACATAATAATTGTACAAAAACATAATTATTTGATTTTATATAATAAAGAGTTTGATGTACATTACAAAACCTCTTTTTTTTACTTTTTAGTATGATATTATGGAATATATCCCTTTGTATGTTAAAACTTAGTAATAAACATTTTTCCCATATTAAAACATAACGGCCACTCTTGGTCCGCTGACAACCAAGCAAGATTGGGATGGGGAATATGAGGGAGAGAGAATGGAAGAGCCACTTTTGGACCCAGTTTCTGAGATTGATAGGCATAATGATAGGGGAACCATCACTACCAATAATTCAAAATAAGCAGCTGAAGTAAAGTATAAGTAAAAATATCACTTCAGGGTAGGGAGAGATATGGATAAAAAGAGAGCGACAAGAAAAAAGGAGAGTGTAATAGTATATAGTTGTACATAGCCATCTACAGCCAGCAAATAGACAGTTATCAATGTTGGTACATTAGGATCCGTATCTTCTCTATGCCTGTATATATGTTCTCCATTTAAAACATATAAAAACGGGGGCGTGTCCATGCAGCGGCTCTGAGCGGCCACATTTCTCTAGTGCTCCAGGAGATATAGTGATAATCCGCCGGTTATCGCTGTTATTCTACAGCATCGATAATAAATTGCGACTGGCTTCATAATTAACAATATATACAATTCTTTCTCAGCATTCATCTTGCTGTATTTATGAACGAGGAGTCAGAATTGGACTATTGAGGCCTGTTTCGGAGGCATCCTAACAGGTGACGCACCCCCCCCCCCCCCCCAGGAAGCTGTGGTATCTGGCCAGGACTGGGCACGATCAGCAGTTATATCGGCTATAAAACATTATTTGAGCTCATACAGACATCGGAAATAGAAATACACCACTGAAAGCTACATCGTACAAAAGTGACAACATAACTAACTACAGCCATGTGGTTCGATAACATTCCCGATACCATGGAATCATGCTTTAAAAAACTGGAGGCCATGATACAAGCCTTGATAGACAGAGCACCCACGGAACAAGATCTCCAAATTTTGGCAGAAAAAATTGAACCGGTAAGACATAACGAAATATCACTGCAGCACCAGACATCAGGCGAGTTAGGAGCAAAGCCACAGCCAGAGGAATATAAGCCTATCATTAAATAAGAGATCGACCGGCATATGAATAAAGTAATTTATTCCCTACATACACCATTAAAAATAACGGAGAAAGGCACAGCCGAACACCTCAAAATGGTACCCACAGCAGAGCTGAATAAGTACTTGACCACTAACTCCATAGATATCATGACGACCCTCAAAGCCGACGAGAGAGAGGTTCTCCTATCCACGACCACGATGTTCATGAGGGGGACTCCCGGGGAACCGCGGACTTTGATACATTAGATCTTCCAGCACATAGTAAAATGTCGGCTGGCAACTCAGACTCGTAATACTCAGCACATCGCCAGATCAACAAAGAAGTGAAGCCCACAGAGATTATCTGCAAACCCACCCGAAACACCGACAAATGGCACTGCCAAAAGGCAAAGAGGCCTACAGAATCGGCTTACCCACCATCATGAAAGATCCTCTCTACTTACTGTCTCCGGTTTTCTACACCACTTACAAGTAGAAGAAATGGAGGACATTTCAAGTGAACGGTTATGTTTGCAGATAATCTCTGTGGGCGGTTGAGATGCAAGTAGTATACCCTTTATATCATAATTTTGTTTATTATAAAAGAACTGATGTTGATACTGTTCTTGCAATGTTTATTAAAATGTTCCACTATTAGTAGGAAAATATGATCAATACTGCCAATGTTTTTAATGTTACCTCATTTGGTTTGATGTTTGTTATGATTGGTTGTGTACTTATATCCATTTAAGAACACAACATATTACTAGAATAATAAACAATTTAACAACTCTGGAATGTGTGCTCTAAAAACACCTAGACTTGTCTAGTTAAATAAATCCCAATAATAAACCCATGCTGCACTAAACTTCACAATTAAAAAACATCAAGCCCAGCAGATAAAGCACCCAAATTAGGGAATTGGACCTAGTAGCAACTATATGATATAATTATTTTCCACATAATAGGGTTGGTGTCCACTAATTGTTGGTTAAATCCAAAAAAGATCACACATTGTACCCACATGGCTCACAGCAATTAAAGTGGCAGTTCACTCACTTTCTCTAATCACTTTTTTTACTTTACATACTCAATTAAGTTGTTTGCATATACAAATTAGAATATGCCTGGCTCTGGCTTATGCATATATATACCTCAATTTATATGTTAACATGCTTAATCACAGGCAGTATAGGAAAGAGTATTCTGGATTATCTAGATAGCCTTAGCGGCTGTGTAATGTTAACGTGTCTCAGTGAATCATTAAGGCATATTAGGACTACAGATCATACTAGTTTTAGCTTGGGTTATGCAAAGAATATGAGTAACGTAAGTGATTGAGTGGCTTAAATAACAGAAGGAACATGTGGGAAACATAATGTACTTATTACATCTAAATCTAGAAAACATAAATGAAACAGAAAACTTAGGGGTATAACATCTATGGGTATGGGCAGTCTAAAGCTATTATTTAAGTCTCAGACCAAAAGTCATCAGGTATATAAAGGCTTTTTAACTCATTCCCAGATCTATTTTAATAAGAGTGGACCTTAATGGAAGTGGGAGTTCACTATAGCTTCTTTCTAGCTTAGTAGTCCCGCCCATGAGTCATGGGTGGTAGGTCCTACTTCATACTTATCCCACTCCATGTCTTTCATCATGAGAGACGCTCACTGAAATGCAGGGCCCTGCATAAAGAAATCGCCTGTTCCGTGATTTGATTTTTGGCAATCATCTTGTTTCCTTAGAGCTGCTGCTTCTATAAGCGGTAAGTAGCTCCACAACCTTTTTTCCTTCAGCTCTGGTTACAGACAAATGAGGATGAATGCCCTTGCCTCCGCAAGACACATTAGGGGACTCAAGTGTTATGGATTTTATGCTGGTCCATCTTCGTTTCTCGACGTCGGTCCCAGCTGTTGCTTGGATATCACATAGAGATAAAGTCTCACCTATTGGATCCGAAAGTGCCTCAACTTGCTCCTTATGATCAGTTCTGATCAGTGTCCCAAATACAAGTGGGATCGCATTGTGGGTCTGGACTCTTGAGGCTATTTGGCTTTCCGGCTTTCACTCATCTGGTTGTAGAAAGGGGAGATCTTTATGATAGGCAGACCTGTCTTGGTGGACGTAGACCTACAATCGGATTCCCTTTTTAATCTACTATAGTTGTCTGTGGAGATTCTTTATCGGATTGTGCTGCTAAGAGAAGCTTGGTTATCTCTTCCTCCAGGCTCCGGAAGTGACCGTGTATGAGCTGGGCCATGTTATGTTCCCATCTGTCTAAGGCTTCCAATTTTTTTTTAATATATACGTTTTAGGTGAAGTTGCTTTATAAAACACTGACTAATTATGTTTGCAGCTGCTTCGCTAATTTGGATGATTCCCCCTTTATAATAGAGAAGATGGTCTAAACTAGACTTCTTAACCCGCTGTGGGGGGGAGGGTGCTGAGTACTTGTAGAGAGGCCGCCTTCCTAGTTCTCAACCATCCAGATCTGGGCTTCAGCAGTCATGAACTCTGCAAATTTTGGTATCAGTCGGTTCTGTGTTTCTTGCTTAGTTCAAGGCTGGTGTTAATTGTAGTGGATGCTGCAGAGCAATTGCAATAATCGGCGGATTTAGCATTTCACGCTTGGAGCCACAGATATTGCAACCTAACATGGCTGCCTAGACACGCCCCCCACAATTATTAAATTGCATGAAATCTATATTTACTTTGTCCATATTCAAATACTTTTAAGGTGTCATAATAAATTGCAAGTAGATGAGAAAGGTTTTTCACTGACTAGTAAGTCAGTTGCTAGAAAATGACCAATTAGCTGTGTATGTTGGGTCAGAATTTACAGCCTCATTTTTTAATATTAATTGTGGTTGATTTGGGGCAGAGATCTGCAGAGTAGAAAGGCAATAAAGGAGATCCTAGAGAGCGCATATTTTAGATAGTGAGTTGGGGTAAATAAAATGGAGATTTTCTGCTTTCTTAAACCTAACTTGGAAAAGTTATCTATGATTGGGCCAAATTAAGGAGAATCTGTGAAGAAGATTGATTTTTTAAAATATTGATATTTTTACATAACTATTAGTATGGAATATGCATAGCCAGAGTGTCAGTATTGAGTGAGAAACACTTTCAGTCAGCAGCCTTGAAAACTTTGTACATCATGTACAATATAAATTATTAGAAATCTACCTAGTTTGTATTATTAGTATATAATTGGGATTTCCAAAGGTATTCAACAAAAAAGCTACCTTTTTTAACTAACATATTGAATTTACAGACAGTACATAAAATACAATATAGTCAGCATTAAAGGCAGTCTCACTTATTATTTGATTGCACAAAATGTTACAACAACAGCCTCCAAATGTTTCTTGCCTACAAGCTTCTTGACCTGCCTGCTGGTAGTTTCTACTCCCCAATTGTGATTTGTTCTAGTTCTTGAATGTTTGAAGAATTAATTTTACCTATAGCAGATTTTAGCCCTGTCCAAATATTTTCAGTCAGATTGAGCTTAGGAATCTTTCATTGATAGTCTAAAACTATCCCTTATTTTTATTTTTAAATGTTTGAGGGGTTTTTGTGCTTTTGGATGTGTGCTTTAGGTTATTGTCGTGCTGGAGAACTCGTTGTCTTCAACCCATATCTAGTTTTCTGTCACTGGGTAGCACATTTTGCCATTGTAATCCTCAGATTTCATGATTCCCTTACATCCAAGGCTTCCGATACCAGAGGCAGCAAAGCAGCCCCACAACGTTACTGATATTCCACTATATATAACTGTAGGCAAGTCATTATTTTCCTTATAAGCTTAATTTCATCACCTATAAACAAATTGCTGGTCTGCTTTGCCAAAGAGTTCTACTTTGGCATCTATCTGTCCATAGAAAATTTTCCATGAATAATTGTTGCTTGACTTGGTCAATTGTAACAAATAGCAGTCATTCCTTTTTTTTTATTGTTTTCAGCAGTGGGGTGCTCCTTGGCTTATGGTACAGATTGAACCCATCACTCCAGATAATCCTTAAACTGTGCAAGTGTCATATGTTTGCAGACTTCTCTCTCTAGTTTTCCTCTTTTCATCATGCAATGTTCTTGATAGCAGAAAACTCCTTAATAACACTCATTTTGCGTTATGAGTGAAAAAGCATCGTTATGCTTCATAACGCTGCTTTTTCCCTAACGCTGCTATTAAAAGTCTTGTCGGTATAGGGGTACCGCACACCATTTTGGCCGTCTCGCAATGTCAGTACTGCACTCTAAGAAAAGTCCTTTTTCAATGGGACTCCCATTTCGCCGGTAGAGGCCAAAAAGTGAGCGGTACAGCCTAAAATGACAAGATCCATACCACCATCTAAAGTCAGTAGTTATGAGTGTTATGCTACAAAGCTACAAAACTATCACAAAGTACACTAACACCCATAAACTACCTATTAACCCCTAAACCGATGCCCCCCCGCATCGCAAACACTAAAATAAAATTATTAACCCCTAATCTGCCGCTCCGGACATCGCCGCTACTTAAAAAATGTATTAACCCCCTATTCCGCCACTCCCCGACATCGTCGTCACTATAATAAAATTATTAACCCCTAAAACGCTGCCCTCCCACATTGCAAACACTATTTAAATAATATTAACCTCTAATCTGCCGTCCGCCCACACCGCCGCTATAATAAACCTATTAACCACTAAACTGCAAGCCCCCCACAACAAAATATACTAAATTAAACTATTAACCCCTAAACCTCTGGCCTCCCACATCACTACATAAATATATTAACCCCTAAACCTAACCCTAACGTAACCCTAAGTCTAACCCTAACACACCCTAACTTAAATATAATTAAAATAAATATAAATAAAAATTACAATTATTACCTAAATAATTCCTATTTAAAACTAAATACAAACTTACCTGTAAAAAAACCTAAGCTAGCTACAATATAACTAATAGTTACATTGTAGCTATCTTAGGTTTTATTTTTATTTTAAGTTTGTATTTATTTTAACTAGGTAGACTAGTTAGTAAATAGTTATTAACTAGTTAAAATAAATACGAACTTACCTGTAAAATTAAACCTAACCTGCCTTACACTAAAACCTAACATTACAATAAAATAAATTAAATTAATTAAATAGAATTATCTTAATTACAAAAAAATAAACACTAAATTACACAAAATAAAAAACGAAATTATCAAAAATAAAAATGAATTACTCCTAATCTAATAGTCCTATCAAAATAAAAAAGCCCCCCCAAAATAAAAAAAACCCTAGCCTACACTAAACTGCCAATGGCCCTTAAAAGGGCCTTTTGCAGGGCATTGTCCCAAAGAAATCAGCTCTTTTACCTTAAAACACAACATAAAAACGAATTACTCCTAATCTAATAGCCCTATCAAAATAAAAAAGCCCCTCCGCCGCCAAATAAAAAAAACCCTAGCCTACACTAAACTGCCAATGGCCTTTAAAAGGGCCTTTTTCGGGGCATTGCCCCAAAGAAATCAGCTGTTTTACCTGTAAAAAAAAGAAATACAAACAACCCCCAACAGTAAAACCCACCACCCACACAACCAAGC
This sequence comes from Bombina bombina, assembly GCF_027579735.1. NCBI lineage: Eukaryota > Metazoa > Chordata > Amphibia > Anura > Bombinatoridae > Bombina > Bombina bombina. The sequence continues at coordinate 875,713,316 of NC_069503.1, read as the reverse complement.
CCCCCAAATAAAAACCTATCTCAATAAATCTAAGCTAACCATTGCCCTGAAAAGGGCATTTGGATGGGCATTGCCCTTAAAAGGGCATTTAGCTCTTTTACATTGCCCAAACCCTATAAAACCCACCCAATAAACCCTTAAAAATACCTAACACTAACCCCCGATGATCCACTTAAAGTTTTCGAAGACCGGACATCCATCCTCATCCAGGCGGCAGAAGTCCTCATCTAAGCCGGCAGAAGTCTTCATCCAAGCGGGCAGAAGTCTTCATCCAAGCGGCAGAAGTATTCAAAAAAGGGGGGGGTGTAGGTCTGGCGCTAGTAGGGGCACCTACGGCTCTCTCCTGAAGGGTGCCTAGTCAACCTTCAATTGTAAATATGAATGATGGGGTTTAAGGAGTGAGCGCCAAAGGCAGAGGTGATAAGATTAAACCAGTCTTGATAAAGGCCTTTCCCAGGCCGAAACGCGTCGACATAAAGGGTGAGATATTGTCTTTAAATCAGTATTACAATTGTTCTTAGGATTATTTTTTATTTTCCCACATGTTTCACCACAATTTTTTGCGATTTATTTGTAATTTTGTTTTTGTTGCAATTTTAACCACACTGAGGATATATTTACTATTGGAATTGCTTCACAACCAATTATTGTGTTTTGTGCTTAATTTCTCCTACATTGGTGTATCCGGTCCACGGCTTCATCCTTACTTGTGGGATATTCTCAATCCCTACAGGAAGTGGCAAAGAGAGCACACAGCAGAGCTGTCCATATAGCTCCCCTCAGGCTCCGCCCCCCCCAGTCATTCTCTTTGCCGCTCTAACTAGTAGCATCTCCGCGGGGGTGGTAAAGAGTATGTGGTGTTAGTTGTAGTTTTTTATTTCTTCTATCAAGAGTTTGTTATTTTAAAATAGTGCCGGCTTGTACTATTTACTCTGCAGCAGAAAATGATGAAGATTTCTGCTAAGAGGAATATGATTTTAGCACCAGTAACTAAAATCCATTGCTGTTCCCACGCAGGACTGTTGAAACCAGAGAACATCAGTTGGGGGGAACAGTTTGCAGGTTTAACTGCTTCAGGTATGATCAGTCATTTTTCTAACAAGACCATGTAATGCTAGAAGACAGTCAGAAAATCCCTCTGGGATAGGTAAGCCATTTTTCTTAGACTCTGTATAAAATGATGGCTTATATTAAGGGCTCTATGCTGGTTGACACTATTGTGGGCTTAATCGATTGCTTTTTAGCATGTTTTCTGCTATAAATAAGGTGTTTTTTCAAACTTTAAAACACTTTTGGGGTTTAATTTGCGCCTGGCACTTATTTGGACACCTAATCTAGTCAGAAAGGCCCCTCCACTCTGGAAGGAAGAGGAAGGAGGCCTCATTTTCGCGCCTCAATTGCGCAGTTGTTTTGCCTAGGCAGTTCATGCAGCTTCACGTGGGGAGTCCAGAGGCATCAGGAAAGGCTCCACTGTGGTGAAATTTTCATAAAAATCGGATGTTTATTTGATGGTTTTTTGATGTTTCAGTAATAAAGTGTGCACTTTTATTATTTAAAGAGACAGTAACGTTTTTGTCAAAAATAATTTTTATTGCATTGAAGTTCTGTTTAAGTCTGTCAAACATGTCTGAATCTTCAGATAGCCTATGTTCTGTATGTTCAAAGTCCAAGGTGGTTCCCCCATTAAATTTATGTGTGAAGTGTGCCATAGCTTCCAAACAGCTTAAGGACCATACAATCACACTTAAAAATATAGCCCAAGATGATTCTTTAGCTGAAGGTAGTGAAGATAGCTCGCTATCCTCTCCTTCTGTGTCAACACCAGCTATGCCCGCGCAAGCGATGCCCAGTACATCTAGTGCACCAATTACGATTACTATGCAACAGTTAGCGGCAGTAATGGATAATTCTCTCTCAGCATTTTTATCCAAACTGCCAGCTTTTCCTAGGAAGCGTGATTGCTCTGTTTTATCTGTATTGCCCTCACATCAATCTGATTTGGCGGTGAGGGAGGGCCTGTCTGAGGGAGAAATTTCTGACACAGGTAAAGTTTCTCAGCAGGCAGAGCCTGATGCCATAGCATTTAAATTTTAGCTAGAACACCTCCGCGCCCTACTTAAGGAGGTCCTAGCTACACTTGATGATTGTGATCCTTTGGTGATCCCAGAAAAATTGTGTAAAATGGACAAATTCTTAGAGGTCCCAGTACACACTGATGCATTTCCGATACCTAAGAGGGTGGCGGATATCGTGACTAAGGAGTGGGAGAAGCCAGGTGTACCTTTTGTTCCCCCTCCTATATTTAAGAAAATGTTCCTAATTGTTGACCCTAGAAGGGACGCGTGGCAGACGGTCCCTAAGGTAGAGGGGGCAGTTTCAACGCTAGCTAAGCGCACAACTATACCAATAGAAGACAGTTGCGCTTTCAAAGATCCTATGGATAAAAAATTAGAAGGTTTACTTAAGAAAATTTTTGTTCAGCAAGGTTTTCTTCTTCACCAATTTCTTGCATTATTCCTGTAACCACTGCAGCTGCTTTTTGGTTTGAGGAATTAGAAAACTCGCTCCAGAAGGAGACTCCTTATGATGAAGTCATGGATAGAATTCACGCCCTGAAGTTGGCTAATTCTTTCATTACAGATGCCGCTTTTCAACTAGCTAAATTAGCGGCGAAAAATTCTGGTTTTGCAATAGTGGCGCGTAGAGCGCTTTGGCTAAAATCGTGGTCGGCGGATGTGTCGTTCAAAACAAAATTGCTTAATATTCCTTTCAAGGGTAAGACCCTATTCGGGCCAGAGTTGAAAGAAATTATTTCAGATATCACTGGGGGAAAGGGCCATGCCCTCCCACAGGATAGACCTTTCAAGGCTAAGAATAAGTCTAATTTTCGTTCCTTTCGCAATTTCAGGAACGGACCGGCTTCTACCTCTACAGCCACTAGGCAAGAGGGTAACGCACCCCAGCCCAAACCAGCATGGAAACCATTGCAAGGCTGGAACAAGGGTAAACAGGCCAAAAAGCCTGCTGCTGCTACCAAGACAGCATGAAGGGGTAGCCCCCGATCCGGGACCGGATCTAGTAGGGGGCAGACTTTCTCTCTTTGCTCAGGCCTGGGCAAGAGATGTTCCGGACCCCTGGGCACTAGAAATTGTCTCTCAGGGGTATCTTCTAGAATTCAAGGACCTTCCTCCAAGGGGAAGGTTTCACATGTCTCGCTTATCTTTAGACCAGATAAAGAGACAGGCATTCTTACATTGCGTAGAAGACCTTTTAAAGATGGGAGTGATACACCCAGTTCCAACAGCAGAACAAGGACTGGGATTTTACTCAAACCTGTTTGTAGTTCCCAAAAAGGAAGGAACTTTCAGGCCAATTCTGGACTTAAAGATCCTAAACAAATTCCTCAGAGTTCCATCATTCAAAATGGAAACCATTTGGACAATTTTACCAATGATCCAGGAGGGTCAATATATGACTACCGTGGACTTAAAGGATGCGTACCTATCCACAAAGATCACCATCAGTTCCTGAGGTTCGCCTTTCTGGACAAGCATTACCAGTTCGTGGCTCTTCCCTTCGGATTGGCCACTGCTCCCAGAATTTTCACAAAGGTGCTAGGGTCCCTTCTAGCGGTGCTAAGGCCAAGGGGCATTGCAGTAGCACCTTACCTAGACGACATTTTAATACAAGCGTCGTCCTTTCACAAAGCAAAGGCTCATACAGACATTGTTCTAGCCTTTCTAAGGTCTCACGGGTGGAAGGTGAACATAGAAAAAAGTTCTCTGTCCCCGTTCACAAGGGTTCCCTTCCTGGGAACAATAATAGACTCAGTAGAAATGAAGATCTTTCTGACAGAGGTCAGGAAGTTAAAACTTCTGAACACTTGTCGAGTTCTTCAATCCATTCCTCAACCCTCCATAGCTCAGTGCATGGAGGTAATAGGACTCATGGTTGCAGCAATGGACGTGGTCCCATTTGCTCGAATTCATTTAAGACCATTGCAACTGTGCATGCTCAAACAGTGGAATGGGGATTATGCAGATTTGTCTCCCCAGATTCAAATGGACCAGATAACCAGAGACTCACTCCTCTGGTGGTTGTCTCTGGATCACCTGTCTCAGGGAATGAGTTTCCGCAGACCGGAGTGGATCATTGTCACAACCGACGCCGGCCTCTTAGGCTGGGGCGCGATCTGGGAGTCCCTGAAGGCTCAGGGTCTATGGTCTCGGGAAAAATCTCTTCTCCCGATAAACATTTTGGAATTGAGAGCGATATTCAATGCGCTCCAGGCATGGCCTCAACTAGCGGAGGCCAAATTCATCAGATTTCAGTCGGACAACAGGACGACTGTAGCGTACATCAATCATCAGGGAGGAACGAAGAGTTCCCTGGCGATGAGGGAGGTAACCAAGATCATCAAATGGGCAGAGGATCACTCCTGCCATCTATCAGCAATTCACATCCCAGGAGTGGACAACTGGGAAGCGGATTATCTGAGTCGTCAGACTTTCCATCCGGGGGAGTGGGAACTTCACCCGGAGGTTTTTGCCCAGTTAACTCAACTATGGGGCATTCCAGTTCTGGACCTGATGGCGTCACGTCAGAACTCCAAAGTTCCACGTTACGGGTCCAGGTCCAGGGATCCCAAGGCGACATTGGTAGATGCCTTTGTAGCGCCTTGGTCGTTCAATCTAGCTTATGTTTTTCCACCGTTTCCCCTTCTCCCCCGGCTAGTAGCCAGGATCAAACAGGAGAAGGCTTCGGTAATTCTGATAGCTCCTGCGTGGCCATGCAGGACTTGGTATGCAGACCTGGTGAATATGTCATCGGTTCCACCATGGAAGCTACCTTTCAGGCAGGACCTTCTAATTCAAGGTCCATTCGAACATCCAAACCTAGTTTCTCTGCAACTGACTGCTTGGAGATTGAACGCTTGATTCTAGCTAAGCGTGGGTTTTCGGAATCAGTTATAGATACCCTGATACAGGCTAGAAAGCCTGTCACCAATTTACCATAAGATATGGCGGAAATATCTTTGTTGGTGCGAATCCAAGGGTTACTCATGGAGTAAGATTAGGATTCCAAGGATTCTATCGTTTCTCCAAAAAGGATTGGAGAAAGGTTTGTCAGCTAGTTCCTTAAAAGGACAGATATCTGCTCTGTCTGTTTTGTTACACAAGCGTCTGGCAGCAATGCCAGATGTTCAGGTGTTTGTACAGGCTTTAGTCAGAATCAAGCCTGTCTATAGACCTGTGGCTCCTCCATGGAGTCTAAATTTAGTTCTTTCAGTTCTTCAAGGGGTTCCTTTTGAACCTCTACATTCCATAGATATCAAGTTAATATCTTGGAAAGTTTTGTTTTTGGTAGCTATTTCTTCTGCTAGAAGAGTTTCTGAATTGTCTGCTTTGCAGTGTAATTCACCTTACCTGGTGTTCCATGCAGATAAGGTCGTTTTACGTACCAAACCTGGTTTTCTTCCAAAAGTGGTTTCCAATAAGAATATTAACCAGGAAATAGTTGTTCCTTCTCTGTGTCCTAATCCAGTTTCTAACAAGGAATGTCTGTTGCACAATCTTGATGTGGTTCGTGCTTTAAAGTTCTATCTTAAAGCAACTAAAGACTTCAGACAAACATCGTCCTTGTTTGTCGTCTATTCTGGCAAGAGGAGAGGTCAAAAGGCGACTGCAACCTCTCTGTGTTTCTGGCTGAAAAGCATCATCCGGTTGGCTTATGAGACTGCTGGAAGGCAGCCCCCTGAACGAATTACAGCTCACTCTACTAGAGCTGTGGCTTCCACATGGGCTTTCAAGAATGAGGCTTCTGTTGAACAGATCTGTAAGGCAGCGACTTGGTCTTCACTGCATATATTTGCCAAATTTTACAAATTCGATACTTTTGCTTCTTCGGAGGCTATTTTTGGGAGAAAGGTTTTACAAGCAGTGGTGCCTTCCGTTTAGGTTACCTGACTTGTTCCCTCCCTTCATCCGTGTCCTAACGCTTTGGTATTGGTTCCCACAAGTAAGTATGAAGCCGTGGACCGGATACACCAATGTAGGAGAAAACAGAATTTATGTTTACCTGATAAATTTCTTTCTCCTACGGTGTATACGGCCCACCCTGGCTTTTTAGTCAGGTTTAAATTTATTTTTGTAAAACTACAGTCACCACTGCACCCTATGGTTCTCCTTTTTCTCCTAACCGTTGGTCGAATGACTGGGGGCGGAGCCTGAGGGGAGCTATATGGGCAGCTCTGCTGTGTGCTCTCTTTGCCACTTCCTGTAGGGATTGAGAATATCCCACAAGTAAGGATGAAGCCGTGGACCGGATACACCGTAGGAGAAAGAAATTTATCAGGTAAACATAAATTCTGTTTTTTTATTTCTACACTTGGATAGACATTTCATGTTTTTTCTGTTTTTTTCTGTGACTTTTTTCACACTTTTTGGACTCAGCACTATTTTTTTGGATTTTTTGGATATTCTACTTTTTATTTGTATTTTTATTCTTATTGGGACTTCACAATTTTTTGACAATTTTTTGATTCCTCTGCACTTCACAACTAATAGGATTATCATCTCCACAGCATTTTGAAACATCCATTGACCTAGGATAATATTATTTTTTATTTATTTACACACACTGGTGTGTTAGATTTTTCACACTGGACTGTTTCACAATCGGTCACTGAACTTTGAACTTTGTAAGAAGTATATCTGTTTAACATACTAACACAATATATCCAGGACTTCACAGTTTTGTGTATCACCTATGTCATATTTGTAGGATTATTGTTTTTACTGCTTTTTACATCATTATTGAATCATTGAATTCTTGCAACTGTTTTTAAATTGATGTTCACATGGATCCATGTTTATAGATTGTTGTTTTTATAATATTTTGTATATATATATTTGTCTATTAGAGATCTGTATTAAATAAGTTTTAACATTTTATAGTCTTACACTTTCATCAGTGGTTTAATCTTATCACCTCTGCCTTTGGCGCTCACTCCTTAAACCCCATCATTCATATCGGCAGAAGTATTCATCCAGACGGCATCTTCTATCTTCATCTATCCAGCGCAGAACGGGTCCATCTTCAAGACATCCGGCGCGGAGCATCCTCTTCTTCCAATCGTCGCTGGAAAATGAAGTTTCCCTTTAAGTGACGTCATCCAAGATGACGTCCCTTACATTCTGATAGAATTCTATCAGCCAATCTGAATGTAAGGGACGCCGTCTTGGATGACGTCACTTAAAGGGAAACTTCATTTTCCAGCGACGATCAGAAGAAGAGGATGCTTTGCGCCGGATGTCTTGAAGATGGACCCGCGCCGGATGGATGAAGATAGAAGATGCCGACTGGATGAAGACTTCTGCCGCTTGGATGAAGACTTTTGGCCGCTTGGATGAAGACTTCTGCCGGCTTCGAGGAGGACTTCTGCCCGCTTGGATGAAGACTTCTGCCCGCTTGGATGAAGACTTCTGCCGGCTTCGATGAGGACTTCTGCTGCCTGGATGAGGATGAATGTGTCCGTTCTTCAAAAACTGTAAGTGGATCGTCGGGGGTGAGTGTTAGGTTTTTTTAAGGGTTTATTGAATGGGTTTTATTTTTAGCTTAGGGTTTGGGCAATGTAAAAGAGCTAATTGCCCTTTTAAGGGCAATGCCCATCCAAATGCCATTTTCAGGGCAATGGTTAGCTTAGGTTTATTTAGATAGGTTTTTATTTGGGGGGTTTGGTTGTGTGGGTGGTGGGTTTTACTGTTGGGGGTTGTTTGTATTTCTTTTTTTTACAGGTAAAACAGCTGATTTCTTTGGGGCAATGCCCCGAAAAAGGCCCTTTTAAAGGCCATTGGCAGTTTAGTGTAGGCTAGGGTTTTTTTTATTTGGCGGCGGAGGGGCTTTTTTATTTTGACAGGGCTATTAGATTAGGAGTAATTCGTTTTTATTTTTGATAATTTCGTTTTTATGTTGTGTAATTTAGTATTTATTTTTTTGTAATTTAGATAATTCTATTTGATCAATTTTATTTTTTTTATTTTATTGTAATGTTAGGTTTTAGTGTAAGGCAGGTTAGGTTTTATTTTACAGGTAACTTTGTATTTATTTTAACTAGGTAGTTAGTAAATAGTTAATAACTATTTACTAACTAGTCTACCTAGTTAAAATAAATACAAACTTATCTGTGAAATAAAAATAAAACCTAAGAAAGCTACAATATAACTATTAGTTATATTGTAGCTAGCTTAGGTTTTATTTCACAGGTAAGTACGTATTTAGTTTTAAATAGGAATTATTTAGGTAATAATTGTAAGGTTTATTTACATTTATTTTAATTATATTTAAGTTAGGGGGTGTTAGGGTTACGTTAGGGTTAGGTTTAGGGTTTAATATATTTATTTAGTGTTAGTGGTGTTGTAGGCCAGAGGTTTAGGGGTTAATAACTTTAGTATAGTGGCGGCGACATTGGGGCCGGGAGATTAGGGGTTAATAGTTTTATTTAGGTGGCGGCGATGTTAAGGGCGGCAGGTTAGGGGTTAATAACATTATGTAGGTTGCGGCGATGTCGGGGGCGGCAGATTAGGGATGTTTGGACGTTGTTTTTATGTTAGGGTGTTAGGTTTAAACATAACTTTTTCTTTCCCCATAGACATCAGTGGGGCTGCGTTACAGAGCTTTTTCCCCCCCCGATCGCAGGTGTTAGGCTTTTTTTTTTTGCCGGCCCTCCCCTTTGATGTCTATGGGGAAATCGTGCACGAGCACGTCAAAACAGTGCTTGTATTTGGCTGAAGCATGGAGCTCAACGCCACCATATCGCCCGCGCAAGCCTGCTTTTTGTAAACCTGTAATAGCAGCGCTATAGGGGAGTTAAATAACGCCAAAAATGTTGCGGTCGTTAATTTCCCTATAGCGCTCAAAACTCATAATCTGGCTGAATGTAAACAATTTAAACAGTGATGCCACCAAGGTCTTTGGAGATTGCCTTGTACCCTTTTGAACACTTGTGTTGTTTCTGATGCTCTCTTGTCTTCACCATTATAAAAAAAAGGAATAAAAGTGGCATTCATTAATTGGTTATTCAAAGCCATGTGAAACTTATATCACAATATATCACAGCAAAGGAATTCTAGTCCTCCTTTTCATACTGATTTAAATCCTTCAAGAGGGTGATAATAATTGTGTCATAGCAATGTTTCCTTTTTTATACTTTTTCCTTACATTTCATTTTTGAATTATTATTGTTTTATTCTATGCTGTCATATACCAAACATATGAGTGTTTATAGACCAAAACTGTTTCACTACACAGTTTTTCCTTCTTAATATGAGGAGAGTCCATGGCATCATTCCTTACTGTTGGAAATACTTAAAGGGACACTGTACCCATTTTTTTAATTCAGAAAGAGCATGCAATTTTAAGCAACTTTCTAATTTACTCCTATTATCAATTTTTCTTCGTTCCCTTGCTATCATTATTTGAAAAAGAAGGCATCTAAGCTTTTTTTTTGGTTTCAGTACTCTGGACAGCACTTTTTTATTGGTGGATGAATTTATCCACCAATTAGCAAGGACAACCCAGGTTGTTCTCCAAAAATTAGCGGGCATCTAAACTTACATTCTTGCATTTCAAATAAAGATACCAAGAGAATGAAGAAAATTTGATAATAGGAGTAAATTATAAAGTTGCTTAAAATTTCATGCTCAATCTGAATCACGAAAGAGAATTTTGGGTACAGTGTCCCTTTAACCTGGCCACCAGGAGGAGGCAGAGACACCCCAGCCAAAGGCTTAAATACTCCCCCTACTTCCCTCATATCCCAGTCATTCTTTGCCTTTCGTCACAGGAGGTTGGCAGAGAAGTGTCAGAAGATTCTGAGTAGTTCCTTAGGAAGGGTATCTACCCTTCGAAATGGAACTGGAGTTTTAAGTAGTCTTGTCAGCCTCTCGGTGAGAGCATTGACAAATGTTAGAGTCTGGAGATGCAGGGAGAGTCTTTCTGCCAACGCATCCAGACTCGTATTAACAGCTCGTAAGCAATCAGTGTTGATGAGTTTCACTGCCTGCTTCCATCACTCAAGTCCATGTCAGGAGCAATGCTACAAGACTGTCAAACTTGAGAGGCTGTGTTTCTGTTCCACAGCATAGATTCCGTATGATCGTTTAATTTTTTTATACACATATGATAACACAAGAAGAGAGGGTCACAGTGTGGCTCCTTTTATCTGTATGGAATCAAGGGTTAATATCGACGGAGGGGGATTATTGAACAGGGGGGACTAATCACATAAGTTTATTTGATTATGCTGTGACATGTGTGAGATGAGACTCAGGCAGATGTTGGAACGTACAGGGTTTATTACTTTTGTTTTTGGAGCTGCGCAGCCTGAAAGGCTTGGTGCGCTTTTTTACTATTATAGTAGGGGTGGTCCTGCATTGCGCACTATGTGACCGGATGTGGTCACACTTATTTCCTCTTTTCTGACCGTGCGGTTTACCGGAGAAGAAGCGGTTTCTCTGTTTGGCCTGGGTCATAGGAGGTGGTGAGTGCACCCAGCCATTGGGGGTATAAAGGTGCCATTTTTTCTTATTTATCAATAGTCTGCTTAGTATACGCAAGCTATGGAGGATTCTGATGCGTTAGAGGGTACTCCCTCTTTACCTAAGTCTAATACCTGTCTATATTGTGAGGAGGCCGCGGTATACCCGCCTGCTCTATTATGTTCCACATGCCTTGATAAAGTAATCATGTCAAAGAAGGTAAATATGTTTGATACCACTGAGCCGTCCATCTCTGAGGAGTCTCCATCCAGTGAGGTGTGCACCCTACAGTCATCTCCTAATACACATGCAGCTTCCCATAGCACTCCTAGGGGCCCTTTTACCGCCAGACTTTACTGAACAGTTACAAACTGCAGTGTCTGCGACCTTTAGTGCTTTACCTCGCCCTGCTAAGCGCAAGCGAAAGGGCAAATGTTGCTATCCTTCCCAGGGGTCATCTACTAGCTTATTGGATTTATCTGATACAAGATTATCCTCTGATTCCTAAATTAGATAAGGTCTAGGAGGACAGGGTTGTACCACATACTTTCCCTGTTCCCATAAAGATGGCGAACATTATTAAGAATGAATGGGAAAGAATTGGTTCTTCATTTTCCCCTTCTTCTTCTTTTAAAAAATTGTTCCCGTTCCCAGACTCTCAATTGGAGTTGTGGGGTTCCATCCCCAAGGTGGATGGCGCTATCTCCATGCTTGCTAAGCGCACTACTATCCCGCTTGATAAAAGTTTGTTGTTTAAAGAACCCATGGATAAGAAGATATAAACTCTGTTAAGAAAGATGTTTCAACATACGTGATATTTATTTCAACCGGCAGTGGCTGTTGCTGCTGTTGGTAGAGCGGCTGCCTACTGGTGCGACTCCTTATCTGAGTTGATCAAGGTGGAGGGTCCCCTCGACGTGATCCAGGAAAGAATTAAGGCCTTAAGGGTGGCTAATTATTTTATTTGTGATGCAAATGTTTAAATTATTCGCCTGAATGCCAAGGCTTCAGGTTTTTCTGTTCAAGCCTGAAGGGCACTCTAGCTGAAGTCCTGGTCTGCAGACATGACTTCTAAGTCAAGACTTCTTTCCCTCCCATTCTATTTGGTCCAATCCTGGACTCTATTATCTCTACGGTTACTGGAGACAAAGGGGCCTTTTTACTGCAGGATAAGAAGAACAAGCCTAAGGGACAGCGTCCTAATTTTCGTTCCTTTCGTTCAGATAAATCCCAACATCAGCAGCCCTCCACAAAGCCCGGCTGAGTCGTGGAATTAATCCAAGCAAAGCAAGAAGCCCGCCGAGACAAAGTCAGCATGAAGGGGCGGCCCCACGATCCGGCTCTGGATCTTGTAGAGGGCAGACTGTCGCTCTTTTTGGACTCTTGGTTTGTGGACATGCAAGACCCATGGGTCCTGGAGGTCATCGCTCAGGGTTACAAAATAGGTTTCAAGTCCCATCCACCCAGGGTCAGATTCCTCCTATCAAACCTGTCTTCAAGGCCAGAACAGAGAGAAGCCTTTCTGGGGTGTGTGAGGGATCTCTCCTCCCTAGGAGTCATTGTCCCAGTAACTTGCAGAAATAGGTCTGGGGTACTATTCAAACCTCTTTGTGGTCCCAAAGAAGGAGGGAACTTTTAGCACGATTCTGGACCTAAAGTGCTTAAACAAATTCCTATCTGTACCCTCGTTCAAGATGGAGACAATGAGGTCCATCCTTCCCTTAGTTCAGGAAGGACAGTTCATGACCACTATAGATCTGAAGGATGCTTACCTTCACGTTCCAATACATAATGAACACTTCAAGTTCCTAAGGTTTGCGTTCCTGGATCAGCACTTTACCAGTTTATTGCACTTCCATTTGGTCTAGCTACTGCTCCAAGAGTTTTTACGAAGGTTCTAGGGGCTCTGCTTGCAGAGGTATAGCAGTAGCGCCATAATTTGACAATATTTTGGTTCAAACTCCATCCTGTCGTCTGGCAGAAGACCATTCTGAATCTCTTCTGTTTCTTCTTCTTTCTTATGGGTGGAAGATAAACTTAGAAAAGAGTTCTCTTATTCCCAGTACCAGGGTTGAATTCCTGGGTACTTTAATAGACTCTATATCCATGACGATATTCCTTACAGACCAGAGACGTTACAAACTAACTTCAGCTTGTCTTGCCCTCCAGACCTGCTTAAGGCCCTCTGTGGCTCGGTGTATGGAGGTGATTGATCTCATGGTGTCCAGCATGGACATCATTCCTTTTGCCAGATTCCATCTCAGGCCACTTCAGCTGTGCATGCTGAGACAGTGGAATGCATCACGATAATTCGGATCTGTCTCAACCGGTCGAGAGAATAGCTCTCCTAGTGGCTCTGTCCAGATCACCTGTCCCAAGGGACATCCTTCTTGAGACCATCCTGGAAGAGTGTGACTACGGACGCAAGTCTATCAGGATGGGGAGCTGTTTGGGGTGCCAGGAAGGCATAGGGCCTGTGGACTCGAGAGGAATCCCTCCTCCCGATCAACATCTTGGAACTTCGAGCGATCTTCAATGCTCTGAAGGCTTGGCCTCTTCTGTGTTCGTCCCAGTTTATCAGATTCCAATCAGATAACATAACCTCGGTGGCTTATATCAACCATCAGGGGGAACGAGGAGCTCCCTAGCAATGAGAGAAGTATCTCGGATTCTGAAATGGGCGGAGGCCCACAACTGCTCGCTGTCAGCAATCCACATTCCGGATGTGGACAACTGGGAAGCAGATTTTCTCAGCAGACAATCCTTTCTTCCGGGGGAATGGTCTCTCCATCCTGAGGTGTTTGCAGAGATTTGCAACAGATGGGGACGCTGGAGATAGATCTCATGGCGTCCTGGCTCAGTTCCAAGCTGTATAGGTTGAACTCGATGGACTTCGGTCTTTTTTCAACCTCATCTACTATGTTACTATGTTACCCAGATACAGGTCGCAGTGCCTTGGAGGTTCAATCTAATTTACATTTTCCCGCCGTTACCACTTCTCCCTTGTGTAGTGGCCGCATCAAGCAAGAGCAGGCATCAGGGATACTGATTGCTCCATCATGGCCGCGAAGGATGTGGTTTGTGGACCTGGTGGGGATGTCCTCATCTCCTCCGTGTAAGTTACCTTGTCGCAGGGATCTGCTGGAACAGGGTCCTTTTGTTCATCAAAATCTAGATTCTCTGAGGCTGACTGCGTGGAGATTGAACGCTTAGTCTTAGCCAAGAGAGGTTTCTCTGAGAGGGTTATTGACACTCTCATTCAGGCTTGTAAGCCTGTTACTCGTCGCAACTATCATAAGGTGTGGAGAGCTTACTTATTCTGGTTATTCTGGTGTGAAGAGCGTGGTTTATCCTGGTATAAGGTTAAGGCTGCCAGGATTCTTTCCTTTCTCCAGGAGGGTCTGAAGAAGAGCCTTTCTGCCAGTTCCCTGAGGGGACAGAATTTGTCCCTTTCTGTTTTGCTGCACAAGAGGCTCGCAGAGCTCCCTGACATGCAATCTTTCGTTAAGGCTCTGATCAGGATCAGACCTGTGTTTAGATCTAACACTCCTCCTTGGAGTTTGAATCTTGTTCTAAAATTTTAATAACGGGCTCCATGTGAGCCTATGCATTCAGTTGACATTAAATTGTTGTCCTGGAAGGTTCTTTTTCTATTGACTATTACGTCGGCACGCAGAGTTTCTGAAATGTCTGCCTTGCAATGTAACCCTCCTTATCTGGGGTTCCACACTGATAAAGCTGTCCTACTTACCCGCTTGGGTTTTCTACCTAAGGTGGTGTCTGATCGCAACATCAATCAGGAGATTGTGGTTCCTTCCTTATGCCCTAATCCTTCTTCCTCGAAGGAACCTTTACTTCATTATCTGGATGTGGTTCAAGCTTTGAAGTTTTATCTTCAAGCTACTAAAGATTTTAGACAAACTTCTTCTTTGTTTGTTATCTACACTGGGACGCGTAAGGGTCTGAAGGCCTCTTTGACTTCCTTATCTTTCTGGTTGAGGAGTGTTATATGCTTAGCTTACGAGTCAGCAGGACTTAGACCTTTTCAGAAGATTATGGCTCATTTCACTAGAGCAGTGGCTTCCTCTTGGGCCTCTATGGATCAGGTTTGTAAGGCGGCTACCTGGTCCTCCTTACATACTTTTTCAAAATTCTACAAATTTGACGTTTTTGCTTCGGCTGAAACAGCTTTTGGGAGAAAGGTTTTACAGGCTGTGGTGCCCTCAGATTAGGCTCTGCCTTTCCTTTACCCCTCCCGTTATCATTCAGTGTCCTCTAGAGCTTGGGTATAGTTTTCCCAACAGTAAGGAATGATGCCGTGGACTCTCCTCATATTAAGAAGGTAAACATAATTTATGCCTACTGATAATTTAATTTCCTTCTGTATGAGGATAGTCCACGGCCCCCGCCCGTATACTCTGTTGGGCGGACCAAAATTTGTTTTTTTTTTCTTCCGGCACCATTTATACCCTGATATTTCTCCTACTGTTCCTTGTTCCCTT
The DNA here is from genome assembly GCF_027579735.1 of Bombina bombina. Lineage (NCBI taxonomy): Eukaryota > Metazoa > Chordata > Amphibia > Anura > Bombinatoridae > Bombina > Bombina bombina. The sequence goes on along the minus strand of NC_069503.1, from coordinate 875,698,276 downwards.
GGTAGAATGACTGGGATATGAGGGAAGTAGGGGAGTATTTAAGCCTTTGGCTGGGGTGTCTTTGCCTCCTCCTGGTGGCCAGGTTCAGTATTTCTCAACTAATGATGCCCTGGACTCTCCTTATACAGAAGGAAAATAAATTATCAGGTAAGCATAATTTATGGGGTTTTTTCATATATATATATATATTTATATTATATGATATAAAAAATATTCAAGGGTGTCAGTAATGTTGACCAGAAGTGTATGTTAAAAGTTGGTGTTGATTGCATAGTAGATTATTGCAGTTGAGAATGTAAGTGAACTAAATTGGAATCAGGGGTTTCAGTGGCTGTGACAGAAGGTAGTAAATTTAGTGTAAGCAGCATAAAGTACTGGAGTTATACTGTGCAGTGTTGATATTCATTAGGGAAACCAGTATTACATAGCAACACATTCTGTACATTATTATCTCTTGGGAAATTACCATTACCATGGTAAATAACAAAGGTTGTACTTTTAAAGTAATGCAAAGAGAACATTACATAATGTATATTTATATGTATTTATATGTATTTTTAATGTAACCTATTATTGCTTTTTTTAGTTTTTGCCAGTACCAGAACTGATGCCTTTCCGCCTGACTCGCCAGATAGTTAATTTGATGTTGCCCATGAAGGAATCTGGCTTGTTTGAAAGTGTGATGGTTCATGCATTACGCGCATATCGCACACATCCAGACCTCCTCATTAACACAATGGATGTGTTTGTTAAAGAACCCTCCTTAGACTGGAAGGTAACATTTTCTGGCTTTATATGTGAAATGTACAAAGATAGATGCATGTTTTCTTTCTATTAAGGATTTCATCAGAGTCCACGAGTCATCACGTGTGGAAAATTCCTCTCCTGACCCCTAGGTGGAAGCAAAAAAAACACCAACATACCAGAGTTTAAATCCCTACAACTTCCACTAGAGTCCTGTGTCTTTTTTGCCTCCCTAATGGAGTGAGATGAAAATTTGAAGTGTTGATCTACTTGTTGAGAGGCATTCATTTATCGCTCTAAGGCCCATTTCCTCCTCACAGTTAGACAGAGGAGTAGACAAGGAGTCTTAAGCCAGGCAGTGAAGGATCTTTTCTCAGTAGGAAATGTCAAAGGCCCCCCCACTAACCAATCACATGGTCTACAGTGTGCTGTCCCTTGTGGATCCACAGTCCTCTCCATGTAAAATGTGGAATTATCCACCAATACCCTGGGTTGTAGAATGCTAATTGTTATAGATCCTTAGCATTTTGCTCACACTGCCTAGGATGGGCTTGTCTACTGGAAGCAACTTGCTACAGCTGAGGTAAGCACAGTAGACAAAGGTGCTGTGAGAAGACCGGTGGGGGGGGGGGGGGGTGGTGAGAAATTCTGATCTCATATGAGAGCTGTTGTCTCAAATTGAGGAATATTTTTTTTGTGGTTTCAGAAATTTCAACAATAAAGGAAAAACGGTTAATTCTCCATCTGATTTTTTGGAACTTTTTATTCTTTTATTGGTTTTAAAAGTGGTACAGTAGTGTGGTAACTTGTCACATAGAAGTTGACTGTAACCATACAATCTTGTAAATGAAACTGTGGTATAACAATGAAAGAACTTATTAACTCACAGTCTCACAGTCCAGTATAAAGTTCAAGTTTTAGGTGTGTTTAGTCCTTGTAGTAACTATCCTCTAACGATGAAGAGAGTCCAGTCTGGTTTATGTTACTAAAGTAAGAAGGTTGAGTCTACCTATTTATGCATTACATCAGTACTACCTTTGACAGATGGAAGCACATTACTTAAGAAAGAGTGTCGTTCTGGATGCATACGGTATATTACAGGTTATGACTATAGAAAACCATATGAAAAGTATATGTTATGAGTAGAGTGGAAAAGAGAATTAGAGAGGGAGGAGATATGAAGGAAGGGCCCCCATGAGCAGCTCGGCAATGTGGTGTTGAGTTCCAGTGAATGATTGTGGGACTGGATATATTCTAGTTGCTATCCTTGTTGTTTGATGTTCTGAGTAATTCTTCCCAAAGAAATTTCCAAACTTCCAAAAGCAAGGACAATTTGTTTCGTCTTAAATAGCCATATTCTTCTAATATTAGTAACTCAGAAACTATGGCTTTCCACATGTTATATGTGGGAAATATAGCTGCCTTCCATTGGCGTGCTAGTAATGATTTTGCAGCATTTACCCCTATTTGTAGTAGTAATGATTTTGATTTGCATGATAGTTTTGGGAGATCATTCAATAGTGCCATCTGTGATGTCCCCATCTACTTTTTATTTGGCTGATATCTGGACACTGGAAACCTTCACTAGTTCCTGGTCTGGAAAAATTCCCCAAGTGTCTCCAAAGCCAATTTACCTCACATTATATTATAAAAATGTGCATGAACAAATATATCAGTACAAAGCTTTATCTTGCCCCAGAACTATAGAACTATTTTGCTTTAGTCATCTCTGCTGTTCTGCTAGGTGTCACCTACACTTGTCACAGAAAATATATTGTATGTCTGCATCTTTTTCCTGTCAGCACTAAGAATGACATGTTATCCCTTAAACAACATAGTTTTATAATTCTATTTCACATCAGCATACTTTGATGACTATAAGCCAACATATCCCTCTCCCTCCATCTGCAAGCTGCTTACAGTTATATAAACCTAAATACAGGTGCATAAGTGTAAAGTGTATATCAATAATTGGAATGAGAGTTATATGAAATACTTAAAGGGCCAGTCTACTCCAGAATTTGTATTGTTTAAAAAGATAGATTATCATTTTATTACCCATTCCCCAGTTTTGCATAACCAACACGGTTATATTAATATGCTTTTTACGTTTGTGATTACCTTATATCTAAGCCTTTGCAGACTGCCCCTTGTTTCAGTTATTTTGACAGACTTGCATTTTAGCCAATCAGTGCCCTCTCATAAGTAACTCCACTGGAGTGAGCACAATGTTATCTATATGGCAGACATGAACTAACACCCTCTAGCTGTGAAAATTTGTCTAATTCGTTGAGATGAGAGGCGGCCTTCAATGGCTTAGAAATTAGTATATGAGCCTACATAGGTTTAGCTTTCAACAAAGAATACCAGGAGAACAAAGCAAATTTGATTATGAAAGTGAATTGGAAAGTTGTTTAAAATTGCATGCCCTATCTGAATCATGAAAGTTTAGTTTTAACTAAACTGTTCCTTTAAGATAAATTGTGCTAATCTTTTTGATATATCTGTTAGATTCAAAAGCTAAATAAAGGCAGTTAAGACATATTTGCAAACTTTCACTGTGAAAAGGAATCACAAAACAAAGGCACCTCCTAGTGTGACATAGTTGATACCGATGGATAATGTGAATGCCAAAGAGATACTCACAAGTGGAGCAGCACCCAATTGTGCTAAGTCAGGCAGACTGGGAACTTGCAGTGTCCCAGCTCACTGGCACAGCGTGTATAGCGGTCTCTCCGGTGTCCTCAATAGATAGAATAAGCTCAGACTCTCAGAAAAGGTTAAAATTCCACAATTTAATGGTATATATAAAACACAGATGTCAACCAAATGACACTGATAATTAAAAAAACACAGATAGCAACGCGTTTCTCAGACTGCTGTCTGTTTCATCAGGCATCAGCTGCATCTGGTGCAGACACTCAACCACCTCAGCCCCCATCCCAGATCACACCGGACCACCTAGCCCACACAAAGAACTCAACCTCTTCCTAAATAACCCATTAGTTCCTTTGACCCGCATCATCTAGTCAGCACCAAAATATCCACTTAAATAAACCCTTTGCTTGCTGTGTTATTTTTTAGCATTTACTGTTTTTACATGTATTACAGTGCTTATTTGGCATTACTTTATTATATTGTTACTGTTCTCCTTATCAGGGATTAATCAGTTGTTTTATTTTGGTTATTCCCTTCTGGGTTGACTTTCTACTTATTTGCTTCAGTCTATCTCTGATACTTAAAGGAACATGGGACCCAAAATAAGTTTTTCACGATTCAGACAGAGCATATTATTTTTAAAAAAAAATGTCCAATTCACTTCAATAATCTAATGTACTTTGTACTCTTTAAATAGTTTGTTGAAAATAATACTTAGGTAGGCTTAGGAGCAGCCATTCACTACTGTGTTCCAGCTGCAGATTTGTGGCTGCACATATATGCCTTTTTGTGATTAGCTTACCTGATGTGTTCAGCTAGCTCCCAATAGTGCATTACTGCTTCTTCAACGAAGGATACCAAGAGAAGTAAACAAATTTGATAACAGAAATAAATTGAAAAGATCTTTAAAATGGCATGCTCTATCTGAATCACTAAAGAAAAATATTGTGTTTCATGTCCCTTTCTGTTCTCTGTCTAGGGGGAACTTAGTTCCACCTGCAAAAATAGTACAGGAACTCCCATGCATTTCCACTGGACTTGACCCCTGGTTATATAGTGGCAAAATGTAATTATCTTTAAAAAAAAAAAAAGAAAAGGACATTTTATGAATCGTATTGGCCACTAGGTGACGATATGACACCAAAGATTGCTGTTTGTGCACATTGTGAGACTTTTTAAACACAGGTGGGGTATCATTAGCCCAAAACATTGCTATTTTCACTTTGGGCCCATGTTTGCTGAATAAAGGTCTGTTTTAAAATTTGGAAAACTGGAGGGCATTGTTTGTTTGCTGAGTTTGGTAAACCACCTCCATTTTCTTCATTATTAGTGCTGTTTCCACACTTGCAATTGTTGTTATTTACTAATAATGGAAGAATTGTTAAATATCAAGGAATGTAAAACTTCTAACTTAAGCAGAGAAGGAACTGAAGCATTATGTGAGATCAACTCATGGGATGATATCCTAGTCAATCCCTTGGATAAGGGTGTAACATAGTTATTTGGGAGAAAGAACAATATATCCTAGAGGCTAAGTCTCAACTCATGAATAACAAATGTTATAAACACCTGTTCTCTAACCCCACCTCTCGATTTTTGATTGAATATAACATTTTGATTAATGATGCCAAAATGGAGGGTCTGATCAGTCAAAAAGAATGGCAATTCTTACAAGCAAAGAATCCCAAAGTGTCTACCTTATATCTTCTACCTAAAATTCATTAAAACTAGAATAAACCACCTTGTGTGATATAGTCTGGTCTTTACCGTCTTTTGTTAGAGATACTATGGACATTCTAAGTAAAATCAATGAAATATCAGTGGAAAACGACGCAATACTTATAACATGTGATGTAGAGTCTCTCTATACATCAATTAAACATGACAAAGGCTGTGAAGCAGTTCAGTATTTTCTAAATATGGAGTCCACTGACAAACATAGACGCAATTAATTTATCCTCAAATTACTCAACTTTGTTCTAAAACACAATTATTTTGTGTTTAATGACAATTTCTATTTACAGATTCAGGGCACTGCAGTGGGCTCATCGTGTGCACCCACATATGCCAATATCTACTTAGGCTGGTGAAAGAGAGAAATTGTCTTTGATGAAGAACTGTTTCAATATACAAAACACATAAGTCTATGGTGTAGATACATAGATGATTTTGTTTTATAATTTGGCAGTGAGACCATGTATAAAGAACTCATATGTGTACTCAACAACAACGATCTTAACCTAAAACTCACCTATAATATGAGTAAAGAAAGGGTGGAGTTCTTAGATGTGACAATTTATAAGGATGAACATAACAAATTAAAAACTGATCTCTACAGATAGGAAACAGCGACCAACTTAATACTACAGTTTGACAGTTGCCATACATGGCAAACAAAGAAAGCTATCCCTACTGGGAAATTCCTTAGAATAAGGAGAAATTGTACAGATGATGCTGGGTTGTTTTTTTTTTAACAAGCAAAGGAATTAAAATCACGCCTGAAAGAAAGAGGATACACACACAAAATAATCCGGATAGCTTTTCAGAGAGCTAAAAGAACTCCAAGAGACCAACTACTAATTCCTAAAAGGAAAATGAATACCACTGACGAAACAGTTAGATTTGTCACAACATTCAATGCAGACTATAAAGTCATTAATGAAATACTTAACCATCACATGAATATTTTGAAGTCAGATAGAGAGATATCCCAATTTGTGGGTGATAAAATCAGTACTAGTTGGAGGAGGGCCCCTACAATTGGCAACAAACTGGTGAGGAGCCATTTCATTAGAAAGAAACCAAGCAACAGAAATATTTGTGGAACATATACATGTGGTTCATGCAGTTTCTGCAAATATATTCACAATGAAAGAGAATACAGTACACTTACTGGTGGAACTAAAAGAATGTACGGTTTCACCAATTGCAGGACAAAAAATGTTGTCTATTGCCTCCTATGCAAATGTGGTATAAGGTATAAGACTGGGCGAACATATAAATAGTATCAAGAATTTTGAAAATGATAAGAAAAAGGACAAAAACTTGACTCCCGTTGCCCGTCATTATTTGAAAAAACATGGAACCAAACCAGACCTAAAAGTTTCAGTACTTCAAGTCATCAAACCGGGTATAAGAGGTGGGAATGTTGAAACAATGCTATTACAAGCAGAATGTAGGTGGATTTTCTGGCTAAAGACACTTACACCAGATGGTTTGAATGTACAAGATGGATATGGATCCTTCTTATGACTCAATATATGGACAAATCCTTCAGCATGAAAAATCATTTATAGCCATAATATATAGAAATCATATCATATTCGATATTATAGATATGGCTTCTCATACCACTAGATATTTTATGATTTAGATTTAGTCAGTCGTATGGTTATTCACCTCGCTTTGTTTTCCTTAGCTTTTAAGCCATATCTTAAAATCTAATTCTTAATAGGGTCCATATGAGGTTACATAGGCATCATTGACCTATCTATACTATTAACTATAATAGTAACATATTACCACCAGACAATGTATGATCCAGTCATCTGCATAGGTTATCTGTTTCGCCTTAGTATCCTTATTTTAAACCATACCTTAAAATAAAAATCCCAATATGGTCCGGGGGCGTGTCTGTACCGCGTACCTGACAGGACGTATTCACTGTAAGCTCTGAAAGAATCATCTTTAATCCGCCGATTTTAGCGCAATTAACAGGTAACCTATTTACATAATTTAACAAACAATAGTTAACTAGCAAAAGGTGGCTATATTTCCACTTTGGGTTGCTGTTTATATGAAATCAGGGCCACAGTTCAGAGGAGGAAGACCTAGGGCGGCGGCCTAATCATAGGTAACATTTCCCCCCCCCCCCCGGACTCACCGGGTTATCAGTGCCGGCAGCAGGTATCTGCCTTACTGACCTTCTTAGCAACATCACAAGGAGCAGCACATAGCTACTAACATTACAACAGCACGAACAGTACTGACCATAAGACCATCCCAAAATGGCAACTGCATGGGAGAAAGATCTGGCACAGGATCTGGATCGACGTTTTGCTAAACTGGAGAACATGCTTCTCAAAATTTACCAAAAAGCAATGCCTCTAGACCACTTGAAGAACATTATACCATCAATAAATCAAATGAATGTAAAAGACTCAGGACAGGATCTTACAAACAACGATAGCGACCAGAAGGGAATAACAAAGGAGCACAAGCTTTCTTTGGTTCAAGGTCTCTCGTCTCAGCTGGAAGATCGAGAATTAACCAAAGCACCACTTGATGACAAGTATGCCTTGTACGGCAGAGAGATGGTCCTGGCTGACTTTAAATCACAGGCTGCGCTGAAGGGCCCCAGCGTGACTAAAATAAAATCATACACTCAATGGTTGCCGTATAGGAACGCTCCTGTCTCTTCCAACAGGGAGAAACTAACCCTTCCTCTCATAAGCTCCATGGCATACTTAGACAGCAAGGATCAGATGATCATCGCCTCTCTCCCGCAGAACATACACCCTGCTGAGAGCCACACATGTTCAGCACTGCTTGAACCGCTAAACTTGGCAGCATTCGTACAGATACGGCACCTTCAACACTCAGGAATACCACTTGACCTAATGGCGAGCTCAACCTACGTACCCCAAGAATACTGGGAGAAGGGATTAGACGCTTCTTTCTTGGGACTTAACAGTAAAACTACCACAGCACGCAACACTCTTCACATAGTTTCTCCCATTGTTTTTGACTCAATGCATTCTAACAAGCAGACAGCCAATAGAGAAGGCATGGGTTAATAACACGGCAGCATAAATCAACACTGTGCCCTCATAATCTTTTTGTACCTGGACGGTAACTTATATACAGTTAATACTGTTTGTTAGTCGTATATTATGCTTGTAGAGAGTGTTTTACTGTTTATGTTCTATTTGTTAGACTGTTTAAGGTAGTATTATTACTTGAATTTTCCTCTACTGCAGGCTTTTTATTTGCAATGAAAAATAATTTATTTAAGACTACCATTAAAATATTAGATGCATCTCCAGGTCATGATCCCATAATGTAAGAATATGTAGTGTAATGTCGGGACCACAAGTAGGGGCAGAATATTATGGTACATATATAAGGTCTTTATCTGTTTTATAGAATAAGGAGATTTTCTATCTAATCAATATTTGCCACACTTTAGATAAATTAGCATACCTTTTCAATTGGTTACAAGTCTAACAAGATCTTATTTTTATTTTATTTGAGCATTTAAGCACCCTACTTCCCTCCTATTAAACATCGGAGAGCCTATATTCATTTATTTGCTATTAAGTTTGATTCTCTTTTTGGCCACTAGATGGCACCAACACCATAACCAGACTTAATGATAACTATTATACAACGTTACATTAGCGAATTGGATCATACTTATTTATTTATTTTTTCTCTCAATTGCTAAAACCTACTTACTACCTTGTTGTGGCACCATTGGACTTGCCTTTTCTGTTTTCCTATAAGACTTCTACTCTTTCTAGAAAGGTATGCTTGCCTGGTACTGTTTTGCTATATTAGTTAGATATCCAGTTCTGGTCTTTTTCTATATAATTTTGATAAGAATGTCCATAATCATTTAAGAAGCAATAAATAATATAATTTTATGTAACTGTTAATTGACATAATGCCTTTATGTTTCTTTCTATACTGTTCAATGGACCCATGAGTGGTCTTTTATTGTTATATGAAGGGATACAACAACAAAAAAGAGGATAATAGCAAATTATTTCTCAAATTCTCATTGTAAGTTTTAATTATTTTTTTCATGCCTGTACAACTTATTATATATACTACTATGTTATATATACTGTATATACATTGTATACCTATATTTTCATGTATATCCTCAACAAAAAATAATAAAAAAATAAAAATAGCAAAAAAAATCCCAATATGGTCCATATGAGAGTTCCTTTTAAGGAGACGTCCTTATATCTTACGCAGGCATCTTTGACTAATTCATAATGTCAATTATACTAGAAACATATCAGTGAACAGTTAACACACTATTTTCATGCTAATGTGTATGTTATTTAACATTATTTGTTATATTTTCCAGTAATACTCCCTCTGTTATATGGAAATGCGATTATTTGATATACATATCATTACTAATGTGGGATTAGACATCAATTGCTTTATTTGCAAACTGATTCAAGATAAGTCCTATTACCAAGTATTAGGAGATTCTACATAGTGATCAGAGATATCATTTAGTACTAGCACATTATACTATATAGGACTTTTGACCAATATTGGATCTCAGTATAAACCCTGTAGCGATATGCATGTAGGGTATCTTAAACCTTTTAATATTACTATGGTTGGTAATACAGTACTAATATTTTACACCATATCGGATTGATGACTAATATCTGATCTTAGTATAAACCCCATAGCGATATGCATTTAGTGTATCCTAACCCTTCAACAATACCAGGTTTTCGTTGTTATACTTATAATTGTATGTACTCTTATTATAAGATATCTGATATCGGATCTTAGTATAAACCCTGTAGCGATATACATGCAGGGTATCTTAACCCTTCAATAATATCAGGTTTCGTTACTTTACTTATATTTGTATGTACTCTTACTATAAGATCGCAATTCATAGAGAGCAAATCTCTGTATACAGCTGTTTCTGATGATCTTATGTTGTATTATTCATGACAGATCTAAATAATACGTGCCCCGTTGTAACTTAGTTAACTTATTTATTGCCTGTTGGTTGTTACTTACACATATGATTAATTACAGATTGGGCTTACTATATGTATTCTTAATACACATTGATTATACACATATTTTAATTGATCCCTCGTTGGTTCACGTCACTATATGAGATGCAATGAAACAATTGGCTAAGGCCATCCACGTGACGTTTCCTTATCAATCAGTCGACTACGTCTGTGATAGGCTTATAGTGGGGGGGGGGTGACAATACTCACCCTGGATTGGACACAATATCTCTATTAGGCAGGGAGGCTTCCCCAATTCGGGTTAGCCTTTGAGAAAACCGTGTTTACGGCGAAATGCGTATCAGATGCTCACAGAGACCATTTTCACTATATTTGCTCCTCTAATTTAGTCAGTTTGCTAATATATTTAGCGCACGATATCCCTGTAACTTGATCACACAGACCGGCACTTACTTGCTTAGAACTGCATTTATTACAAGTTATTGTTGCGAGGTAAATCCTCTTTTTTTAGTTAATTAGCATGTGCAGTATGTAAGCACTTCTTGTTTGTGCTGAGCTGTGTGTGTTACAGTTTCTATTGGACTCGTTTTTATAGTTAATCATGGTGATTACTGGTACTCTTCATTTCTTATTAATCTAGGTTTTAATGCACACTGTTTGATTTATATTTTATTAGTCAATATTAAACGTTACGTTTTATTTACTAGATTTCCCCCTTTTTCTGGGGATCTTCCCTGCCAGTTACTTGTATACTTATTCATTAGTTTTTTGAGTGCTCTGAAACTGTCCACTTTTCTGTCCTTTCCCTTTTTGTATTGTTATTTACTATATCCTTCTTTAGCCTTTAGCTCATCAGCGACTTCCCTTAGAAGCGACCCCTCCAAGTTACCTATTTCTCCAACATTGGTGTGTCCGGTCCACGGCGTCATCCTTACTTGTGGGATATTCTCTTCTACAACAGGAAATGGCAAAGAGTCCCAGCAAAGCTGGTCACATGATCCCTCCTAGGCTCCGCCCACCCCAGTCATTCTCTTTGCCGTTGCACAGGCAACATCTCCACGGAGATGGTTAAGAGTTTTTTGGTGTTTAAATGTAGTTTTATTCTTCTATCAAGTGTTTGTTATTTTAAAATAGTGCTGGTATGTACTATTTACTCTGAAACAGAAAAGGATGAAGATTTCTGTTTGTAAGAGGAAGATGATTTTAGCAGACAGTAACTAAAATCGATTGCTGTTTCCACACAGGACTGTTGAGATGAAGTAACTTCAGTTGGGGGAAACAGTTAGCAGTCTTTTCTGCTTAAGGTATGACTAGCCATATTTCTAACAAGACCATGTAATGCTGGAAGGCTGTCATTACCCCTCATGGGGACCGGTAAGCCATTTTCTTAGTTAAACATAAAAGAATAAAGGGCTTCAAAAAGGGCTTAAAAACTGGTAGACATTTTTCTGGGCTAAAACAATTGCTTTACTAGGCATATTATGCAGATTCTAACTAATTATTGGTATTATAATCTTGGGGAACGTTTAGAAAAACGGCAGGCACTGTGTTGGACACCTTTTTCAGATGGGGGCCTTTCTAGTTATAGACAGAGCCTCATTCTGGGACTGTATAGGGGTTAAATGTAAAAAAAATTTAAGGGTTAAAGCTCTGAAATTTGGTGTGCAATACTTTTAATGCTTTAAGACACTGTGGTGAAATTTTGGTGAATTTTGAACAATTCCTTCATACTTTTTCACATATTCAGTAATAAAGTGTTTTCAGTTTGAAATTTAAAGTGACAGTAACGGTTTTATTTTAAAACGTTTTTTGTGCTTTGTTGACAAGTTTAAGCTATGTTCTATATGTATGAAAGCCAATGTGTCTCCCCATTTAAATTTATGTGATAATTGTGCCATAGTGTCCAAACAAAGTAAGGACAGTAATGCAACAGATAATGATATTGCCCAAGATGATTCCTCAAATGAGGGGAGTAAACATGATACTACATCATCCCCTACTGTGTCTACACCAGTTATGCCCACACAGGAGGCCCCTAGTACATCTAGTGCGCCAATACTTATTACCATGCAACAATTAACGGCTGTAATGGATAACTCCATAGCAAATCTTTTATCCAAAATGCCTACTTATCAGAGAAAGCGCGATTGCTCTGTTTTAAACACTGAAGAGCAAGAGGACGCTGATGATAACTGTTCTGACATACCCTCACACCAATCTCAAGGGGCCATGAGGGAGGTTTTGTCTGATGGAGAAATTTCAGATTCAGGAAAAATTTCTCATCAAGCTGAACCTGATGTTGTGACATTTAAATTTAAATTAGAACATCTCCGCGCACTGCTTAAGGAGGTGTTATCTACTCTGGATGATTGTGACAATTTGGTCATTCCAGAGAAATTATGTAAGATGGACAAGTTCCTAGAGGTTCCGGTGCCCCCCGACGCTTTTCCTATACCCAAGCGGGTGGCGGACATAGTAAATAAAGAGTGGGAAAGGCCCGGCATACCTTTTGTTCCCCCCCCTATATTTAAGAAATTATTTCCTATAGTCGACCCCAGAAAGGACTTATGGCAGACAGTCCCCAAGGTCGAGGGGGCGGTTTCTACTCTAAACAAACGCACTACTATTCCTATCGAAGATAGTTGTGCTTTCAAAGATCCTATGGATAAGAAATTAGAGGGTTTGCTTAAAAAGATTTTTTTTACAGCAAGGTTACCTTCTACAACCAATTTCATGCATTGTTCCTGTCACTACGGCAGCGTGTTTCTGGTTCGAGGAACTAGAAAAATCGCTCAGTAAAGAATCTTCGTATGAGGAGGTTATGGACAGAGTTCAAGCACTTAAATTGGCTAACTCTTTTGTTTTAGATGCCGCTTTGCAATTAGCTAGATTAGCGGCGAAAAATTCAGGGTTTGCTGTCGTGGCGCGCAGAGTGCTTTGGCTAAAGTCTTGGTCAGCGGATGTGTCTTCCAAGACAAAATTGCTTAACATTCCTTTCAAAGGTAAAACATTATTTGGACCTGATTTGAAAGAGATTATTTCAGACATCACTGGGGGAAAGGGCCACGCCCTCCCACAGGATAGGTCTTTTAAGGCTAATAATAAGCCTAATTTTCGTCCCTTTCGCAGAAACGGACCAGTCTCTAATTCTGTATCCTCTAAGCAAGAGGGTAATACTTCACAACCCAAACCAGCCTGGAAACCAATGCAAGGCTGGAACAAGGGTAAGCAGGCCAAGAAGCCTACCACTGCTACCAAAACAGCATGAAGGGATAGCCCCCGATCCGGGACCGGATCTAGTGGGGGGCAGACTTTCTCTCTTTGCTCAGGCTTGGGCAAGAGATGTTCAGGATCCTTGGGCGCTAGAAATAGTTTCTCAAGGTTATCTCCTGGAATTCAAGGAACTACCCCCAAGGGGAAGGTTCCACAGGTCTCAGTTATCTTCAAACCAAATAAAGAGACAGGCATTCTTACATTGTGTAGAAGACCTGTTAAAGATGGGAGTGATACATCCAGTTCCAATAAGAGAACAAGGAATGGGATTTTATTCCAATCTGTTCATAGTTCCCAAAAAAGAGGGAACATTCAGACCAATTTTGGATCTAAAGATCCTAAACAAATTTCTCAGGGTACCATCGTTCAAAATGGAAACTATTCGAACGATCCTACCTACTATCCAGGAAAATCAATTTATGACTACCGTGGATTTAAAGGATGCGTACCTACATATTCCTATCCACAAGGAACATCATCAGTTCCTAAGGTTCGCTTTTCTGGACAAGCATTACCAGTTTGTGGCACTTCCATTTGGATTAGCCACTGCTCCAAGGATTTTCACAAAGGTACTAGGGTCCCTTCTAGCGGTTCTAAGACCAAGGGGCATTGCAGTAGTACCTTACTTGGACGACATCCTGATTCAAGCGTCGTCCCTGTCAAAAGCAAAGGCTCATACGGACATTGTCCTAGCCTTTCTCAGATCTCACGGATGGAAGGTGAACAAAGAAAAAAGTTCTCTGTCCCCGTCAACAAGAGTTCCCTTCTTGGGAACAATAATAGATTCCTTAGAAATGAGGATTTTTCTAACAGAGGTCAGAAAATCAAAACTTCTAAGCTCTTGTCAAGTACTTCATTCTGTTCCTCGTCCTTCCATAGCGCAGTGCATGGAAGTAATAGGATTGATGGTTGCAACAATGGACATAGTTCCTTTTGCACGAATTCATCTAAGACCATTACAACTGTGCATGCTCAGACAGTGGAATGGGGATTATACAGACTTGTCTCCGACGATTCAAGTAGATCAAAAGACCAGAGATTCACTCCGTTGGTGGCTGACCCTGGACAATCTGTCACAGGGAATGAGCTTCCGCAGACCAGAGTGGGTCATTGTCACGACCGACGCCAGCCTAGTGGGCTGGGGCGCGGTCTGGGAATCCCTGAAAGCTCAGGGCCTATGGTCTCGGGAAGAGTCTCTTCTCCCGATAAACATTCTGGAACTGAGAGCGATATTCAATGCTCTCAGAGCTTGGCCTCAACTAGCAAAGGCCAAATTCATAAGGTTTCAGTCAGACAACATGACGACCGTTGCATATATCAATCATCAGGGGGGAACAAGGACTTCCCTGGCGATGAAAGAAGTGACCAAGATAATTCAATGGGCGGAGGATCACTCCTGCCACTTGTCTGCGATCCACATCCCAGGAGTGGAAAATTGGGAAGCGGATTTTCTGAGTCGTCAGACATTCCATCCGGGGGAGTGGGAACTCCATCCGGAAATCTTTGCCCAAATAACTCAATTATGGGGCATTCCAGACATGGATCTGATGGCGTCTCGTCAGAACTTCAAGGTTCCTTGCTACGGGTCCAGATCCAGGGATCCCAAGGCGACCCTAGTAGATGCACTAGTAGCACCTTGGACCTTCAACCTAGCTTATGTATTCCCACCGTTTCCTCTCATCCCCAGGCTGGTAGCCAGGATCAATCAGGAGAGGGCCTCGGTGATCTTGATAGCTCCTGCGTGGCCACGCAGGACTTGGTATGCAGACCTGGTGAATATGTCATCGGCTCCACCATGGAAGCTACCTTTGAAACAGGACCTTCTTGTTCAGGGTCCATTCGAACATCCGAATCTGGTTTCCCTCCATCTGACGGCTTGGAGATTGAACACTTGATTTTATCAAAGCGTGGGTTTTCAGATTCTGTAATAGATACTCTGATTCAGGCTAGAAAGCCTGTAACTAGAAAAATTTACCATAAAATATGGAAAAGATATATCTGTTGGTGTGAATCTAAAGGATTCCCATGGAACAAGATAAACATTCCTAAGATTCTATCCTTTCTACAAGAAGGTTTGGAGAAAGGATTATCTGCAAGTTCTCTGAAGGGACAGATCTCTGCTTTATCTGTTTTACTTCACAAAAGACTGGCAGCTGTGCCAGATGTTCAAGCATTTGTTCAGGCTCTGGTTAGGATCAAGCCTGTTTACAGACCTTTGACTCCTCCCTGGAGTCTAAATCTAGTTCTTTCAGTTCTTCAAGGGGTTCCGTTTGAACCCTTACATTCCGTAGATATTAAGTTATTATCTTGGAAAGTTTTGTTTTTGGTTGTAATTTCTTCTGCTAGAAGAGTTTCAGAGTTATCTGCTCTGCAGTGTTCTCCGCCCTATCTGGTGTTCCATGCAGATAAGGTGGTTTTGCGTACTAAGCCTGGTTTTCTTCCGAAAGTTGTTTCCAACAAAAATATTAACCAGGAGATAGTTGTACCTTCTTTGTGTCCGAATCCAGTTTCAAAGAAGGAACGTTTGTTACACAATTTGGACGTAGTCCGTGCTCTAAAATTCTATTTAGAGGCTACTAAAGATTTCAGACAAACATCTTCCTTGTTTGTTGTTTATTCTGTTAAAAGGAGAGGTCAAAAAGCGACTTCTACCTCTCTTTCCTTTTGGCTTAAAAACATTATCCGATTGGCTTATGAGACTGCCGGACGGCAGCCTCCTGAAAGAATCACAGCTCACTCCACTAGGGCTGTGGCTTCCACATGGGCCTTCAAGAACGAGGTTTCTGTTGACCAGATATGTAAGGCAGCGACTTGGTCTTCACTGCACACTTTTGCCAAATTTTACAAATTTGATACTTTTGCTTCTTCGGAGGCTATTTTTGGGAGAAAGGTTTTGCAAGCCGTGGTGCCTTCCATTTAGGTGACCTGATTTGCTCCCTCCCTTCATCCGTGTCCTAAAGCTTTGGTATTGGTTCCCACAAGTAAGGATAACGCCGTGGACCGGACACACCAATGTTGGAGAAAACAGAATTTATGCTTACCTGATAAATTACTTTCTCCAACGGTGTGTCCGGTCCACGGCCCGCCCTGGTTTTTTAATCAGGTCTGATGAATTATTTTCTCTAACTACAGTCACCACGGTATCATATGGTTTCTCCTATATATATTTCCTCCTGTCCGTCGGTCGAATGACTGGGGTGGGCGGAGCCTAGGAGGGATCATGTGACCAGCTTTGCTGGGACTCTTTGCCATTTCCTGTTGGGGAAGAGAATATCCCACAAGTAAGGATGACGCCGTGGACCGGACACACCGTTGGAGAAAGTAATTTATCAGGTAAGCATAAATTCTGTTTTTCTGTTCCATCTACCAAGTTAAAATCTGTTTCTTCTTTTGGTTCATATGGGAACCACATAGATCTATTTTAGAGGATTCTGTTATATCACAGGACAAACAAATGTACAACCGCATTCCAAAAATTTTAATATTTAATTTAGTGAATAGAAAAATATACAACGTTTTGGACAAGCATGTCCTTAATTATATATGTTTGTATTTTTGTTTTTCTATACATTTGGTGGCTTTTGAATGTGGAGCCCAGCAGCATGCACCCCTGATATCCTGGTGCTGGAGATTACTTTCTTTGCTAAAACCACAGAACAAAACAGTACCTGACTTGGTGGCAGATTCACCAGTCCTTGGTTCAGCTTCCTTTCTTTGGCCAATATGGGTATTATCTCATCAGATGCCTGCCTTTTACATTGGGGTATAAACCTAGTGGTCTTAGAGAGTGCAGGGAGTTTGATCTCCTCAGGAGATAAGGTTACCAATAAATATTCTAGAACTCCATACAATCTTCAGTGCTCTCCAGTGTTGACCTGACCACAGACACAAACCTTTCTGAGATTCAGTCAGACGTCACAGCAGTGACTTATGTCAATCATCAGAGAAGAATTTGGAGTTCCTTAGCAATGAGGGGAGTGTCTCGCATCATTAACCTTTTGTCGCAGTTGCGGTGTTCTATTCCGTCCTAACTGCGCCAGGCTTTAGCGATGTTAGGAGGGAATAGAACGGCCAAGCTGTTTGGCTGTCCTGAAGCCAACGGTGCTTCCTGGATGGGATCACGGTCTGGAGGGCGTACCTAGCTTCATTGGGACGCCCCCTGACCTGATCCCATCATTGAAATATCGTGATCACATGCACAATTGCGGGATTTCAAAGTGTCTACATCGGAACATTGTTCCGATGTAGACAAAATGACCCTATCATGAAAGGGTTAATGGGCAGAGCACCATTAATGCAGGATTTACATCCACATTCCGGTTGTGAACAATTGGGAGGCAGACTTTCTCATTTGCCATTCTCTTCACCCAGGGGAATGGTCTCTGAATCAGGAAACTTTCAACCAAATTGTAAGACGTTGGGGTCTGGCAGAAATAGATCTCATGGACTCTTATTTGAATCACAGACAGTTGTGTGCCAGGTCTCGGTACCCTTGGGCAAGTCTGATTGATGCCCTAGAGGTTCCTTGGTCTTATTGTTCTCTCGTGGCCTCGCAGGATTTGGTTTGTGGATCTGGTGCAGATATCCTTGTGCATGCCTTGGAGGCATTCTTTAAGAAAGGATCTTCTCTCTTAAGGCTCTTTCTTTTATCAAGTTCTCAAAACTCTGATGTCACAAAGCTTGAATGCTTAATTGTGTCTCAGAGAGGTTTTTCTGACAAGGTTATTGATACCCTGATTCAGGCTAGGAAACCTCATGTATTTATTGTAAGGTCCTGAAAACCATTTATGCGTAGTGTTTCTGGCAAAGGTTATTGTTGGAATTTTTTTAGATTTCCCAGAGTTCTCGAGTTCCTGCAGGAAGGTCTAGATAAAAGTTACTGAAGGGTCAGATTTTGGCTCTTTATGTTTTGTTTCATAAGAAAATTGATAACATTACTGACTTTCAGGCTTTTGTTCTGGTTCTGATTAGAATTAAACCAGTTATTAGTCCGGTTTCTTCTCATTGAAATCTTAATCTGGTTTCGAGGGTTATTTAAATTCTTCTTTTTGAGTCCGCTTTCTGAGCTTTCAGCTTTATTGTGCAAACCTTTTCTGAAGTTTCATCAGGATTAGGCTGTTTTTTTACACTAGCTATTCTTTTGTTTCTAAGGTCGTTTTCTACAGATGCTATTAATCAGAAAATGATAGTTCCTTCTTTTTGTCCAGCTCCTAAGAATAAGAAGAATCTTCTCCACAACTTGGATGTTAGAGATCCCAAAAATTACTTGGAAGCCACAATAGATTTCAGACTTTCTTCTTCTCGCAAAGGTCAGAAAGCTATGTATGTTACTCAAAGCTTTAATTTGCAAGGCTTATTTGGTTAGGGGGAAAACTCACCCTGAGCACATTACTGCTCATTCCACTAGAGCAGTTACTACTTTCTTGGGCCTTTTGTAATTAGGATTCTATTAATCAGATTTATAAGGCAGCATCCTTGTCTTTCTTACACATTTTATCAAGGTTTTACCACTCTGATGTGTATGCTTCTTCTGAGGCTGCAATAGTAGCATCCTGCCTTCACTGTTTGTGCACCCCCCCATTTCACAGTGGTCTCGTGGACACTGCTTGTGTTTTGATTCCCACATATGAAGACTTGTGAAAGAAAAGTAAATGTATGCTTACCTGATCATTTTGTTTCTTTCATGATGGTGAGAGTCAACAAGCCCTGCCCTTTTTTTTTTTTTTTTTTGGGAGGCAGCAGGACTTGTTTTTGCACTTATGTGCCCCACTTTAACTTCCCTGCTTCTTGGCTATATGTATGAATGAGGATCATGTGAAGTGGGACAGATTCCAGATCTCTGGTTGGTTTATCTTTTACCTCCTACTAGTGAAAGGAGGGGAATATTCCCACACGTGATGACTCATTGACTTTCACTATGAAAGGAATTAATTAAGGTAAGCTTAAATTTAGTTTTTTTCCTAGTCTCCTACGTTATTATAATGTGCACACATGGCACTCACACATTCTACTAAGCTGAGCTCTAGGGCCCTCCTTTAGTTTGATTCAGACTTGCTAGACTCATGATCTGTTTTGAAGACTTCAGTTATCTAACCAGACTACGGCCTTTTTGAGGGCTAATTGTCCTTGCTTTTTGCTTCTTGACCTAAAATTGTGAAAATATATAATTGAATGAATATTACTTTATACTCTCTGATATAATCATTTAAAGTTTTTTTCCTTAAAAAGAACATGTATAGTGTGAGTTTGTAAAAAGGAAAGGTACAAATTATTTAACAAAAAGCATATTTTAAAATACATGCATTTTATAGTAATGTCTGTTTTTTTCTACACACCCTCCTTTCAGAATTTAGAAATGAAACAAATGAAAAAAGGCGGACAGTGGAGAAAAGAAGTGGATACATCTTCTGTTAATTGGTATCCTGTCCAGAAAGTTAATTTTGCCAAACGAAAATTAGCTGGTGCAAATCCAGCAACAATCACATGGTATGTTGGTGGGCATTTTACAGTTTGTATATTACATTCTTACTTAAAGTTAAAAACGTATTGTATATAATACTGCATAGTGTATTGTTATAGACTTTTTTCTTATTTCACTTTGTTTTCTCATATTTGTCCCCAGAGGAAATTGTGCAGACATAGGGCTGGATTAAGAGTGGCTCGCTAACTGTTGTGCGTATTCGATAAGGGTCTTATCACAGCTCTTTGCGTGCTTCGGAAATAGCACGTGTATTACAAGATTAAAGACCTTCACTTGAGCGTCGGGATAGTGTGATTTCAGAGCTCTAGTTAACTCTTATGCTCGACTAAACGACTAAAAAATTTCACAAAACACATCAAAATAGCATTTAAAAGTAAAGTTACACTCATAAAGCTATTGCCTAAAAAAGTTATAATAGCTTAAAGATATGAGATTTCAGGTGTTAGAAAAAAAGGCAGGCAAGGGGATTTAACATAGAGATACATACATTCACATGTCTAAATAAACATATAAATACATATATAGACATATATAAGTGCATTAAAGCCCTATGCAATCAAGTAGCTAAAAACATGTAAAATTACATTCCTTTTCTATGGCATGGAGAGTCCACGACTTCATTCTAATTACTAGTGGGATATTAAATTCCTGGCCAGCAGGAGGAGACAAAGAGCACCCCAGCAGAGCTGTTAAGTGTCACTTCCCTTACCCATAACCCCCAGTCATTCTCTTTGCCTCTGTCAATGGAGGATGTGCGAAGACGGTTTCTGAAGATTTTAATCTTTTAATACTTTAATGGGTACTTTTCCCTGCAAGCAAGGATTGGGTTTAAGCTGTGTCCATGGCAATCTCTTTAGTAAGAGTAATGGTGGCTGTTAGCAGTTAGAAGGCGGGGAAGTAGTCTTTGCTTTACTTTTAACACCTTTGCTACACCTAAGTAGCTGTTTTCTGCCCGGTAGCTGTATCCACAGGTGCCTTTGCCTTCTAGGTACTGAAGTAGAGCGCTTTAGAGTTTAAATCCTCAAGTGGATCTATTAGGGACAAAATCCATATTTTTATTTGAAGATATATTACTCTGGGCAGCTCTGCGGGCACTTATGTATGTTAAACATGTAAGAGACTTAAGGGGTTAATGAAAAGCAAACTGCTTGGAGATTATTCCTATATTGAGACTGGCTGAAGGGTTAATAGGGTTTTGAGGAGATGTTCCAAAAGGTATTTCCCCTATTTTAATCTAGATAGATATATTTATTTTTAGAGACTATAATAAACCCAGGGTTTATTATAGTCTCTAAAAATAAATATATCTATCTAGTTAGCATAATGGTACTCTTTTGCCCTTAACAACAATGTGTCAAAATGTTTTTCTTGATTTTGTGTTTGATGTGAGCCGTTTGCCATCTCCGGGTAGAAACTACCCCAAAACATGTTTGCACAAAGTTATAGTTGGTTTTAATATTGCACGTGCAAATATATTGTGCTTTTCATTCTGTAAATAAGTTTGCTGTGATGTAACTCAAATCATCATAAATTAAATATTTAAATGAGCATCCATGCTATAAATGGAGTACAAGTGCCGTACACAACCATCCGATGAAGCCCTGAAGTCAGCCCACTAAGGGGGAGGGGAAAAACGCGTCATGAATGACGTCTGAGAAGCGGAAACTTTTGAAGTGGAGTACACTTACCTGGCAGCGGTTTTGAATTACCGAGGAGCGGTTGCAGTTACCAGCATTAAAGTCAGCAGCCTTGTTTGGGAGTTCCTTGTCCACAATTGAAAGGAGGTGATAACCGGAAAAGAGGACCACACACAGTTACCCTTCTGTGATATCGTCACACTCTCTGTGAAGCTTGTGAATTGAATACAGAGGTAACGACACAGGTGTAAACAGGAACTTCTACCGCGCATGGTGGTGAGGCTGCTTTCTTCTGTTAAGTGTGATCAGTCCACGGGTCATCATTACTTCTGGGATATTACTCCTCCCCAACAGGAAGTGCAAGAGGATTCACCCAGCAGAGTTGCATATAGCCCCTCCCCTCTATGTCACCCCCAGTCATTCTCTTGCACCCAACGACTAGATAGGATGTGTGAGAGGACTATGGTGATTTTATTTAGTTTTATTTCTTCAATCAAAAGTTTGTTATTTTTTAATAGCACCGGAGCGTGTTATTCCTTCTCGGGTAGAGTTTGAAGAAGAATCTACCAGAGTTTTTTACTATGATTTTAGCCGGAGTTGTTAAGATCATATTGCTGTTCTCGGCCATCTGAGGAGAGGTAAACTTCAGATCAGGGGGCAGCGGGCAGTTTATTCTGCAAAGAGGTATGTAGCAGTTTTTATTTCTAACAATGGAATTGCTGAGAAAATACTGCCATACCGACATTATATCATGTATGTATAATTTACATTTTTGTTTTCTGGAGAATGGTACTTCTCTGGAATTACAATAGGCTTTTTAATAACTCTTAATTATGTTAAACGTTTTTGCTGGAATGTAAAATCGTTTTCATTTTCTGAGGTACTGGGTGAATAAAACGTTTGGGCACTATTTTTCCACTTGGCAGTTGCTGGATCTAATTATGACAGTTGCTTAATCTCGCTCACTGTTGTGTGTGAGGGGGTGGGACCTTTTTGGCGCTTTTTGCTACGCATCAAAAATTTCAGTCAAAGCTCTTTGTTTTTCCTGCATGTTCCGGTTTATCTCTACAGAACCCAGGGAGCTTCAAAGCTAATTTGAGGGAAGTAATCTAACAGAGCTGTAAGATTGTAGTTGACTGTGATAAAAAACGTTTATCTTTAACTTTTTTATGCCTCAGGGTTAGTTATTTCTTGCTACTGGATACAATCCTTTGCTAAGTTACATTTGGTTTTACAAAGCTGATTGATTTCATCTGTTATATTTACTCAGTGCTTTTCAAGCACAGTTCGTTATTTTCATTGTAATTTTATTGTATAGTATTTCCAAGTTGCAAGTTTATTTGCTAGTTTGTTAAACATGTCTGATTCAGAAGATGAGACCTGTACTATTTGTACTAAAGCCAAGGTGGAGCCCAATAGAAATTTATGTACTAACTGTATTGATGCTACATTAAGTAAAAGTCAATCTGTACAAATTGAACAAATTTCACCAAACAACGAGGGGAGAGTTATGCCGACTAACTCGCCTCACGTGACAGTACCTGCATCTCCCGCCCGGGCCGTGCGCGATATGGCGACGCCAAGTACATCGGGCGGCCATTACAAATAACATTACAAGATATGGCTACTGTTATGACTGAGGTTTTGGCTAAATTACCAGAACTAAGGGGCAAGCGAGATCACTCTGGGGTGAGAACAGAGTGCGCTGATAATGTTAGAGCCATGTCAGATACTGCGTCACAACTTGCAGAACATGAGGACGGAGAGCTTCATTCTGCAGCTGACGGTTCTGATCCAAACAGATTGGATTCAGATATTTCAAATTTTAAATTTAAGCTGGAAAACCTCCGTGTTTTACTAGGGGAGGTGTTAGCGGCCCTGAATGATTGTAACACAGTTGCAATACCAGAGAAAATGTGTAGATTGGATAAATATTTTGCTGTACCAACAAGTACTGACGTTTTTCCTATACCTAAGAGACTAACTGAAATTATTACTAAGGAGTGGGATAGACCCGGTGTGCCGTTCTCACCCCCTCCGATATTTAGAAAGATGTTTCCGATAGACGCCACCACGCAGGACTTATGGCAAACGGTCCCTAAGGTGGAGGGAGCAGTTTCTACTTTAGCTAAGCGTACCACTATCCCGGTGGAGGATAGCTGTGCCTTTTCAGATCCAATGGATAAAAAATTAGAGGGTTACCTTAAGAAAATGTTTGTTCAACAAGGTTTTATATTGCAACCCCTTGCATGCATTGCGCCGATCACAGCTGCAGCGGCATTCTGGATTGAGTCTCTAGAAGAGAATCTTAGTTCAGCTACGCTGGACGACATTTCAGACAGGCTTAGAGTACTTAAGCTATCTAATTCTTTCATTTCGGAAGCCGTAGTACATTTAATTAAACTTACGGCTAAGAATTCCGGATTCGCCATTCAGGCGCGCAGAGCACTGTGGCTAAAATCCTGGTCAGCTGATGTAACTTCTAAGTCCAAATTACTTAATATACCTTTCAAGGGACAGACCTTATTTGGGCCTGGTTTGAAAGAAATTATCGCTGACATTACAGGAGGTAAGGGCCACGCCCTACCTCAAGACAAAGCTAAACCTAAGGCTAGACAGTCTAATTTTCGTTCCTTTCGGAATTTCAAAGCAGGAGCAGCATCAACTTCCACTACTCCAAAACAAGAAGGATCTGGTGCTCGCTACAGACAAGGCTGGAGACCTAACCAGTCCTGGAACAAGGGCAAGCAGGCCAGGAAACCTGCTGTTGCCACTAAAACAGCATGAATTGAGGGCCCCCGATCTGGGATCGGATCTAGTGGGGGGCAGACTTTCTCTCTTCGCCCAGGCTTGGGCAAGAGATGTCCAGGATCCCTGGGCGCTAGAGATAATATCTCAGGGATACCTTCTGGACTTCAAACACTCTCCTCCAAGAGAGAGATTTCATCTGTCAAGGTTGTCGACAGACCAAACAAAGAAAGAAGCGTTTCTGCGCTGTATACAAGAACTATTGTTAATGGGAGTAATCCATCCAGTTCCACGGCTGGAACAGGGAAAAGGGTTTTACTCAAATCTGTTTGTGGTTCCCAAAAAAGAAGGAACTTTCAGACCAATCCTGGACTTAAAGATCCTAAACAAATTCCTAAGAGTTCCATCATTCAAAATGGAGACTATCCGGACAATTTTACCTATGATCCAAGAGGGTCAGTACATGACCACAGTGGACTTAAAGGATGCTTACCTTCACATTCCGATTCACAAAGATCATTACCGGTATCTAAGATTTGCCTTTCTAGACAGACATTACCAGTTTGTAGCTCTTCCATTCGGATTGGCTACAGCTCCAAGAATCTTCACAAAGGTTCTAGGTGCTCTTCTGGCAGTACTAAGACCGCGGGGAATTTCGGTAGCTCCCTATCTAGACGACATTCTGATACAAGCTTCAAGCTTTCAAACTGCCAAGTCTCATACAGAGTTAGTACTGGCATTTCTAAGGTCACATGGATGGAAGGTGAACGAAAAGAAAAGTTCACTCGTTCCACTCACAAGAGTTCCCTTCCTGGGGACTCTTATAGATTCTGTAGAAATGAAGATTTATCTGACAGAAGACAGGTTAATAAGACTTCAAAGTGCTTGCCGCACCCTTCATTCCATTCAACACCCATCGGTGGCTCAATGCATGGAGGTAATCGGCTTAATGGTAGCGGCAATGGACATAGTGCCATTTGCCCGCTTACACCTCAGACCACTGCAATTGTGCATGCTGAGTCAGTGGAATGGGGATTACTCAGACTTGTCCCCTTCTCTGAATCTGGATCAAGAGACCAGAAATTCTCTTCTATGGTGGCTTTCTCGGCCACATCTGTCCAGGGGGATGCCATTCAGCAGACCAGACTGGACAATTGTAACAACAGACG
Source organism: Bombina bombina (assembly GCF_027579735.1). Taxonomy (NCBI): domain Eukaryota; kingdom Metazoa; phylum Chordata; class Amphibia; order Anura; family Bombinatoridae; genus Bombina; species Bombina bombina. Next base: position 875,672,823 of record NC_069503.1, on the reverse strand, counting down.
CCAGCCTTCTAGGTTGGGGTGCCGTCTGGAATTCTCTGAAGGCTCAGGGACAATGGAGTCAGGAGGAGAGTCTCCTGCCAATAAACATTCTGGAATTGAGAGCAGTTCTCAATGCCCTTCTGGCCTGGCCCCAGTTGACAACTCGGGAGTTCATCAGGTTTCAGTCGGACAACATCACGACTGTAGCTTACATCAACCATCAGGGAGGGACAAGAAGCTCCCTAGCAATGATGGAAGTATCAAAGATAATTCGCTGGGCAGAGTCTCACTCTTGCCACCTGTCAGCAATCCACATCCCGGGAGTGGAAAACTGGGAGGCGGATTTCTTAAGTCGTCAGACTTTTCATCCGGGGGAGTGGGAACTTCATCCGGAGGTCTTTGCCCAAATACTTCGACGTTGGGGCAAACCAGAGATAGATCTCATGGCGTCTCGACAGAACGCCAAGCTTCCTCGCTACGGGTCCAGATCCAGGGATCCAGGAGCAGTCCTAATAGATGCCCTGACAGCACCTTGGGACTTCAGGATGGCTTATGTGTTTCCACCCTTCCCGATGCTTCCTCGATTGATTGCCAGAATCAAACAGGAGAGAGCATCAGTGATTCTGATAGCACCTGCATGGCCACGCAGGACTTGGTATGCAGACCTGGTGGACATGTCATCCTGTCCACCTTGGTCTCTACCTCTGACACAGGACCTTCTGATACAGGGTCCTTTCAAACATCAAAATCTAACTTCTCTGAAGCTGACTGCTTGGAAATTGAACGTTTGATTTTATCAAAACGTGGGTTTTCTGAGTCAGTTATTGACACCTTAATACAGGCTAGGAAGCCTGTTACCAGAAAGATTTACCATAAAATATGGCGTAAATACCTATACTGGTGTGAATCCAAAGGTTACTCTTGGAGTAAGGTTAGGATTCCTAGGATATTGTCTTTTCTACAAGAAGGTCTAGAAAAGGGTTTATCTGCTAGTTCATTAAAGGGACAGATCTCAGCTCTGTCTATTCTGTTACACAAACGTCTGTCAGAAGTACCAGACGTTCAGGCTTTTTGTCAGGCTTTAGCGAGGATTAAGCCTGTGTTTAAGACTGTTGCTCCACCATGGAGTTTAAATCTTGTTCTAAACGTTTTACATGGCGTTCCGTTTGAACCCCTCCATTCCATTGATATAAAGTTGTTATCTTGGAAAGTTCTATTTTTAATGGCTATTTCCTCGGCTCGAAGAGTTTCTGAGTTATCAGCCTTACATTGTGATTCTCCTTATTTGATTTTTCATTCGGATAAGGTAGTTCTGCGTACTAAACCTGGGTTCTTACCCAAGGTAGTCACTAACAGGAATATCAATCAAGAGATTGTTGTTCCTTCTTTGTGTCCAAATCCTTCTTCAAAGAAGGAACGCTTACTACATAATCTGGATGTAGTTCGTGCCCTAAAATTTTACTTGCAGGCAACTAAGGAATTTCGACAAACGTCTTCTCTGTTTGTCGTGTACTCTGGACAGAGGAGAGGTCAAAAGGCTTCGGCAACCTCTCTTTCTTTTTGGCTTCGTAGTATAATACGTTTAGCTTATGAGACTGCTGGACAGCAGCCTCCTGAAAGAATTACAGCCCATTCTACTAGAGCTGTGGCTTCCACTTGGGCCTTCAAGAATGAGGCCTCTGTTGAACAGATTTGCAAGGCTGCAACTTGGTCTTCACTTCATACTTTTTCCAAATTTTACAAATTTGACACATTTGCTTCCTCGGAGGCTATTTTTGGGAGAAAGGTTCTTCAGGCAGTGGTTCCTTCTGTATAAAGAGCCTGCCTATCCCTCCCGTCATCCGTGTACTTTTGCTTTGGTATTGGTATCCCAGAAGTAATGATGACCCGTGGACTGATCACACTTAACAGAAGAAAACATAATTTATGCTTACCTGATAAATTCCTTTCTTCTGTAGTGTGATCAGTCCACGGCCCGCCCTGTTTTTAAGGCAGGTATTTATTTTTAAATTATACTCCAGTCACCACTACACCCTTGGTTCCTCCTTTCTCGTTTTCTGTCCTTGGTCGAATGACTGGGGGTGACGTAGAGGGGAGGGGCTATATGCAACTCTGCTGGGTGAATCCTCTTGCACTTCCTGTTGGGGAGGAGTAATATCCCAGAAGTAATGATGACCCGTGGACTGATCACACTACAGAAGAAAGGAATTTATCAGGTAAGCATAAATTATGTTTTTTCCTTGTTGTGCTGGCTGGCTCAAAAACAGTTACGCTGGAACTTTATTATGCAACTTTCCCATGCAATACAGAGCGTGTGACTCACACTAAGTGCTCTGATGGTTCTGGACATTTGCTACTTAATGTCTAATGGTGTTTATTGTTGCTTATTGTATCCTTGACACAAATGTTTATATATAGGGGAGCGTTTTTGTAACATAATTGCGCTTCTCTGTATTCAGTACTTATATAATTTGGTGTAAGGAATTTTTCTGATAACCAGGCCTGGTATGTGTATATTACTCCTTTTAATCACAATTTTGGTTTAGGGGTCTATCTATGTCTTTGACATGTTGGGAATAGCAAAATAAACCACTTGTTATCAAAGATATCTGAGTGCTGCCTTGTCATTCCTTTTCATAACTATTAATTAAGTTATGACTTCTCTTTAAAATGTTTTAGTATAATTTTGTGTTATGACTGCAAGCACCTGTCTCTTTAAGACTTTATAACAATAGTAGAGTGCACAACACCCTCTTGATATATAACATTAGAGATAGTATTGGGGTTGTATTACATAAAGTTTAGGGAAAATAACTAAGAGACTATGTAAATCTATTAATTTAAAACGAACACAAAAATCTACATTGAGTCAACATTTGATATTATGAAAGATTTACCACCTTATGTACACAAATATCTTATGGTAAAATAATTGTGTATGTATATGGGAAAAAGAAGAGCATGGTACGCTAAGCTTAAAACCAAGACATGATATCCCCAGTCACATAGATTGTGTTATTTAACTATGACTTCAATTATTTTATGGAGATTGAGATATGCTGGTATAGCGATGCCGTTATCTATGGGATAAAGCAGAGGATATATATGTGTGTGTGTGTGAAAGATAATTCATGCTACCACTATAAATTTTGTGAATTAACTTCTGAACTTTTAGGAGTTATATCATGCTGTCTTCCCCTCTGCAGCTCCGGCCGCAAGCCGCTCAGGGAAGGTCAGTGTTTTTTTGTATTGAAACCGTTCATCACGTAGTAGATGTGGTGCAGTTTCATTATAATATATAATGTTTCTAATAAATTGTACTAATTGCTATAATGCTTAATTATCTGTAAAAGTGGAACTCACAAACTGCATAAAATATAAACTGAACACAATTCAAATCAGTATAGTACAGTAATAGTTTGCTTTTATCAACAATGTCAGGGCAGAGTGTACGATGATATTTGCAAAAGAGTTCACTCATCTATTATCAGCCCTCCATGACTGTCTTTGGGAGAAGTTAGTGTGGCTTTTCGAGAATGCTTGCCGAGTAAGCAGTATTTATGGCAATATTTATTAGGAGCTCATTTATAAGTTGTCAGCCCCCCATGTCCAACTGGCCGTAATAAATGGTGTGAGAAAGTGTTAGTTGAGTTTCCTGCAAATACTTGCTAGACCATATCAGTAGGCACAAAGGATCAGAGTTCTTCTTACTTTTTCGGGGGTCTGTAAAAGCTGCAGATCCTGCTATGTCGAAAAGCTCCTCTGGGACCCTAAACTATTTCTCAAGTGCCTCATGAAAGATATCCGTTAGGACGCTTTGATTCAGTGGTTTTGGCGAATTATCACTTATGTTTGTCCAGGGGTCCAACCCAAACCCAATTAAAAGCTCAGTTTGCGCCAAGATCGTGTCTGCCTCAGATATATATTGTTTTATTCTGGTCAGCATTTTAGGCAACAAGGTTTTTTGGTAATTATTACCCATGCAATGTGCTTTGAGAGGCCCGTTTGCTTGCCGATGAGTGTGTTGAGATTTGTCAGGTGTGTCTTATTGCTGTGTAATTCCCTGACTCGGGGTATGGTGTAGTTAGGTGATATGAGATTCGGCGCAGCCTGCAAATCAAAGTCAGCCAGAGCTGCCTCTTTGCTATAAGAATTACATTTGTCGTCTTGTGATGTGTCCGTTATCTCCCATTCCCTCAGCTGCATCTGGAGAGTTTGTACAGACAAAGGCTTCTCCTCCTTTATTATTTCCTTCCGATCGCCATCTTTAGTTGTGGTTGTATTGTAAGTATCTGCGCTGGGTCTTCTATATCTTTGTGCTTTATCCTCGGTGGAGTGTTCTCTATGCGGTCCAATGGAAGTGACCTTTGATAGATTTTGAGCAGCGGATTCTCCAGTTTACCAAACTTCCGATCTAGTTCCTGTTCCAGGCTTGTCTCCCATGCGGTCGCCATTTTGAGATGTTCTAATTAACTGTGTCTTTTGCTCTAAGGTTATTATCTGTATATTGCTTAGTCTGTTTATTGTTGCTATGAAGGACAATAAGGCAGAAACCTGCTGCCTGCACTGATAACCCGAAAGGGTCCAGGGGGGGTCGTTACCTATGAGTAGGCCGCCGCATTAGGTCTTAATCTTCCGAACTGTGGCTCCGTTTTCATAAAAACAGCAGTCAAAAGTTGATATATAGTCACCGTTTGCTTGGTATTGTGTGTTGGATTGTGTATTTTAGTTAGCTGTTAGATGCTCTAAAATCAGCGGATTGAAGTAGATGCGTCCTGTCAGGTATGCGATTCGGATACGTCCCCAAGTGCCCCTGTTTTTAATCAAATTTTTAAAAACCGGGCACTTTATCATCAAAATTTACATTCACTTTAAATGTTTTTTATTGGGTAAACAAGTTTTCACAATAGTGCAACATATAACATTGCTAACAGTTAAGCATTTTTAAAAATATACACTTGTATTCAGATGGGAACCCATAGTTTTTTCATAGGTTTACATGCTTAGCTTAGACAATAAAAGAAATACAAATAATAGGGCAGGAAGGGGAAAGGGAGATGGAAAGGGTACATACAAAAAGGGGGGGGGGAGGAATATAAAATATCCTGTATCATCATTTGCAATTTTTCATACCATTTTACATCCATAAATATACATATGCATCACGGCCTGAGAAGAAATGTAAAACATAATAAGTTGATCCAGTAAGTTAACTACTAGTCTTATAACTATTCTATACATTATCATATAGTCTTTGTTCCAACAAGAATAGTATATCTGTGATGAAGTCCTGTTTGCCTATGTAACAATAATGCATTCTCTCAAGCTTAAGAATATGGTCCACTTTTGAGACCCATTGAGAGAAAGTAGGGATTTGTTGTGTCTTCCATAATCTTGAGATGATCCTCTTAGCACAAGTTAACATTATGTGGAGCGATTTCTTACGGTATATGCAATTAAGACGTGGAGTCTGATTAAGGAGAATAATCTGTGGATTGAGGGAGATAGTCGTACCCAAAATGTGGTTCATACTCTGTTTCGCTTGCGACCAAAAATCAGTTATGCTAGGACAGGACCAGATATGAGTCGTTGTACCTATTTCTCTATATCTCCTCCAGCAACAAGAGGAAGCGTTATGATAGATATTTCGAAGACGATGAGGTGTAAGGTACCATCGGGCTATTATCTTATAGTTCAATTCAGACATAGTTAGAGAAATAGAAGAGTGAGTCAAGTTGAAACAGCGTTTCCCATCTTCATCGTTTAAATTACACACTAACTCCTCGTTCCATTTCAACAAGTATGCAGGATGCTTTTCAGGGAGAGAACCTCTGAGTATTTTATATGTCATGGAGAGATGAGCTCTCGTAATATTAAAGTTAGTGCACAACTGTTCAAAGTTCGTTAATGGTCTCAGAATATCTTGCTTATATGGATTGTTATTAATTGAGTGCCTGATTTGCAAGTACGCATACCAATTATGGAATGGAGACCCCAATTCCTCATTAAGCAGGGCTCTGTCATTTACTCCAATGGAGTCCAAGATTAAAAAGATAGGGAGATTTTGTAAAGTCTTCTTCACATTAATGTGGGTAAAAGAACTATGCTGTAAGAATAAACAATTGCTTAACAACGGGGTCAAGGGAGATATCGGAGTTGACACTCCTTTGGTATGGGTAATTACATAATCCTAAACATCGAGAGTGGCTTTAATATACCTATTATGTTGCAATGTTTGAGGTCCGGCTACTTTAGGTAACCAGGCAATATCCCTCATATGTTTAATTTGAGACAGAGAGCTTTTAATCTGTACCCATAGGTTCGAGGGGTATGCGTCATTCCAGTATATTACTCTTGATAAATGTGCTGCTCTGTAGTAGTTTGTTATATTGGGAACGTTAAGTCCTTCATCCTCTTTACTAAGATATAAGGTATGCTGACCTACTCTGGACCTTTTGTAGGACCAAATGAACGAATTTATCATTTTCTGTTGTGTCCTAAGGTAGGCAATATGCAGGGCCATCGGCAATGTCTGGAAAATATATAAATATTTCGGCACTATCATCATTTTAACAGTGTTTATTCTACCCATCCAGGACAAATGACCCTGTCTATGCCAGGCTTCTAACAGATTTTTAACGTTAGTTTGGAGAGAGATAAAATTGTCAGGAAGTAGATATTGAGCATTCTTAGGAATTATTAGGCCAAGATATTTAAATTTGTCTGTAATTGCAAATTCAGTGTTATGAGCTATAAATTCTATGTCCTGTGGTAATAGGTTGATTGGTAGCAGCCCAGATTTCTCCATATTAATGGAGAAGTTAGAGACTTGCTTGTAATTTTCTAAGCTCCGAATTAAGGCGGGTAATGTTGTGGATGGAGATTGAAGAGTAAGGATCACATCATCTGCAAACAGGAGGCATTTCTGAGTAAGATTGTCATATTGTACCCCTTGTATATATGGATTACTTCTAATCTGTATTGCTAATATTTCTACTGTAAGGGCAAAAAGGAGAGGTGAAAGGGGGGAGCCTTGACGTGTACCATTTGAAATGGGGAATGATTGTGAAATATTATTATTGACTCTAACCTTAGCTCTAGGTCCACGGTATAAGGCCTGAATTCTTGTAATAAACGTATCTGAGAAGCCAAATTTCGACAGGGGTTTCCACATAAAATGCCAGTCCACACTGTTGAAAGTCTTTTCCGCATCGGTAAAAAGGACAACGAGTGGGGTATTATTGTCCGACGCATTTTGTAAAAATGTAACACTCTAATTGTGTTATATTTTGCCTCTCTACTCTTAACGAATCCTACCTGATCCGGATGCACAATTTTTGGTAGGGATTATATTCATTCGATTAGCGAGTATCTTAGCATAAATCTTTATGTCAATATTTATGAGCGATATTGGTCTGTAGTTTCCAACCTGGTCTTTTGCTTTATCTGGCTTTGGAATAACCGTAATTAGAGCTTCTAGTAATGGTTGGGAAAAGGCATTGCCTTGGTCAATGGCGGTAAAAAGTGCATGTAAATGTGGGCACAATTGAGTTTGGAGAAGCTGATAAAATTTTGTTGTGAGGCCATCCGGGCCAGGGGACTTGCCATTAGGGAGCGCTTTTATTATGGTTTTGATTTCTTGTGATGTTATAGGGGAGTCTAAGAGTAGTCTATCTTCATCTGAAATAGATGGAGTTTCTAGAGTTGCTAAGTACGATTCTATATTGCTAATTCTATCAAGAGTTATGTCAGTGTCAGTGTTAAGGTTGTAGAATTTAGAGTAGTAGGAGACAAAGGTGTCTGCAGTATCTTCATTTTTTGTAATGGACTCGCCGGATGCATGTGTGAGGGATCTAAAAAATGTAGTATATTTTTGCTTTTTAAGGGATCTGACCAATAAGCGTCCTGCCTTATTACTATCTACAAAAAAATTATCTTTGGTAGTAAGGGCTCTTATGTGTGCATTTTGTATAAGAAATGTATTAAAGGGACAGTCTACACCAGAATTGTTATTGTTTTAAAAGATAGATAATCCCTTTATTACCCATTTCCCAGTTTTGCATAACTAACACAGTTATAATAATATACTTTTAACCTCTGTGATTATCTTGTATCTAAGCCTCTGCAAACTGCCCCTTTTTTCAGTTCTTTTGACAGACTTGCAGTCTAGCCAATCAGTGCCTGCTCCCAGATAACTTCTCGTGCTTGAGCACAGTGTTATCTATATGAAATACGTGAACTAACACCCTCTAGTGGTGAAAAACTGTTAAAATGCAATCTGAAAGAGGTGGGCTTCAAGGTCTAAGAAATTAGCATATGAACCTCCTAGGTTAAGCTTTCAACTAAGAATACCAAGAGAACAAAGCAAAATTGGTGATAAAAGTAAATTGGAAAATTGTTTAAAATTACATGCTCTATCTGAATCATGAAAGTTTATTTTGGCCTAGACTGTCCCTTTAAGATTGTCTCTTGCTTCATTTAATTTGGTGAGCTTTGGGGTAGATATCGGATCTAGTTTATGAATGTCTTCCTGGGTGTTAAAGTCGTTTGTTACGGAAGTGAACTGAGCAGCTCTGAGTTTTCGCTGTTTGGCATTATGTTTTATGAGCACACCGCAAATGTAACATTTATATGCCTCCCAATTGTTTGCAGCAGATGTATCCTCAGGTATATTTTATAATTTCATCTATTGTTTCAGGATTCGTGAGGATGGAGTCTTTAAGTCTCCAACTAAATGTGTTCCGAGATTTGGTAGACCAGTTAAAAGTGATAATGACCATACTATGGTCAGACCAGGGTGTGTTATATATTTTAGAGTGAATGAGATTTGTGAAGAATGACTTATTGCAAAAAATATAGTCTAGTCTGGAATACGAATGTTGTGGGTGAGAAAAGAAGGGGTATAGTCTTTCCGGGTTGTGTGGACTATCCTCCAGGTATCAAATAAAGTAATGGATTATAAAGCTGCAAAGTTATTCTTCAGTAAGTTATTGCGGAGGTAAGATTTCCTGGTGGAGGTGTCTAATGTAGGGTTAATTTGGAAATTAAAGTCTCCTCCTAAAATGATTGGGCCTTTAGCAATTTCTAGTAATGCATTAACTAGAGACCTAAAGAAGAATTGTGTGGGTTTATTTGGAGCGTAAATGTTTGCTAATGTGACCGGACTCCCATAATTCTGCCCTCTTTATCAGTGTATTATTGCAAAAGGTGTGTTACGTTTGAGAGATATACAGACCCCATTCTTCCTATCTGGGCCTGAGCTGAAAAAATGCTGATCATAATATCTTGTGGATAGCGTGGGTTAATTGCGTTTTTTAAAATGGGTTTCCTGTATCATCATAATATCTATCTCCTTTTTAAAAATCACGTTTTTCTGCCGATAGGAAGCCTTTTACATTTTGACTTGCTATATTAAGTGATCCTACTTTAGAATGTGTTGTCATGTCAGTTATTGACTGAAAAATATTAACAGAGAAATATTCCAGAAAAGATTATTCAGGATATTTGGGAGGGTGGTATTCACAGGAATATTAAAATAAATATTTCAACAGGGATAACAAAACAAGAAAAATGGGAATTAATTTGGGTTTGAGTTTAAATAGTACAGGAATTGTTTCAGAAAAGGGGGAAAAAAAAGTGGGAAAATCTGTGCAAATCCTGGTGAACTGTTATGTAGGGAGCTATAAATCAAACTGGGTGTGTGCGTCTTCTAGATAAGAAAGGTATGAGGAATCAACAAGGTTTTGAAACCGTAGAAGGAATAGCTATTTATAAGGTGCTATATCACTCATCTCTGGGGTATATGAGGATAAAGGGTAGCAGGTATGTCTAATAAGGAAATGTACATAGAGCATAAAAGTGAAACATGCAACATAATCAACCATAGAGGGAAACATTTTAGTCTGGTACATGTCCGTGTATAAGTTGTTGTATAATCAGCAGCCCAAATCCATAAAACATAATGCTAACATTGCTGATCCTAGGAATAAACAGTATGTTCTGAGGTAAACTTATACAAAATTTACAGTGTCTCTAAAGCTTAAAAACATTAAGTAAGCATGTTGCTTTTAACATTGATTTTTAAGTTAGACATAACCTGCTAAAAAAATTATAACTTTCAACATCATAGTGACCAGTAGAAATATATATCTATTATTGGAGTGTATTATCTCTCAAGTCTAGAATATAGAAAAATATGTAAAATACCGGATTAGCCAAATAGAAAAATTAGCTTAAGGCCTTATAGGTCTAGGTAGTTGGTTATTAGTAACTAGGCTTACAACTTATATTATTATATCATATAGCTTGACTGGCCACAGAGGTAAACATCATGGTATGAATATGGATCTATATGTAATTCAATATGCAACCTGCAAATGAAAACAATAAGTATACAGTTTATACATTTCCAATCATGTAAATAAACATTGCATTTTAAAGCAAACTAATGCACATTCCTGAATATAGTTGAGGTAAATTAACGAGAAGCAATTACTTCAATTTAAGTAGAAGATAAACATATGCTTGCCAATATATAATACCCTGTAGCGTCCTGATAGTGAACATAGACCCACCTAATTAGTAGGATTACTAAAATAGATATTAACCTAACTAAGTAGTAATGGGTTATAAAGAAATACAGAGAGAGAACAAACAGTCATAGTTACTCATCCTGGTTGTTCCGCATCCATTTTAGACTTATTGGCCTGTCTGCGTTTATTTTGTGTGGAGGGTAATTCAGATCCCGGGCTCCTTTGAGGTCTAGGAATGTCCTGTCAAGTTGATTGTCTGTGGGGAGGCGAAGAGTCCTCCTTATTGGGAATGTTCATCATGTTGCAGAATCTGTCTATATCAGATGTTGAGGAGCATTCAATTTTTTTGCCATTTTTCATGGCAATCACGGATGCAGGAAATCCCCATCTGTAAAGGATTTTTAATGAACACAGATTAGTGGCTAGAATTGAAAAGTCTCTTCGTTTTTGAAGAGTTCGTATTGAGAGGTCTTGATATATTTGGATACAATGTCCTCTAAACATTATAGATTGTCGTTTCCTAGTGATGTTGTATATCTTTTCTCTTTGTTGATAATTTTGAAAGTGGACAATTATGTCTCTGTGTGGGGCGTAGAGATCGATGAGCCCTATCAAGGATTATATTGGTGGAATCACCTGTGTTATCTTCTATGATCTCCGCAAAAAAAAGCTTGCAGGAAGTCTTGAATTTCGTTGTTCAATACCGTTTCATGAATTCCCCTGAACCTAAGATTACTTCGCCTAGAGCGATTTTCCAAATTGTCTAGTTTGTCTTCAAGATCTTTTATATGTTGCTGCTGTTGTGATGCTTTAGCGGCGAGGCCTGCCATTTTTTGAGATATAACAAACTTGTGTTCTTCCAGTGTGTCGACTCTATGACCTAGGTCATTAATGTCTTTCTTAAACTCCGCACATTCCTCCTTAATACAATATTTGACCTGCTCAATGAGGGCTTCCATAGCTCTATAAGTAATCGGAGTATCATCTCCGGTTTCAAGGGCCATTGGAGATGAAGAGCTGGAAGTGTCTGCCATGTCACATGGATTATCTAGTGGAGAGGCGAGCGCCAAAAAGGCTAATGTGGCGGATTAGTAGACTAAAACAAGTGGGGGTAAAGTATATAATATGTAAAAGTTTAATACATAACTTATAAATACAATAAAAAATAGTATCATGGATCCATGTAACATGCAATATTTAAAACATCAAACATACATGATAAAACGAATACGATAAAGTGAATGGAATATTTCCTGAGATAGTGGCTAACCTAATGTTAATCCAACAAGGCCAAGCAGAGGGAAGTCCAAATTGACACTCCTAAATGTGCATATCCTAGTGTGTCCGTGATTAAAGTGAATTTGAGTGGCAATAGATGAATCCCAAGTTAAAAAATAAAGTGAAAAATGATATGATATAATGTGGTGACAAAAATACGGTGATAAATTGTCAAAAAAAGTGAAAACCGTCAAAAAAATGAAAAATATTGAAAAAATGAAATGGAAAAAAGTGAAAAAATGGAAAAAGATTATAAAATGAAATGAAAAAGGTTACACAGTCATAGTAGATAATGAATATTAGTTAATAATTGTAATCCAGTGTGGGTTCAAATAAATCTTCAAAGGTGGTATTCAAGTATCTTCAAATTTATAGTGATAAGTATAGAAAACCTGTGGAAAAAAAATATATATATATATATATTTTTTCCACATATATTTTTTCGACAGGTTTTCTATATGGTTTCTTAATGGTTGGCTGATGTGTCTTCCAAGTCTAAGCTTCTGTCTTTACCTTATAAGGGTAAGACTTTATTTGGTCCTGGTCTGGCGGAGATCATTTCCGAAATTACGTGTGGAAAGGGATCTTTCCTACCTCAGGACAAGAAGAATAGACCTAAGGGTCGTCAGAATTCAAATTTTCGTTCCTTTCGTAATTTCAAAGGACAGAAAACTTTCTCCTCTTCCAAACAGGAGCAATCCAAGACCTCATGGAGGTCCAGTCAGCCTTGGTATATGGGGAAGCAAACGAGCCTTCCACCTATTCTAAATCAGCATGAAGGGTCTGCCACCGATCCCTTTTTGGATCAAGTGGGGGGCAGGCTTTCTCTTTTTCGGCAGGCTTGGATTACGCAATGTCCCAGATCCTTGGGCTGTGGACATAGTATCCCAGGGTTACAGAATAGGATTCAAGTCTTGCCCCCCAAGGGGCAGGTTTCTCCTGTCAAGATTATCTGCAGGCTTGGATGCACGATGTCCCAGATCCTTGGGCTGTGGACATAGTATCCCAGGGTTACAGAATAGGATTCAAGTCTTGCCCCCCCAAGGGGCAGATTTCTCCTGTCAAGATTATCTACAAACCAGGTAAAGAGGGACGCCTTCTTAAACTGATATCAAAAACAAAATAAGTCCTTGATGGAGGTGCGCCTATGGTGACGAATGTAGCAAACAATCCGATATAAGGCTGCTCTTCTGTAGCGTGCGTAGACGGTTAGGAAATCTGTAGTGGGGAAACAGGAAGGCGCCAATAGGGTGATAACGTATAGACCCAGACAGGTGAGTATAAGGAGAGAAAAGGTACTCACAAGCAGGGCGGCACTTGAACGTGCCTAACCAAGCGGGCCGGGACCACAGCGTCGCCCGGGAGACTCACAACGGCAACAACACCAATCCTCGAGCCGGACCAAGTTCCGTGTGGCCAATCAGGAACGCTGGATGATGACACACCTCCCTCTTCGTATGCCGATACTGAACACAGGCATAGAGGGTAGGAGACAGGAACAAACTGTGTAAGGCTCTCCCGAATACCGAGAGCTTGATTCACACAAGCCAACAAGCTTAGCGTGAAATTTCCTTTCCTCTATCTATATGAGGTGACCTTTTGTCAGACGCAGCTTATTGTACTCCTGTATTCAGAAGCTCATCTCTGCAGAAGAAAGGTGACTTTGCAGACAGGGTGTCTGCTATAAAGACATGAGACTTATGTATAAGGAGCTAGAGAGAACAAGAGCAAAGTGAGAAGGCTTCTTTGCCTTCTCACTTTGCTCTTGTTCTCTCTAGCTCCTTATACATAAGTCTCATGTCTTTATAGCAGACACCCTGTCTGCAAAGTCACCTTTCTTCTGCAGAGATGAGCTTCTGAATACAGGAGTACAATAAGCTGCGTCTGACAAAAGGTCACCTCATATAGATAGAGGAAAGGAAATTTCACGCTAAGCTTGTTGGCTTGTGTGAATCAAGCTCTCGGTATTCGGGAGAGCCTTACACAGTTTGTTCCTGTCTCCTACCCTCTATGCCTGTGTTCAGTATCGGCATACGAAGAGGGAGGTGTGTCATCATCCAGCGTTCCTGATTGGCCACACGGAACTTGGTCCGGCTCGAGGATTGGTGTTGTTGCCGTTGTGAGTCTCCCGGGCGACGCTGTGGTCCCGGCCCGCTTGGTTAGGCACGTTCAAGTGCCGCCCTGCTTGTGAGTACCTTTTCTCTCCTTATACTCACCTGTCTGGGTCTATACGTTATCACCCTATTGGCGCCTTCCTGTTTCCCCACTACAGCCTTCTTAAACTGCATAGATGACCTATCCTCCCTGGGAGTAATTGTTCCAGTTTCTTTAGAGGAACAGGGTCAAGGATTTTATTCAAATCTCTTTGTGGTCCCCAAAAAGGAGGGAACTTTCTGTCCCATCCTAGACCTAAAGTGCCTCAACAAATTCCTCTGGGTTCCTTCCTTCAAGATGGAAACAATTTGTTCCATTCTTCCCTTGGTCCAAGAGGGTCAGTTCATGACGACCATAGACCTGAAGGACGGGTATCTTCATGTTCCCATTCACAGGGATCATCACCATTTTCTGAGGTTTGCCTTTCTGGACAAGCATTTCCAGTTTCTAGCACTTCTGTTTGGCCTTGCCACGGCTCACAGAATATTCACAAAGTTTATAGGGGCTCTTTTGGCAGTGGTCAGATCTCAGGGAATTGCGGTGGCGCCTTACCTAGACAACATCTTAGTTCAGGCGTCATCTTTTCAACTAGCAGAATCTTATACAGAGATGTTGTTGTTTTTTCTATGTTCCCACAGATGGAAAGTGAATCTGGAAAAGAGTTCCCTTGTTCCAGCTTCAAGGGTCTGTTTCTTAGGGAAAATCATAGATTCCCTTTCCATGAAGATTTTCCTGACGGATGTTAGAAAATCCAAACTTCTTGCTTTGTGCCATTTGTCCATCATGCACTGTCTATTCTTTTGCACAAATGTCTGGCAGATTTGCCAGATGTCCAATCTTTTGTTCAGGCTCTGGTCAGAATCAGGCCTGTGTTTAAACCTGTTGCTCCTCCTTGGAGCCATAACCTTGTTCGTAAAGTTTTGCAACAGTCTCCATTTGAGCTGATGCATTCTGTTAATATTAAATTGTTATCTTGGAAAGTTTTATTTCTTCTTGCTATTTCTTCTGCTCGCAGAGTTTCTGTGCTTTCAGCTCTGCAGCGTAATTCCCCTTATCTTATTTTTCATGTGAATAAGGCGGTCCTTCGTACTAAGCGGGGATTTCTTCCTAAGGTGGTGTCTGATCGCAATATTAATCAGGAAATTGTCGTTCCTTCTTTTTGTCCTAATCCTTCTTCCCAGAAGGAACGTCTTTTGCATAACCTGGATGTTGTGCGTGCTCCAACATTTTACCTTCAAGCAACTAAAGATTTTCGGCAATCTTCTACCTTGTTCGTTGTATTCTCTAGGAAGCATAAGGGTCTGAAGGCCACTTCTACTACCCTTTCTCTCTGGTTGAGAAGTGTTATCCGGTTGGCTTATGAGACAGCTGGACATCAACCTCCTGAGAGAATTACGGCCCATTCCACCAGGGCCGTCTCCTCTTCCTGGGCTTTTAAAAAATTAAGCTTCTGTGGAGCAAATTTGCAAGGCGGCAACATGGTCCTCTCAGCATACCTTTTCAAAATTCTACAAATTTGTTACTTTTGCCTCGGCTGAGGCTTCCTTTGAGAGAAAAGTTCTTCAAGCGGGGTGGTGCCTTCTGTTTAGGTCTGACTGTCTTGTTCTCCCTCCCTTTTCATTCTGTGTCCTCTAGCTTGGGTATTGGTTCCCACTAGTAATTAGAATGAAGTTGTGGGTGGACTCTCCATGCCATAGGAAACTAAACAAAATTTATGCTTACCTGATAAATGTATTTATTTCTGGGCATGGAGAGTCCACGACCCCGCCCTTATTTAAATTCAGACGACAGGGTTTTTTTTTACAAACCTCAGGCACCTCTATGCCCTTGTGTTATCTTCCTTTTCCGTTTCCCTTCGGCTGAATGACAGGGAGTTATGGGTAAGGGAAGTGACACTTAACAGCTCTGGTGGGGTGCTCTTTGCCGCCTCCTGCTGGCCAGGAGTTGAACATCTCACTAGTAATTAGAATGAAGTCATGGACTCTCCATGCCCGGAAAGAAATACATTTATCATGCAATATACATATTTTAAAAAGTGTTTAACTGTGTTTGTACTGTAAATATTTTACATTCCAATGTTCTTCAAATAACAATATATTTTCTAAGTATTTTTAAATAGATATTGCTATATACATCTGTATATATCTATAAATATATGTTTATATATCACTCACCTAATGAATGCTGAATCCTATTCAAACAGCAGCACATCTCCTTCATGTCAAGACAAGCAGTGAACTCTCAGGCGCGGGAGCTGGGGCTTAGAGATTAGACACCAGTGAGGAAAAACATAATTTATGTAAGAACTTACCTGATAAATTCATTTCTTTCATATTGGCAAGAGTCCATGAGCTAGTGACGTATGGGATATACATTCCTACCAGGAGGGGCAAAGTTTCCCAAACCTCAAAATGCCTATAAATACACCCCCCACCACACCCACAATTCAGTTTAACGAATAGCCAAGAAGTGGGGTGATAAGAAAGGAGCGAAAGCATCAACAAGGAATTGGAATAATTGTGCTTTATACAAAAAAATCATAACCACCACAAAAAGGGTGGGCCTCATGGACTCTTGCCAATATGAAAGAAATGAATTTATCAGGTAAGTTCTTACATAAATTATGTTTTCTTTCATGTAATTGGCAAGAGTCCATGAGCTAGTGACGTATGGGATAGCAAATACCCAAGATGTGGAACTCCACGCAAGAGTCACTAGAGAGGGAGGGATAAAAATAAAGACAGCCAATTCCGCTGAAAAATTAATCCACAACCCAAAAGTTTTAATCTTTATAATGAAAAAAACTGAAATTATAAGCAGAAGAATCAAACTGAAACAGCTGCCTGAAGTACTTTTCTACCAAAAACTGCTTCTGAAGAAGAGAAAACATCAAAATGGTAGAATTTAGTAAAAGTATGCAAAGAAGTCGCTGCTTTGAAAATCTGATCAACAGAAGCTTCATTCTTAAAAGCCCAAGAAGTAGAAACTGACCTAGTAGAATGAGCCGTAATCCTCTGAGGATCAACATAATATTTCAAAGCTCTTACCACATCCAAAGAATGTAAAGATCTCTCCAGAGAATTCTTAGGATTAGGACACAAGGAAGGGACAACAATTTCTCTACTAACGTTATTGGAATTCACAACAAATTTAAAGGAAGTCCACAAAACCGCCTTATCCTGATGAAAAATCAGAAAAGGAGACTCACAAGAAAGAGCAGATAATTCAGAAACTCTTCTAGCTGAAGAGATGGCCAAAAGGAACAATACTTTCCAGGAAAGTAATTTGATGTCCAAAGAATGCATAGGCTCAAACGGAGGAGCCTGTAAAGCCCTCAAAACCAAATTAAGACTCCAAGGAGGAGAAATTGGCTTAATGACAGGCTTGATACGAACCAAAGCCTGAACAAAACAATGAATATCAGGAAGATTAGCAACCTTTCTGTGAAACAGAACAGAAAGAGCAGAGATTTGTCCTTTCAAGGAACTTGCAAACAAACCCTTATCCAAACCATCCTGAAGAAACTGTAAAATCCTAGGAATTCTAAAAGAATGCCAAGAGAATTTATGAGAAAAACACCATGAAATGTAAGTCTTCCAAACTCGGTAATAAATCTTTCTAGACACAGATTTACGAGCCTGCAACATAGTATTAATCACTGAGTCAGAGAAACCTCTATGACTAAGCACTAGGCATTCAATCTCCATACCTTCAAATTTAATGATTTGAGATCCTGATGGAAAAAAGGACCTTGAGATAGAATGTCTGGCCTTAACGGAAGTGCCAAGCTTGGCAACTGGACATCCGAACAAGATCCGCATACCAAAACCTGTGTGGCCATGCTGGAGCCACCAGCAGTACAAATGAACGCTCCATTATGATTTTGGAAATCACTCTTGGAAGAAGAACTAGAGGCGGAAAGAGATAAGCA
Organism: Bombina bombina; assembly: GCF_027579735.1. NCBI lineage: Eukaryota > Metazoa > Chordata > Amphibia > Anura > Bombinatoridae > Bombina > Bombina bombina. Next base: position 875,654,949 of record NC_069503.1, on the reverse strand, counting down.
GGTTGATAATTCCAAGGAAGTGACAACGCATCCACTGCTTCCGCCTGAGGATCCCTGGACCTGGACAGGTACCTGGGAAATTTCCTGTTTAGATGAGAAGCCATCAGATCTATTTCTGGAAGCCCCCACATCTGAACAATCTGAAGAAACACATCTTGGTGAAGAGACCATTCTCCCGGATGTAAAGTCTGGCGACTGAGATAATCCGCTTCCCAATTGTCTATACCTGGGATATGGACCGCAGAGATTAGACAGGAACTGGATTCTGCCCATGCAAGTATCTGAGATACTTCTTTCATAGCTAGAGGACTGTGAGTCCCACCTTGATGATTGACATACACCACGGTTGTGACATTGTCTGTCTGAAAACAAATAAACGATTCTTTCTTCAGAAGAGGCCAAAACTAAAGAGCTCTGAGAATCGCGCGGAGTTCCAAAATATTGATTGGTAATCTCGCCTCTTGAGATTTCCAAACCCCCTGCGCTGTCAGAGATCCCCAGACAGCTCCCCAACCTGAAAGACTCGCATCTGTTGTGATCACAGTCCAGGTTGGACGAACAAAAGAGGCCCCCTGGACTAAACAATGGTGATCTAACCACCAAGTCAGAGAAAGTCGAATATTGGGATTTAAGGATATTGATTGTGATATCCTTGTATAATCCCTGCACCATTGGCTCAGCATACAAAGCTGAAGCGGTCTCATGTGAAAACGAGCAAAGGGGATCGCGTCCGATGCTGCAGTCATGAGGCCTAAAACCTCCATGCACATAGCTACTGAAGGGAATGTTTGAAACTGAAGGTTCCGACAAGCTGAAACCAATTTCAGACGTCTTTTGTCTGTTAGAGAGAAAGTCATGGATACTGAATCTATTTGGAATCCTAAAAAGGTTACCCTTGTCTGAGGAATCAAGGAACTTTTTGGTAAATTTATCCTCCAACCATGTTCTTGAAGAAACAACACTAGTTGATTTGTGTGAGATTCTGCAGAATGTAAAGACTGAGCAAGTACCAAGATATCGTCCAAATAAGGAAACACCGCAATACCCTGCTCTCTGATTACAGAGAGTAGGGCACCGAGAACCTTCAAAAAGATCCTTGGAGCTGTTGCTAGGCCAAAAGGAAGAGCAACAAATTGGTAATGCTTGTCTAAAAAAGAGAATCTCAGGAACTGATAATGATCCGGATGAATCGGAATATGAAGATATGCATCCTGTAAATCAATTGTGGACATATAATGCCCTTGCTGAACAAAAGGCAGAATAGTCCTTATAGTCACCATTTTGAATGTTGGTATTCTTACATAACGATTCAAAATCTTTAGATCCAGAACTGGTCTGAAAGAATCCTCTTTCTTTGGGACAATGAACAGATTAGAATAAAACCCCAGACCCCGTTCTGGAAAGGGAACTGGCATAATTACCCCGGATAACTCCAGGTCTGAAACACACTTCAGGAAAGCCTGAGCCTTCACTGGAATGCGTGAGAGAAAGAAACTTCTCACAGGCGGTCTTAACTTGAAACCTATTCTGTACCCTTGAGAAACAATGTTCTGGATCCAATGATTTTGGATTGAATTGATCCAAACATCTTTGAAAAACCTTAGTCTGCCCCTACCAGCTGCGCTGGAATGAGAGCCGCACCTTCATGCAGACTTGGGGGCTGCTTTTGGTTTTCTAAAAGGCTTGGATTTATTCCAGACTGGAGAAGGCTTCCAATTGGAAACCGTTCCTTTAGGGGAAGGGTCAGAATTCTGTTCCTTATTCTGACGAAAGGAACGAAAACGGTTAGAAGCCCTAAATTTACCCTTAGACTTTTTATCCTGAGGCAAAAAAGCTCCCTTCCCCCCAGTAACAGTTGAAATAATAGAATCCAACTGAGAACCGAATAATTTATTACCTTCGAAAGAAAGAGATAGCAATGTTGACTTAGAAGTCATATCTGCATTCCAAGTTTTAAGCCATAAAGCTCTTCTAGCTAAAATAGCTAAAGACACATACCTGACATCAATTCTAACGATATCAAAAATGGCATCACAAATGAAATTATTAGCATGTTGAATAAGCTTAACAATGCTATACACATTAGGATCTGGTACTTGTTGCACTAAAGTTTCCAACCAAAAAGTTGAAGCCGCAGCAACATCAGCCAAAGAAATAGCAGGCCTAAGAAGATGACCTGCACATAAATAAGCCTTCCTTACTTTGTTTTTTGGGACAGTGAATATTTTCCACCCACTGTTATTTTCTTATTTTTCTCTTGCAAGGTGTATCCAGTCCACGGATTCATCCTTTACTTGTGGGATATTCTCATTCACTACAGGAAGTAGCAAAGAGAGCACACAGCAAAGCTGTCCATATAGTTCCCCCTCTAGCTCCACCCCCAGTCATTCTCTTTGCTGGCTCTAAGCACTAGGGTCTCTCTCGGGAGTGTAAAGTGAACACCGGAAATGACAACATAACGTCAACAAACTTAATTCTCGCGCCAAAAATGACGCAAATAAATTATAGCATTTAGGGCTCCCGCGAGCCTAACAGCCCGCAATTTAGAAAGAAAAGTCAATTGATAAAATTTCAGGTAAAATATTTTTTTTTATTTCATATATGCATTTCCCAAAAATGAAACTGACAGTCTGTAAGAAGGAAATAAACTGATTAACCTGAATCATGGCAAATATAAGTATAAAATATATATTTAGAACTTTACATATAAAGTGACAAACCATAGCTGAGAGTGTCATAAATAAAAGAAAACATACTTACCAAAAGACACTCATCTACATAAAGTAGATAGCCAAACCAGTACTGAAACAAGAATCAGTAGAGGTAATGGTATATAAGAGTATATCGTCGATCTGAAAAGGGAGGTAGGAGAAGAATCTCTACGACTGATAACAGAGAACCTAAGAAATAGATCCCCGATAGGATGATCATTGTATTTAAAAGGTAATACTCCCTTCACATATCTCTGTTATTCACTGCACTCTGAGAGAAACCGGGCTTCAGCATGCTGAAAAGCGCATATCAACGTAGAAATATAGCACAAACTTACTTCACCACCTCCATAGGAGGCAAAGTTTGAAAAACTGAATTGTGGGTGTGGTGGGGGGGTGTATTTATAGGCATTTTGAGGTTTGGGAAACTTTGCCCCTCCTGGTAGGAATGTATATCCCATACGTCACTAGCTCATGGACTCTTGCCAATTACATGAAAGAAAAGGGGAAACGTACTTTTATCAGCGCCATCTGCTGGCTTTTATTCAGAAAATTATATTCAAAACTCTTCTAAAATTTTCAGTAAAGCTCCGGAGCACCGTGTGTCCTACCTATCACTGTGTGAGTGCTGATCCCAAGCTAGTTTGGCTCTGCTGTAGGGGGGAGCAATTGCCCTGTTGCCAACCCCCCCCCCCCTGGAGTGAAGTGACTACTGTAATAGTGACTTAAGTTATACACAGATTTTTTTAAAATAGAATAAATAACCAATTAAAAGAGTGCTTTTTGAGACCTGAAGTCTCACACACAGAACTACATGAAGAATTCCACTACTTGCGCACCATCAGCTTAATGCACCATCGGCTTATCCCTCAGGCTAGATATTAAATAAAGCAGATACATAATAAATAAATGTGTAATATGAGTTAAAAGGACAGTCTACACCAGAATTTTTATTGTTTAAAAAGATAGATAATGCCTTTATTACCCATTCCCTATTTTTCACTCAGTGATTACCTTGTATCTAAGCCTCTGCAAGCTTATTTCAGTTCTTTTGACAGACATCCATTTTAGCCAATCAAAGCTGGCTCACTGGAACTCCACGTGTGTGACCACAGTGTTATCTATATGAAACACATGAACTAACACCCTCTAGTGGTGAAAAACTGTCAAAATGCCCTGAGAGAAGAGGCGGCCTTCAAGGGCTTAGACATTTGCATATAAACCTCCTAGGTTTAGCTTTCAACTAAGAATACTAAGAGAACAAAGCAAAATTGGTGATTAAAGTAAATTGGAAAATTGTTTAAAATGTCATTCTCTATCTGAATCATGAAAGTTTATTTTGGACTAGACTGTCCCTTTAAGTGAACATAAAAAGATGTATTAAACAAATTTAAAAAACAATTCTGAAGCAGTTCAGATAAAAACATAGATTATGAAATTATTTTCAAAAATGTGTTCATAAAATTGTGAGAAGCCAACAGTTCAATCTCCCAGTGTACTATAGCAAGTACTTCAAATGTAAAACAATAGGTTTAGTCCTCCAAACTAATAGTAAGAGTACCTATATCCTTTTGCAAATCCTGCAGATTGTTACATACGCTGGTAAGAAGCTAATTATACTTGTAATCCCTTACACTGACCCTTAGGTTCCGGGTCACGTGATGGTGATGTCACAATTGACATTGCTGTAAGCGGCTTTACTTAGTATTCTCTCCGTCCCTCCAAAGATCAATGTAGAATTTAGTGCTTTTTGAGACCTGAAGTCTCACACACAGAACTACATGGAGAATTCCACTACTTGCGCACCATCAGCTTAATGCACCATCGGCTTATCCCTCAGGCAATATCTTCCCTGAGTTTTTCTGTTCGTCCCCAAAAAAGAAGTCTATTTTTGAAGCATTTAGCGCAAACCATTATTTGAAGTGCAGATGTTAGCACCACCTAGACTATTTCTCGAGTGGTAACTTTGGACTTATAATAAAAATCAGGTATGTGGTTGTTAAAAAAAAAAAGCATAGTAACTCAAGCACAAGCAATACAGCTTCTATTTTTGCACTCATATTACAATAAAAAAAAAGTTTTCTTTCAGTTAGGCAGTGTAACATTAAGGTTAGAGAGAAGAGAGAGGGGGCGCCTCTTAGTGTGTTACGTTGGATTCCAAATGATATGGAAAGGAGAAAAATACACTCACCCGGTGTGGTGGCACCCGTATTGGAATATGGTGCAAATAAGCTGGCTAACACTCTCAGCAGTTAGCACACTGGTCAATGCTCCGTCAGCTGATTTTCAAAAGGTCTTTTCACCTGGGAGTATTCACCGCGTCGGTTGCAGGAAGCGGGTGGTTCCAGAGTCCGCTCAGAAAACCGGTTGTAACTCCAGGGTCCGCTCAAAAAGAGGTTGTAACTCCAGCTTGGTATAAAGTCTGACAGTTTCACTCCTTTCAGTGTTTGTGAACACAATCTGAGCTGATGGTCAGTGAGGTGGCTGCACCTCACTGACGAGGCCCATAGGAGGCCGAAAACTATCGTCTGGGCTTGTCATGTTCCTTGTTCAGATTAGAATTGCCTGGTATTTCGGGGCTGGACTGACCTTACTTGGCGGGATAAGACTGATATACTTCAGTAAAGTTTTCCTCTGTGAAAAGCACACTGGACTAAAAGAGGCTGCTCCTGGGTGGTAAATCGCCATAGAACTAGCTGATGAGCTCTTGTTTGTTCCTGGTAGAGCGCTTCTCTCTTTGTATGCAAAAAAGGTGAATCCATCAGCTCAGATTGTGTTCACAAACACTGAAAGGAGTGAAACTGTCAGACTTTATACCAAGCTAGAGTTACAACCTCTTTTTGAGCGGACCCTGGAGTTGCAACCGGTTTTCTGAGCGGACCCTGGAACCACCCGCTTCCTGCAACCGACGCGGTGAATACTCCCAGGTGAAAAGATCTGTTGGAGATCAGCTGACGGAGCATCCATGACCAGTGTGCTAACCGCTGAGAGTGTTAGCCAACTTATTTGCACCCTATTCAGAAACGGGTGCCACCACACCAGGTCAGTGTATTTTTCTCCTTTCCATATAATTTGGAATCCAGCGTAAAACATGAAGAGGCGCCCCCCTCTCTCTTCTCTTTACTTTCTACAGACAAGCCTGCGGCATCGGGTTTCATTCAGGGGGAGCAGCCTCCTTTTTCCATCCGGTGCTTCGACCCCAGTTTGGCACCACACCAAACAGTAACATTGCTTTTGTTTTGACACTTAACACTTTGTTTTTTGGGACAGTGAATATTTTCCACCCACTGTTATTTTCTTATTTTTCTCTTGCAAGGTGTATCCAGTCCACAGATTCATCCTTTACTTGTGGGATATTCTCATTCCCTACAGGAAGTAGCAAAGAGAGCACACAGCAAAGCTGTCCATATAGCTCCCCCTCTAGCTCTAACCCCCAGTCATTCTCTTTGCTGGCTCTAAGCACTAGGGTCTCTCTCGGGAGTGTAAATTGAATATGGTGTTAGAATTGTAGTTTTATTATCTTCAATCAAAAGTTTGTTATTTTAAATGGTACCGGTTTGTACTATTTACTCTCTAGCAGAAAAGTGATGAAGATTTCTGCTGAGAGGAAAATGATTTTAGCATGTTGTAACTAAAATCCACTGCTGTTACCCACACAGGACTGAGGAGTACCAGAAAACTTCAGTTGGGGGGAACAGTTTGCAGGGTGATCTGCAATAAGGTATGTTCAGTCATTTATTTCTAGACAAGACTGAGATAATGCTAGAAGAGACTGACAATATCCCCATGAGGGGAAGGTAAGCTATGTTCACAGACTTAGTAAGGAATTGAATGCTTACATAATAGGGCTAATTATGCTGGTTGACACTTATTCAGGGCAATCGATTGTTTGGCTAAGGAAAAATCGTTTTGCAAGACACTTTGAAAGCCCTTTTGGGGGTTTTTCTGGGGTTATTACCACATGGCTGTTTTTTAGTCACTTAGGAGTGATTTACTAGGCCTCACAGCTCCGGAGTAGAGTGGGAGGGGCCTAATTGCCTCAGATGCACAGTTAGAATTGCAGAGAAGTTCATGCTGTTTCACGTGGAGGGTCCTGCTGATGTTTGAGGGCCTAACAGAAGCTATATTCCCCCAAATCTGATCCCTAAGGGAAGGTAGGGCCACAGCAAGGCTGTGGCAAGGTGCTGTAGTGATTTAACCACGTGTTGGATTTAGGCTGCTCCGGTTTGGGCATTAAGGGGTTAATCGTTTTGAAACTTGGGGTTCAATCTTATTAAGGCTTTAGCTACATACTGTGAAAATGTCAGAAAGATTGCTGCATTTTTCACCGTTTTGTAAAATTGTGTGCTCTTTTTATTTCTTAAAGGCACAGTAACGTTTTTTTTTTCAAATTGTGTTTTTTATTTGATTAAAGTGATTCCAATCCTGTTTGTGTACTCTACTAGTCTGTTAAACATGTCTAACACTAAGGAAAATCCTTGTTCAATGTGTTTAGAAGCCATGGTGGAACCCCCTCTCAGAATGTGTCCCACTTGTACTGATATGTCTATACACTTTAAAGATTATATTGTTGCACTTAAGAATGTGGCCCAAGATGATTCTCAGTCTGAAGGTAACGAGGGTAGCCTGTCTGCCTCTCCCCAAGTGTCACAACCAGTTACGCCCGCACAAGCGACGCCTAGTACCTCTAGTGCGTCTAACCCTTTTACATTACAATGTTAAAGTGAAGGTCAAGTCTGGGGTTGTGCTTAGCAGTTTTCAATATTTTAGCTAAAATGAGTATGATGTTCATTCATCAAAGTATAGATAGATACAAGCAAAAGATTTATATTTTACGTTTTGAAACCGCTCCGTTTCAGCTGTAAAATCCGCCCGTCATAGTGCCTTTATTGATTGACATCTTTTGGCTCCAATCTATTGTTTTACCCCGTGGCGTCCAGCCCCTTTTCGTTTTCGTCATTGTCAGCTTATGCGCATGCGTGTAAGTAAACATCGCGTCATCATCATCATGCTCGTCCCCGTAACGCGCATTCGTTGTTTGCTCGCAAAATTACTGCATACAAAGTTACGGCCGTTAATTACGCGCATGCGCTATTGAGCTGACCGTACGCATGCGCATTTCAAACAGAACAAGGGTGCACGAGCGTAGTCTCGTTGTAAGAAACAAAGCGACGTCATCAAGTCAGAATAAGGAAGTCCTGTATGGGCGGAGATAAACGCAATAACGGAGCAACATTATAAATACATTTTTTGGGCAAAGGGTTAGTTATTTATACATATAAAGTAAGCGAATTTAATGTTTTTAAGATAATCTTCAACATGATGTATTTTGAATCCCAAAAATTGACCTTCACTTTAAAAGACCTAGGAGCGCCTAATACAGGCCGAGGAAGTAAATTCAACTATAAAGCTAGCTATTAACTCTGCAGGTAAGCCATGAAAAATAAATAGATGAAAGGTAGATAAAAAACGTTCTATGACGTCTCAAATAATTCTATTATCTTAACTAGGGTTAATACAAATTTAATACAGTTTAAACACAATATGTTAAAATCATGGATCCATGGTACAATATATACGCAAATTACATAAAGCAATAACACATAATTAGTAAGATAAAATAATAAGATAAAAAATGATATTACAATAATAGCTGAGAATGAAAATCGTAGGGAAAAGATATTCCCTGCAAACAGTGTGGAATGTACAAAAACAGTGAAAAATTGTTTAAATATTAATCCCTCAAAGTCTAAACGATGTGGAAGTGATCAAAAAAGTGGTCTAAAAATGCTCAAGCAAAAGTTTAAAAAGCCAAAAAATTTAGAAAATAAAAAAGATAAGTGTTCGTGGTAAAGTTAGTGATAAAATAATTCCAATAAGAAAATGAAAAAAGCTGTGTATCTGTTAATAAATCTTCATTAAGTGTCCTCAAAAAAAGAGTCCATACAAATGTTGAGGACCACATCAACATTTGTATGGACTCTTTTTTTGAGGACACTTAAGGAAGATTTATTAACAGATACACAGCTTTTTTCATTTTCTTATTGGAATTATTTTATCACTAACTTTACCACGAACACTTATCTTTTTTATTTTCTCAATTTTTTGGCTTTTTAAACTTTTGCTTGAGCATTTTTAGACCACTTTTTTGATCACTTCCACATCGTTTAGACTTTGAGGGATTAACATTTAAACAATTTTTCACAGTTTTTTTGTACATTCCACACTGTTTGCAGGGAATATCATTTCCCTACGATTTCCCAACGATTTCCATTCTCAGCTATTATTGTAATATTTTGTATCTTATTATTTTATCTTACTAATTATGTGTTATTGCTTTATGTAATTTGCGTATATATTGTACCATGGATCCATGATTTTAACATATTGTGTTTAAACTGTATTAAATTTGTATTAACTCTAGTTAAGATAATATAATTATTTGAGACGTCATAGAACGTTTTTTATCTACCTTTCATCTATTATTTTTCTTGGCTTACCTGCAGAGTTAATAGCTAGCTTTATAGTTGAATTTACTTCCTCTGCCTGTGTTAGGCGCTCCTAGGTCTTTTAACATTATAATACTTCTATCTAAGGGATAGCTAGGTCCCCTTTTGCACCCAGGAGCTAGTAGGAACGCTGTGTGAGCGCTGTGAGATACCATAGTAATATTCCCTTTTACATTACAAGACTTAGCGGCAGTCATGGATAATTCTCTTACAGCCTTCTTATCTAAACTGCCCATGTTACCTGCAAAGCGTGATAGCTCCGTTTTAAGAACAGATTATGAGCATTCTGACGCTTTGGTAGCCGTATCCGATATACCCTCACAACGCTCTGAAGTGGGAGCGAGGGATTTGATGTCTGAGGGAGAAGTCTCTGATTCAAGAAGGGTTCCTCCCCAGACAGATTCAGATACATTGGCTTTTAAATTTAAACTAGAACACCTCCGTGTTTTACTTAGGGAGGTATTAGCTACTCTGGATGACTGTGACCCTTTGGTGATCCCAGAGAAATTGTGTAAAATGGACAAGTACCTAGAGGTCCCTGTTTACACGGATGCTTTTCCGGTCCCTAAGAGGATTGCGGATATCGTTACTAGGGAGTGGGATAGGCCAGGTGTCCCTTTTGTCCCCCCTCCTGTTTTTAAGAAAATGTTCCCCATATCTGACCCCATGCAGGACTTGTGGCAGACGGCCCCTAAGGTGGAGGGGGCTGTTTCTACACTAGCTAAACGCACAACCATACCAATTGAAGACAGTTGTGCTTTAAAAGACCCTATGGATAAAAAATTAGAGGGTTTACTTAAGAAAATTTTTGTTCAACAAGGTTTTCTTCTCCAACCTATTGCCTGCATTATTCCTGTAACTACTGCAGCTGCTTTCTGTTTTGGGGCGCTGGAAGACTCGCTCCAGACGGAGACCTCATATGAGGAAATTATGGATAGAATTAAGGCTCTAAAGCTAGCTAATTCTTTTATCACTGACGCCGCTTTCCAAATAGCTAAGTTAGCCGCGAAAAATTCAGGTTTCGCCATTTTGGCGCGCAGGGCGCTATGGCTAAAGTCCTGGTCAGCCGATGTGTTGTCTAAATCCAAGCTTTTGAACATTCCTTTCAAAGGGAAGACCCTATTCGGGCCTGAATTGAAAGAGATTATTTCAGATATCACCGGGGGGAAAGGCCATGCTCTCCCTCAGGACAAAGCCTTTAAAACAAAGAACAAAGCTAATTTTCGTTCCTTTCGCAATTTCAGGAACGGCCCCGCTTCATCCTCTCCGGCTGCAAAGCAAGAGGGTAACGCTTCACAGCCCAAGGCAAACTGGAAACCTTACCAGGGCCGGAATAAGGGTAAACAGGCCAAAAAGCCTGCATCTGCCACCAAGACAGCATGAAGGGGTAGCCCCCGATCCGGGACCGGATCTAGTAGGGGGCAGACTCTCTCTCTTCGCTCAGGCCTGGGCAAGAGATGTACACGATCCTTGGGCATTAGAGATTGTAGCCCAGGGATACCTTCTAGAATTCAAGGACTCTCCTCCAAGGGGAAGGTTCCACATTTCTCGTCTGTCTACAGATCAGACAAAGAAAGAGGCGTTTTTACGCTGTGTAGAAGATCTACATACAATGGGAGTGATCCACCCAGTTCCAATTGCAGAATAAAGGACTGGGGTTTTACTCAAACCTGTTTGTGGTTCCCAAAAAAAGAAGGAACTTTCAGACCAATCCTGGATCTCAAATTTCTAAACAAATTCCTCAGAGTCCCATCATTCAAGATGGAGACCATTCGGACAATCTTACCAATGATCCAGGAGGGTCAATATATGACTACCGTGGATCTAAAGGATGCGTATCTGCACATTCCTATCCACAAAGATCATCACCAGTTTCTCAGGTTCGCCTTTCTGGACAAGCATTTTCAGTTTGTGGCTCTTCCTTTCGGGTTGGCCACTGCTCCCAGAATTTTCACAAAGGTGCTAGGGTCCCTCCTGGCGGTTCTAAGACCGCGGGGCATAGCAGTGGCGCCTTACCTAGACAACATCTTAATTCAGGCGTCAACTTTCCAAAGAACCAAGTCTCACACGGAGATTGTATTGGCCTTTCTGAGGTCTCACGGGTGGAAGGTGAACATCAAAAAGAGTTCTCTCTCCCCCCTCACAAGAGTTCCATTCCTAGGAACCCTGATAGACTCGGTAGAAATGAAAATATTTCTGACGGAGGTCAGAAAGCTAAAACTCTTAACTACTTGCCGAGCTGTTTATTCCATTCCTCGGCCATCTGTGGCTCAGTGCATGGAGACAATCGGACTAATGGTTGCGGCAATGGACATAGTCCCTTTTGCTCGGATACACCTCAGACCACTGCAACTATGCATGCTCAAACAGTGGAATGGGGATTATGCAGATTTGTCTCCTCAAATTCAGTTGGACCAGGAGACCAGAGATTCTCTTCTCTGTTGGTTGTCTCAGGATCACCTGTCTCAAGGAATATGTTCCGCAGGCCAGAGTGGATCATCGTAACGACCGACGCCAGTCTGTTAGGCTGGGGTGCGGTCTGGGACTCCCTGAAAGCTCAGGGCTTATGGTCTCGGGAAGAAACTCTTCTCCCGATAAACATTCTGGAACTGAGGGCGATATTCAACGCTCTTCAGACATGGCCTCAACTAGCGGCGGCCAAATTCATCAGATTTCAGTTGGACAACATCACGACTGTAGCTTACGTCAATCATCAGGGGGGAACAAAGGGTTCCCTAGCGATGACAGAAGTAACCAAAATAATCAGGTGGGCGGAGGATCACTCCTGCCTTCTCTCAGCAATTCACATCCCAGGAGTAGACAACTGGGAGGCGGATTTTCTAAGTCGTCAGACTTTTCTTCCGGGGGAGTGGGAACTCCACCCGGAGGTATTTGCCCAGCTGACTCAGCTATGGGGCACCGTCCCGTCAGAACACCAAACTTCCTCTCTACGGGTCCAGGTCCCGGGATCCCAAGGCGGTATTGATAGATGCTCTAGCAGCGCCTTGGTCCTTCAATCTGGCTTATGTTTATCCACCGTTTCCTCTCCTCCCGCGTCTGGTTGCCAGAATCAAGCAGGAGAAGGCTTTGGTGATTCTGATAGCGCCTGCATGGCCACGCAGGACTTGGTATGCAGACCTAGTGGACATGTCATCTGTCCCACCATGGACACTGCCAATGAGGCAGGATCTTCTAATACAGGGTCCGTTCAAGCATCCAAATTTAGTTTCTCTACGTCTGACTGCTTGGAGATTGAACGCTTAATTCTATCAAAGCGTGGGTTCTCTGAGTCAGTTATAGATACTCTGATTCAGGCTAGAAAGCCTGTCACCAGGAAAATCTACCATAAGATATGGCGGAAATATCTTTGTTGGTGGGAATCCAAGGGTTACTCATGGAGTAAGATTAGGATTCCCAGGATATTGTCCTTTCTCCAAGAAGGACTGGAGAAAGGATTGTCAGCTAGTTCCTTAAAAGGACAAATATCTGCTTTGTCTATCCTGTTACACAAGCGTCTGGCAGAGGTACCAGACGTTCAAGCGTTTGCTCAGGCTTTAGTCAGAATCAAGCCTGTCTATAAACCTGTGGCTCCGCCATGGAGTTTAAATCTAGTTCTTTCAGTTCTTCAAGGGGTTCCGTTTGAACCTTTACATTCCATAGACATTAAGTTGTTATCTTGGAAAGTTTTGTTTTTGATAGCTATCTCTTCTGCTCCAAGAGTTTCAGAATTATCTGCCTTGCAGTGTGATTCACCTTACCTGGTTCCACGCAGATAAGGTAGTTTTGCGTACCAAGCCTGGTTTTCTTCCTAAAGTTGTTTCTAACAAGAATATTAACCAGGAAATAGTTGTTCCTTCTCTGTGTCTTAATCCATCTTCGAAGAAGGAACGTCGATTACACAATCTTGATGTAGTTCGTGCTTTAAAGTTCTATTTACAAGCAACTAAGGATTTCAGACAAACATCTTCCTTGTTTGTTATCTATTCTGGTAAGAGGAGAGGTCAGAAAGCGACTGCTACCTCTCTTTCCTTTTGGCTGAAAAGCATCATCCGTTTGGCCTATGAGACTACTGGCCAGCAGCCTCCTGAAAGAATTACTGCTCATTCTACCAGAGCAGTGGCTTCCACATGGGCTTTCAAAAATGAGTCTTCTGTTGAACAGATTTGTAAGGCAGCGACTTGGTCTTCACTGCATACTTTTGCCAAATTTTGCAAATTCGATACTTTTGCTTCTTCGGAGGCTATTTTTGGGAGAAAGGTTTTGCAAGCAGTGGTGCCTTCCTTTTAAGGTACCTGTCTTGTTCCCTCCTTTCATCCGTGTCCTAAAGCTTTGGTATTGGTATCCCACAAGTAAAGGATGATTCCGTGGACTGGATACACCTTGCAAGAGAAAACAGAATTTATGCTTACCTGATAAATTACTTTCTCTTGCGGTGTATCCAGTCCACGGCCCGCCCTGGCATTTAAGTCAGGTAAAACATTTTTTGTTTAAACTACAGTCACCACTGCACCCTATGGTTTCCCCTTTTTCTTCCTAACCTTTGGTCGAATGACTGGGGGGGGGTGGAGCTAGAGGGGGAGCTATATGGACAGCTTTGCTGTGTGCTCTCTTTGCTACTTCCTGTAGGGAATGAGAATATCCCACAAGTAAAGGATGAATCCGTGGACTGGATACACCGCAAGAGAAAGTAATTTATCAGGTAAGCATAAATTCTGTTTTTTTATCTTTGTATGGTATCTATTTTATTGATTTATATTGTTTCAAATTTCTAAGATTTTGAAAATGTATTTTTATTTTAGGTGCATAGATAACTTTGTCAAAGCTATATATAAATTTCATGTGACACACAGGTGTTTTATGAGAATTTCTTATTCAAGGTACATTACCAATCAGTGCACTACATACACGCACAGATTTTCTCATTTTAGGCACCCCCTTCAGGATATATCTTTTTTTTTTATTACCTGTCTTTAACATAAAGGTTAGTTCTTGATCAGGTTGTTTGTACAAGTAACAAAGGTTTATCATGATGTAGATTAATATATATCTAGTATGCACTTAAAGGGACAGTCTACACCAGAATTTTTATTGTTTTAAAAGATAGATAATCCCTTTATTACCCATTTCCCAGTTTTGCATAACCAACACAGTTATAATAATATACTTTTAACCTCTGTGATTATCTTGTATCTAAGCCTCTGCAAACTGCCCCTTTTTTCAGTTCTTTTGACAGGCTTGCAGTCTAGCCAATCAGTGCCTGCTCCCAGATAACTTCTCGTGCACAAGCACAGTGTTATCTATATGAAATATGTGAACTAACACCCTGTAGTGGTGAAAAACTGTTAAAATGCAATCTGAAAGAGGTGGGCTTCCAGGTCTAAGACATTAGCATATGAACCTCCTAGGTTAAGCTTTCAATACCAAAAGAACAAAGCAAAATTGGTGATAAAAGTAAATTGGAAAATTGTTTAAAATTACATGCTCTATCTGAATCATGAAAGTTTATTTTGGCCTAGACTGTCCCTTTAACTGTGTTTTGCATCACCAATGCCAACCAACCATCAGAGAAATATATTTCTTAGGAATTAAGGGCACTATACAAGGGCAGTATGTAGATTTTGTGCAACAGGAGCTAGATAAATATAACAAGTATTTTTATTAAAGGGACACAAAATCCATTTTTTTTTCTTTCAAGATTCAGATAGAGGATGCGATTTTACGCAACTTTCTAATTTATTCCTATTATATTTTTTTCTTAATTCTCTTGCTATCTTTATTTGAAAAAGCAGGAATGAAAGCATAGGAGCCGGACCTTTTTTTGGTTTAGTACCTGGGTAGTGCCTGCTGATTGGTGGCTAAAAGTTGGGTTGGCTTGTAAGCTTACATTCCTGCTTTTTCAAATAAAATTAGCAAGAGAACAAATACAAATGTATAATAGGAGTAAATTAGAAAGTTGCTTAAAATTGCTTGCTCTATCTGAATCATGAAATAAAAAAATTGTGTCCCTTTAAGGCACTGCTGCCCATATGAACACATTGACAGTGAAAGCTAAAGCCTTGAGGTTTACAAGACAGCAGTGTTATTGCATAACTTTATGGAACATCACGGTTTGGATGTGTGGCCAATCACTGAACTTACTCTATGGATTTTATGTGTTATGTAAATAACTTCAGACTGCTTGGAACTCATTGAAGATGGTAGATCCTTTGAAACCTCTTATTAAATATTACCTAGTTCCTTTCCATCAGCATGGAGACCGGCCTCGTCTCACTGGTTAATGGTTAGTTGTACTTAGTGAAGATAGTGGATTAATTGCATCCAATTGATGAAATGTCTCTTAATCTTTTACATTAAAGTAATATGTAAATAATCATTTGATTGTGTCTTTATCCTCCCTAATGGTTTTTGACCTTGAAACTATATAGTAACTACTCTATAACAATATGAGTTATAGATCAGTATAATTGTGTGTAATTCTCTTTTTAGTGAAGAACTAAGGCTGGGTCATGAAGCATCCCCTTACTTTAAGGGATTCATCTCTGTTGCTCGTGGGGATGAAGAGCATAACATAAGAGCAAAAGAGCCAGATGACGGACTTCCTGAAGAGAACCAAGTCCAGTGCCTCATTGATCAGGCAACAGATCCCAACATACTTGGCAGAGCGTGGAAAGGATGGGAGCCTTGGGTGTAAACAACTCAGAGAGGGGGATAGACAGACCTTTTGTAATTAATAGAAACCTTGGATTCTTCAAATGTTATCATTCAAATAATATAATTTGTAGTTGTTTTTTTTAATTGCACTACAATAGATTACATTTCAATACAAAAATCAAGTTTACAATAATTAAAAAATATACAGATTTGAACCTCTACCTGGATATTGAATATTATATGATCCAAATATGTTTTCACTATAACTGACATTTATTTCAACAATGTCTTTGCTGTACTCTCAATAATGTAAAGATATAGAATGTTGACAATTGAACATCTTGAAGAAAAAAATTGTCATTGCTTTGTCGGATTTTGCACTTTTTTGCATTATATTGTGTATATATTACAGCTAAGAAATAATCTCATATTGCTTCAATGTTTTGTCATCCCTTCTAGTTTGTTTAGCTTGTTTTATAGAAAAAACAAACAAATACAAGCGCTAGTAATGAAAATCACACAATATAAAACTGTTGGCTAGTATAGAGGAAATGGTAACAATCCCCAATTGCCACAGTGTATCAAATCATTATACACATAGAGAAAATGAATAAAATATATCAGTTGAAAATAAACCTAAAATTATTGTTACCAATACCAAATATGTTTCAAGTCCCTCTGAAATGTTAGTGGGAAAGGGATAAATGAAGTCAGCTCAATGTAGCCACTGTGGTGAATATAAATCCCTCCATTGCGTATCAAATATAGTCTCAAGTGCTGCTTGTAGTGAACCAAAACTTTCCTCCCTTGGTTGTGATAAATTCTGTATAAAAAGAATGATTGCACTTACTAAAAACAAGTCCTGTAGCAACCGGGAGCCTGGGATCCAACGCTGAGGTGGCAAGCTATGTTATAGCTAGGCCGACAGCAACCCACTACGGATCCATTTGTTTCAAGGCACAAATCACTTGTGTTTTTAGTAAGTGCAATCATTTGTCTGGTGCACTTTTTAATAAATGATCTTGAGTCTGAGTTGCGCTCTGTTTGCTTGTCTTATGTATTGCCTGGTACAGAGTGCAAAAGCACATTGTACAGAACTGGGTTGATGGAAGGAATTTAGAAATTAAAAACATGTCACAAACTGAGTGTGTTGCCCTTATGTTATCTAATAAATTATGCAACATTTTCATAACTGTTTTGATATTTTCTTTTGTACACATATAGTTAACAATCTGGTTGGAGCAAAATTATTTGAAACTATTGTCAAATAAATTACTGCATTAAAAATACAATAATAAATATGTGCACTATGTATGTCCTCCTTACACTGAACAATGGAGTAGTTTATTCAGTACTTTGAACCATCGTACAATAATAAAATCAATTTATTTATCTCTAAATGTCATATATACTTGCAAAGCTTACTTGGCAAAAAAAACTTGATAATGCCAAAGTGTATCTTTTTTTTTTTTTTTTTTTTTTTTTTTTCTTCTTTAGCAGAGGTGCAAGACAAGTTTCAATCACATAAATTATTATACATTATACATTGTTTTTCTATTCTTTCTTCCTTTTCTACTATGTTATTTTAATAGTTACACAGTTAGAATTGGACAATTGCCATTGCATTAATGGGAAAAAAGAAAAGAAAAAAAAAACAATAATAAAAAAAAAAAAAAAAAGATAAAATAAAAATGAAAATGCTTTCCTGTCTTGTAAAAGAACCAAGGCAAAAGAGGGAGAGGGAGGGAGGGAGGAAAAAAAAAAAAAAAGGGGGGAGACCCAAATAATTAATTCCACTCTCTACCTTCCTCACCAGCTGCCCAGCATCACTAAATCGGTATTTCTAAAAGGGAATATTAAGTGCTCCACTTCAGAGGGTGAGAAAATCTTAATAAACTTTGCCCATTTGTCAAAAAGACTTCTTATTTCCCTTTCTGGATGTAGTGCTGTAGCTTTCTGTTTGATTAAATATTGCTTCCTAAGATAATTTTTAACTTCGGGAATTGAAGGTATTATCGTATTTTTCCAATTTTTAAATAGTAGATTTCTGGCCGCTAGGATGGCTAAGTTCACGAATTTGAAGTCTGAGAGATAGTTTATCTTATCAACCAGGAAGATGATATGGAGCATTGTTATTTTAAAAGGGGTAACTTTCACTATTTTATTTAACCAATATTCTATTTTGTACCAAAATTGTGAGATTCTTGGGCAGTCCCAAACCATGTGACTCAAATCCGCAGCTTGAAGGCTGCATTTAGGGCACTTGTTAAAGTTCAAGTTATACCATCTATAACCCCTCTCTGGTGTATAATATATTTTATAGATAAGTTTTAAATGTGACTCTCTCCAGGTCTCAGCCAGGGTTGTTTCCATTGCTATTTGAATTGACCTGGCTATTTGTGAACCATTGTTTATATTAACCTGATTTCCCCATTTCTGCGCTAATCTCGTTAAATTTTCATCTCCTTTATGAGAGACGAGAAGATTATACCATGGGGTTATTGAAAACAATCCAGCCTTGTTTAAAGATACCCAATTATCCAACACATCCCACTTCCATTTCCATCTATGTTTGTTAATTAGTTGCCAGAGATAATGCCTGGTTTGTAGATACATAAAGAATTCCTGATTTTTAAAGTCAAATTCTGATTTTAATTCTTCAAAGGATTTAATGTTTCCTGAGTCATGTTTAATAAACTGCGAAATTTTTGTAAGTCCTTGATTATGCCATCGTTGTAGTATCTGGTCTTGTGTTCCCTCCTGGAATTCTGGGTTGCCTAGAAAAGTTTGATATGTTGGTACTTGAGTATTTACCTGTATATGAGCACCGATTTTTCCCCAGGCTACTAATATCGTGTATATAGTCTTTAAACCTTTTATCCGCTTGGGTACTTGATGAAGAGGAATATGTAAAAGTGAGACTGGTGATAGCGGGTTTATCAGGCTCTGGTCTAGTTCATAGTCAGAAAAATGGTTTGATCCAGCTATCCAATCAGTCGCTATTCGACCCAGAAAAGCTAAATTATATAAATAAAGATCAGGAAGGGCCATTCCACCTTTTAATTTCGGGAGCGATAATCTCTTCAGGGAGATTCTAGGTTTCTTAGCTTGCCATATGAAATGACGGAGGGCTGTGTTAAACCTTTTAATATCATATGTTTTTAAGATAAAAGGTAGATTTAGAAATAGATATCCTATTTTGGGCAATAAAACCATTTTGAACAGAGCTATTCGACCTGCTATTGAAAGAGGGAGATTTTGCCAACTCCTCATTTGTTGTAATATTTGCTGTATGATGGGAGTAAAGTTTAATGTGTACCAATCCAAGGGATTTGCTGATATGTTAACTCCGAGGTATCTAAATGATTTAGAAACTATTTTAAATGGGTTATCGGTAAGAGAGTTATTTTTTATCCTTAGCCACATAATTTCTGATTTGGTGCTGTTCATTTTATAACCAGAAAATAAGCCAAAGGTCTCAATTATATTTAACAGCTTGGGAATACTTTTGTTGGTATTCGCTATATACACCAGCAGGTCATCCGCGTATAAAGCTACTAAAGCCTTTTTCTTGCCAATTAAAATCCCCTCAATTTTTTGCCTTATTTTTATAGCTAGGGGCTCTATTGCTAAGTCAAATAACAAAGGGGATAAGGGGCAACCTTGTCTTGTGCCTTTTCCTAACTTAATCTTACCCGAGACTTGACCATGTATGATCAGATTCGTAGATGCTTGTGTGCAGATATTTTTGACTAAGTTGAGAAAGTTATTTGACAAGCCGAATTTAGTTAGTGTATCGAATAAATGGAGATGATCAACACTGTCGAAGGCTTTTTCGGCATCTATTACGATTACTGCCGCGTCTGGATATGTGGTATGAAAATTATCCTCAGAGGATTTAAAATGCTCGACAATCATGAGGAGTTGTCTAATCTTAGCCGCTGAACTGCGATTGTTCAAGAACCCGGCTTGGTCATTATGGATGACCTCGGGTAGACCTTTTTGCAACCTCCTGGCTAAAATAGATGTAAATATTTTATAATCGGAATTAAGTAATGCAATTGGTCTGTAGGATTCTCTTTTTTGCGGATTCTTTCCAGGTTTTAAAATGAAGATAGTATGTGATTCTAAAAAATTAGGTGGAATTTGGGCATTTTCTTGAAAGAAGAAATTGAACAGGGTTGTAAGATGAGGAGCAATCTCCTCACTTAAGCTTTTGTAAAACTTGTTAGGAATTGCGTCTGGACCTGGTGTTTTTTCCAGTTTTAACTCGGATATTGACTGCAATACTTCTGGTTCAGAGATTGGTGCATTTAAGTTACTTATAAAGTCCGCCTTACCTTTTTTGATAGGTAGATCAACCCAGAAGCCTTCTTGCGCTACTTTATCTGATACCGATGGGGCATAAATATCTTTATAATATTGAAAAAATGAATCTAAGATTTCCTCTGATGAGGTTATCTGGTTATTTCCCACCTGTAGGCATTCAATCAAGTTTGATTGTCTGGAATTTTTTACTAGACTTGAGAGCATTTTACCAGCTTTATTCCCGTATTTATACAGCTTAGATTGGTATTTTAATTCAGATTGTACTGTTTGCGTAGTAAGATAGGTGTCGCGCTCCTTTTTTACTCTGATATATTCATTCCAGTTACCTTTGCTGGAGACGCTCAAATAGCTATTGTATGCATTGGTGACTGAAGCTAAGAGTTGACTTTCTTTTTGTTTAGATTCTCAAATTGATTTAGCTGTGTATGCTGTAATTTCTCCCCTTAGGACCGCTTTCACTGTCTCCCATAGAATTGCGGGGTTAGATACCGAACCTTCGTTTAATCTGAAGAATTCCTCTAATCTGGATTTTAACCAGTCTCTAAATTTTATATTGTTACTTAAATGTTTGGGGTAGAAAAAGCGTGAGCCAACAGTGTTTCCTTTGGGTTGGAATATCCAATGCTATTGGGGCGTGGTCCGAAATGCAAATTTCTGCAATGGTGGCTTTTGAGCCTGCTTGGACACACTGATCATTTATTAATATGAGGTCTATTCTAGAAAGGCTCTTGGTGGCTCTCGAGTGGCAGGTAAATGCCTTAATGTGGAGATTCTGTATTCTCCAGATATCTCTTACTGCTAGCGTGTGCTGTAAATTTTTGAATAATTTCGTTTCAAGGTTGTCTTTTTTTGTTTTTCTAAGTTTTCCTTTATATCTGTATCTATCCGAAGAGAAACATGGGGCCATGTTAAAGTCCCCTGCTATAATTAATTGACCCTCGCTGACCTGCAAAAATGTTGTGCTTGGAGCGTGTCCCAAAAGTGATAATCAATAGAGATTACAGATGGTATATATCGAGCCCTGGGATTTTATTTTTAAAATCACATATCTACTACTCGAGTCGATTATAGTGAGCAATTTTTCGTATACTAACCTCTTCCCCAAAAGAATCGCAACTCCTTTTTTTCTATCAGGTGATGGCGCGGCTATAACCTCAGCTATCCAGGAGTTCTTTAATTTTGTAGATTCCTCTGTATTTAAGTGTGTCTCCTGTAGGAGTGCTATGGTAGTATTTAATTTCTGTAAGTGGGATAAAATGGTTTTTCGCTTGATCGGAGCAGTTATGCCCCCTATATTCCATGATGTTATTCTTATCATGTACTTCCTATACTAATATGGGGAAGGGTCCTTAACATTTAGGAAAAGGTGGAGTTATTCTGGGTATGAAATACGAGTTGAGGTTTGAGGAGGAGGAAGAGAGGGAAGAGAGAAAAAAAAAAAAGGGGGGGGGGAGGGGGGAGACAGGAAAGAAGACTTTATTTGTGAGTCTTTATATAAAAAATAACACAACATTTTTAATTCTAAGATAATTAGATCAATATTCCTATCACTACTGTTTAAAGCCAAAATCTTCTAATTTTTTTACTGCTTCCTCAATGGAGTCAAAAAAGTAAATATGCGCGTTGTAAGTTAACTTAAGTCTCGCCGGGTAAACAACGGTTGCTTGCCAGCCTTCTTTAATTAGTTTCCCGCATAGCGGGGTAAGTTCTCTCCTCTTCCTGGAGGTCTCTATTGAGAAGTCCTGGAAGAGGAGGATCCTGTTGCCTTCATACATAATTGGTTGATTTTTTCGAAAGTGCTGTAGAAACAGCACTTTATCTTGGAAATTTAAAAACCTTGATATAATTGGTCTAGGCCTATTTGTATTGGGTACATTGTCTGGGGTTCTCCCCAGACGATGAACTCTCTCAATTGTGAAGGGTGATTGATTTGGGGGGATTTTTAGCAATGAGGGTAATATTTCGGTCATAAATTTCATAAGGTCTTCTTGTTTAAAGGGGTCGGGGACTCCAATAATCCTCAGATTGTTTCTCCTAGACCTATTCTCTAGGTCATCTATTTTTGCTTGGAGTTTCTTAATCTCATCTTGGTTGCTTTCTATCAAGGGTATGTAATTGTTTGTCGTGTCTTCGATATCAGAGACACGTTGCTCAACTTCCTGTAACCTAGTAGAAAATTGTCTAATTTCTACTGTAAGGGATGCTAGATCCTGTTTAATCTCATTCCTTAAAAACTCAAATTTTGGTGAGATAGCTTCTAGTATATTAGCTACCAGATCTTGGTTATCTTGCGACACTGTATTTTTCTGGGCTTTTTGGGGTGTACCTTCGTTGGTGTTTTGGGCCAAAATTTCTGAAGGATTCTAGTTCCTACGTTCTCTATTCTTGGTCGCCATGCCCGGATTGTGTTTGGGAGTGACAAATTTATCCATAAAGTGAGGGGAAAAGGAGAAGAGGGAAAGAGATCGGTGTCTGGGTGTGCTGATTATACGCCCATGAATTGGGGTGACTGGGGTGAGGGGATTGGGTGTGCAAGGGGAGTGAAGTGAGGAAAATTAAACACAAAAGCTCCTAGTGCGAGTGGAGGTGCTCATAAAAAATAGAAAGTGAAAAAAAAAAAAAAGGGTGATTGAATTAGAACAAAGACCAGGAAATGGCGATTAGAATATGTAGTGTGGAAAACCAGCGTTTAGACGATATGAGCCCCTCTTGGACCTCAAAGTGTCTTTGATATTTGGTAAATAAACCCAATAGCTATATATCTACCCTGTTGCCTCTATTTAGATTTGAGAAGATCACTCAGAGAAGATTCTTTACTCACAGTTATGCAATGAGATATCGAGTATTTATGTACGAGTCACTATATGTACCAATTTGAATAGATTCCCCTTTGGATAAGTCTATAATTTCTTAATATTATACCCTTATATCTGTTAGTTCTTTACTTGCTTTAGGGTGTTTAAGAAAGAAATCTCTATTAAACCAAGTTTTTAATATCCCCCTTTTTTTCCCCCTTTTCTTTTCCCCCTCTCTTTCTGCTCCCCTCCCTCCTCCTTCTTCTCCTTCTCTACCCCCCTTCTTCCTTTCTCTTTTCTCTTATTTCTCCTTTCTTTAAAGGGGATTTCAGCTCCCACCACAGTTTTTAAACCATAAATCATATTGGAGTGCCCTCTGATCTGGACACAGTGTTCTTATGATACTTATTTTGAAACCTCTGCTAGCCCTTTAAGAAATTAGCTAACTGTTCTCATAGAATGTGGATTTTACAGTAGGTGAAGGAAAACAGCACAGATATTAGGTCCTATAAACTTGTATATTTTATTAAACACTCAGGTTGTTCCAGACCAACTGCTTGCAAGACTATTTCCTCTTAGGCTTGCCTTCCTTTCTTTCTCTTGTTCCCTTTTCCTTCTCTCTTGTCCTACTGATGTCTTCTCTCTCTTTTTCCTTCCCCCTTCAGTTCTTCCCTTATCACCCTGTTCTCCGCAGATTTGTTTTACTAGCAAACCCCCTTATGGGCTGGGAGGTAATGTAAAAATTTGACAAATGGGTCACAAGTGGCTTAGTCCTACGGAAAGTTTTTATCTGACCCCAGGTTTGTTAATTTCTTTAACTAATATACCTCTTAAAATTTATGGTTGTCCCCCTTCAAGCTGATTTGAGCCGATGGCTCGCACTCACCCCCTCGACATGATGGCCTCCGAGAGCGAATCGTTCCAGTCAGGATTTTGTAAAGGAGCCAGCAGGAAGTTTCAGGGCAGGACCTCCTCCAGGGTTTCCTACAGTCTTACGCTTTGTGTTCGGAGCCTCTGATCTGTCCTCTCATGGCGTCACTGACTTCCACAGCAAGACCTCCTCACAGCACCGGTGAGGGAGCAAAACGATTGAAGAAGGAAGGCAGGCCAAGACAGCAATCCCCAGCAGGTATCTGCATCAGATGACTCCCCGCTCGCAACATCGGTGGGCGGGGAGGGCAAAACCAAGATCCAAGCAGGCGGAGATTGCCAGCAATAGGAGCAGTCCCGAGGCGCAGGCGGTTATCTGCGGAGTCCACTGGGGTGCAGGCACACAAGCTCCTCCTCGCAACAGCGGTGGGGAGGCAGATCAGCCTAGCGGGGGATGCAGTCCAGGTCAACAACTCCCCGCAAGTTGCCAAGGTAAACAGCTCCCCGCTCGCAACACCGGTGGGCGGGGAGCACAGATCCGAGATGCGAGCAAGCAGCGCCTGGCCAAACTGTCCGCTGGCGTTCAGCGATGTCCAAAACTGTGCGAGAGGGGTGAGTGACAGACAAACAAAGTCAGGTCTAGTGGGGGATCTTTCTAAAGATTTTCAGACCTTAAAGGGAGCCTGGGGGATCCACCTTTTAGCAAGAGAATGAAGAAAAATTGATAATAGGAGTAAATTAGAAAGTTGCTTAACATTGCATGCTCTATCTGAATAACGAAAGAAAAGAAAGAAAAAAATTGGGTTCAGTGTCCCTTTAAGCCAATTGCTTAATATATTTATAATATATTTTAATCTAGGTTGTAAATGCATTTGAGCAAGTTTGTATTAAGATGCTCTTGAAATACCATAAACTGATCCTAAGATTCCTGAGGAAAAGTCTGCTAAGCAAATCAATTTGATTTTCAAACATACTAAATCGCCAGAGGTTCCTGATGCTATTTTTAAAGAGTGGTCTAAGACTGGTTTTCCCTTTAATCCAAATTATTTTTTTAAATCGTAATCTTTTGTTGAGGTTTTTGTAAATGACAACATAAAGAATACATGTCCTTTTACAATGGTAACAGGTCATAGAAGAAAAAAATGTCTAAACCGTTTAGTATATAAATAGGCAAGTGGAAGTATTGAAACCATAGGATAAGTAATAAAATAATAGAGCATGTATTAGAAGTTGCCATTTACTATGCTGCTGTAAAACGGTGTATAAGAAATTAGTAATGACTATGGGGCATATGTATCAAGTTCCGAATGGAGCTTGATGCCCCGTGTTTCTGGTGAGCCTGTAGGCTCGCCAGAAACAGCAGTTATGAAGCAGCGGTCACAAAGACCTCTGCTCCATAACCTGTCCGCCTGCTCTGAGATGGCGGACAGACATCGCCACAATACAACCCGATCGGGTTGATTGACACCCCCCCTGCTGGCGGCCTATTGGCCGCGAGTCTGCAGGGGGCGGCGTTGCACCAGCAGCTCTTGTGAGCTGCTAGTGCAATGCTGAATACAGCGAGCTAATTGCTTGCCGTATTCAGCGAGGTCTGGCGGACCTGATCCGCAGTGTCGGATCAGGTCCGCCAGACCTTGATACATATGTCCCCATGTCTCAGCAACCAGAAACTAGTGGTTATAAGCAATTGGTAATTCACTAAATTGTTTGCTACCTGCCATTAAAAAAATATACATTAACAGTTAAAATTGATGGGGTGGAATCATTTAATTTACTGGCTTTTCTCTGCATCACTGGGGGGTAGATGGCAAACATGTCTAGACAATCCCTATTGTACGCTGTCAAAAATCTGGATGGAACATATTTGTTTTTAGTCTGAGACCGATTAAAGGCAAATATGCGTATACCTATCCAAGCTATATTTATATACTACTATTGACCTAACCTCTAATATGAGATGTGGCTACTGGGCTCTAATAGACCCACACCTATCTCCCCATATACAGGGAGTGCAGAATTATTAGGCAAGTTGTATTTTTGAGGATTAATTTTATTATTGAACAACAACCATGTTCTCAATGAACCCAAAAAACTCATTAATATCAAAGCTGAATAGTTTTGGAAGTAGTTTTTAGTTTGTTTTTAGTTATAGCTATTTTAGGGGGATATCTGTGTGTGCAGGTGACTATTACTGTGCATAATTATTAGGCAACTTAACAAAAAACAAATATATACCCATTTCAATTATTTATTTTTACCAGTGAAACCAATATAATATCTCAACATTCACAAATATACATTTCTGACATTCAAAAACAAAACAAAAACAAATCAGTGACCAATATAGCCACCTTTCTTTGCAAGGACACTCAAAAGCCTGCCATCCATGGATTCTGTCAGTGTTTTGATCTGTTCACCATCAACATTGCGTGCAGCAGCAACCACAGCCTCCCAGACACTGTTCAGAGAGGTGTACTGTTTTCCCTCCTTGTAAATCTCACATTTGATGATGGACCACAGGTTCTCAATGGGGTTCAGATCAGGTGAACAAGGAGGTCATGTCATTAGATTTTCTTCTTTTTTACCCTTTCTTGCCAGCCAAGCTGTGGAGTACTTGGATGCGTGTGATGGAGCATTGTCCTGCATGAAAATCATGTTTTTCTTGAAGGATGCAGACTTCTTCCTGTACCACTGCTTGAAGAAGGTGTCTTCCAGAAACTGGCAGTAGGACTGGGAGTTGAGCTTGACTCCATCCTCAACCCGAAAAGGCCCCACAAGCTCATCTTTGATGATACCAGCCCAAACCAGTACTCCACCTCCACCTTGCTGGCGTCTGAGTCGGACTGGAGCTCTCTGCCCTTTACCAATCCAGCTACGGGCCCATCCATCTGGCCCATCAAGACTCACTCTCATTTCATCAGTCCATAAAACCTTAGAAAAATCAGTCTTGAGATATTTCTTGGCCCAGTCTTGACATTTCAGCTTGTGTGTCTTGTTCAGTGGTGGTCGTCTTTCAGCCTTTCTTACCTTGGCCATGTCTCTGAGTATTGCACACCTTGTGCTTTTGGGCACTCCAGTGATGTTGCAGCTCTGAAATATGGCCAAACTGGTGGCAAGTGGCATCTTGGCAGCTGCACGTTTAACTTTTCTCAGTTCATGGGCAGTTATTTTGCGCCTTGGTTTTTCCACACGCTTCTTGCGACCCTGTTGAATATTTTGAATGAAACGCTTGATTGTTCGATGATCACGCTTCAGAAGCTTTGCAATTTTAAGAGTGCTGCATCCCTCTGCAAGATATCTCACTATTTTTGACTTTTCTGAGCCTGTCAAGTCCTTCTTTTGACCCATTTTGCCAAAGGAAAGGAAGTTACCTAATAATTATGCACACCTGATATAGGGTGTTGATGTCATTAGACCACACCCCTTATCATTACAGAGATGCACATCACCTAATATGCTTAATTGGTAGTAGGCTTTCGAGCCTATACAGCTTAGAGTAAGACAACATGCATAAAGAGGATGATGTGGTCAAAATACTCATTTGCCTAATAATTCTGCACTCCCTGTAGTCTTATGCTCATAAGAACTTACTGTGAAAGACCATGGTCCCTAAAGGCATCTATGTGTATATACGTGAACGCTACTTATTAGGCTGAGGACTTTAGTATTGAAGCTTCACAACATATTTGTTCATAGCTGACAGACCTTTTGAATGCTCCCTCTCACTACTATTTTAGAAGTGTATATTACAAACTATATTATAACTAATGGAAGACTCAAATACCATTATAGCTGAGTTGTATGTTATTTTGTGTTCAATTAAATGTTTCCAATATATATTAAACCTACAATAAGTATGCTTTTATACAAGCCAATTGTTTCCATTTGAGGTCCAAAAGTGGCCCATTTTGTTATTTTATTTCTTTCCCCTAAAATTCCCTACTTTGATTTAAATTCTTTTCCAGGGGGGTCCAAGAGAGGCCTCTATTTTCCATTGAGGGAAATCATTGTATCTGTCTTTATATCATATCTAAAGGGGATAATCCTTAATTGAAACCTTGAGGTTAATTGTTATTTGCATAACTGGGCGATTAATTGTATGTTTATTTTGACATTTAATATGTATATTGTATTGTGATTCTCCTATGTTTCTGAAACTGAGATGTTAATTAACATATATTCATGAACCCTCATTCCCCCCATTACAAATTCCTCTCCATACGCAAATGGTCACTCTTGGACCTAGTAAAGCCTGTGACACAAAACAGAGAAAACTAGCATATGAATTGGTCACTCTTGGACCTAGTAAAGCCTGTGACACAAAGCAGAGAAAACTAGCATATGTATTGGTCACTCTTGGACCTAGTAAAACCTGTGACACAAAACAGAGAAAACTAGCATATGTATTGGTCACTGTTGGACCATAGCATTTTTAGGTAAACTTTGCATCTGATAAAGGAAGGCAATCTTCTATAATAATTATGTGTAAGCTAAATTAAGTAGAGGAGAGGCTACCTTATAATAAGATTCAATGTGGAGCAAGTTACATTTCAATAGTTATAAAATACTATAGGCCAGTTTAAGCTATAAAGTACACTGGGTATCTGACACATGTAAAAGAAGATCTTTAGTAACATACTAGAATGTACTTAAGTGTAGAGAGTGCATAAGAGCAATAACAGCATTGATAAGATCAGATGAACAGTTAAAAAGATAGCTGTTATAACCATTTGGAGAAACTGTTAATGCTTCAATCTGAAAAAAAAATATATATAACCTTTTAGAACACTATATCACCCTAAAGTAAAGGTTGGGGGACTAACTGTTTATATAATAAGCTTTTAAATTGGCTAAACATTTGAATACACATACCAAGAGGTAATCCCAACAGCATGGGGATCTCAGCTATAAGTCAAGTATAGCCCTGCATATATCAAAACCCAACAATTAGCTCATAAGACTCATATATCAAATATTAAAATCCCCTGGCACAGATTAAACCTAATTCCAGATTTAGATTCTGCAGTTGAATTCTTTCAGTCCGAACTCCTACAAGTTTGGAATTGGCATGCCCCGCTGTGTAAGGTGAGAGTAAAAGGAGCACATATGAATTGGATCACAGCTGACCTCATTCAAATGTACCAGTTTCGGGATTCTTTGTGGTCAATGTACAAGCATACTGGCTCTATGAACGATCACTGTGTATATAGACAATGGCGAAATATATGCACTAAACAAACAAAATTGGCCAAGGCCCAATATTTCTGTGAACAATAACATATCAAACCCTAGAAAGTTTTGGAACGTAATAAATAACTTACACACTTCCCCAATCCACACCCAACCCTCCACTGTCAAAGTGGATAACCAAACCCTGCAACTTCCCTTAGAAGTAGCGAATGCCTTTAACAATTATTTTGTCGGATGCTGCACCACCCTGATTGACAAACTAATAAATGACACGCATCCTGAAACTACAAATGTGGATCTGGCCCCGCTAAATCTGCAAAGACCCGATATAGAGAAGTTCAATTTTAGACCTGTACCCATCAATGTCATTAAGAAACACCTTAATAATCTAAAAATGAAAAACCAGTCTGGACCTGATCAAATCCCAGCAATGCTGTTGAAGCTCAGTGCGCTGGCAATTGCTAAACCTGTCACAACCCTAATTAACGAATCCTTGGTGTCTGGTTACATACCCAAACTTTGGAAGACTGCAAAAGTAGTGCCTATCCATAAAAGTGGTGAATTAACCTTGGTTACTAACTATCGCCCAATATCATTGCTCCCAGTATTGTCAAAAATCTTAGAAAAATGCGTCCATACGCAACTATGTGAGTATTACCAACAATCTAACTATCTGACCCCTGTTCAATCAGGTTTTCGCCCGAATCACTCCACTACAACTGCCCTCCTAAAAGTTTGCAACGACATCCAAACTGGCATGGAACAAGGAGACCTAA
This sequence comes from Bombina bombina, assembly GCF_027579735.1. Taxonomy (NCBI): domain Eukaryota; kingdom Metazoa; phylum Chordata; class Amphibia; order Anura; family Bombinatoridae; genus Bombina; species Bombina bombina. Next base: position 875,625,118 of record NC_069503.1, on the reverse strand, counting down.
CTGGAGCAATTTTCCTTGATTTTGCAAAGGCCTTTGACACAGTAGGCCACGACATACTACTGCTCAAACTAAGAAACTCAGGTATTGGTGATGGTCCGCTAACATGGTTTCGATCATATGTATCGGATCGATCACAGTATGTCTCCAATTCTGACAGCGACTCCCTCTCCCAGTCACGTATGGTGTTCCCCAAGGTTCTATTCTCGGCCCCCTACTATTCACATTATTCATAAATGATCTGCCAAATGTCTGCAAATCCTCAACTGTACACATGTATGCAGACGACACGGTAATCTATGCAAACAAATCCGATCTGCCGCAGCTTGAGGCAGTGCTCCAAGACCAGTTCACAGAGGTAGAAAAGTGGATCTCAAAAAACAAACTCTTCCTAAACACTGACAAAACTGTCACAATAATCTTTGGAACGGGACCTAAATTACACAAACTACAAAATTCCCATCTACGCATCAAAACAAAATCAAATTGCTCACTGACCGCAGTCAACTCTTTCCAATACTTGGGTATGTTGTTAGACTCCAATCTATCTTTTGGCCTCCACATAGAAAAAATTGCATCTAAACAATATCCAAAACTAGGTGCCTTGTACAGAAACAAATCCTGCCTCAGCCCTACAGTAAAGGAAAAGATTGTACAGTAAATGCTGATGCCAATCATGGATTATGGGGATGTAGTATGTGCACCTGCACCGCAAACTCACCTTAATAAACTTAATACACTGTATAACTCGTTCTGCCGCTTTGTGTTACAATGTAACTACAGGACCCACCATTGTGACATGTTAAAAGAACTAAACTTGCTGTCGCTGGAATCCAGACACACCCTCCATCTTTCCAGCCTTGTGTTTAAGAGCTTTTCTGGGAAGCTCCCACCCTACCTGAGCAGAATGCTCTCCCCAGCTGTTCCCACCTCCCATAACCTCCGATCCAGTACCAGCACATTATTTAGTCTGCCCCCATACAAAAAGAAAGCAGCCCGATCCTCCTTTTCCTACAGAGCACCACAATTATGGAACAACCTTTTACACAAAAACAAAATGCACCTGTCATGGTTGATTATATATTTCCTACCTATTCTATGTTAAATTTTCCATATGTTATGTATTAATATTGTTTTTGTATTTTATTGTACACTATTGTATCAATGCAATGTTTTGTGAACCCAGGACATACTTGAAAACAAGAGAAATCTCAATGTATCCTTCCTGGTAAAATATTTTCTAAATAAATCTAAATAAATAATGTTGTAAAGACAAATATCTATGGTCATTATTTTAAATATGTCTCATAAACATTTAGTCCGCATATGAAAGTAAACATAATAATTCCCAGTTATGGTCAGGATTCTGTGAAGGTAAAAATATTGTTAGTATCAGATATATGCTGGCTGCTAAGTATCTGTACACATTTAAGACCACACCAGTCCTCATGCTGCTATCAGCCACACTTGTTTGCCGGGTCGAGTTCCTCCACCTCCTCTCCTGTGACAAAAAGGCATATTCATCATCCCCAACTGTAGGCCAGAGATCAGAGAATGTGTACTGCCAAATAGCCATAAGAGCAACCTTCCCGAAGCTGGACCTCCAGATCCGTGGGGCATACAAGTTGTTGGTGAATAACCTGGGCTTGGACTGCTGCAGGTAATACTGTGTCATTCCGTTCAGAGGAAGTAAACTTCCACCACTACCAGGAAGACCGTCCGCATCTTCTCCGACAGTGGCACAGAGCGATATAAGTGTAGGCATCGCTGTTATGGTTAGCAGGATCTGCTGATTTTCCTCGGCTGCTGCGTGTTTTTGATGATCGCGAGTGCTATCCAGCTCCTTAAGCAACACCTCCATTTTCAAAGCCTTAGTTTGAGGGAGCAAGGCGGTTAGTAACTCGTTCGGTGTGTATATATAAACTCAGCTGGAAGGAAATCTTCATTGCGACTTGTGAATTTGCAGAGCACAATAAGATTGTAAAACTGGCCGCTCATTTTAACCTCCAAATTTTGGTTCAAATATCTTAAGGCTGCTTGTGACTCCTCTATAATGATAACGAGTGAAGCAGTCTTTTATGACTGATATACCCGGGTTACCGGGGGGGGGGCGAGGTTTCTTGAGTAGATCTCACCGCCCAAGGTCCCGATGGTCCAGTTCAGGCCCAAGGATCAAATGTATATTGTTCTCAGAGCTTCCACTTAGTCTACAAGTAGTAGTATATGTGCCACTTTTAGATATTCTAGAAACAATTAAAAATATTTTGTGTAGAACAGAGGATTAAGCTAAAGAGATCTGGAGCCTCTGGATATGTGACTGAGCGCCTTCTCTGCCAGGACATGCCCCCCAACATTTTAAATTTAATCTAGAGCTTTGGGAAACTATTCCAAGGGTGGATAGTGCATTTTTATAGGAAGGTGGAGTCTTTTCATGGAAAGACTTTTAAGCTAACAGCATTTCTTTTTATTCTATCAATTAGTATTGATTGTGTTACAGCAACTTCTACTCTTTGGTGTCATTGTTTATCTGATCAGTTTTCAGATGAATGTGTTGGTGATGATTTTTTTAATTACTTGAAGTTTTTAAAGTCAGCTAATGCTTTTATTTGTGATTCATTTGTAATGCTATTGTTGACTTTAAGATTAATGCCAAAAATATGGCTTTAGAAGTTCTGACTAGAAGGGCATTGTGGTTGAAATCATGGTCAGCAGACATGGTTTCTTAATTGAGACTTTTGTATCTATTTTTCAGTGAAAGATTTTGTTCAGGCATGGTATTGATGGTATTATTTCTACTATGATTAGAGGTAAAGGAGCTTTTCTTCCTCATGACAAAAAGTCTAGGGGAACGAATAGGGCTAATATATACAGAAAGAGAAGCGCTCTCTCATGAATGAACCACAGCTCAATAGCTTGTTCTATGGTGATTTACCACCTGGGAGCAGCCTCTTTTAGCCCAATTGTGCTTTTCACTGAGAAGATGAAAGAATCCTCAGAGGGTGCGCTGATGCTGTCCGATCGATTTGTAGTCAGATGAGACTTCCAGAAAATGGCCGCACTCCCAAAGAAAATCCTGATGGATCTCGAGCTGTGGAGGATAGAAGAAGAGAGGTGCCACAAAACATAAAACAGTTTCGTACGTCGTCCCCTCCCATTTACTTCCTGTGCAGCAGTTACTGGTGGTAGGAGCACTGATCGTAGCCACACGGAACTTGTGGAGGCTTGCCGATTGCCGACGTCTGACTGGTGGACACGGAGTGACGTTTACTGGCTGGGGTGTGTCTGTCGGGCGACTCTGAACAGTCCCGACTCGCGCATTGAGGCACGATTCTGGTGCCACTCTGTTTGTGAGTATTTGGCTTCACGGGGTGACCATCTAACGTAGGGGTTTTATATCTGGACGTACGATACTGTTTTGTTGCGCCTCTCTTCTTCTATCCTCACTGAGAAGAACTTTCCTGAAGTATGTATGCCTGCCTAACAAGGTCAGTCCAGCCCAAAATACCAGGCATTTCTTCTCTGTACAAGAAACATGCAACCCCAGACTACTGTTTCGGCCTAACAATAAGGCTAATAACCATTTTTGTTTGTTTTGTCAATCTAGAAATCAGAAGTCCTCCTCTTCTTCCCAAAAGTAGGTTTTTCTAGATTTTCCCAGAAGCCCAATTCAAATTGGAACAAGGTTAAGCAGTCTAAAAAGCCTGCTATTTCTACAAAGTCAGCATGAAGGTACGGCCCCCGATCCAGATATTCTGGTAGATGGTAAATTGCACCTTTTTCCAGGGGATTGGTCTGTCTGTTCAAGATCCCTGGGTTCTAAATACAGTCTCCCAGGGACACAGAATAGGTTTCAAATCAAGGCCTCCCATGGAAGTTTCTTCTGTCTTATGTGCCAACGAATCCTATAAAGTTTTCAGTCCATTTTATATCTGGAATGTATAGGGTTGTTTCAGAGCAAGGCCTGCGGTTTTATTCCAACCTCTTCATTGTTCCTAAGAAGGAACTTACAGGCCAGTTCTAGGTTTAAAGTTTTTAAACAGAGTTCTCAGGGTTCCTATTTTCAAAATGGAAACAGTTTGGAATTTCCTACCTCTAGTTCAACAGGGGCAGTCTATATATACTATAGATTTCAAGGACACATATCTTTATATTCCTGTTTACACGGATCATCATCAGTTTCTAAGATTTGCATTCCAGGACAAACATGTTTAGTTTGTTGCTCTTCTATTTGGTATGGCTACTGCTCCCAGAATTTATTTATTTTTCCCCAATCTTGTATTTATTTCAAAGTTTAACATTACAATAAAGTATATCAACATAAATGTGTCATGATCTGTGTTGTACATCAATTAACCCCTTGAGTGCTCCGAGCCGTCACAGAGTTTCCCACATTATGGCTTCATGTTATGCGCGGTGATGTCACGCGCAATGACGTGATGACATCACCGCGCAACTTTATTTAACATTAACAATGTTAAATATAGGAGCAGGGGGCATGCTGCTTAGAAGCCGGTATCTCAGGCATCTAAGCAGCTACAGACCCCCAAGACCCACCGTTAAAAAGGTAATCGCCTAACCTTTCCGATCTGAAATAAATTTTAAAAAAGTAAAAAAATATATATTTTTAAAAATATTAAATAAAAAAGCCCTTTAAAAAACCTTATCACCCAGGTGGGAAAGTGCTTAGCACTCAAAGGGTTAAATCATTTTACAATTGTAAATTAGGCTAACAAGGTATATTGTCCTGGGGTAAGTCCATATAAAATACTATGGTATAAAGTCCATGGCGTCGGCACTTAGCCCATCGTACTGTTGATCAAAAATTATACCATATGGACAGTTAATATAATGGTTACTTCACATATAGAAACTAGGATGCACAACAATAAAACCTATACAAATTAAATTATTTGTTCACAATCTTTGACTTTTAAATTCAACATACATCATATAGTAGTGAAGGTTGTTAACTCATTGACATGTATTTGTCTTACTTGTATTACCGCCAGTTGAAGAAGTGATGCGTATTGTTTAAAGGGCATTTTGGGGATTAAATGAAAGGGGTATATCATGGTTTAGTATTAAACTTATGGTAGAGTTGACCTCTTGCCAAAATTTTGCGATTTTGGGGCATGTCCACCAAATATGGAAAGGCATGTCCACCAAATATGGAAAGGTGTTCCTTTTAGTGTGTATTTCCTCCAACAGCGATCGGCAGCTTCCAGAAATATGTTCTTTAACCTATGTGGAGTAAGGTACTACCGAAGGAGAAATTTATAGTTGATTTCCAAGAGGGTGGATGAATGCGCTGATTTTGAAGTTTTTAGGAAGATAGTAAACCATTCTTGCTCTGTTAGGTTTTTAGGAAGATAGTAAACTATTCTTGCTCTGTTAGGGTGTATGGCAGTTCCTTCTGCCATGATGTAATAGTTGATGTTCTGGTTATGTCAGAGGGGCTAATAAGGAGCGAGTAAAGTAAAGAGATAATATATGGAGGGGGTGGGTTAAGGGTACATCATTTTTCAAATGGTGTGAGGTCCCTAAGTATCAGATGCTTTAATTTATGTGTATCAACAAAATGTCTAAGTTGTAGGTATCTGAACCAATGGGTAAATTGTGAGATTTTGAAGCTATCTAAGTGTTCTTTCGGCATCATTTTGTCTTCTATTAACGTGTAAAGTGGTAGCAGAGTCTGTAGATTATCTGTAGAGGTTGGTGTGAGCAATAGCCCAATCGGGAAGTCAGGATTGGACAGAGCAGTTGTTAGTGGTGAGGGAATTGTGGAAAGGTTTAGTTGTGAAGTCAGCATATGCGCCCATACCACAAATGTTTCTTTAATAATCAGTTTTTTGTTGAAGTTGGTTGGTTAATCTTGGGTTGCCAACAGTATGCACCCAATTGAAAAACTTTTGTTATGCTGTCTTCTAAGATTATCCACAATTTGTCACAATTTTGGTGACATGTACACCAATCCACCAATTCTTCTCAGAAAGACTGCATTTAGGTATTTGTTTATATCTGGGACACCCAGTCCCCCAATTTCCTTTGGGAAGTATAATGTGGTTTTAGCAATTCTGGGTGTTTTTTTTTTCCAGATGTAGGCATTCACCACTGACTGTATTCTGAATATGTATGTTTCTGGGAGTGGTATCGGGAGGGTTTGAAAAATATATAGGATTTTAGGGAGGATAGACACTTTGGACACCCCTATTCTGCCCAGCCAAGATATTTTTTTATGAAGCCATGCAGTTTCCTTAGTGAGTGTAGTAAGGAAAGATTCATAATTGAGTTCTACTAGTAATTGGGGACTAGTGGAAAGATGGATGCCCAGAAATTTTAAGGAATGTTTTTTGATGAGGTATGGAGTTTGGTGTTGCAGGCTATGGGTTTCTGCGGTAGTTAGATTAATAGGGAGGATTTCCAATGTGTTTAGATTTATAGAGTAATTGGAGAGAGAACCATAGTCTTCCAGGGACTTCTAGGCCGAGGAGAGAGACAGGGTTGTAGAGGTCAGTGTCAGAAGTAAGTTGTCTGCATATAATGCCAGTTTGCGATGAGTAGTACCTATTGTAAATCCGTGAATGTCAGGATTGTTACGTAATGTTGTGGCTAATATTTCCATTGATAATACAAACAGAAGGAGGGATAACGGACGTCCCTGCCAAGTTCCGTTGGTGATTTGGAAAGGGGAAGATAAAATACCATTTACTCTAATCTTAGCTGTTGGCGAGGAATACAGAGAGAAAATTATTTGTATAAATCTGTCAGGGAAACCAAATTTATGTAGGGTGAGTTTGAGGAAAGTGCTTTTTTTGCGTCTGTTGATAGGAGTACACAAGGGAGGTTGTGTTCTGAGGAATATTGCATAAGATGTAGAACTTTAACTGTGTTGTCTTTTGCCTCTCTCTGCGGCACAAAACCCACATGGTCTGGGTGTGAGAGCAAAGGAAGGATACCATTCATTCTATTGGCCAATTTCTTTGCATACATTTTAATATCAATATTGAGACGTGATATTGGCCGATAGTGGGAGGGGAAGGTTTGGTCCTTTTTGTGGTTTTTAGTTATATAGTTGTGGGCATTTTGTTTCCTCCATCGATTTGATTAAATACTAGTAGGAGGTAGGGCTGGGCGATATGGGCAAAAAATGTGTGTGTGTGTTTATGTATATATATAATATATTTATTTTTTCTTCTTTTTTTAAACATTTTATCTTGACTGAAAATGAGCCCTGCTCCTGTCCAGGAATCCAATACAGGCATATAGCAGTAGGGGTGGGGGGCTGCTCCTTTCAGAAATGCTGTGCCTTGCTGATATCAAATACATTGTAGATGCAGTTAATCCAGCAGCTAGCTAGCAGAGGGGACTGCAGTTTTATGTGAGAGTAGCAGGACTAGCACATACTTTAGGAAAATATCCTGTATAGCTTATATCGAATAGACTATGGTGCACACCTGGAGGACCTCCCTTTCCAGGGTCCTAATATATGTAGCAAAGAAGAACAAAATATGGCAACAGTGCCTTTATTGAGCTGAGCAACGTTTCGGGGCTCCCGCCCCTTTATCAAGCTAACAAACAATGAGACATATCAAGCATTTATGTATACAGGTAACCAATCACAGAGCCATGGGGAGGGGTCAAATAGGAAGTAAGATCACACATGACCTAATATACATATTTATCACTCATCATTAACCCCTACACTCCTGATGTGAAAAAGTCACCAAATTAAAAATAAGTGCAGCAAGTTGCTATATATACTATGCAATTAAATCTGAAGCATTTATTATTAATGTCATACTGGTTAGGTAGATTAAACTAAACTAAATTGAGCTATATAGTCAACTAGGGCCTCAAACTAGTGTCAAATAAAAGGAAGCAAATCAAATTCCCTGTTAAGCCCCTTGGGTGCATAGTATCTAGTTTCCAAATCCATTTGTCCACCCTATAGAGTATATCTTTAACTCTGTCGCCCCCTCTGATACGTCTAGGGGCTTGATCAATTACCATATATCTAAGTTGGTTAATTTGGTGGCCTTTCTCTATAAAGTGTGCTGGCACTGGGAGGTTGGCTGTTTTCTCATTTCTAATGGTGGATTTGTGTTGGCATATGCGGTCCTTACCCTTTGGGTCGTCTTGCCTACATATAACAGCCCACATGGGCATTTTAACGCATATACAACATGTGTAGTATCCTTTAATAAAAAAAAAATCACCAGTATATGGATGAGAAATACTGCCCCCTTTAATGACATTGCTACACTGGCCACATCCCAAGCAGGGAAATGTAACATCCTTGGGATTCCCAAGAAATCTATGTCCCCCTCTGCTCTCAGAGTCTGAATTGGGCATCGCTCTAACCAATCATTTACCTATGGTATTGCCCCTACGGTAGGCTGCTCTTGGGATGGTTTGGAATTCTTCTATTTCAGGGCAAGCTTCCTTCAATATAGGCCAATTTTTCTTAATAATATTAAAAACTTTTTGGCTCATAGCATTATATGAGGTAACAAAATTAATTATTTTAGTTACAGGTGTAGTATATATCTTAGGGGAACCCTTGAGGGATTTCTCCACTTCATCTAGTTTCTGACTGTTATATCCCCTCTTAATGAATTTATTCTTCATTTTGCCTGATCTAACCCATCTCATTGTGGGATCTGAGACTATTCTGTCCACCCTAATCAATTGGGATTTAAGGACACTGTCAAATACTTTGGGGGGGATGAAAACTTTTGCGATGCAGCAAAGTGTTGCGGTCTGTAGTTTTTACAAACAAATATGTAATAAGAGAACCATTTTGCTTAAGGACCATAGTGTCTAGAAACTACACCTTATTGTAGTCCTGCTTAGAACTGAATTTAAGAAAGGGGACCGCACTCTCAATGTTATCCTTAAGCTGTCTCAGCTTATCAGGGGGGCCCCGCCACACGATGAATAAGTCATCAATGTAGCGGAACCACCCCTGACGGAATTGATTATATAAAGGGTCATCATAGACTACTCTTTCCTCAATGGAGTCCATGACTAGACAGGCATAGGCTGAGGCCACATTAGACCCCATAGCCGCCCCAGTCTTTTGCATATAGAATTGTTTCTCGTATAGAAAAAAGTTGTTTGTGAGTACCAAATCAAGTAGTTGGATAAGCCATTCTTGCTGTTTCTGGCTATACTGGCCGCTTTTAGCTAATGTGTTGCTAATGCAATCAATACCCACTGAGTGTGGTATGACAGTTTATAAGGAAGTCACGTCCCAAATTGACAAGATGACATCCTCCCCCAAGTTATCCAGTTTAGAAATTGATTCAATAAAGTGCCTTGTGTCTCTGATGTATGACCTCCCTTGTGTGACCATAGGGGACAATACCTTATCTAAAAAATTGGGCAGTGGGACATAAAAGGGAATCTATCCCTGTCACAATGGGTCTACCAGGGGGGTCTATCAGTCTTTTATGAACCTTTGGGACCACATAAAAAACAGGGACAATAGGAAATTTAAGAAGGAAAAAAATCATACAATTTCTTAGTTAGAAACTCATTAGATAAACCCATATCTAATATTCTCACCAGACCTTTACAGACATTGTTAGTAGGGTCACAGTCCAATTTTATATATGTTGTATTATCCTCAAGATGTCGCATAATTTCTTGTTTGTATTTGGCTGTGTCCATTACTACCACCGCTCAGCCCTTGTCGGCGGGCTTAATGGTGATGTTTTTGTTGTCTTGCAAGGATTTGAGTGCTTGATACTGGTTTTTACTTATATTGTGTATATTGTTATGTTTCTTACTCACTACTAATTTCCTGAAGTCAGTGTCCACCATTTTAATAAAAGTCTCAACAGCCACATTGTCTCCAGTTGGATTAAATTAACTTTTTACACTTAGGCCAAAGGGAGACAGGTCAAAGGTGCCTTCATTGTCTTCATCATGTGTGGTTTGTGATGGAAATTGTTTGATGGGGTTATTAAAGAATGCCTTCAGGCGCAGACCCCTGAAAAAGCGGGTGAGATCAGTCATAATGGAAAATGTGTCTGGAGTAGCTGTTGGGCAGAAGGATAAGCCCATGTTAAGTACCATTATTTCATCTGTGCTTAATATCTGTGAGGATAGATTAATAACATTTACCTCCTCTGTTTGGATTTTGTTTTCTGGCGTGTCCCCATTCCTCCGCCTCCGCCTGCCACCCCTTCTCGTGTGGTACCGCCTGTCATCTGTCTCCATTGGACCTGCTAAAAAAGCAGAAGTAGATGCCCCATTGGGTTGTGAGCCACTTACGAGAGGTATGTGTCCTGTTCCGGAGCTATCTGAGCTTGACCTTGTGTCGCAGCCCGTCCCCCTCTATTGACGAGTACGTAACGTCATCCATCTTGGACCAGCATTGGTGGGACGTCTGCGTGGGCGGTTCCATTTGTATACGCTGCCAGAGGTGTAGTCCTGTTCATCACTTCAGAAATTTGAGTCTCTTACGCTCCTCAATTTCGGACTTAGCGGTATTAACCCCTTCTGTGACCTCCTGGTGTATGCGCTGGTGTATGCGCTCCTGGTGTATCCTCCTCTCCCACGATCTCCCGTAGTTTATTCTGTTGAATTTCAATTTTCCCGGTAAGCAGTTCACGATTAGAGAACTCTATATTAAGTATCATTAGGTCCATTGAATTTTTATTTAGGATTTGTTGATACTTTGTGCAAAATTCTGTGTTCTCTGAGAAGAAGGTGGGTTGAAGGGGGGATCTCATGCCACGGGTAATGCGTTTAACCTTATAGTATTCTGCCATTGTGGAAGCATGCAGTTGTAAATTGACCTGTCTCCTCAATAGTTTCTCCAGCTCTCGTCTTTGTAAATCCTTGTCAGGAGCAGTCAGAAATTCCCTTGGTCCCACAGTAAGAGTAGCAATCCGAGCTGCCTCTTCATCTGTATATGAGAATATGCCCGTTTCACAAGCCATGTTGTATAACAAGTACATGCTGTTGCAAACAAAAAATGAGTTCCTTAGTTAGGTTTCGTGGTGCTGTATTCCTTGAAAGGGTATGATACTTTATGTGAGAGTAGCAGAACCAGCACACACTTTAGGAAAATATCCTGTATAGCTTATATCGAATAGACTATGGTGCATACCTGGAGGACTTCCTATTCCTAGTATATGTAGCAAAGAGCTGAGCAACGTTTTGGGGCTCCTGCCCCTTTATCAAGCTAACAAACAATGAGACATATCAAACATTTATGTATACAGGTCAGACTGCAGTTTTAGCCTTTTTGGCAGCCGTGGGGTTAACTGCATCTGCTATGTATTTGAGCCATTTCTCAGTGAGCAGGAGATTGTGTGGGAGGTTCCATAATGATTACATACCCTAATCCGCACTGTTTTCAGAGTTTTTCTTCTCTCCCAGGAAGTTTATGACTACCTTGTAGACTAGTTTTTGATGGCTTGATGCTTAATTAGACCGCCTTTCAGATGGAAGCCTGTGGTTTTCAACTGGGACGTAAACAGATATTCCTATCTGTTTTTGTCTGTTCTACTCCCAGGGTTTTTGTTTTTGTCCCTCGGGTGTTCAGTTTCTTAGTGCTGAATAGCGTTTCTACCTTTTTTCCTTCTAGAACTTTGGTTCTGGTTAAGGCTTTACAATGTTTACTTGGAATCCATGTAGGAGGTGGTCTGGAACTTTCCTTCCGTTGCTCTTCAATGTCAATAGAGTATTTTCTACTTGACTTTGTCCTATACAGCCTTGTAGTATGCTCCTTTTGAGTCATGCTAGGGGTTTCTTCCTTTACATTTTTGGGGGTTCGTTTGGGTGGTCCTTTTGGACTTCCTTACCTGATTCTTCTTCTTCTGGGAGACTGTGGTGGGGAATTTTGGTGTCCCCCTTCCCATTGGTCATGGAGAGGTTTTCCTTGGTGGGCTTCAAGTCAGCGGGACTTTTGTCTCAGAGGCTTTTGTGCTCAGTTGAGTCTAGTGATCTGAGTGGTCTCTAGCAGGATTTTTATGGTTCTGATGGGCAGTTAATTGGTCCTCTTCTTTTTTTCTTTTTTTTTGTCCCTTCTGTGTCTGCTGACGCATTATTTTTTATCGGGAGTTTGGGTTATATCAGGCTATAGGTTATATCAGGCTGTGGTGCCCTCAGAATGGGCCGTCTTTTTTGTTCCCGCCGTTTTGCATTCAGTGTCCTCTATAGCTTGGGTATTGATTTCCCAAAAATAATGAATGCAGCTGTGGACTCTCCCCGTTTAAGAAGAAAAACTTAAATTATGCTTACCTGATAATTTTCTTTTCTTCTGACAGAGAGAGTCCACAGCTCCCTGCCCATGTTTTTTCATGGGGCGGCCTTCATTTTTTTGTTCTTCTGGCACCTTTTTTCACCCTGATATTTCTCCTACTGTTCCTTGTTCCCTTGGCAGAATGACTGGGGATGAGGGAAGTGGGGGAGGTATTTAAGCTTTTGGCTGCGGTGTCTTTGCCTCCACCTAGTTGCTAGGTTCTGTATTTCCCAAAAGTAATGAATGCAGCTGTGGATTCTCCCTGTCAGAAGAAAAGAAAATTATCAGGTAAACATAATTTCAGTTTTTAAGAGCTCTAGCTAATAGCTTGCCTGGTTTATTACCTTCAACAAAGAAGCGCTGTTGTAATTTTAGTGCCTGTGATTGAGCTAAGTGATCTAAAAACTCTGTCCAATTTTGATTTAATTAATTCATTAGGGTTGATTTTATGTGCTTGGTCAAGCTGTTGGAATTGATTGGTTAAGTCTTGATATAATAATCTATGATTTTTCCGTTGGATAGATTTAATCTTTATTATCTCCCATCTTAGAAAGCATTTATGTGTTTCCCATAGTATATATGGGTCGGTGTCTGGTTGAACGTTAATTTGGAAAAATTCTGATAGGGACTTCTCAATTTGTTGGAATATCAGTGTATCTTTAAATAAAGTGTCATCCAAACGCCATTGAAAGGTTTTGAGTGGTGATAATGACCATTGTATGCAACAAAGGACTGCTGAGTGGTCTGACTAGACTGTGGGGAGGATATCGGTATGTGTCACTGAGGTAATGGTTAGATGGTCAAGGAGAATGTAGTCAATACAGAGAATGTGTGATTAGGTGTTGAGTAAAAAGTAAAGTCCTTTTTAGTGGGGTGTTGAATGTTGATTATGCCATGTATCATATACTCCTAAAAGAATCAAGTTGTCTTTTATAGATTTAGGGTTCGCTTGGACATCTGAGATTGTGCTGAGGACTAAGTTCTCTTTCTTAACCTCATAAGGAAAAAGAGGTGGTTAAATCTAAGTACAAAGTAAATACAAACTTAGCAATACTCAGGTTTTGCATAGGAATTCTCACCAGTCTGTGCATATAGGAGTCTCTTTGGATTGGAGTGGGTGCATCTGATAAGTCCTCTTTACCTTCTTTGCAGACTGTAGTTGTCAAGGGGCCTGATTTGGATGCTGTGGTTTTGGTGCACCAGTAGGTCTGCTTTCTTCTGTAGTTGGCAAACCTTGCAGCGACTCTATGTCTAATGTAGAGCACAAAGCAGGTGGGTAGTCCAAGGATTTGCAGATGTGTTTATTGCCTTGATGTGTCACTAAGATAGGACTAATGATAAGAGCTCAGAGTATTTCAGTTGTTCCTTACTTGGACAATATATCGGTACAGGCTCCATCTTTACCTTTAATAGTATCTGATACCAACAGACTTTTGTTGTTTCTTCAAAAGGCATGGTTGGAGAATCAATTTTCCAAATGTTTTTTTCTCCTCTTACCAGGGTCACATTGCTAGGTTTCATCATAGACTCAATCGCTATGAGACTTTTCTTGACAGATCCAGGGAGAATAAAGTTACTCACAGCTTGTTCAAATCTTTTGTCAGTTATTTTTCTTACTGCAGCTCTTTGCATGAAGGTGTTAGGTCTGATGACAGCAGCATGAGATGCTATTGCTTTGCTTGGTTTCACGTGAGACCTCTTCAGCCTTGTATGCTTTATCAATGTTGCAGGGATTATACTTTATAAGAAAATCTTTCTGAATTTCAGAGCAGTATAATCCCTTTCTTGGTGGATAGATCAACAGTCCATTGCTCTAGGGACATCTTCTGTTAATCTAATCTGGACTCTTATCACGACAGATGCAAGTCTTTCAGGTTGGGGTGTAGTTTGGTGGTCTCGAAGTGAGCAGGGAGTTTGGTCTCCACAGCAGGCAAGGTTGCCTATAAATGATGGAACTCTGGGCAATCTTCAGGGCTCTTAAGAGGTGGCCTCTTCTGAAGAGAGACTTATCTACATTTTTAATCAGACAATGTCACAGCTGTGTCTTACATCAATCAGGGGGATACTCTCAGTTCCTTGGTGATGATAGAGGATTCCCAAATTTTTACTTGGGCAGAGAATAATCTCTTTATAACCACTGCAGGTTATATTCCAGTGGTGAGCAATTGTGAAGCAGATTTTCTCAGTCGCCAATCTCTTCATCCGGAGGAATGGTCTCTTCATCTGGAAGCTTTGTAAAACAATTAGGTATTCCAGAGATAGATCTGATGGCTTCTTTGTTGAACAGCAAGCTTCCCAGATATTTTGCAAGGTCCAGAGATCATCAGACACACTTTGTGAATGCTCTAGAAGCTCCTTGATTGTTTCATCTTGTTTACATCTTTCCACCTCTTGTTCTAATACCTAGAGGGATGGCTCATATCAAGCTGGAATTGTAATCCATAATTCTGATTGCTACAGAACTTGGTTTGCAGATCTTGTGCACATTTTTGTAGTTATCCTCTGGGGTCTCTTCCTCTGCGCCACAACCTTCTGTCTCAAGGTCTGTTTTTCATAAGGACCTCAAATCTCTCAACTTGATGTCTTAGAGATTGAACGCATAGTTTTAAACCAGAGAGGTTTTTCTGATTTTGTCATTAAAACATTAATTCAGGCCCGTAAACCAAGAAAGACTAATCACAAGGTTTGGAAGACTTTTCTTTCTTGGTGTGTAAAACAGGGTTTTAGCTGGCAGTCATTTAGAATTCTTCAATTTCTTCAGGATAGTTTGGATAAGGGTTTATCCTTAAGTTCTTTAAAGGGCCAGATTTTGACTCTTTGGGTCTTGTTTCACAAGAATATTGCTAAGCTTCATGAAATTCAGACTTTTGTTTAAGCTTTAGTCAGGATCAAACCAGTGATTAAACCGATTTTCCACCTTGCAACCCTAATTTGGTTTTAATAATTTTGCAGGTTTCTCCTTTTGAACATATGCACAATTTGGATATTCAGTTTTTATCTTTGAATGTTTTCTTTCTTTTAGCAAATTTCTTTAGCTAGAAGAGTTCATCAATTGTCAGCTCTTTCCTGTGAGCCTCATTACCTTGTTTCCCCAGGATAAGGCAGTTCTAAGAACTAAGGCCTAGATTTGGAGTTTGGCGGTAGATGGGCTGTTAACGCTACGCGGGCTTTTTTCTGGCCGCACCATAAAATTAACTCTGGTATCGAGAGTCCCAAAAAATGCTGCGTTAGGCTCCAAAAAAGGAGCGTAGAGCATTTTTACCGCAAATGCAACTCTCGATACCAGAGTTGCTTACGGACGCGGCCAGCCTCAAAAACGTGCTTGTGCACGATTCTCTCATAGGAAACAATGGGGCTGTTTGAGCTGAAAAAAAACCTAACACCTGCAAAAAAGCAGCGTTCAGCTCCTAACGCAGCCCCATTGTTTCCTATGGGGAAACACTTCCTACGTCTGCACCTAACACTCTAACATGTACCCCGAGTCTAAACACCCCTAACCTTACACTTATTAACCCCTATTCTGCCGCCCCCGCTATCGCTGACCCCTGCATATTATTATTATTAACCCCTAATCTGCCGCTCCGTAAACCGCCGCAACTTACATTATCCCTATGTACCCCTAATCTGCTGTCCCTAACACCGCCGACCCCTATATTATATTTATTAACCCCTAACCTGCCCCCCACAACGTCGCCGCCAGCTACTTACAATAATTAACCCCTAATCTGCCGACCGCAAAGCGCCGCCACCTACGTTATCTTTATGTACCCCTAATCTGCTGCCCCTAACACCGCCGACCCCTGTATTATATTTATCAACCCCTAATCTGCCCCCCTCAACGTCGCCGACACCTGCCTACACTTATTAACCCCTAATCTGCCGAGCGGACCTGAGCGCTACTATAATAAAGTTATTAACCCCTAATCCGCCTCACTAACCCTATCATAAATAGTATTAACCCCTAATCTGCCCTCCCTAACATCGCCGACACCTAACTTCAAACATTAACCCCTAATCTGACGACCGAATCTCGCCGCTATTCTAATAAATGTATTAACCCCTAAAGCTAAGTCTAACCCTAATACTAACACCCCCCTAAATTAAATATAATTTAAATCTAACGAAATTAATTAACTCTTATTAAATAAATTATTCCTATTTAAAGCTAAATACTTACCTGTAAAATAAATCCTAATATAGCTACAATATAAATTATAATTACATTGTAGCTATTTTAGGATTAATATTTATTTTACAGGCAACTTTGTAATTATTTTAACCAGGTACAATAGCTATTAAATAGTTAAGAACTATTTAATAGTTACCTAGTTAAAATAATAACAAAATTACCTGTAAAATAAGTCCTAACCTAAGTTATAATTAAACCTAACACTACCCTATCAATAAATTAATTAAATAAAATACCTACAATTGCCTACAATAAAACCTAACACTACACTATCAATAAATAAATTAAATACAATTTCTACAAATAACTACAATTACATAAACTAACTAAAGTACAAAAAATAAAAAAGAACTAAGTTACAAAAAATAAAAAAATATTTACAAACATAAGAAAAATATTACAACAATTTTAAACTAATTACACCTACTCTAAGCCCCCTAATAAAATAACAAAGACCCCCAAAATAACAAAATTCTCTACCCTATTCTAAATTAATAAATTTAAAAGCTCTTTTACCTTACCAGCCCTGAACAGGGCCCTTTGCGGGGCATGCCCCAAGAAATTCAGCTCTTTTGCCTGTAAAAAAAAACATACAATACCCCCCCCAACATTACAACCCACCACCCACATACCCCTAATCTAACCCAAACCCCCCTTAAATAAACCTAACACTAAGCCCCTGAAGATCTTCCTACCTTGTCTTCACCTTAACAGGTATCACCGATCTGTCCTGGCATCCGGTGCTGAAGAGGTCCAGAAGAGGCTCCAAAGTCTTCCTCCTATCCGGCAAGAAGAGGACATCCGGACCGGCAAACATCTTCATCCAAGCTGCATCTTCGATCTTCTTCCATCCGGTGCGGAGCGGGGTCCATGTTGAAGCATCCGACGCGGATCCATCCTCTTCTTCCGGCGTCTCCCGACGAATGACGGTTCCTTTAAGGGACGTCATCCAAGATGGCGTCCCTCGAATTCCGATTGGCTGATAGGATTCTATCAGCCAATCGGAATTAAGGTAGGAATATTCTGATTGGCTGATGGAATCAGCCAATCAGAATCAAGTTCAATCCGATTGGCTGATCCAATCAGCCAATCAGATTGAGCTCGCATTCTATTGGCTGTTCCGATCAGCCAATAGAATGCGAGCTCAATCTGCACCGGATGCCAGGACAGATCAGTGATACCTGTTGAGGTGAAGACAAGGTAGGAAGATTAGATTAGGGGTATGTGGGTGGTGGGTTGTAATGTTGGGGGGGGGTATTGTATGTTTTTTTTTACAGGCAAAAGAGCTGAATTTCTTGGGGCATGCCCCGCAAAGGGCCCTGTTCAGGGCTGGTAAGGTAAAAGAGCTTTTAAATTTATTAATTTAGAATAGGGTAGGGAATTTTGTTATTTTGGGGGTCTTTGTTATTTTATTAGGGGGCTTAGAGTAGGTGTAATTAGTTTAAAATTGTTGTAATATTTTTCTTATGTTTGTAAATATTTTTTTATTTTTTGTAACTTAGTTCTTTTTTATTTTTTGTACTTTAGTTAGTTTATGTAATTGTAGTTATTTGTAGAAATTGTATTTAATTTATTTATTGATAGTGTAGTGTTAGGTTTTATTGTAGGTAATTGTAGGTATTTTATTTAATTAATTTATTGATAGGGTAGTGTTAGGTTTAATTATAACTTAGGTTAGGACTTATTTTACAGGTAATTTTGTTATTATTTTAACTAGGTAACTATTAAATAGTTCTTAACTATTTAATAGCTATTGTACCTGGTTAAAATAATTACAAAGTTGCCTGTAAAATAAATATTAATCCTAAAATAGCTACAATGTAATTATAATTTATATTGTAGCTATATTAGGGTTTATTTTACAGGTAAGTATTTAGCTTTAAATAGGAATAATTTATTTAATAAGAGATAATTAATTTCGTTAGATTTAAATTATATTTAATTTAGGGGGGGTGTTAGTATTAGGGTTAGACTTAGCTTTAGGGGTTAATACATTTATTAGAATAGCGGCGAGATTCGGTCGTCAGATTAGGGGTTAATGTTTGAAGTTAGGTGTCGGCGATGTTAGGGAGGGCAGATTAGGGGTTAATACTATTTATGATAGGGTTAGTGAGGCGGATTAGGGGTTAATAACTTTATTATAGTAGCGCTCAGGTCCGCTCGGCAGATTAGGGGTTAATAAGTGTAGGCAGGTGTCGGCGACATTGAGGGGGGCAGATTAGGGGTTAATAAATATAATATAGGGGTCGGCGGTGTTAGGGGCAGCAGATTAGGGGTACATAAGGATAACGTAGGTGGCGGCGCTTTGCGGTCGGCAGATTAGGGGTTAATTATTGTAGGTAGCTGGCGGCGACGTTGTGGGGGGCAGGTTAGGGGTTAATAAATATAATACAGGGGTCGGCGGGGTTAGGGGCAGCAGATTAGGGGTACATAAGTATAACGTAGGTGGCGGTCGGCAGATTAGGGGTTAAAAAAATTTAATCGAGTTGCGACGATGTGGGGGGACCTCAGTTTAGGGGTACATAGGTAGTTTATGGGTGTTAGTGTACTTTAGGGTACAGTAGTTAAGAGCTTTATGAACCGGCGTTAGCCCAGAAAGCTCTTAACTCCTGCTTTTTTCCTGCGGCTGGAGTTTTGTCGTTAGATTTCTAACGCTCACTTCAGCCACGACTCTAAATACCGGAGTTAGAAAGATCCCATTGAAAAGATAGGATACGCAATTGACGTAAGGGGATCTGCGGTATGGAAAAGTCGCGGCTGAAAAGTGAGCGTTAGACCCTATTTTGAGTGACTCCAAATACCGGCGGTAGCCTAAAACCAGCGTTAGGAGCCTCTAACGCTGGTTTTCACGGCTAACGCCAAACTCTAAATCTAGGCCTAAGTTTGATGTATTACCTACCTGCTTACATGATCAATTTATTTATTTTATGGCAGTGAGAGTCCACAAGACACGCCAATTTTTTGCTAATTTTTGTTTAAAGGGATAGTAAAGTCCAAATTAAACGTTCATGATTTAGAAAGGGCATGTAATTTTAAACAACTTTCTAATTTACTTTTATCATCAAATTTGCTTTGTTCTCTTGGTATTCTTAGTTGAAAGCTAAACCTAGGTAGGCTCATATGCTATTTTCTAAGCCCTTGAAGGTCACCTCTTATCTGAATGCATTTGACAGTTTTTCACAGCTCCAGGGCATTAGTGTATGTGTTTGATATAAATAACATTGTGCTCATGCAAGTGGAGTTATTTAAGAGTCAGCACTAATTGACTGAAATGCAAGTCTGTCAAAAGATCTGAGATAAGGAGGCAGTCTGCAGAAGCTTAGATACAAAGCAATCAAAGAGGTAAAAAGTATATTTCTATACCAGTGTTGGTTATGCAAAACTGTGGAATGTTAACACTAACATTTTTTGTGTTTACTATCCCTTTAACTATATTCTTTTCAGGCAGCAATTTGTACCTCTTTTTTCCCCTGTTCTTGTCCTTTCCTGTCTTTCTTCTTCTTACTTGGTTATACATCAGACTAATATACCAGTGAGGTGGCATGGTTTTAAGTGCTCTTGGAGTTTTGGGAATCTTTTCCTCCTTACTAGTGGCCAGGAGTGAAATTCTCAGGAGTAATCGCTTGTGGACTCTCACCACCATGAAATAAATTAATTTATCAAGAAAGCATAAATGATATTATATTTTGTCATCAATACATTGTGCAAATACAGAAATTATTGTTCATTCTATAAAGACATTCTAAAATGACCTGGACAATACTATTGATACCCTTTTAAAATTAAAATAAAGAATTGTTTTGTAGTGACACTTCAAACAGACTATTCTCTTTTAATTGATATCATAGGTGTCTTCAATCTTATAATCACTCATTCAGCCAGTTTAAATTGAGAAAAGTTCTCACTCTGCTGTTGTGTGTTACTGTGTATATCACATTGATCATGGAAAAGAGAAGGAAAACCAGAGAGTTTTCTGAGGAGGTTAGAAATAGGTCAAGCATAGTCAAAGTAGCTCTTGTGAGCACTGTTGCCAATATGTTTAAGTCACATAGGACTGTAGCCAACATCCCTGGATGTGGCTGCAAGAGGATAATTGACCCAAGGATGAATAGAAAGATTGTTCAATTGGTGGAGAAAGAACCAAGGACAACTACAAAATAGATCTAAGCCGACGTTGAAGCTCAAGATGCAACAGTTTCAAAAGCTTTCGCTGACTGAATGAAAATCGGCTCCATGTTAGAGGAACTAGAAAGACCCCATTTCTTAGAGAGAAACACAAAAAGCCTGAACCTAGTTTTCCAAAATGCATGTTGACAAAGAACAGTCCTTTTGGGAGAATGTCCTTTGGACAGACAAAGCAAAATAGCTTTTTGTCAGATCACAACTCCATGTTTGCAGAAGGAAAAAATAAACTTTTAAATAAAAGAACACCACCCCTACTGTGAAACATGGAGGAGGCTCAGATGTTATTATTATTATCGGTTATTTGTAGAGCGCCAACAGATTCCGCAGCGCTGTAAACAGAGGATAGTACAACAAAACAATTAAAGGGATCAAATGGGTAGAGGGCCCTGACAAGAGTTGCACTGTTGTAATTAGCTCTTAAGAAGGTGATCTACAGACAGCTGGACTTAAGGGGGTTCAATGGATAGCAATGGAGTAGTGGAACTGGTATAAAGTATGGTTAGCATAGGTGGTATGCATCCCTGAACAGTAGAGTCTTTAGGGAGCGCTTAAAGCTTTCAAAACTATGGGAGAGTCTTGTGGGACGAGGCAGAGAGTTCCACAAGATGGGAGCCAGTCTGGAGAAGTCCTGTAAACGGGAGTGCGATGAGGTAACCAGAGAGGAGGAGAGTAGGAGGTCATGAGCAGAGCGAAGGGGACGGGAGGGAGAGTATCTGGAGACAAGGTCTGAGGTGTAGGGGGGAGCAGTGCAGTTGAGGGCTTTGTATGTCAGAGTGAGAATTTTGTGTTTGATCCTAGAGGCAAGAGGAAGCCAGTGAAGGGATTGGAAGAGAGGAGCAGCAGATGAAGAGCGACGTGTAAGGAAGATGAGTCTGGCAGAGGCATTCATTATGGATTGTAAAGGAGCTAGGCAGCAGGTGGGGAGACCAGAGAGGACAGAGTTGCAGTAATCAAGGCGGGAAAGAATGAGAGCGTGGATTAAAATCTTAGTTGTGTCTTGTGTAAGGAAGTGTCTAATTTTGGAGATGTTTTTAAGGTGGAAGCGGCAGGCTTTAGCCAAGGACTGAATGTGAGGAGTGAAGGAAAGATCTGAGTCAAATGTGACCCCGAGACATCGGGCATGCGGGGTAGGGGTAATAATGGAGTTGTCGACAGTTATAGAGATATTGGGGGTGGAGATTTTGGAAGAAGGGGGGAAAATGAGGAGCTCAGTTTTGGAGAGATTTAGCTTGAGGCAGTGAGAGGACATCCAGGAAGAGATGTGAGAAAGACAGTTAGTGACACGGGTTAGCAAGGAAGGAGATAGGTCTGGTGCAGAGAAGTAGATTTGGGTGTCATCGGCATACAAATGATATTGGAAACCGTGGGACTTAATTAGGGAACCTAGTGATGACGTATAGATTGAGAAGAGAAGGGGACCGAGGACAGAGCCTTGTGGTACTCTGACAGAAAGTGGTGATGGGGCAGAGGAGGCCCCAGAGAAGGCTACACTAAAGGTACGGTTTGAGAGGTAGGAAGAGAGCCACGACAGGGCTGTGTCACAGATGCCGAAGGATTGGAGGGTTTGGAGCAAAAGAGTGTGGTCGACTGTGTCAAAGGCTGCGGACAGATCAAGGAGGATAAGCAGAGAGAAGTGGCTTTTTGATTTTACTGTAAGTAGGTCGTTGGTGACCTTAACAATAGCTGTCTCTGTGGAGTGATAGGGACGAAATCCAGATTGCAGCGGGTCAAGAAGGGAGTTTAACGTAAGGAAATGGGATAGGCGTGCATATACTAGTTTTTCGAGAAGCTTTGAGGCAAGAGGGAGGAGGGAAATAGGGCAGTAGTTGGATGGGGAGGTAGGATCAAGGGAAGGTTTTTTGAGGATAGGTGTGACCAATGCATGTTTCATAGATGAGGGAAATGTACCAGTGCTGAGGGAGAGGTTGAAAATGTGTGTTAGTATAGGGGTAAGGGTAGCAGAGATGGAGGGGAGTAGCTGTGAGGGGATAGGGTCAAGGGGACAGGTAGTGAGGTGAGAGCGCAGTATAAGTGCCGAAACTTCTTCCTCAGTAACAGGGGAGAATGAACTAAGTTTCAGGTTATGAGGGTTGTGGTTGAGTGAGAGCATTTGAGGGGTGGAGAGAATGGAATTATGTTGAGAGCTGATTTCATGTCTGATGGAGTCAATTTTGTTAATGAAGTGACTGGCAAAGTCTTGAGCTGACAAAGAAGTTGTATTAGGAAATGGGGGAGGGCGGAGGAGAGTATTGAAAGTGGAGAACAGACGTTTTGGGTTTGAAGAAAGATTAGAGATAAGAGTAGAGAAGTAGTGTTGCTTGTGGAGATTAAGGGCAGAATAGTAGGAGTTGAAGATGAATTTGATTTTCTCCAGTGCCGTTCAGCAGTATGGGAACATCTGCGTAGGTACCGTGTCAGAGGAGTATGCCAGGGCTGAGGATGAGTGTGTGATTTCCGAGCAATGGTAAGAGGGGCGAGATTGTCAAGGACGGATATAAGGGTGGAATTATAGTGGCAGATAGATTGTTCAGGGCAGGAAAAGGAGGAGAAGAATGAGAGGAGCGGTTTAAGGGAATTAGCAAGTAGTTGCTGATCTAAAGACATAATGCTTCTGTGAAGTTTGGTGTGAGGAGTA
The DNA here is from genome assembly GCF_027579735.1 of Bombina bombina. Taxonomy (NCBI): domain Eukaryota; kingdom Metazoa; phylum Chordata; class Amphibia; order Anura; family Bombinatoridae; genus Bombina; species Bombina bombina. The sequence goes on along the minus strand of NC_069503.1, from coordinate 875,601,856 downwards.
GAAGGAGGGAGAGTTGTAGGAAGGGATGATATGTTGCAAGTAAGGAGATGGTGGTCAGAAAGAGGAAAAGGGGAGTTTGAGAAGTTTGAGAGAGTGCATCGATAGCTAAAGATCAGGTCAAGAGAGTGACCGTCTTTGTGAGTGGGAGAATCAGTCCATTGTGACAGACGGAAAGAGGAAGTGAGTTGCAGAAGTTGTTTAGCAGATGAGGCAGTGGGATTGTTAAGGGGGATGTTGAAGTCACTAAGAATGAGGGCAGGGGTGTCTGAGGAAAGGAAATAGGGTAGCCAGGCAGCCAAGTGATCTAAAAATTGAGTTGAGGGGGGGGGGTCGGTATATGACTGCAACACGTACAGAGAGAGGGGAGAATAAGCGAATCATTTGGGTTTCGAATGAGGGAAAAATGAGGGAAGAGATGGGATGTATTTGTTGAAAGGTGCAAAGAGAGGAAAGTAAAATACCTGCACCACCTCCTTGTCTATTACAAGACCTAGGAGTGTGGCTGAAGTGGAGACCCCCATGTGACAGAACAGCAGTGGATGCTGTGTGAGCCAGGTTTCTGTTAGGGCCAGAAGGTTGAGGGAGCGGGAGATGAAGAGGTCATGTATAGAAGTGAGCTTGTTGCAAACAGAGTGAGAGTTCCAGAGTGCACAAGTGAAAGGGGTAGTGGCTTTTGATGCAAGATGTTTAGAGGTTGCTTTGCTGGCACTGGGTGCCTAGAATCTGGGCCAGGCATGATAAAATCAGAAGATTATCATGGCATTCAGTCTCAGGTCCTCCAGCAGGATAATGTCCATAAACACACCTCAAAAACCAACCAAGAATGGATGAAAAGAAAACATTGGACCATTTCAAAGAGATCTTCTATGAGTCAAAATCTGAATCTCATCAAACTTCTCTGGATAGAGCTGAAACTCACAGTTGGGAAAACGCATCCATCAAACCTTAGAGAACTGGAGCAGTTTGCTCAAGAAGAGCGGGCCAAAATCCCAGTAAAAAAACTGTAGTAATTTTATTCAGAGCTACATAAGGTGCTTGAATTCAGTTTTTGTCTCCAAAGGCTGTGATACAAAATATTAGGTTAAGAGTACAAATATGTTGTCCGTGCCACTCTCATTTGTTTTACTGTTTAAAGTAATATGTGAAGTCCTAAATGAAAAGTGAAGTTTCTGTTCTATAACATTAGAAATAATGAATGGTGGAGGACTTCCGGGGAGGAGCCTAGACGCAGGACGTGTACGCGTTAGGCAGTGAGCTCAATCTCCAGAATCATTGGCGGGGCCTGACCGCGCCGCAACCCCGAGTCCTGGGGTGATTACAGGGCCAAAGACCGAGGCTCGCCGCAAGTCACACAGTGCCGAGCGTGGAGTAGTCCTAAGAGAGCGGGACAAGAAAAGCGCTGTGACCCGGGAAGCTGTATAGCCCCTCTCTCCCACCGATGTTGCGTGAGGGAGGCAGGCAACTAAGATACCCAGCGGTTTTGAAGCAGCAGTAAAGCCGGCTAAAGGATCTAGAAACAGCAAACACGTTACCGGACCAGAAAAACCCTATAAGGGCTAACAAGAGGGCTACGTAAAGAGGCCTAGATCTGAAGCTTGGTACTGTGAGTAAAAGAGACATAACGTCTCCAACTGGAAACTTGTACAAAAGTATTTTATTTTCTTTGCTGGGCAAGTCAATAGAAAAACTTTGTTGAATGGACCTTTATTCATTTACATAGTGCTGAAGTTAAAGCATAGTCCATTTTTCTTTCTTTTTTGCTTGGCAGTCCTAAAAATACACTGCTGTAAGGCTATTAACTTTCTCTTTAAGGTGTCAATGGGCACTATATTAATGCATAAATGCTAGAAGTGCTAAAATAATAGCCTAAGAAGGAAAAGAAACATACAAGGAGAAGGTAGATAATTAACACCTGTGACGGAGTACACGCTGAATTTGGATTTAAAGAGCAACATTCCTGGCTTTTAACTTTGGCTGTATCTGGTTTCCCCCTGGCTTGCTCCTGGTTTTTTTATTTCTTTTCTTCTCTTTTTTTTCCTCTACACCCCTGTTTATACCAGCAAAGTTGTAAGACTTCTCTTATGGGGACTTTTGCTTTCTACAAACAGAAAGAAGATTTGTCTGGACAATAGATATACAGAGATTTTAAACGGGGTGGTAAGAGCAGAAAAAGACTGTATCAAGTGTGCTTAATTTTTGAAGCAAATTGAGGAAACTACAACTGGTGCTGTTTGCATAATAACTTTGCAGATATTCTTATGTTTGTATCATAGGGGGTATGAAAAGCAATGTTGTAACTGTGAAGAAAAGGTCAAGTCAATACCCTATTTAACAGTGATTTGACTATAGTTGCATTTAGTATTTCAGATTGATATTCCCTCTTTTATATGCAAACATATTAGTTATTCTTCACCCCTGAGGGTTTGCACGGGTATTAAAAGTTAATTTGTATATTTAAGGGTAATGAATGATGATACTGTGTAAATCTGTGTGCTGGTTTGCGTAATATTGACGTTAAAAACATTTCTAGTGAAAGATCTGCTTATGGATAAATTTTTAGGCCCTAACAAAATGCCGCCCAAAGTAAAAAACAATGATAAAAAACAGAGGAGGCCCTCAGAAGGATTAAATGAATCTATAAGTACTTTAACAGAAAGTCCTAGTGTAGATAAAGAGTCTCATTACATCGTGCAGAAGATCTCATCAATTTTTATCCCTAAAATGGATAATTTGCAAAAGGGTCTAGATAATATAACTGAAGAGATCAAGCAAATTACTGCAAGGTACACTGAGTTAGAAGAAAGGGTCTCTGATTTAGAGGAGATTACTGCATTACACTCCAACAAAATGGAGAATGTTCTTAAACAAAACCAAATATTATATCAAAGGATTGAGGACCTAGAAAACAGGTCGAGACGTAATAATATTCGCATACTAGGAATCCCAGAATCAATTAAGTCACACGAGCTGTTGCATTTTTGTGAATCAGTACTCCCTAAATTATTGAATTTACCAGAGGAAAAGCTAAAGAACAGCATGGAAAGGGTTCATAGAATAGGGCCAGAAAATCAAAATGGGGAGAATAATAAATACCCTAGACAGGTAATATGCAAATTATTACATTTCCAAGCAAAAATAGCTATATTACAGGCATACAGAAAAGCAGACAGTGTAATGTATGAGGGATCAAAATTACTTTTTTTTCAAGATTATTCAATAGATTTAACTAAGAAACGGAAAGAATTCTCAGCATTATGTTCAAGCCTTAACAGAGAAGGCACAAAAGCTTTCCTTATGTACCCTGCAAAACTAAAAATATTTACAGATAGAGGGACAAAATTTTTTGACTCTCCTCAAGAAGCACAGAAATACCTAACTTCAAAATAGAGTTAAATCTATAGTACTGTTAATTAAAACTTGATGTTCAAAGTTAAACAGATGAGATATTTAGGAGAGTTTAAGCATGTTTGGTATATTGCACCTTTTTTTTTTTTCTTTTTTTTTCTTTCATTAAGTGTTCCTTTTTGTTTTTTGTATAATGATAAGTATGTGACTTACTCGAGGATAGTGCTTAATGTTCTTGATAATGCTGTTTTGAGCTTGAAGGGGGTGGATGGGATGGGGGGAGGATGGTCGGGCCCTTTTTTTTTTTTTTTGCACACAAGTTGGGCACAAAGAAAGCCCCCTGGATGGGGCACTTAATGAGTGTATTTTCACATAAAAGTCATGCAGGAATGAAACATATTCCTAGGAGCTCACACACACACAGAAAGAAAAGTGTGAGGCTTTTTTTTTTTTTTTTTTTTTTCTCTCACATTATTTTTTTCACACAAAATCTAACTCTGGCACAAAATCCCCCTCCATTGGGGTATTTAAAGGGTGTTTTTCACATAGAAGTCACTCTGGAATTAATTTTTTTTTTTTTTTTTCTCTCGAAATTTATTTTTGAGACACGTTGGGTTTGTGTCACTTTACACACAATTTTTTTACGAATTTTTTGTATGGAAAAATTATAAATTATTCACTTATTCACTTATTTGCAAAAATTTTTTTTTTTTTTTTTTTCCTCTTCCCTCTCTCTCTCTCCCCCTCCTGCCTCTCCCTCCCCCTTCTTTAGACAAAAGAATAGTCTAGACTTTGGATAAAACATGGTAATTAAAATCACATCATGGAATGTGGGAGGTTTCCACTCACCTATTAAAAGGCATACAATTATTACACATTTAAGAAGGCTTAAAACAGACATAGCATTGTTACAAGAAACGCACCTATCTGATCAAGAACATATAAAACTACGTAGAGACTGGGTGGGGACTGTAATTTATGCTTCTTACTCTAGGGCGAAAAGAGGGGTAGCAATTTTGTTTGGTAAACGACATAATGTTGAAATCATCAAGACAGTGATAGACATAGAAGGAAGATACGTAATAGCACAGGTTAAAGTGGACGGGGGGATGCTGACTCTCTGCAACGTCTATGCTCCAAATGAAAAATCCAATAGATTTTGGACTAAATTGATACAAGAATTACTTCCATTCCAAGATAAAAATCTGATACTAGGAGGAGATTTTAATCTTACCCCAGACCCGGTATGCGATAGAATAAGATTAAACCAGAACAGAACGTATTTTAAAAAAAGACCTTCAGGTACATTTGAAAGGAAAATTTTTGAGAAATTAAAGGAATTGCTACAACTAAGGGATATTTGGAGATTGTGTAATCCAGATGGTAGAGATTATACATGTGCTTCTAAAGCGGTTCCTACTTTATCTAGAATAGACATCTTTTTAGTCACAAATAGATTTATTCCTAGGATCATTGGAACAAAGATACACAAAATAATTGTATCAGATCATGCGCCGATAGAATTAAATATTCAAGACAGTGTACCATGCAAAAATAGAAATACATTCAGATTTCCTTATTATTTATATTCTTCAAAGAAATTTCAAGATTATGTAAAACAGGCATGGAATGATTATATAACGGATAATATAGAACACTCCAACAAAATAGAGTTACTCTGGGAAACGGCTAAGGTAGTGATAGCAGGTAATATAATCTCATATGACTCAAATTTACGTAAGAGCGCTCGACGGCATTTGCAAAATCTCCAGGAGAATTTGGCAAAAGTATATCATGAATACTGTGATAAACCGTCGGTAACAACACGCGAAATATATTGGAAAAGCAAGGAAGAATTAGATGCGCACCTAGCAGAACAATCGGCGCAGTCACAATTGAAAAGCAATAGTAGATATTACAGATGGGGAAACAAGTCGGGTAAGTTTTTAGCTTCTATAATTAAGGCTAGAGTGGCTCGTAAAAACATTGCGGCAATTAAGTATAAAGGAATTGTATATAAGACGCCGCAAGACATCGTGAAAGCTTTTGAGGGTTACTTTACTGAATTATATACTAAACAAGATAAGGACATAGACAATTGGAGGGAAAACCTGTGGGAAAATATGGATTTACCCAAAATAACTGAGGAACAATTAGAAAGGCTGAATACGTCTATTACAGAGCAAGAAATAGGCAAGATTATCTCCTCATTGGCAAATGGGAAAGCTTCAGGGCCAGATGGGCTTCCTATAGAAGCATATAAAATACTGAGATCACAGGCAATTCCAATATTATGTAGACTATTTAATGAATATTTCCAGGAGAAAAAAATACCCTCATAGGTTTTTTCAAGTGCTTATATCTCACTAATATTGAAGCCTAAAAAACAGGAAGAACAACCTGAGTCGTATAGACCAATCTCGCTGCTCAACGCGGACTATAAGATACTAATGAAATTATTAGCAGAAAGATTAAAAATGATTTTACCAGATCTTATTAATGTGGAACAGGCGGGATTTATGCATGGAAGAACTTCAGTGAAAAATCTAAGAAGGGTTCTGCATATAATCTCACACTTCTGGAAGGAGTCCAAGGGAGACTCAGACAACCTGCCGGAGGCCTTCCTGCTGTCTCTCGATGCAGAGAAGGCCTTCGACAGGATAGAATGGGAACACTTGTTTATGACTTTGGAGCGATTTGGCTTTAAAGGTCCATTTCTATCACTAATAAAGAGCATATACTCCAACCCGATAGCTTATATCTTGGTAAATGGAGTTTTCTCAACTGGAGTCAAATTGCAGAGAGGAACTAGACAGGGGTGTCCCCTGTCTCCGCTCCTTTTTAACTTAAGCTTGGATCCATTAGTGACAAAACTGAAGAGATCATATCCAGGGATAGGAATTAAGGGTGTTAGGCTACATCTATCTCTTTATGCAGATGACATGCTACTATTTGTAGAAGATCCAGGGAGTTATATATCAATAATTTTACAAGTGCTAGAGACATTCGGAAAAGTAGCAGGATATAAGGTCAATATGGCCAAATCTGAGATCCTCTGGTTAAATAAAGACCATAAGAATAAGGATGAGCATAACTTCCCATTTAAAGAAGTAGAACAAACCTTAACATATTTGGGTATCCATTTAACCAGGGATCCCTACGCTATGTATAAATTAAATATTTCGAAACAATGTGCAGAAATTATAGCTTTGTTAGAGAGTTGGCACCATCTTCCTCTATCTCTAGCTGGGAAAGTAGATCTTATCAAAATGGTAATTCTACCGAAAATTCTATATCCCATTATGATGCTTCCGATTCTCATACTGAAAAGTGATTTGCAAAATTTAAATAGGGCAGTTAGAAAATTTTTATGGAAAGGGAAGAAAGCAAGAATTGCTCTAAAAAAGTTATATGCACCATTTCTCAGTGGGGGTCTGGGCCTCCCTGATTTTAGGCTTTATAATTGGTCAGCATTACTACGTATAGTAATGGACTGGCAACTAGACTCACAACATTTCTACGAAGAGGCATTAGAACAGACAGTTTTGGGAGAAGTTGGCTTAGCATACTTACCATATAGCCAGCATAAAGACTTGCCAATAAATATTCAAAATCATCTATTATATAAGGATGCTCTAATAGCTTGGAGACTAGCTCATAAATATTTGGAACGAAAGTTCCCAACCTCTAAATATATCCCTCTAGTAGGGAACATTGAATTTCCCTCTGGGATAGATACAAGTCCATTTCAGCTCTGGAAAAAGAAAGGACTCCAGAAGGTTGGGGATATATTAGATACTTTAAATAAAACGGTTTTATCTTTCCAGGATCTACAAAATAAATATGGTCTGCCGAGGACTCATTTTTTCGCTTATTTGCAAACGCGACATTATATTATGAATCTAATAAAAAGGGATACCGAGTTTTGGGATACACCGCTCTTTATTTCATCTCAAATGGCATATGGAAAAGGGTCTTTCTCATTATCAGGATTCTATGGAAATCTGAATTATAGAAACACTAATGAAGGAATGGAGATATTAGCAGATAAATGGAGTGTAGAGGTTGCGGAGAGCCTGACATCGATACATATAAGCGATAGCTTAAAAACAGTTAAAAAGGCAACCCTTGCAATACCTCTTAGGGAATCACAGTTAAAAATGTTACACCAAGATTATATAACTCCACGCAGAATGATAAAATGGAATCCAGACTATATTAATAAATGCAATAAATGCCAAAAGGTAAATGCAGAATTTATTCACTTTTTCTATAATTGTCCAAAGATTAAATACTTTTGGTGTAGAATACAATACTGGATCAAACAGAAACTAAAAATAGAAATCCACTTGGGAATAGCTCAAATTTGCTTATTCAAATGGGACAAGACCCAGTTTAGAGGACAGAATCTGCTAGTAACTATTATCCTCCTAGCAAGGAAATGCATATTAGAACAATGGATCTATAAAAAAAGCCCCAACTATGACACAACTGAGAAACAAAATACAAAGACAGTTGTGGATCGAACAATGGGACACTAAGATGGACTACCCTAATAGATTAAAAGGGTTTTTGAACAAATGGCAGATATATATAAAGGCGTTAGACTCTAATGAACAAAAACAAATTCTAGCACCCTTTATAAATACTGAAAGAATAATGGAGGACAGACTTAGAGGGGAGTGGCTCTGCTTGGAAGAAGACATGGGGGAGGCGTGAGGTAGAGAGGGGAGTGTGGGAGGACAGGTGGAGATGAGGGGAGCCTATAAAAAATTTTTTTTTTTTTTTTTTTCCTCTCTTCGCCCTGCTATCCTCCCTCTCCCCAGCCCATCCATCCCACTGATAAGGCTGGGCTTTGACATAGCAAATAAATTGACTCATATACAAGAAACAGCAATAAGAAATATCTGATTGTAAAATTGATTGAACATACTGAAATGAAAAGGTAAAAATATGAATCATGTAAAAATGGAATTGTCAATATGTTGATAACAGACGCTTTCATAACATGCAAAAAATGTGTACTAACGAGAAAATTATTGTAACCTAAACTGTGAAATAATAAAAAAAAAATTAAAAAAAGAAATAATGAATGGTGGATACCAAATACTTTTCTCAATCTTTACTTAGTTCAGAGAAAATGGTGCATTTCTCTCAAAAAGTTTAAGGGTAATAATACAGGCATTCTCCCAAGAGCCAATCAGCGCTGTTTTCAAGCAAATGATCGCAGTGACAATCATGTGCTTACTTTCTTTTTTACCATGCTAACTTGGACGGATGTGTCCAACCTGAATTAATCCATTGCAACATTGTTTTATTTGCGGTATGTGTGTTTATTAATCACATGCCTTTCCATAAGGGACACCATAAAAAGAGACTAAAGAAATAACGTATTTATTAGTTCACCATAATTTTAAGTGATACAAAAATCAATGCAGATAATTGTGCATCTGATATGCAAATATTAAACATATACACAGCATTGAACAAACATGCGGCTAGATTACAAATTTTTGTCGGTAAACTGTGCAGGGCTAATGAGCAGTTTATGCTCACCGCTCACCTACAAACAACGCTGGTATTACGTTTTTTTTTTAAACCCGGCGTTAGCCTCAAAAAAGTGAGCGGAGAGCAAAATTTTGCTCCACATCTCACCTCAATATCAGCGCTGTTTACGGTGAGCTGGCTAAACGTGCTTGTGCACGATTTTCCCTATAGGAATCAATGGGGCAGAGCCGGCTGAAAAAATAACTAACACCTGCAAAAAAGCAGCGTTCAGCTCCTAACAAAGCCCCATTGATTCCTATGGGGAAAGAAAATTTACGTTTACACCTAACACCCTAACATAAACCCTGAGTCTAAACACCCCTAATATTACACTTATTAATCCCTAATCTGCTGCCCCCCACATCGCTGACACCTACATTATATTATTAACCCCTAATCTGCCGCTCCGGACACCGCCACCACCTACATTATACTTATGAACCCCTAATCTGCTGCCCTCAACATCGCCACAACCTACATTATATTTATTAACCCCTAATCTGCCGCCCCCAATGTCGCCGCAACCTAACTACACTTATTAACCCCTAATCTGCCGCCCCCAACGTTGCCGCCACTATAATAAAGTTATTAACCCCTAAACCTAAGTCTAACCCTAACACCCCCTAACTTAAATATAATTTAAATATAATTTAAATAAATCTAAATAAAATTACTACAATTAACTAAATTGTTTCTATTTAAAACTAAATCCTTACCTATAAAATAAACCCTAAGTTACATTGTAGCTAGCTTAGGATTTATTTTTATTTTACAGGCAACTTTGTATTTATTTTAACTAGGTAGAATAGTTATTAAATAGTTATTAACTATTTAATAGCTACCTAGCTAAAATAAATACAAAAGTACCTGTAAAATAAAACCTAACCTAAGTTACAATTACACCTAACACTACACTATAATTAAATTAATTCCCTACATTAAATTAAATTAATTACAATTAAATAAAATAAACTAAAGTACAAAAAAAATTAAATTACAGAAAATAATAAAATAATTACAAGTTTTTTAAACTAATTACACCTAATCTAATACCCCTAATAAAATAAAAAAGCCCCCAAAATAATAAAAATCCCTACCCTATACTAAATTACAAATAGCCCTTAAAAGGGTTTTTTGCGGGGCATTGCCCCAAAGTAATCAGCTCTTTTAACTGTAAAAAAAATACAATACCACCCACACACCCAACCCTAATACAACCTAACTCTAACCCCTTGAAGATCACCCTACCTTGAGACGTCTTCACCCAACCGGGCAGAAGTCCTCCACTAAGCTGGCCGAAGTGGTCCTCCAGACGGGCAGAAGTCTTCATCCAAGCCGGGAAGAAGAGGTCCTCCAGACAGGCAGAAGTCTTCATCCAGACGGCATCTTCTATCTTCATCCATCCAGAGCGGAGCGGGTCCATCTTCAAGACATCCAACGCGGAGCATCCTCTTCTGTCTTGATCCGATGACTAAATGATGGTACCTTTAAGGGACGTCATCCAAGATGGCGTCCCTTCAATTCCGATTGGCTGATAGAATTCTATCAGCCAATCGGAATTAAGGTAGAAAAAATTCTATTGGCTGATCCAATCAGCCAATAGGATTGAACTCGCATTCTATTGGCTGTTCCAATCAGCCAATATAATGCAAGCTCAATCCTATTGGCTGATTGGATCAGCCAATAGGATTGAACTTCAATCCTATTGGCCGATTGCATCAGCCAATAGGATTTTTCTACCTTAATTCCGATTAGCTGATGGAATTCTATCAGCCAATCGGAATTGAAGGGATGCCATCTTGGATGACGTCACTTAAAGGTACCGTCATTTAGTCGTCGGATCAAGACAGAAGAGGATGCTCCGCGTCGGATGTCTTGAAGATGGACCCGCTCCGTTCCGGATGGATGAAGATAGAAGATGCCATCTGGATGAAGACTTCTGCCCGTCTGGAGGACCTCTTCTTCCCAGCTTGGATGAAGACTTCTGCCCGTCTGAAGGACCTCTTCTTCCCGGCTTGGATGAAGACTTCTGCCCATCTGGAGGACCACTTCTGCCCAGTTGGGTGAAGACGTCTCAAGGTAGGGTGATCTTCAAGGGGTTAGTGTTAGGTTTTATTAAGGGGGTATTGGGTGGGTTTTAGAGTAGGGTTGGGTGTGTGGGTGGTGGGTTTTAAAGTTGGGGGGGTATTGTATTTTTTTTTTACAGGTAAAAGAGCTGATTACTTTGGGGCAATGCCCCGCAAAAAGCCCTTTTAAGGGCTATTTGTAATTTAGTATAGGGTAGGGATTTGTATTATTTTGGGGGCTTTTTTTATTTTATTAGGGGGGTTAGATTAGGTGTAATTAAATTTAAAAACTTGTAATAATTTTATTATTTTCTGTAATTTAGTGGGGGGGGGGTTTCTCCGTAATTTAGATAATTGTATTTAATTGTATTTAATTGTATTTAATTGTAGTTAGTGTAGGGAATTTATTTAATTGTAGTGTAGTGTTAGGTGTAATTGTAACTTAGGTTAGGTTTTATTTTACAGGTACTTTTGTATTTATTTTAGCTAGGTAGTTAGTAATTAGTTAATAACTATTTAGTAACTATTCTACCTAGTTAAAAGAAATACAAACTTGCCTGTAAAATAAAATAGTGTACTTTTTAGCACTTTAGTTAAGAGTTTTATGTTACGGCGTTAGCCCATAAAACTCTTAACTACTGACTTTTAAATGCGGTACGAGTCTTGACAGGAAAGGCTGTACCGCTCACTTTTTCCAAGACTCATAATATCGGCGTTAGGAAAATCCCATTGAAAATATGGGATACGCAATTGACGTAAGTGGATTTGCGGTATGTTCGAGTCGTGGAAAAAAAGTGAGCGGTACACCTGTACCTGCAAGACTCGTAATACCAGCGGGCGTTAAAAAGCAGCGTTGGGACCTATCAACGCTGCTTTTTAACCCTAACGCAAAACTCGTAATCTAGGTGATGGTAAACAAAGATTAAGTTATAGGGACATAGGGGCCTATTTATCAAAGTGTCAACCAAAAATACGCTGGAATTCCGTATCGTAATTGTTGCAAGATTGATCCGACCTAGTTATCAAAACCTCAAGATCGGCAAATGTTGAAATTTGTGACGTAATATACGATTCCACGATCTCAATCCGACGCGGATCGATCCTTATGTCATTACAGATTACATTTGGCTCTATTTGACACTTTTCCCCCTTTATAAAAAATTTAACAGGTACGCTCACGTCTTTTCTGACACAGCGTACCTCGTTTTCAATCTGCCACCCTTGAGGCCGCGAAGGCCATAGAAATCAATGGGAGTCTGAAAGCACCGAAAGCTTATGTTCGATGCTGCAAGAGAATGAAGCATACCCCATTGATTTATATGGTAGAAAAAAGTTACGTTTACACCTAACACCCTAACATAAACCCTGAGTCTAAACACCCCTAATCTGCCGCCCCCGACATCACCGCCACCTACATAATGTTATTAACCCCTATTCTGCCGCTCCCCGACACCGCAGCCACTAAATAAACTTATTAACGCCTAAACCTCTGTCCTCCCACATCACCACCACTAACTAAACCTATTAACCCCTAAACCGTAAGCCCCCCACATCGCAAAAAAAAATTAAGCTATTAACCCCTAAACCTAACAACCCCTTAACTTTAATTTAATTGTAGTATAATAGTTAGGGTAGGTTAATTTATAGTTTAAAAGTTTTAATTTATTTGAAGATAGGGATGTTGTAATCTTTTTATTGAGAGAGAAACATCATACAGTCCTGCAATAAGTACAGTGTCAAAGGCGTTAAGAATAACTGTGCATGTATCACATTACATAACATTGCGATCAATACATCTGTCAATTTGTAAAATACCTAAATGAATGGACAAAGATGTGCATCTTAAGCAAAATAAAACTAATTTCTTCCAGTTCTCTCTTGTTTTCCCCTTTTTTTAATTTTTATTGTTAAAGGGACAGTCTAGGCCACAATAAACTTTTATGATTCAGATAGGGCATGTAATTTTAAACAATTTTCCAATTTACTTTAATCACCAATTTTGCTTTGTTCTCTTGGTATTCTTAGTTGAAAGCTTAACCTGGGAGGTTCATATGCTAATTTCTTAGACCTTGAAGGCCACCTCTTTTCAGAATGCATTTTAACAGTTTTTCACCACTAGAGGGTGTTAGTTCATGTATTTCATATAGATAACACTGTGCTCGTGCACGTGAAGTTATCTGGGAGCAGGCACTGATTGGCTAAACTGCAAGTCTGTCAAAAGAAATTAAATAAAGGGGCAGTTTGCAGAGGCTTAGATACAAGATAATCAAAGAGGGAAAAAGTATATTAATATAACTGTGTTGGTTATGCAAAACTGGGGAATGGGTAATAAAGGGATTATCTATCTTTTAAAACAATAAAAATTCTGGTGTAGACTGTTCCTTTAACAACCCTCTTAAACACACTAACCTAAACTCTCTTACCAAACTAAGCCACTACTCAAGTTTGAATCCCTAATACACATGCAGAGTCATTACATTAAATGTATGGCACATTTCCAGATATACTCAGTCTGTGACCTCTCCTCTTCCTTTCGACAGGGCCCAGTGAAAGAGGAAGAGAAAAAAAAAAAGGGAGAGAGGAAAACCTAAACAGGTAGAAAGGAGGTAGGTGGTAGCATGAGAACATTCAAGATCACACAAACACTCAGCCATTACATGGGCATTCCCCAACAGGGTCAGCTAGGTGGTTCTTGATAAAAAAAAAACACCTGAGACCATTCTCCTCTTAAGGAGTCTTCTAGAAATATAGACGTGTCTTTAAATGGCCTTAAAAGTTGTCTCTGGATTTCCAATTCGAACGTTAGTATAAGTCTACGCCATTTCCTCAAAAACAGGCTTTGCACATCCATTCATACATCAAGCTGTTCAGTGAACATCTGTAACTTTAGCATATTCATAAAGCATGCAACTGAGGGGGGGGGGAATTGTTAGTCCAGAATTTCAATATACATTTCCTAGCCAGTATTACCACCAGGCTTAACACCGCATCATATTGCCTAAATTGTGGATCCCATTTCAAAAACAAAACTGTATAGGCGTATAAGGTGAAGGGGATATCTAATTTCCTCTGAATCCAATATTGGATCTTGCCCCAAAATTGTTGGACCCTGGGGCATAACCACATGTAATGCAATAAACCTGGAGATTCAAGAGAGCATTTAACGCACTTATTGGCACAGTTAGGATCCCATTTCGCCAAAGTCCTAGGTGTCAAATATGCTCTGTGTGTGATCCGCGTCTGCGTCTCCCTGAGTATCGCCGACAGAGTGGCCTTTCTTGTTTTTTCCATGCTATCCCTTAAATTCCCCCAAGGAATTACTCTCTCTCCCATCCTAACAGCAAATTGGGTTGTATGAGCTGGAGACGCCTCTGTATCAGAACCTGATAAATCTCTGTTAGAGAAAATCTCCCCATTGTAAATAGCAATTGTGATAGACGAAAGGGTGAGCCCTCCCAGAAATCGTCATTGTCTCTGACCACCGCCCCTATATAATGTTGTGCCTGAAAATAAGCATAGAAATTGTGATTTGGTAAGATAAATTCTCTTTGCAAAGCAGCGAAGGTTTTGACCGATCTGGTGCGTGGATCTAACAGCACCTTAATCGAGGATAATCCCCGCCTCTCCCAGATATCGAAAGGTTGCATATCTAGCCCTGCTGGAAAGTCTGGGTTGTTGCTTAGGGGCAAATACACAGATGCGTGACAGGTTTTCTTAAAAAAATTGTGTGCCAAATGCCACGCTTTCAATGGGTCTTTATATAATGTATCAAAGCCTAGGGCTTTAATGCTCCTAAGATCTTTCATGTGTGGCAGATTTGCTAGGGAGAGCTGACCTAATACTGCTTGTTCCAGTTTGGGCTGACAAAAATGATGCGTGCCAACTTACCAGGCGTATTGTAAAATTTTAAGTCAGGTAATGCCAGGCCCCCATTCAGATAAGTCATGTTCAGTTTGACGGTAGCTATGAGCGCCTTTCCACAAAAAGTAACGTGCTGCTGAGTTTAACTGCTTGATATCTTTTTTTTCAGTAGAAGGGAAAGCATAAGGAGGGGGTATAGTAGTCATGGTAATACCACCATTTTAAGCAAGCTGACCCTACCCGAGAGTGAGAGTGGCAAGGATTTCCAACTCCTCATCTGACCTTGGAGCTTGGAACACACCGGCGTAATGTTGTTTGCATATAATTTGTTCGGGTTGGCTGAAATTTGGATGCCAAGATAGGTGATGGACTGCTTTGCCACTATAAATGGGTATTTATGTTGTGTGTTATCTCCCTTTGTTAGCCAGAGAATTTCAGACTTTTGCATATTGACTTTGTAGCCTGAAAAGGAGCCAAAGTCTTGAAGCGCTTGTACAATAGGGGCTATGTGTATGTGTGGGTCCTGTACGAATAAGAGCATGTCATCCGCATATAGTGCTAAGTGTTGCGAGTCCCCTGCGACGTCAATATCAGGGAATACCTGTTTGAGTTTAATTGCCAGTGGCTCCAGGGCCAGATTGAAGAGAAGAGGTGACAAAGGGCATCCCTGTCTGGTCCCCCTCCCTAAATGTATCTCTAGTGAAAACATATTATTAATGCAAATATTTGCCACAGGGGTGCTATATAAATTCTCAATAAGGGAAAGAAAAGATCCAGAGAAGTTAAAGTTGACCATAGCTGACCTTGCGTACATGAACCCTGTCTGGTCTTCCTGGATTAAGTGTGGCAGAATATATTTCAGCCGTTCAGCCATGAGTTTGGTTAGCATCTTGTAATCCAAATTCAGCAGAGAAATTGGCCTGTATGATTCGGGGAGAAGGGCATCCTTGCCTGCCTTGGGGATTAGGGTGATAAATGTTGCTGAGAAGGTAGTGGTCGGTGCTTTTCCACCCTGAAAGTAACTTCGGTACAAGTCTGTGAGGACAGGAGTCACCTGAGGTTTAAGTAATCGATAGAACTCAATGGGTAGCCCATCAGGTCCTGCTGCCTTTCCCAGAGAGATAGACATAATTATTTTGTCAACTTCCTCTTTGCAGATGTGGTCATTTAGTTTTTCCACCTGCTCAGGCGAGAGTTTTGGTAGTTGAATGGATTCCCAAAAGTTTTGTTGTACCAGCGCAGAAGAGGGGGGGGTCGCTAGAATAACATTTTGCATAGTAAGCCACCAAAGCTTCTGCAATATGGTTCGCTTCTCTGACTATCCGACCTTCGTGTTTTAGTGCTGCTACATGTTTGGTAGCCGCTTGCATATTAATTAAGGACGCAAGTAGCTTTCCCGATTTATCACCAATACTATAGTATTTACCTCTGGTGCGCATCAGAGTCTGTGATGTGTAGTAAGCGAGCATAGCATCGTATTCCTTCTTAGCTGAAGCATAATTTTGATGCAAAAGTCCAGATGGCATCGCCCGATACTCTCGATAAGCAAGCGCTAAACTATCCCTCATCCGTCGCAGACGTTCCGTGACCTGATTTTTCCTGCAAGCCAGGAAGGCAATAATATTACCAGTGAGTACCGCCTTGGCTGTATTCCAAAACAGTTCAGGGTCCTCTAAGTGTTGGGCATTGCTAGTCTGGAAGTCATTCCAGCACTCCACTAGGTAACTCTGACTCTGAAACTCCTGTGATGTCCCCAGGTATCTTGGGAAACAAAAGATTCTCCTGTTACTAATCTGTACGCCTGTGTCTATAAATAATGCTACCGGGGCATGGTCAGAGACAACTACCTCCCCTATTTTTACATCAATGACTTGAGGTATTAGAGAATTAGATATTAGAAACAAATCAATTTGCGACATAGTGGGGGAGGAGCGTGAAACGCAGGTATAGTCCTTCCCATCTGGGTTCAATTGGCGCCAAATATCTACCACCTCCAATGATGAGGCTAGCCTTTGAAAGGTCTCCAGCTCAAACTTGTAAAGAGATTTAGAAGCTAGTTTTTGGGGGTTTTCCTGCAACTCTCTTAGCCTGTCACAATGTGGGTTAGGGGCTAAATTAAAGTCCCCTCCTATGATAAGGTAGGTATTCGGGAACAGAGTCAGCACAGTGATTATGGAGTCCAAAAAAGTTTTATCTTTTTGATTGGGGGCATAAATATTGCAAAAAGTATATATTTTTTCTGCTATCTGCATTTGGACTATAATGTATCTGCCTTCCTTGTCCTTTATCACCTTTTTAATTTCTGCTTCTAATTTTTTACCAAACAATATGGCAACCCCCCTGCTAGCCTTAGTGTATGAAGCGTATTCAATGCTACCTTCCCATCCCCTTTATTGTGCTCCAGGTCAGACAAATGCGTCTCCTGGAGAAACACGATGTCAGCTCCCCTCTTCCTTAATTGTGTGAGGATTGTCTTTCTCTTAATAGGGGAATGAATTCCCCCTACATTCCAGGTGTAGAGATTAAAAGCAGTGGACTAGTATGAACCACAGAGTGTGCTTATGCATTAATAGAAGCGGGGTGATGAAGGAGAGGTCTGACATGTGTACCAAGGCAGGATACGCCACAGAGGAGAGAGAAAGAGAGGGGCAACAGCCACACATACATATAACAGAAGGGGGGGAAGGGGGGGTACTGCTTACATCGCTTAGATTCCCAAGCAGTCCTGTCGCCGTCCCAAGTAAAATGGTCAAAAGTTTTTCTGGGCCCGTCGTTCCACCTGGGGGTAGTGAACATGGATGTAAGTATTAGCAAGCAAGGGACCTGCTTTTATACAGCATTCATTATTCGACAAGCCGAGTTGGCACAACAGGCATCTCATAATTTCAACACAATTTAGAGCATTCAATTCTCGGGGTACTTTTAAGTAAGCTATCGTACAGTAATTTGCAGTATATCTATTCATACAAGCATACATCTTGTGGCTCCTATCTGTATAACTAACATAACCTAAATAACTATTATAACTTAATATTAGCATCAGCAAATACAAAGTAGGTTTGTATACTGTATCCCTTACACAACAGCCCGAGTAGACACAGCAGGTAGTTCATAATTGTGACATGTTGTAGAGCATATGGTTCTCGGGGTACCTTTAAATAAGCTATTATACAGAACCTTGCAATAAACCATGGTATATAATAGTATAGTATGTGACTTCCAGCCAAACAACTTAAAAAATTGAAAGAACCCAATTTGCACCAGTACCGAGACTGTCCTGCAGGATCAACATGAGAACAGTCCATATCCACTGGCAATTGGGTTCAACCCCAGCACTGCTGCAAAAAAATGTCGGCAATTGCCGTTTCTGTATCCCAACCAGAGTTAGGAATAATGAGTATATTAAACATATTAAACTCCAACCCAACACGAGTATTCATGGTTATGTATATTCACACAACCCAGTACAGTTACCCTAATAGCCATCAAGGCATCCATCCTGTCTTATACCTTGGAACATTACTCAGAAAAGAATGTGCTTCTGCACAACCTGAGCTATCAACCCTCATCACCTCTTGGCCGTTCCTGCAGAGGACTGCGTGGGGGGTGGCATCCCTTCCCTCTAGGAAATCTTGGGGTGAATTAGAAATGTCAAAAAATGTAGGGCCTCTGGGTGTCATAATTTGGAGCCTAGCTGGATACAGCAAAAAGGCTTGTCTACCCTCCCTGTGGAGCTTAGAACAAATTGGTGAGAATTCTCTGCGGCATCCACAGAGGTCCACAGAGAAGTCCTGAAAAAGAAGCAATCGTGCGTTTTCATATGTTAAGTTTTCTAATTTTCTATATGCTCTCAACACAGCCGTTTTGGTTTGGAAATACAGACATTTAATCATTATAGGGCGGGGTTGGGACATGTTATCTGTACCAGCTCTCTCCGGGCCTACTCTATGTGCTCTTTCAACTCCACCAACAAAGTCCTGTAGAAATATATTTTATTTATTTTTTTAATATATTTTTATTGAGGTATTCAGGATAGGCAAACAAGCATCACAAACAAACAGTGAATATTGTAGTACATTAC
The DNA here is from genome assembly GCF_027579735.1 of Bombina bombina. Classification (NCBI taxonomy): domain Eukaryota; kingdom Metazoa; phylum Chordata; class Amphibia; order Anura; family Bombinatoridae; genus Bombina; species Bombina bombina. The sequence continues at coordinate 875,582,956 of NC_069503.1, read as the reverse complement.
ATGATAACATTCCATGACATATTCATATACAGTGTCTATATAGAGGTTAACCTTCCTTGTAAACTCTAAAGGCCACTCTTGGACCTTATATGGAATAGCATTGCCGAAGAAAGGGGAAGGTATAATAGAATAAAGGGACCGCTCTTGGATCCCGTCGCAAGTACCTCATGTTTTTTACTTTATAAAGCTTAAGCAATCGGGTAACTTACTATAAGCAACAAGCTATAATAACATCAAGGATCTCTGGAGAACACTCATGGTCGTAGATAAAGTAGTGATCATCTAGAGTACTATCATAATAGGAGTACAGTCTGCAAATATAGAATAAACTCAAAAAAAGAAAAAGTTGTTTTTTTTTTCCCTTTCTTCCCCTCAACCACAGGGACAGAATTATTAGACTGTCAAAAGTTAGGTCTTCTGGGAGACAGGCTGCGGCACTATTAAATGGGGGCCACTTACAAGCAAGCCTTCCTATAGCGCCTATGCGCCACACTGAAGAACTTTATAGAGTGCAATGCACCTCTGCGGCCTCCGCTCCATTGGGACCCAATGTCAGTTATCTAAAGGAGTCGTGTTGATCCCCCTATGGTCTATGCAGTAAAATAATGTATATGCCTTACTGTCCCGGCCGCTGACATCTCGGCGTTGGGGAAATTAGTTATGCGAAAAAGATAATAGACCCAAAATGGCCGCAGAGTTAGGAGAACTTCCTCCGCATTAAGAGGTTCATCAATATTAGTCTGCCTAGCAAAGCATTTACCCTAGCCTCCAGCATTGCAATTAAACATAAACCCTGCGCGCCATGGTAACTAGATGGCTAGCTTATGTATGTATGGCCCTACACTGTACTTCCTTCCCCAATCACACACCTAAGCAATATTAAAAGGCTGTTCCCTGTGGTTATGTATATAGAACAATACTTTGCATTAGAGAAAACAAGTACATTTAGCAAACAGGCTGCACAGACAACATGAACATGAAGGGCAGTAACTCAAATAAACTGTTATTATGTACAGAGGGGGGGAGGGGGAGACACGTATAGGCACAAAGAGAAACTAATTCACAGATACCCACCCGTCCTAGAGTGGAATATTTGATGTAGGTACTAGCCTAAGCAAGTAAACAAAATATGTGTGTAAGAGCAATATTTAGCTTTTCAAGTAATATTAAAATTATCAAACACGCTTCATAATCATTTTGAATGAGCAGAGTGGGAGCTGAAATACATCGCTAGTAAATGCAAAAAAAAGGGGAGGGGGGGAATGTAGAGATAACAAAGCAACCCTCGTAATAAACTGGGCAAACCTAGAGTCATATATTTCTTGCAGTGTCCAGAAGTCAAGTACTCAATCTGCACAATATTCAGTTATATTCTTCATGAATGCAGAATATTAATCATAATATAGTTAGTGAATGAGTCCGAATACCAAACTTAAAGAGGAGCATGCAAAGTATGCAAAACCCTGCTGCAACCCAGTTGGTATCCGCTGCTACTGCCCGGTTCTCACCCTACTCCGGTTTTTATGTTGGCACAGGTAGGCAATCCAGGGCCCTGTGAGAACAGGACAAACAAATATAAAAGAGCCATGCTATTGACTGATAGGGGAGAGTCTGGAGATGCGTGAGCGCTGTAGCGCTTTGTGGTGCCCACCGCCATGTACAAGCGGTTATATTTTGTCCCCCTCCGTGCGTGCAGTTCACTCGTGTCGGCCGAGAGAGAGTGAGGCTCCGGCTCAAGGCCTAAATCTGCTAGCGCCAATGGCGAGGGACGCACCTGATAAGTTGTAGGCACTGTGGCTCTCTGCGGCTCCTGTGCTTCTGTGCGCTCTTCTCCCACGCTGTCATTCCGTGTGCGCGCCGTTTGTACAGTATTAATGAGAGCATCAAGTCTCTCACAGATCTTCCTCCCATGATCCACCAGGAGGTCCCTGACAGCGGTGTAAGGTATTCGGGTTTCAACACTGAGCGGCGGTGTTCCGTAGCCTCCCCCAGGCATAATGGGACAGCAGAGGCCTGGAGAATGGTCATAGACTTGTAAGTGCTGCGACGATTCCTCCCGCTGTGTGCACAAATCCACTCGAATGGTGCTTTAGTATATGCGGGCAACTCCACCTCAACTTTCTGCAGCTGTCTTCTGTGTCAGACTCGCTCCAACTTATTCCGTTGATCTCTCTGCACCAATCTGTTTAATGCTTAGGTCGCCATATTGAATGCTTCCGACTCCAAGATCCCCTCATTGATTGCTCATATTAGGGCCTGCAGTAGCAGAAAGAGGCTTTTGTAGTTCCCCAAACTCGATCACACAGCATCCCCACTAAGTAGGACTTTACTTTAGTTGCTTTAGGCAGGCGAATTTGATAGTTAAATTCCTTTTTGAGAGTCTTGGGTCAGGAGCTCTGTAGGAATGCAGCCATCCATATCGGTGGTTAGCTCCGCCCCCCCCTGGGTAGAAATATTTAACAGTGATGGTAGGGTATTTTCAACAAAGTGAATGATATCTGATTGTTTTACCGTTTCAGGGAGGCCAAGCATTGTTGCGCCTCGATCTGTTTTCCAGATCATCTAATTTTAGTTGTAGGGCGATAGCTTGTCTTTCCAGATTCTCGATTTTACTAGTGTTTGATACATTAGAGTCCTCTAAATCAGAAATTCTGTTCTCTGCCTCCGCTACTCTCGTAGAGAACTGTTTATAACATCAGTAAGTGTATCTACCCCTCTCTGCAAGTTATCAATTTTAGGCATAAATAACATAAAGATTTGCTTTACAATAGGGTGCATATCAACCAAATTAACATCCGGAAAAACCTCTATGCTAGGACCCTGACTGCCAGATTCAATTCCAGATTTATTTCCGTGGTAATTAGTTTTGCTGCGACTAGCCATTAGGTTATTAGTTAGGTATTTCTCCATATACCCATAAAATGGGAGATATCAAGTCCCCACAGAAGAAGAAATGAGTATGTTCTCGTATGTAGAATACGCCTAGGCAATGCGCCAATAATCAGCTATGTCACACTAGTTTAGATCTCAGCGCCCTATATTGCAGCCTAGTTCAACACAAAACTGTAGTACAACACAATCACCAGAGCTGTCAGGAAAAAAAATTGCGGTTAAGTACATACATTCAATATAGTAAGTTTAACATAATAAATCTCCCCTCAAGAACTATCAAAAGCCCTTCAATACAGTGTCCTCCAACGCCCCCTTCCCCAAGGGTAAGATTATGATCCCTTATATAGTAACCCGAGCTCTGGGCACTGCAAAGTTCCACACCCCTATTGTGAGAGCAGGTGAGATCAAGTTAGTTGTGGTGAATGTCTCACACTGCGGCAGGCGTTCGGTGCGGTCCCCAAGTGTTAGATGGTATCAGAGTATCACGAGAGCTAAGAGCCCTGCAAAGTTCCACATCTCTTCTTTAAATAACACCTATGGGAACAGGGGTGATCAAGTCAGCTGCAGTGAGTGCCTCACACTGTGGCAAGAGTTCTGCACTACTCCGAAGTGGTGACAGGGTATAGTTGTGACAGCCGGGTATAAAATTATGTCCTCCGGGCCAGCAGTCCACACAAATAAAGATTGACTAGGGCAGCTAGAGTTTATTTGGATTACACACGATTTAATGTAGCATACTGCAACTTAAGGCTCACTAGCAATCTGCGTGGGGTACTCTTTAACAGTAGGAGCAAACAGCCCACCGTGGAAACAAAACCACTGCACTGTGTGTCCCGTAGTGTGTCACCAACGTGTGGTATTTAAGGGCGCTAGGGCGACAGTGGGCCTCACTCTGCTACCCACAGGCCTATACCTCCAGGTCTAACAAAGTACATAGGGGGATCAACATGTTTGGCTCCTCAGGCCTCTGAAAATGTCAGTGTTATATCCAAGTACCGCTCAGCAATAAAGTGGGTAGGAGGCATCTGGGGGGGGGGTGTGCAGGTTATACTTTACCACCTCGGATGCAGTTAAGGAGTGCAATAACTCTTTTGATGCCACGTTTCTCCACCCGGGTCCGTATGAATAGGCCAGGCGCCACTTCAGTGCTTCGTTGGATGTTGTACTTCGGTGATGGAGCGATGTACGGCTCTCCCAAAAAGCATGGAGGTGGTCTTCTACAATTCTCCCCCACTCCAGGCAGCAGGTTCTGCCAAGGAATTTTCGTTGGGCACAGGGTATTCAAAGAAATGCAAGGAGAAACTTAAAATAGATCAGGTTTTAGGTCCACTTTGGACGGAGCTCTTCTGTCTTGCTGCCTACCCTGTGGCCCGCCAACACCAGAAGTTTGGGATGTTGTAATTTTAATTTAAATAAAAAAAATTACATATTAAAAAAATCTAACCCTGCTAAAATTATTTAAATATACAATTAAACATTCTTACAGTCCTAAATTAACTACAAAAAAACAACTAAGTTACAAAAAAAAAAACTAAATTATGAAAAAAATAATATTTTTTTTATCAAAAATAAAAAAAATTACACTTAATATAATAGCCCTATCAAAATAAAAAAGCCCCCCAAAATAAAAAAAAACCTAGCCTACAATAAACTACCAATGGCCCTTAAAAGGGCCTTTTGTGGGGCATTACCCCAGAGATAACAGCTCTTTTACCTGAAAAAAAAAATACAACCCCAGCTAAACCCACCACCCAACCAACCCCCCAAATAAAAAAAACTATCTAAAATAACCTAAGCTACCCATTGCCCTGAAAAGGGCATTTGTATGTGCATTGCCCTTAAAAGGGCATTTAGCTCTTTTACTGCTCAGACCCTAATCTAAAAATAAAACCCATCGAATAAAGCCTTAAAAAACCTAACACTAACCCCCGACGATCCACTTACAGTTCTTGAAGTCCCACTTGAAGGATCCATCCAGCCTGCGAAGTCCTCATCCATGCGGCCTCTTCTATCTTCATCCAGCCGGCGAAGTCCTCATCCATGCGGCAAGATGTCTTCATCCTGGCGGATTTAAAATTAGTTTAATTTAAGTCTACATGTATGTTTTGATTTATTTGAAGATAGGGATGTTGTAATTTTAATTTAAAGTTAAGGGGTTAATAGCTTAATTTAGATTTTTGCAATGTGGGGGGCTGACGGTTTAGGGATTAATAGGTTTAGTTAGTGGTGGTGATGTGGGAGGCCAGATATTTAGGGAAAATAATAAGTTTATTTAGTTGCGGCGGTGTCAGGGAGCGGCAGGATAGGGGTTAAACATTTTAGTATAGTGGCGGCGTTTTGTGAAATGGTATAAATAAAGTTGGGAAAAAGCCGAATAGACGCGAGATTGATGACTGCTAGTTAACAATAGCCTGATGCTCATCGCCCCGTACTTGGTACGCGTGTTTTTTACTGCTTTTTTATAAATAAGGAGAGGGTATTGAGATCCGCAGCCGCAATGTCAGGCGAGCGTATTGATGCCGGCGAATGCAACATAGTTGACACTTTGATAAATATGCCCCAAAATAACCGAAAAATTACCTGCCCTAATTTGTTAGAGCATGTAATTTTAAGACTATAGATCCTGCAGCACTGTCTGTTTAACCCTAGCAATGGCATAAAACACACAGTAGAAATACCACTCAGGACTAGCAGTGCACTGCTGGTTCCGAGCAGAACTCGCCGCTGATCCAATCAGCAGCACTAGTCACACGACTCAGATGTGCATCTAGCGCTGCTGATTCAGCTGCATTTTCACTCAGGACCATCAGTGCACCGCGAGTTCTGAGCAGTATTTCTAATGTGTGTTTAAACCCATTGCAGGGGTTTAACACACAGTACTGCATGGTTGAAAGTCTTAAAATTATATGCTCTAATGGATTAGAATATGTAATTGTTCGACTGTAATGGCCCTTTAAACTGACAGAGTACTTTAAAACAGTTTTTCCCTTAATTTATTCACAATTACTTGTTATACCAGCTGCAGAGTATAAAATCTATGGCTTTATTGGGTTTATTTGTGTATATAAAACAGCTGGTTTAAAATGTGTTGAGCTTGCAGGTAAAATCAGATCTCATTATTTTATCACTTTCCGTACACACATGCTTCCTTATTTTATATCTGTCTGTATACCAAACCTAATACTTAGGCTCAAGTTATATGATCTAAAATGATCCTCCAGCAGTGTGAGATCCCTAGGGAAATTTTTAAAAGACAGATTTTTCTATATTTCTCCAAGGGGCATCCCCTGCATATCTGTATGTGAAGGAGAGACAAGCCCAGTGCAATATAGGGATGCATGACAGTTCTGCTGCATTTGCACTTTGTGCTTTGTATTTTATAATAGTTTACACTTCAGATTTGCACTATTTTGTATTTTATTTTGTATACAGTAGTGTATTTAGGATTGTGATTTTACAAATTCGGATTATGCTTTCACAGTTTCTGTTTAAAGGATCACACTTAAGTATATTTATGTGTATCTTTTACAAATCACATTGCACTTTTTCTATGTAAAATGAAACTGAAAAAAATGACACCCTCACAGGGGCGGACTTACTCCCGGTGCTGCTCCAACTGCCCTGGGGCTCAATGCTTGGGGGGCCCAGTCAGACTGAACTATTAGCATGGGTAGATTAGCCAATAATATAAAGTGTGCTGTTTTGTTTTTTGTTTGTTTTTGTTTATTTCTTCTGTGGGTAATCTTAATTAAGATCAGCTGATCTCCCTTACTGCACTAAAATTACAGAGCCTGCAGGGCACCTCCTGTGCTGCTCAGCAGGAGAGAAGGCTCTGTGAAGTGAGAATCAGAGTCAGAGGTGTGCAGGAAGCAAACAGGAAGTGACAAGATTGATTCAGCCACAAACAGCATGCAGCTTTTCCTTGCAGCATGAGGATGCCTGAAGTCTGGTGAGATTACTTGATGCTTCTGTTTATCTCACTGGGCACAAGGGAGTTAAAGGGCACTCAGCCAGCAGGTCACATGGCACACTGCCGGTGTTCTGTCTAAATCTGCAAATTATATTTTCTCATTCAATTATACAAGGGTTTTGACTGCTTTTGCTCAGGCCCACGGCACTTCTTAACAAAAGTTCCATATAAATTAATCAGCTGTACACTATGTTGTCTTGTCTCCTTGATCAGCTCCTGTAGCATACAACAAAACCATAGCGAGCGCAAAATTCTAATGTCCCGCAATAATTAACAGTCTTACTGAATGTGAATGTCAATTTTGATGAATTAGTGCCTGGTTTTTAATAATCCTATTAAAAACAAGGGCACTTTAATTAATCAAAATTGACATTTAACTTGTTTTCTTCAAATATTTACCTTTTAATCTTCACAGCCGCTCCAGCGATTCTCCCGGCCGCCAGAAGCCTCTGCAGACGTCAGAAATGATGAATCTGGCTTCCTCCAATCACGGCTTCCCCCCGGGGAAATCTTGGCCTGATGCAAAGACGTGATTGGAAAAAGCCGGATTTGCCGAAGACGGCTTGCGACGGGCGGAGGAAGTGCTAGAGCGGCTGCCAGGATTAAAAGGTATGTTTTTGAAGAAAACAAGTGAAATGTCAATTTTGATTTATTAAAGTGCGCTTGTTTTTATTAGGATTATTAAAAACCGGGCACTAATTCATCAAAATTGACATTCACTTTAAATACAAATAATGTATTACAGGATTTTTTTTTTTTTATATTAATTTTATGGTGAATAGTAATTGATGAAATATATATTTTTAAAATAATAGTTTGTAATTTTATTAATTGTTAGTATTGGTATGAATGTACATATATTTTTATTTATGATTTTGATATTATAGATGGAACAATTAAAGTGAATTTCAACTTTCAAGAATGAGTGAATACTAATAAAAACAGGGGCACTTTCATTCATGAAAGTTTCCATTTCACCGGTTTTGTTAAAATACCTTTTAATCTTGAAGCCGGAGAAGCGATTCCCCCTCCTGCCGCTCGTCACTTCATATGTCATCAATGACGAATCCGGCTTCCTCCAATCACTGCGTTCTCTAAGGCAATGATTCCCCTGGGGGGAAGCCATGATTGGAGGATGCCGTATTCGTCATTGCTGACGTAAGAAGAGACGAGCGGCAGGAGGGGGAATCGCTTCTCCGGCTTCAAGAAGAAAAGGTATTTTAACAAAACCGGTGAAATGGAAACTTTCATGAATGAAAGTGCCCCTGTTTTTAATAGTATTTTTAAAAACCGGGCACTCATTCTTGAAAGTTGACATTTACTTTAAGTAATTGTATAGCTATTAAAGGGACAGTCTAGTCCAAAATAAACTTTCATGATTCAGATAGAGGATGTAATTGTAAACAATTTTCCAATTTACTTTTATCACCAATTTTGCTTTGTTCTCTTGGTATTCTTAGTTGAAAGCTAAACCTAGGAGGTTCATATGCTAATTTCTAAGCCCTTCAAGGCCGCCTCTTCTCTCAGGGCATTTTGACAGTTTTTCACCACAAGAGGGTGTTAGTTCATGTGTGTCATATAGATAACACTGTGCTCACGCACATGGAAGCCAGCTCTGATTGGCTAAAATGGATGTCTGTCAAAAGAACGGAAATAAGGGCGCAGTTTGCAGAGACTTAGATACAAGGTAATCACATAGGTAAAAAGTGTATTTATATAACTGTTTTGGTTATGTAAAACTAGGGAATGGCTAATAAATGGGATTATCTATCTTTTTAAACAATACCATTTCTGGTGTAGACTGCCCCTTTAAGTTTTAAAATGATTTGTACCTTTATCCAAAATGAAGTTGTGTATTTTCAACATTGTAATTAAAAATTAGACGCAGATGCAACATTTGACCACTAGATGGCTCTGGATGACAATAAATAGGTACTAAGGACTTTACACACTACATTCCCTTGAGAAAGCGGCCAGGAGAGGGTGAGAAATGCGTTGATTCGAGTAGTGTGTGTTAGAAGATTCTGACAGGGAGAGGAGGCGGATCATCTCAGGAATTTTCCGGGTGGTAATGTCACACGCCGACACTGACGAACTTGAACTGAGTGACCGCATTATGCTCCTGACTCCCTCCCTGCTTTTCTCGTGTACATATTTCATTTGTTTGTGAGTAGAAAGAGAGTGATACATTAAACCTTGATGTTGTTGTTGAGTTTACACTACTGTGGGCTTTCTGTGTCTGTATTTTAAGGTGTTTGTGTGTGGGAAGTTTTATTTTAATGTGTCTATTTGTGTGTGTGCAAATATATGTGTGAATATATGTGTTTGTGTGTGTGTGTATATATATATATATATATATATAAATAAAATATGTGTGTGTGTGTGTATATATATAAATAAAATATGTGTGTGTGTGTATATATATATATAAATAAAATATGTGTGTGTATGTGTGTATATATATATATAAATATATATATATATATATATAATATGTGTGTGTGTGTGTGTGTATATATATATATATATATATAAATAAAATTTGTGCGTGTGTATATATATATATATATATATATATATATATATAAATAAAATATACGTGTGTGTGTGCAGAAGTATATAGTGATTTAATGTGATTAATTGCTTGCCGCTTGTACACACACAGTTAATCAAAAGGTGAATTACTCCCTTCAAAAGTAATTCACAACATTGGTTTAACCCCTAATTGCCCATACTACCTTGCAGTGGTATCTTAACCCTTGCACATCAAGAACACCTATTCTCAATAAAGGGATTAAATGAATGCTTCTACTCAGAAAGTAGGTTAGTCATGTTAAATCTGGCCATATGGGTTAATATTTTTAGCACCTTTCTGTTTTAATCCTTTCCTGTTCCTGTGATTCTGTAATCATCCCAGTGTGTTTTTTTTTTTTTTTTTTATATATGTTATTATAAATGGCCCTGGGATAGATCCTTCACTAATCCCCATGTTTTGCATGGAAATTTGTTTGATGCACTTAGTTTTTTGTGCGCCGGGCTACACTTATGCATGTCGGGTTACACTCATTGGGTTAGCGCACGTCCCTTAGCCTTCTAGGAGTTACAGGTTAGTTTTGCGCACCAAGGTTTGTCTGTCGGGGTTAGCGCACGTTGGCTTAGAGCACGTTTTCTCGGTTATGTGCATATCGGATTTTTGCCACGCTCTTTGCCATTTAAACAGTCAGTAGTTTGGTGTGCGTTCAACAGTTATGCTTCCCTCTATGCTTAGCTCGGCTTAGCGTGCTTTGTCTCTGTAAAGCTGCTTAAGTGGGGGTATATGGATTCCTTTCCTCAAGAGCTTTCTTAAAGGGCCATGAAACCCACATTTTTTCTTTCTTGATTTAGAAAGAAAATGTAGTTTTAAACATCTTTCTAATTTACTTATATTATCTAATTTGTTTTATTCTCTTGATATTCTTTGCTGAAAAGCATATCTAGATATGCTCAGTAGCTGCTGATTGGTTGCTGCACATAGAAGCCTCGTGTGATTGGCTCACCATGTGCATGGCTTTTTCTTCAACTAAGGATATCTAAAAAATGAAGCAAAATAAATAATAGAAGTAAATTGTAATGTTGTTTAAATTTCTAGTCTCTATCTGAATCATGAAAGAAAGATTTTGGGCTTAGTGGCCTTTTAAGGGGTTTTATAGTGTTTATTGCATTGCATTGCTTTGCTATATGCTATAATGGAGCAGCAGACTTCTGTCCCTAAATTTACCCTAGAAACTGAGTCTCCTGAACACCTTTCTACCATTATTAGGTGTGCTTAGATTTGTTGATGCAAACAGACCAATCTAATGCTGTTTATTTGGGTACTAATACACCTACTCTTTGTTCATTACAGGATAATGCTGATGTGGTGCCTCCTGCTTTGAAATAATTCATCAATGCTGCTGTCTCTGAGGCTCTGGCTGCTCTCCCACCTTCAAATAAGCATAAACATTCAGTTCAGATTTAACATTCTACAAGTGTTATGTGCCCTGATCCAAGGGATACTGTGGTATCTTCAGATAGTGAAGTTTCTTCTGGGAATGAGGATTCAGGAAAGTTATTATCTGTGAAAGGCACATGTTGAGCAAAAAGAGGCTGCTTCTTGGGTGGTAACTAGCCATAGAACAAGCTATTGTGCTGTTGTTCATACCCAGGTTGAGCGCTTCTCTCTTTTTATTTATGCAGTCTCCCTAAGTGTACTGAGGGAATCCAGACGTGGACCCATTGCTCCTAGAGGGATATGGCTGTACCTTTTATGCAAATTATGACACTTAGGGAAGTCTCCCTAAGTGTGATGCGGGAAACCAGACGTGGACCTGTTGCTTAGTGTGCCTAGAGGGATATGGCTGCACCTCACTGATGAGGCCCACAATAGGCTGAAACATACGTCTGGGGTTTTGCTGTTTCTTTCATTCAGAGAGGGATTGCCTGGTACTTCGGGGCTGGACTGTACTGCTAAGTCAGGATCAGACTGATATGCTTCAGGAAAGTTCTTCTCTGTGAAAGGCACATGTTGAGCAAAAAGAGACTGCTTCTTGGGTGGTAACTAGCCATAGAACAAGCTATTGTGCTGTTGTTCATTCCCAGGTTGAGCTCTTCTCTCTTTTTATTTATGCAAATTATGACACTTAGGGAAGTCTCCCTAAGGGTGATGTGGGAATCCAGACATGGACCCATTGCTTAGTGTACCTAGAGGGATATGGCTGCACCTTACTGACAAGGCCCACAATAGGCCGAAACGTAGGTCTGGGGTTTTGCTGTTTCTCTCGTTCAGAGAGGGATTGCCTGGTATTTCAGGGCTGGACTGTACTGCTAAGTCAGGATCAGACTGATATGCTTCAGGAAAGTTCTTCTCTGTGAAAGGCACATGTTGGGCAAAAAGAGGCTGCTTCTTGGGTGACTAGCCATAGAACAAGCTATTGTGCTGTTGTTCGTTCCCAGGTTGAGAGCTTCTCTCTTTTTATTTATGCAAATTATAACACTTAGGGAAGTCTCCCTAAGTGTACTGCGGAAATCCAGATGTGGACCCGTTGTTTAGTGTGCCTAGAGGGATATGGCTGCACCTCACTGAGGAGGCCCACATTAGACCGAGACGTACGTCTGGGGTCGCATCTCGGGTCTTTGACTGGGATCAAGTGCAGTTTTCTGTGCTTGGTCTTGGCTGAAAGATTTGCTGCCTGGAGACCTGCTCCTTCGGCCTGGGGTCCATTCCCTTTGGGGTTTAGGCTCCTGCTCTATTGGGGGGGTGGCTACTCCTTAGGCGTAGAGCAGCTGGGTAGTAGGGCCGTCCCCTTGGCCTTGTGGCATTGTCCCTGGACTTAAGCCACATGCTGCTTTTGGGGGGGGGGGGCGCTCTGAAATCCAGCCTAAAGAGACAATAGGGCAATTATGGCTACCAATGTGCCAAACGTTCCCAATACACTTCGGGTGTTGATTGCTGAGGACTTCCGAGAAAAGATTGGGTTGGCTCATGTCCAGCAGGTTGTTTTGGAGGGTGTTTTGAAGATGCCAAGAGCAAGTTTGCATTGTGTTCAGTCTTTCCCTTTAAGAGGGGTTTTTGATGTGGTTTTCACCGATGAGCATCATTTACAGACCTGCTATCAACAGACTATTGATATGGCTGCTGCTCCAGAATTGGTGGGCATGTGATTTGTTGCCTGTGTAGAGAGGGAGAGAAGAATACCGGTGACAGTACATATGTATAACCCGTGGGTCCCTGATGTGGAAATTCGCTTGTTTCTTTGTCGCTACTTTGATGATGTTCAAGGAGGTAGCAAGTTGAAGAATCAGTTTGGGACTTTCAATGGAAAGCGCAGGTTCTGGGTGCAGTTTGTGCCAGATGAATTAGATATTGGTGGAAAGAAACACCCTCCACAGACTTTCGCCATTGGTGGAAATAGAGGTTTCCTATATTATGATGACATGTCTCTTTTTTGCCGTAGTTGCAACCTGTTTGGTCACATTGCTGAAAATTGCCCAGGTGCCAGATGTCGAAATTGCGGTGAGGAGGATCATCTTGTTGCCCACTGTAGTAAACGCCGGACCTGTGACCTGTGTGGTTCTTCAAGTCATCTATTCAGGATGTGTCCTTTGATGATGTTGCAGGGGTTTGATAGAGTGAAGCCTTCCTACGCTGATGTTGCAAAAAATACATCTTCAGTTGTGGTTGAGCCATCTGTGAATGAGGAGGAGGCCTCTGATGAGGCATTGAACTCTATATTACCTATTTTGTGTAAGAAATCTGCAGTTGGGGTCCCTGTCAGAGGGGTGTCTGATGCTCCTGTGGTTGTTCCTGTGGCTGAGAAGGTGGAGGAAGCCCAATCTAATCTTCAGGAGGTGTATCTTGCTACATCTAATGTGTTAGCTGCTTCCGATGTTCTTGAAGTCCTGTTGCCCAATTCTGTGAAGGATACTGTTGCTGTTCCTGGGACAGATAATTTTTCATTCACTGAGTCATCTTGTTATCCTGCTCCTGATGCTGTTCTTGGTGAGGGGGAGAACATTGATTGATCTGCTGTTGTGTCCTCTAGTTCTGAGGAGGATATGGATATTGCAGTGGGAAAAATTGCCTCCAAGTGGAAAAAAGGTTCAGATTCTGATGGATGGGAGAGTCCTGATATGGATCTTCCAGTAGTTAAGAGCGCAGATCCAGATACTGCAAGTGATGCTGACTCTTTAATTTCAGAGTTTCCTTCCGTCTCTACTAGACGTTCCCTCTGACTCAAGCCAGTGTATTGGTGACTTTTCTGATGCCTCTTCTGTTGGTTATCTAGATAAAAGAGATGTGAACCAACTTGCTTAAGTTACTGGTTATGAAGCTGGCAAAGGGGAGCCTAGAAGGTCAGATCACAGAGGCAGATTTAAAGGATCTCCTTTGAGTCCTAAGAGAAAGAAAGGAAAGAAGAAGTCCTGATGTTAATTCTTTTTATGTTTTTCTTTAATTTATTTTTGTGATGTTTCTGACCATTTCTTCCCTTAATGTCAGGTGTATGAAAACTATAGTAAGGAGCGCTGCAATTTTTAAGTTATTATCTGTATGTTCTGCTAATATTTTTTGTTTGCAGGAATGTGGTCTCTCTGAACATCCTAAATGTGCTGACTGGGAATATGGTCCTAAAGTATGGCCTTGTTTTTCTGATAGGAATGGGGGAGTGGGAGTTTTGTTTAAGGGGTTTTGTTTTTCTATCCTTAATGTAGTTCATATTGTCCCCGGTCGGGTTCTTTTGGTTAGTTTTAGTTTTTGTGGGACTGTTTTTCGTTTGTTTAATGTATATGCTTCTCCAAATAGGGTAGAAAATTTGCTTAATTTTGAAACATTAAAGTTTTTTCTGCCAGGTCGAGATCCAACTTTTTTGTTGGGGATTTTGATTGTATTATTAAGAATGGGGACAGAGAGGGTGGGAGTGATTGTAGGGTGGATAACTCAGGAAATTTTTTAGTTGATCTGCTTAAATCTTTCGGATTGAAGGATGCCTTCGGGTCTGTTTCATTTTCAGGGGAGGGTTTTACTTTTTTTAGTGATAGTGGTGGGATAAAATCTCGAATTGATTTTTGTTTTTTATCTAAATTTCAAGGTGTTGATGATTTTTCTTTAAAGCGGATGCCCTTTACGGATCATGCCCTTTTGATGTGTAAGGTGAATTGTGATTTGAAGATCAAGTATGGTAAGGGTGTTTGGAAACTGAATGTGGATTTGTTAGAAGATGAGAAAATTAAGCGTCAGTTTGTTTGGATGTATGAAAGGTGGCTTGAAAGAAAGTGTGATTTTAGTAATGTGCTTATGTGGTGGTTAACGGTGGAAATAAAGAGGTTTTTTATTAAGAAAGGCTGTGAGAAAGCTAGAATGGAAAGGGAGTTTTATGATAAATGGTATCTGAGGTTGTTGTATTTGTATGAATTGAGAAATTGTGGTATTGATATGCATGAGGAAATTGCTGAAGCAAGAAAGATAATTAAAAAGTGTATGCATGAAAAAGGAAAGAAAATTTTTTTATGTCAAGATTAGAGAAAATGGAAAAGGATGAGTGTTAGGGGTAATATGAACCTGATGGCAGCCATCTTGTTCTTCGCAGCCATCTTGTTCCTCGCAGCCATTTTGTAATGAATAGACTTTATTATAGCAGTTATTATGTAGTGAGAACTATGCATATGTTAGTAAGAATTGTATTAGTATTACTGGCCTTGCAAATGTTCCTGGCAAGGCGCCTGGAAGTCTGTTATCTAGGTAAGATGGCCAAACGACCTTGCTTTAGGCTGAAATATGCGCACAGATATATTTTTGATACTGTCATAAGAAACACTCCTTCATACTCCTCTTTTTCTCATGTATTTTTGTAAGCTTCTGTTGTTCATGAAATATGGTACGAGATGACGCGGTCCTAACGTGTCATCCCCTTAACCCTGTATGCTGTTATAAGAAAGGCTTGCACTGTGCAATAAACAGAATTGGCTTTCGATCATAATGCTGCGTGGTCTGAGTCATTCTAAGGGGCCCTTATCAGGTAATCTACATATGCCTCAGGTGGTACACTAGGCCCCAGGCTTTGGCCTGCACTGACACTTACCCCCTGAAGGGGACACCTAACAGTTTTGGCGTCAGGACAGTGGGATTCGCAGGGAGTAACTATGAGTGCTTTTACCATGCTTTCTTTCTGTGAATTTGAACCTAAATTTAGTCTGGTAATAGGTGTTGATGATAATGATATAAGGTTAAAGGGGTTCCTGTGGTTGAAGCACAGGTTTGCGGAGGTTAAAGTCCTGCCGGCAGTTGTGATACCCCTCCAGACAGGTAATCAGTCCTGTGCTGGGACACGACAGGTATTGTGAGTCCTGTCGGTGATAAGCGCGCAAGAAATATATGAATGCCAGTTGACGGGAGGATTTTTTAAGATAAACTCCCCCGGGCGAACGTGGCAGTGAAGTGAGTAAGTCTCACGTGTGTTGAAGTTTCCCATATTCATTCCCATAATAGAGTTTTGCTACCCACCTGAGGCTCATGTTGATATCTGATGCTTGCTTTTGCTGCTATATAAAATTATGCTGTGCGTAGAAAATATTAAGTGGCTGTGCATGTTAATTGTGGCTATTATTGTATTGAGAAAGGGGAACTGCTCATAGATAAGAATGCACAGAGAAAATTACATGTATAAGGTAAAAGAAAAGAAGAGTTAATAGTTTCTGCAAAAGACAGAAATATTTTTTTTTTTAAAAACACGGTCAGTAAGTACTGCTGTTTGATAAATAGAGAAATCTCTGTGTTAAAGAATGTAGCAGGCAAAGAAGGGGGGCCACCACTGAGCGCGCACATAGCTCAGAAAAGAAAAAAAAAAAGAGAGAAAAGAAATCCTGTCTCCGTTTGTAAGATTTTTTTTGTTTGCTTGCAGTAACAAAACTGAAATTTTGTATATTGAGATGCATAATGCGTGATGGTCTGTAGGTTCTCACTGTGGTATGCATGTGACAGATTTGCTTTAAACCAAAAAACAGAATGTATTATTTGAAAATGATTATCCCACTCCACGCAAAAAATGGCCATTTTGCGTGGAATCGAAAAAAAAAAATGCATTGTGGAAATGGTGAAAAGTTAATCTAGTGTTTTTTTATATATATATATGTATGTCGTACGCTAGAAATTAGATGCTCTTCTGAGAAAGGAAAAAGGGAGTGAATCTCTGGTATGCGAGATGGAATGAACTTCTGTATCGTAATAATGTTTCCTTCTGTTTCTCTGCTGGGAAATCAGACGTTTTTAGAAGATATTTGGTAATGTTATTTTATATAACTGTATTTCAAAGTCACCAGCATGTTTTAAGTATGTGGTATTCATATGCAGTTTTAGTTTTAAGTGATAATTGTTGTTCGGCATGTAAAGATATGATATTGTTTTTGCAAGTGAAGTAACGGCTTTGAAAGTGGCTTTGAAAGTGCGATGGTGTGTGTGATTTTTTGTCACGCTCTGGTAAATATGAAACTGTTTCTGGTATGATTAATGGGTTAACGTATGTTGTATTTGTAAGGTCTGTGCACGGCGTGGGTGCACACAATGAAATATATTTATAGGCTGTAATTGAAAGTTTTTCTAAAAGGGCGTCCGTTTTTGTTGCAAGTAAATTAATCTGCAGGTCATGCTACAGTACAGAGGTGAAATTAGTGTGGTAAATCATACAAGCAGCCTAAATTATGGTTAGGATATACATATGTAATTTGCGTGATGAATGGTTAGTCCTTAAAGGGACGGTTCACTGTAACAAGGTGTTGCTATTAATGTATTGTCCATGACTTGTTACACAAGCGGCATATTATCTTATATTTGTCTGGAAAATCAGAGCTCAGTGCGTAGACGGAGCAATAGAAAATTGTCATTTTCTTATTTAAAGAACCAGTGCAATAACCCTGTATTAGTAGTTTGCTAAATATATTTTTAGAGACCTTTCTTTGTATATATTTATTTTAAATTTGCTGTTCAGATAGCAGATATTTTTTTTGCAGCATAACTTAATTCTCTCTGTAATGCAAACTGAAGTGATAAGTTGTCTACAATTTTAGTGTAGGGATCCGTGAGACTAGCGGACAGAAAAAGAAAAGAAAAAAAAAAAAAAAACCCAGAAAAAAACAGGAGAGAAAATATTTAAAGGGATACAGGAAAACTGGTATAACATCTGAGAATTTAAGGGAATATTTACATAAAAGACGATGAGGTTTACTGTAAGCCTAACACTAGTATATTTCACTGTGTTAGCAGTTTCAATTAAAGATTATTTTTAATTTGGTTAAAATGTCCCTTTAATTAGCCTGCATCCCACTGTGAGTGCGTTCTTATGCTGCTTATGCTTGTTTAGGCTATTTAATGAACGTCAGTATACATTTTCTTTATTATAAGGATCATTGGGATTAATTTAAAGGAGAAATTGTATTAGTATTTCTTTTTCAGAAAGCTTATTTTTTGTTGTGTTATATACGGTTGTTATATTTGGCTGGACAACTGCAGAATGGGGAATATCAAATTATATACAACGTTAAATCCAATAATTTTGTTGTGGTTAAACTAATTAGCATTTATCAAGTTTTAGTGTGAATTTTATATTTTTAAGCAGTAAACAGTGTTTCTCCTTTAAGTAGAAATGAAACTTTGAGCTTGCCTCACTATCCTCACTATCCTTGAGAAGAATGATAACACTGTGCATGTTTTGCTTATCTTTAAAAAAAAAAAAAAAAAAAAAGTTTCTCTGTTTGGCTTTGTTGCAGAGAGAACAATTTGCACTGTACATTTAAAGCGGCAGTACTGGTGTTCTATGTTATAAAAAATGATAACTATAAATTGCTCACTACAAAGAAACAAGTATTTATATTATATTCTGTCATAGAATATAGCTTAAAAAATGATAATTTTATTTCTGTGGCTGTCAAACTGTATCTCACAGATATAACTCTTTGTTATTTAAAATAACCCCCACTGCGTTCAATAAATAAATGAGATATTATTTAATGAAATGATTTCAGTGACACTTTAAAATATATATAGTTATTTTGTTATTAACTAGTTTACCACTATTATTGCAATGACTTTGACTGCTGCTTAACAGCTAAGCCGTGGTCTATAAGGTGTCTACAAATAAACACCCCTAATTAAGGCAATAGGGGTCAGCAAACAAATGATGCACAGTTTATCTGATTCTACTGCATTTATATAACTAGCTAATTTATCTGTTCACAGTTTTGGTTTTATTTATATGGCTTACGTGTATTCTGTCTCTTGGTATTGTAATGAGATTTATACAGCCTGTGATAAGAGGCAGTCCTCAAAGGTTTAAAAAAATTAGCATATAAGCCTACCTATGTTTGGTTTAATCTAGGAAGGTTGGTTAAAATTAAAAGTCCTATCTGAATAATGAATTTTCATTTATCCTAGAATGTCCCTTTAACAGTGGCTACTGTGGTTATCTGATCTTTCCCAAATAAGCGCAATTTTATTTGTGCAATCTGCAACTTAAGTTTCTTGGGCATCTGCTGTGATTGCTTTCTTTGTGTGATATTAAAGTTTTGTACATAGTGGATGTTTTTAATTGTTTGTCATGTTCTGAGTGTGTTGCATTTCAGCGAATGTCAGAATATGTGTTGCATTCTAAGTTAATTGTGGTTGTTTGAAATTTGTGTCAGCAGCTAATGTTTCGTTTTGTGTAAGACAAGAACGATTGGTTTTCATTGTTTGTTATGTTTTTCTCTTTTGTGGACAGCATATTGAATTGTGAAGTGTATTTCATTTTGCTTGCTATTGAGAATTGTCTCTGCATGAGGGGAGTGCATGATTTGTCGTTTAGTTTCTTGTTATCTTGTGTTTGCGTGTCACATGAGATGTTTCACGCAAACATGGGGGAAGTATTGATGAGTATTGATGAATATCTTTATGTAATGGAGGAGATTATTTTTAGGAGGTGAACCTACAACGTTTTGAATCTCCTCGTACAATGTTATTGTGTTAATTTCAGATGCCTAAAATGTTTTATTTTTCTATGTGGTTCTTAACACTATATTTGTATTTGCAGGATGAGAGTATGCTGTCTTCAGAGATTGAAACACACTAACTGAATTATTTTTGAGTTTCCATATTTAGGTAAAATCTGTACAGGCAAAATTCCATAAGTGCACTCTTCAAAAGATTAAAGATTGAAAGCAAGTAAACCTTTAAAGAAAGAAAAGATAAAGATGAAAGACCTTTTGTCAAGCTTGTTTTAACCATCATACTGCAGTAAAAAAAGTTACTGAATTATCTTTGGATCCATTCTTTGCTTTGCATGCTGGTACCAGCCCCAGAACTGGACTCTGGGTAATCCATGACTGTTTTCTCTGATGTGTGTCTTCAGGACATAAAGACTATCCTTCTCTGGACTGTGCCTTACCGCTCGATATGGAAGTCCTGTTATGCTGTTACAGGATCAACCAATTAAATTAGGGGAGTATTGTTTTAACCCTATTCCTTATATTGCTTGTTTTGTATTTTCTTGTATTTGTTTTATTTTTATTGATCATATTTGGTCTAAGAAATCATATGCTTCATTGGTATTAGTGCACATGGTAGTTTATGTGCGTAACAAAGTAACCCTTTAGATAAGTGTAACTGTGAACTTCGCAGTATTGTACTCTATTGAATGGCCCACTGAGTATAGAAAATAGGTTTAAGGAAAATGCTGCAACATAGCATAATATTTTAGAC
This sequence comes from Bombina bombina, assembly GCF_027579735.1. NCBI lineage: Eukaryota > Metazoa > Chordata > Amphibia > Anura > Bombinatoridae > Bombina > Bombina bombina. Next base: position 875,562,854 of record NC_069503.1, on the reverse strand, counting down.
CCTTCACCCTTTAGAACATAAGGAGGACACGTCTAAGCTAGAAGTTTATAGTAAATATACAGAGAAATGTTTCAGGGAATAGCATAATTATAGTTTATGAAAGCAAATGTATTTTTCCCTTTTATTAATTAGTATGGTATCTGCAAAGTGAATTTGGTCATTCCTGATGTTTGTCAAAGAGAGTAATTCTTACCATAAAGATGTGTTTACCTTTAAAAGAGCTTGTAGTTTTAAATGATGTTCTGTTTGTATGCTTTCCTCATATAGGAGTGTGAGAGAATTTAGGTTGGAGAATTATAAGCATTATAGATAGCAGCCATCCAGAATAAAGCAACACAAGGTTCTTTTATTTTTTAGAAGTTCAAAGTGATATAGAGAAGTTGTAAATTATTCTCTGAGAAATGTCAATGTATTTAAGTTGTATTATATATCAACAATGTTTTGTTTGATTTTTAATGACATAGGATGAAAGTGACGTTTTATTTGGACATAATTGTGATTGTATTGCGGTGTGTACTCATCCTGTACTGTTTCTGTTTGCTTCCTAGACTCCCTGTGACTCGAGTGTCTGTTTGCCATGGGTATCCACTGGTTGCCTTGTCTACCCCATGAACAAACCATCAGATTTCCAGTATCTCCCTGCGGAAGAACCGTGGATAAGCACCCCTACTGCAAATGAACTGTTGGAGAACTGTATTATAGCAAAGTGTCAAGGTGCAGCGCTCTCAAATGGACAAAGACTGTTCTTAAAGTGATCAGAGGCCACCTAGAGACAGTTGTGCTGTTGCTATGTCATGCTTTACTGTGGAAAAGGAACTGTTGGACATATTGGGGGGTGCTAGCAATGCAGGTGGAGAGATAGAAGATGCAGCGTTGTTTGGGGGTAGATGGGGGGCTGGTTGGGTCTCTGTGCTGGTAGACCGGTAGTTTTGGGAAGGCTGGAGGATAGATGGAAGGTATTGGAGGGACTGTACCTATATGCAGTGACAATTAGCCTATAAAAGTATATCACAACATGCGAATATTTTTCTCTTTAGTATTCTTATAGAGTTCTGTTACCATAATATAAGGCTTTACTAATTTTCTATGCCTGTCTATTTTTATGTTATTCTGTTAGAATAAAAGGATGGTATGTTAGGGGTAATATGAACCTGATGGCAGCCATCTTGTTCTTCGCAGCCATCTTGTTCCTCGCAGCCATTTTGTAATGAATAGACTTTATTATAGCAGTTATTATGTAGTGAGAACTATGCATATGTTAGTAAGAATTGTATTAGTATTACTGGCCTTGCAAATGTTCCTGGCAAGGCGCCTGGAAGTCTGTTATCTAGGTAAGATGGCCAAACGACCTTGCTTTAGGCTGAAATATGCGCACAGATATATTTTTGATACTGTCATAAGAAACACTCCTTCATACTCCTCTTTTTCTCATGTATTTTTGTAAGCTTCTGTTGTTCATGAAATATGGTACGAGATGACGCGGTCCTAACGTGTCATCCCCTTAACCCTGTATGCTGTTATAAGAAAGGCTTGCACTGTGCAATAAACAGAATTGGCTTTCGATCATAATGCTGCGTGGTCTGAGTCATTCTAAGGGGCCCTTATCAGGTAATCTACATATGCCTCAGGTGGTACACTAGGCCCCAGGCTTTGGCCTGCACTGACACTTACCCCCTGAAGGGGACACCTAACAATGAGTCTTGTAGTAAATATTTTTTTAGAAGACTTTTGAAGGAAAGTTTGGTTTTGTTAGTGTTTTTGATAAGGATGAGTATGAAATTAATGGTATGGAAGGTGTTTTGCGGGAAGTTCGTGAGTTTTATAGTGAGCTGTATAAAGAAAAGACAAGAGATGTTTTATTGGAAAAGGAGTTGTTGGAAGACATTGAGGTTAAGTTGGAAAATGTGATAATGATTTGTTAGAAAGAGATATGTTTGGATGAGATTGCAGAGGTTGTTAGGAGTTTTAACAATGGGAAGGTACCTGGTTGTGATGGTTTGCCTGTTGAATTTTATACTTGTTTTTGGAATTTGATTGGGGTGGATATGTTGGAAGTTTGTAAGTTTGTTTTGAGAATGAATGTTTTGCCTGTTTCAATGAGGAAAGGTTTGATTGTTTTGTTATTTAAAAAGGGTGAAAAGAGATATTTGAGGAATTGGAGGCCGATTTCTTTGTTGAATGTTGATTATAAGATTATTGCAAAGGTACTGGCCAATAGAATTTGTGGAGTTATTGGTAAGGTTGTGGGTGAAGAGCAAGTGTGTGCTGTTCCTGGGCGTCAGATTTCTGAAAGTTTGTTGTTACTACATGATGTACTGTGGTATGTGAGGGAGAGGATGAGGTCTGTTGATGTTGCTGTTGCTATTGTGGATTTTGAAAAAGCGTATGATAGAGTAGTGCATGATTTTATGTTTCATGTTTTAGAACGTTTGGGTTTTTCTGGTAAAATTATTGGATGGTTTAAATGTTTGTATTGTGATATTGTGAGTCAAGTTCAGGTTAATGGTTTTTTTAACTGAGGAATTTTCTGTTAAATCTGGAGTGCGTCAAGGTTGTCCTTTGTCTCCTGTGTTATTTGTATGTGTCATTGAGCCATTGTTAACTAGTTTGAGGAAGGATAAATTAGTTAGAGGTGTGAATGTTCCTGGCAGTAATGGAAGGTGTTTGAAAGTGATTGGGTATATGGATGATGTGAGTGTGGTATGTGAGACTCAGGCTGGTTTGAGGAGGGTGAAAACTGTGTATGGCAAGTGGTTTCAGAGTTAATTGGAATAAGTGTAAAGTTAAAGTTTTTGGTAATGATAGGGAGATTGATTCCTGTGGATGGCCTGCGACTTAAGGTGCAATTGAGGTGTTGGGTGTGAAATTTGATGTGGATTTGAAAGGCTTGGAAAGTTGTGAGAATGTTTTTGATAAAGTGAGTAGAAAACTTCAGTTTTGTTCTTTAGGGACTTTATCTTTAGAAGGAAAAATGTTAGTTATTAAATCAGTTTTGATCCCTATTATGTTATAATTAGCCTTAGTTTTTCCACCTCCTGAGAGGATTTTTCGGAGAATTTTGAGAGTGTTGTTTTCTTTTTTTCTGGAGTTCTGGTATGGAGCGTTTGAAAAGAGATGTTGTTGTTAAGAGTAAGAATGTTGGTGGTAAGGTTTTCCAAATGTGGAGAGATTCTTGGCTGTGAAATATGTTAGTAGGTGTGTGGTTCTGAGTGGTAAGGATAGCATGGCTGGTTGTATGGTAAAGTATGCTTGTGGAAATGTTTTAAGACGATATGGTTTGTTTGAGATTGATAAAAAGAAACCGGTATGTTTTGCTGTTCCATGGTTTTATGTAAGGGTGGAATGTTGGATTAAAAAATATGGTTTTGAGAATGTTAGTAGGGAGATGTGGTGTGAAAACAGAATGGTGTTGAAAATGTTGGAGAAGAAGGAAGGTCTTGAGTTGTTTGGGTTTTTAAATGAGAATGAATGTGTGTTGGTATGGAAACATGTGTGTAATAAGCATTTGATGAATAGGCAGAAAGATATTAGTTGGATGAGTGTGCATAAGTGTTTGCCAACAAGGGATTTTCAGAGAATGCGTCGTTTAGTGGCTTCAGAAGTGTGTCCTAGAGATGGTTGTTGTCAAAGTGAGAGTGTTATTAATTTGTTTTGGAATTGTGAGTATGCTAGGGATGTTTGGAGAAGTTTGAGTAGGATGATTAAGGGTCTGACTGGAGTGCAGTTTTATACTTTTTTTTTTTTAATTTTTCAACGAGCTTTATTGAGATAATTTGAGGTTTTACAGCAGATCGTAAAAATACATGGAATACATCAAAATAAAAAGGTATTTCAAATACTTAGAGCCATGCAACAGCTATAATTGTGTGATACTCAGTTTTTGTTGCATTATTATGCGATGAAGATTTAATACATTGGGCTAGGAATCTGCAAGGATATTACATAAATATTCCCATTTCCAGCAATGTAAGCGTTATCTACTATACATTAAGTATAAAAATGAGTTAAAATATTAGAAGAGGATAAAACAAGGCAATAAGCAATAGTTATTTAACCTCGATTTTTGCCCCAGCTGTCTGAATGGGCCTCTCTTGGGCCCTATATATATATGTATAGCCAATGTGGGGATTATACATGTGAATAATACATATAAAAAACAAACTAAACAAACAACTAACAAAACATAAACAGAACTATATAAAGAACAGGGCTGCAGTATAGGGTGTTAACGTATCTGGGAGTGTGTCTGCCAGGGCCCCACAGGGGAAATTATCATGGGGGACCATAGGGTGCTTGTATCTTTGATAGAGAGCAATTCTACAATGTGGGGGCCTGAGTAAAAAGAATTCTATCCTGTTCAAGACTATCTAATGGGAGAGGAGGGGCAGGGCACTGAGTATAACTAGGACTTTTTAGTGCTCAAACGCATGGCGCTCTTGGTTCCACTGGAGTGGCTAAGCAACTGTTCAATAATTTTGAAATGGGGTTGGCTGTCTCATCATATTGCTCAGGCCACCCCAGTAGGAAAGTGAGATGGTATTAAACAAGTGCAGGGTGTAAACCCCTGTAGCGCTGTGGAAGCCTCTTCCTGCGGTATCTAGGTAGAACATATGCACCCAAGCAAAATAAACATTCAGCCCGCCCACCCCACAATACATCAGTGCCTAAGTAATAAACAAAAAAACAGTCAACGGGACTTCTAAGTAAGGCTTGCACACAGTATTACTACTTTATACTGTATTACCGCCCTGCGTGTATCACATAACATGTCCCTCAGCCAGTGTCAAAACATGAACGTGTCCAGAACAGCATCGCCACATAGCAAGGGTCTCGCTGTGCCCTGCTGTGGCTAGAACGTTGCCTCCCGGGTAAATAAATGAGTGGTCTGGTGGTTATCATTCTTTGTTCATGCAGTTTCATGCCCCCACTGTTCACTTGGACTGCAGGTTGCGATAGTGTCCATAAGTTTGTGTCTGCAGCATGTTGCAGTGACAGATCGTAGCTCTTTTCCCCCAAGTTAGGCATTAAGTCAGTTTGGAGCGGTAATGAATCCGCCATTTGATACAGGGGGGTGAGCGAAGGCACTGGGTCATCTGGTTGCCGTGATAATAGGACAGGTTGTAACTTGTGCAGGATGCTTCCCTCACCAAGAAACGGCTCACCATCTTCAAGCTTGCGGGGAACATGTTGCTGAGTATCCACAGTATTTGCAATGACTATGCTGGTGTGCTGCTCCCTGTACAACTTCTCTGGTACATTATGAGGCACCCCAGTCCGATGTCCTGTCTCCTCTTCAGTCTCCTGTAGTCTGTGTATAAGGAAGTCGTAGGGTGCAGACTCCATGAGCCGTTGTATGAGTAAAGCAAGTTTAACCGGCATGTCCTCCCAAAGCTCTAGGTTACTTTCCTGTGACATAGGTTTTTGCTTTTCCCCCCTAGAGGTCCCGGCAGTGTAGAAAATTGCTTAATAGTTTGTCAAAGTTCAGTCCTGTGTTATAGGTTGTAGAGATTCAGTAAGTCTGATTGCTCAGACAGAACTGATCACCCGGCTCTACCCGGGGGGGAGGTGATTGCCTAGAGAAAGAAGGCCGCCGCCATAGGCCCTTAAACTCCGATCTGGACCTCCAGTGTCATGCAAACAGCTGAAAATAAGAAAATACAGTACCGCAATATCCAGTACTGCGGTGTGCTTAGATGATATGTTTCTTTCCTGCTGTTTAGGTATAATAATCGGCGGATTATTAAAATTTCCTCTGGAGCTCACAGAAAATGCGTCCTATCTAGAACACAGCACGGACACGCCCCCCAGTTTTTTACTTTTAATATGATGAAGTATGGTCTGTGTGGAGGGAGTGGTGTGGATAAGGAGAAAGCAAGATTGATATGGTTGTTAGCATGTTGTGTGAAGCAGGTGTTGTGGGATGTGCGTAATATATTGATTTTTAAGAAAAAGGTAGTTACTGTAGGTGATTGTGTGGGTATGATCCGTGGGAAGTTGTTTTTGTATTTTTCTTTTGATAGGAGGCGATATGGGGAATTAGATTCTGAAGGCATCTGGAAGATAAAGAAGTGGAAGGATTGGATTATTTAGTTTCTTTTTTTTTTTTTTCCTCTCCGGTTTGTTTTTGTCTGTATTTGAATTATGTTTCATTTTATTCTGTGTGATTATTTAAGTTGTATGTTTGCATTTTGAATTCTTTCTGATGACAAAAGTTTGGGTCATCATCATAACAAGAGATATTTTGTTTGAATTTGTTATTATGATTTTATTTTGTATATATGCATATTTGATTATTTTTCTAATAAAAGAATTACAAAACATACGTCTGGGGTTTTGCTCTCTTTTTTATTTATGCAAATTATGACACTTAGGGAAGTCTCCCTAAGTGTGATGCGGGAATCCTGAAGTGGACCCATTGCTCAGTGTGCCTAGAGGATATGGCTGCACCTCACTGACGAGGCCCACACTAGGCCGAAACGTACGTCTGGGGTTTTACTGTTTCTCTTGTTCAGAGAGGGATTGCCTGGTATTTCGGGGCTGGACTGTACTGCTAAGTCAGGATCAGACTGATATGCTTCAGGAAAGTTCTTCTCTGTGAAAGGCACACGTTGAGCAAAAAGAGACTGCTTCTTGGGTGGTAACTAGCCATAGAACAAGCTATTGTGCTGCTGTTCATTCCCAGGTTGAGTTCTTCTCTCTTTTTATTTATGCAAATTATGACACTTAGGGAAGTCTCCCTAAGGGTGATGCGGGAATCCAGACATGGACCCGTTGCTCAGTGTGCCTAGAGGGATATGGCTGCACCTTACTGACGAGGCCCACAATAGACCGAAACGTAGGTCTGGGGTTTTGCTGTTTCTCTCGTTCAGAGAGGGATTGCCTGGTATTTCCGGGCTGCACTGTACTGCTAAGTCAGGATCAGACTGATATGCTTCAGGAAAGTTCTTCTCTGTGAAAGGCACATGTTGAGCAAAAAGAGGCTGCTTCTTGGGTGGTAACTAGCCATAGAACAAGCTATTGTGCTGTTGTTTGTTCCCAGGTTGAGCTTTTCTCTCTTTTTATTTATGCAAATTATGACACTTAGGGAAGTCTCCCTAAGTGTGATGCGGGAATCCAGACATGGACCCGTTGCTCAGTGTGCCTAGAGGGATATGGCTGCACCTCACTGACGAGGCCCACAATAGGCCAAAACGCATGTTGAGCAAAAAGAGGCTGCTTCTTGGGTGGTAACTAGCCATAGAACAAGCTATCGTGCTGTTGTCCGTTCCCAGGTTGAGCGCTTCTCTCTTTTTATTAATGAGGATTCCTCATCTGATGTAGAAACTGATATTTCCTGTTTAAGGTTGAACATATTCGTTTTCTTCTAAAAGAGGTCTTGGTCACTAGGGGTTAAGGATCCTATATCTTCTAATGATAACATTTGTAATCGTTAAAAATTCTGTTTTAAAACTGTTGTTAATCTCCCTGACGTTTTCTCTGTGCCTGATGCTGTCTCTGACATGATTGCTAGGAAATGGTCTAAGGCAGGTGTGTCTTTTAATCCTTCTGCAATGTTTAAAAAATATATCCTTTACCTGTATATATATCCTGTAGCCCTTTCAATGGGGGTTAATGCTTTTCTGCAAACTTGGGATTTTTTAACTCATCTTTTGATTCCTTCACTCCATCTTATTTTAAAGTTGTTAGTTCCTACAACTAAAGGCGACTTTTTGGCAGTTATTTGTTACTGATCTCGGAGAACTTGGTTTTCTCTGCCCTAGGGATTAGCATAGGAGTCGTCTTTTTTTTTTCTTCTGTCACTCTAGGCATGTTGCTTTAGGGTATATATATATAATAAATAAAGAAGAAGGAAGAAGCACACTATCACTTAATCTTCATTCATCAGGATGCTAGCAAGGATGTTTACATATCAAGCACAAACAGCTTGCGCTCACTGGATTTCCTTCTTAATACAGGGAGAGTCCACAGCTGCATTCATAACTTGTGGTAATACAGAACCTAGCCACCAGGAGGAGGCAAAGACACCCCAGCCAAAGGCTTAAAGAGATACTGAACCCAATTTTTTTTCTTTCATGATTCAGATAGAGCATGCAATTTTAAGCAACTTTCTAATTTACTCCTTGTGATGAGAGCAGGATGTGATGTCACTAGTTTGTGGGCGGGGCTTAGGTCCGGTGTCTGTGTCGCAGTTAGTTTAGTACAATCAACCTGACTAGATGTGTATTGCTATGCTCTGCAATAAAATAGAGTTGTACCATCATTGCTGTGTCCTGCATATGTCCTGCATCTCATGACATGGTGTCAGAAGTTCTGGACTGCGCTTCTGTTCCTGATCGAATGCAATGTCTAAGTTTACCCCACCTGAGATTTTTGACTTCTCTCAGCCTGCAGCTTGGCCCACATGGCGTCAGCGGTTTGAGCGCTTCAGGATTGCATCCAAACTGAACAAGGAGAGTGGTGAAGTACAAGTTAATTCTCTTTTATATTCTATGGGGAAAGATGTGGAGCCAGTGTTCAATGCTTTTACTTTCCAAGAAGGGGAAGAATTTAACTTTGATATAGTTATGGATAAACTCAGTGCCCACTTTGTGCCCAAAAGAAATGTGATTCATGAGAGAGCTTGTTTTCACAAACGTAATCAGCGTGTGGGAGAATCTGTGAAGTCATTTGTGCGCAGCCTGTATGAACTAGCTGAATTCTGTGAGTTTGGTGTTGCTAAAGAAGAGCAAATCAGAGACAGAATAGTTATTGGGATTGCAGATGCTGAAGTCTCACTGAAGCTACAGTTGGAGGCTGATTTAACATTAGATGGGGCTATTAGGATGGCCCACCAGAGTGAACTGGTGAAAAAGCAAATTGCTGATCTGAGGTCTGAGAGTATTGTGGATGAAGTGCAACAGTCTAGGAAAAATGCTAGTGAAAGGCACAGTGTGAGCGGTAGATCTAAAGTACTGGAAAGGCCTAGAAATGGATGGGCGCAACATGCCCAATGCACGTGGTGCTACCGTGCCCATGATCAGAGTGTTATATGCCCGGCCAGGGATAAAAGATGCAGAAAATGTAACAGAATGGGCCATTTTGAAGTTGTGTGTAGAACTGAATACATTAAGGAGATGCAGGTGGACGGTGACCAGGAGGGTCAGAAGTGTGTTTGGGGGGTCCGTTGTGGAACGGCCAAGCTCAGAGGAAGATTGGAAAGTTACTTTTACTGTAATGGGAGACAAAGTTGATTTTAAGATTGACACAGGAGCAGATATCACTGTAATGTCTTTTGCTGAATTTATGAAACTGCCTCGACAGCCCCAGCTGGCGAAGGTTACTACAAATGTCCATAGTCCTGGTGGCGCATTGATTGTGCGGGGAAATTTCTTGCCAGCTGTGAGTACAAGCAAAGAAAGTTCACCATGTGGGTGCATGTGATTCGAGGTCAGTGTGTTAAAAATTTATTGAGCAGAAAAGCAGCCTGTGACTTGGGCCTCGTGGCCAGAGTGAATGAGATTTTTGAAGATATGTTTGGCGAGTTGGGCCTACTGAATTGCAAACCAGTCCGTATAGTACTTAAAAGTGACGCAGTCCCATACAGTATTTCTACTCCTCGTAGAATTCCGTTCCCGCTCATGCCTCAAGTGGAGAAAGAGCTTATGCGCATGAAGTCTATGGGGGTTATTGAAGAGGTTGTTGAAGCGACTGATTGGTGTGCCCCCATTGTTCCAGTTGCAAAGAAAAACGGAAAGGTGCGCATCTGTGTGGACCTGAAAAGGTTGAATGAGGCAGTGAAGAGAGAGAGATTTGTGCTGCCGACATTAGAAGATATAGCTCCGAAGTTGGCTGGGGCAAAGTTCTTTTCCACATTAGACGCTTCTAGCGGCTTTTGGCAGATCCCCCTGGATCCAAAGTGCCGCAAACTGACTACCTTTATCACACCGGTAGGTCGGTTCTGCTTCTGCAGACTCCCCTTTGGGATATCATCCGCTCCTGAAATCTTTCAAAGGGAAATGAGTTCTCTCCTGAGTGACCACGTGGGCACAGCGGTCATCATGGACGACATTCTAGTGTATGGGTCTACAGTGGAGGAGCATGATCAGCGTTTGAGTTGTGTGCTACAGGCTATCAAAGAAGCTGAATAAAGAAAAATGTCATTTTAGGAAAACTGAATTATGCTACTTTGGGCATATCATCAATGGGGATGGCATCAAGCCAGACCCCGAGAAAATTTGTGCTATTGAACAGATGAAAAGCCCTTCTGATGTACATGAGCTGAGACAGATATTGGGCCTTGTAAATTACGTGGGCAAGTTTCTTCCAGGTTTATCAACAGTTTTACACCCTACCACAGAGTTGCTTAAGAAAGACGTTGCCTGGGTCTGGGGACCTTCACAAGAAAAAGCTTTCCTGCATGCCAAATCCCTGCTGGGGTCTGCCCCAGTGCTGGGGTTCTACGACCCTTCAAAAAAGACTGTGGTTAGTGCCGATGCAAGCAGTTATGGGTTGGGGGCTGCACTCTTGCAGCTGAACGAAAATAAACTACAGCCCATCGCCTACTGTTCCCGCACACTGACGGCTGCGGAGTCAAAATACGCTCAAATTGAGAAAGAGTGCCTGGCTGCAGTTTGGGCCTGTGAGCGCTTCCAGCACTATCTAGTGGATTTGGAGAAATTTAGTCTGGAAACTGACCACAAACCGCTAGTCCCTCTAATCAACTCTTATGACATTGACAAAACACCCTTGAGATGCCAGAGACTTTTAATGAGACTGCTCAGGTTCAATGTTCAGGCAGTGCATGTGCCGGGGAAACAACTGGTTGTGGCGGATACACTATCCAGGCTCCCGCTGGCTGCTGCTGAAGAATCCTCCACAGAATCGGATGTGAAAGTGTATGTTGATTCAGTTCTGGCCTCTAAGTCCATTTCTTCAAGGAAACTGAAAGAGATAAAGAAAGAGACATATTTGGACACAGATCTGCAAGAAGTTATAAGGTACATAAAAGAAGGCTGGCCCGAGAGCCGGGCAGCCTGGATGTCTTTAAATGCTTACCAGCCAGAGAGGTCGCAGCTCACGGAGCTGGAGGGGTTGGTGCTGTTCCAAGACCGCATTGTAATTCCTGTCAGCATGAGGAAGGAGATGTTAAACAGGATTCACAATGGCCACTTAGGCATTACAAAGTGCAGAGAAAGGGCAGCTACAGCTGTGTGGTGGCCTGGGATCAGCTCCGACATTGCAAATCACGTGTCTAAATGTGCCTTTTGCCGGGAACGCCGGCCTACTCAGAGAAGGGAGCCCTTGATGTCTACTCCGCTGCCTGTCTACTCCGCTGCCTGCGGGGCCGTGGCAGAAAATAGCTGCTGATTTGTGCGAACTGCACAGGAAAAAGTTCCTTGTTGTGATCGACTATTCCAGGTATTTGGAGATAGCACTCCTGAATGATATCACAAGTCAGGCCGTTATCATTCGCCCGCTGGGGCATTCCAATGGAGCTAGTGAGTGATAATGGTATGCAGTTCGCTTCTACAGAGTTCAGTGCTTTCAGCAGGGAGTATGATTTTGTACATTCCACGTCAAGTCCGCATTATCCGCAGGCCAACGGAATGGCTGAAAGGGCAGTTCAAACAACAAAATTAATTCTAAAGCAATCTGAGCCGTACCTAGCCCTCTTGTCATACAGGGCGACGCCCATTCAAGCCACCGGGTTTAGCCCAGCACAGCTGATGCTAGGACGCCAGATTCGCACCATTTTACCCTCAGTGGCTGTTCCTCGGGACGAAGTCCTTAGGAGGGATGAAGAGGCCAAAAGGGTTTTCATTTCTTCTACGACAGGAGACATTCTGTCAGGCCCTTACAGGAACTGAAAGCGGGCCAAAGTGTCAGAATTAAACTGGATGATGAGAAGAAATGGAAGACGCCTGCTACGGTAGTTGGCTGCTCTCCAGAACCAAGGTCTTATACAGTCCTTACGGAGGGAGGGACGGTTACACGCCGTAACCGAAGACATCTTCAGTCTGTACCTGAGAGTCTGGAACTGGATGCCTCAGTACCACCGCCGGTGGGATCCCCTGTTCTAAGAGAGGTGCCTTCCCCTCAGCAAGACCACAACGGGGATATATCTTTGCCTCCAGCGGACTCTTGTTCACCATCTTCTGTATCAGAGGACAGTTCATGCAAAGTTACATCAAGCGGAAGAGTGGTGAAACTTCCGGCCCAATATAGGGACTGACTTATGCTAGAACAATGACCGGAAGTATGGGCAGAATAATCCCATGGTCACTGTGGACTAGGGTAGTCTACCCCGATGTCCAAGTCAGGATGTAATTTATTTGTTCATGTTTTCTAACCTATTTGTTTATATAATGTTCAAAAACAAAAATGTTGTTGTATACTCTGTGTACCTTGTTATTTGTTATATGCAAATGTATGCTTCGCCTTTGAAAAAGGGGAAGATGTGATAAGAGCAGGATGTGATGTCACTAGTTTGTGGGCGGGGCTTAGGTCCGGTGTCTGTGTCGCAGTTAGTTTAGTACAATCAACCTGACTAGATGTGTATTGCTATGCTCTGCAATAAAATAGAGTTGTACCATCATTGCTGTGTCCTGCATATGTCCTGCATCTCATGACACTCCTAATATCAATTTTTCTTCGTTCTCTTGCTATCTTTATTTAAATAGCAGGAATGTGATGCATAGGAGCCGGACCATTTTTGGTTCAGAACCTGGGTTATGCTTGATTATTTGTGGGTAAATGTAAGCCTTCAATAAGAAAGTGCTATCCATGGTGCTGAACCTAAAGTGGTCTGGCTGCTAAGATTTACATTCCTGCTTTTAAAATAAAGAGAGCAAGAGAACAAAGAAAAATTGATAATAGGAGTAAATTAGAAAGTTGCTTAAAATTTTATGCTCTATCTGAATCATATCTGAATCATAGCGGATGGTACACTAAGCGCCTGCCTCAAGGACCCTAGCTCTGGATATTGGCTCCTAGTAGCCAATAGAATAAATGAAATAGAAAAGGGTTTGAACCAAAGCGCCTAAAAGGCCGGGTCTGAACAAAGTTAATTAAACAGATTCACTTTAAATTATAAATACACTTTAATTCGTTACAGACATGGATCCATGTTACATAATAAAAACAACTTAAAATTCTTCAAACGATAAAATTCTTTAAACAATAAAATAATAAAAGAATCACTGATGATTCTCTTATAGGTAACTGGTGCAAACCTATCTATACTGGTATCCCAGTATCTCTAGGTATTCTTTAAACAAAATAATAAAAGAATCACTGATGATTCTCTTGTAGGTAACTGGTACAGACCTATCTAAACTGGTATCCCAGTAACTCTAGGTACGGCGGTCGCCTTTCTAGATGTTATGTGTCTTAGTAACTGATATTGCGGTAGACTCCCTAAATATGTGAGTGGTGCTTTAAGTGCAAAAATGTGCTAGAGGATACCAAATCCTTCTATATAAACAATGAACAAAAAATGATGAACAAAATGATGAACAAAGTGACGAAAGAACTAGTATGGTTGTGGTGTTTGGGAGTAGCAGTGATAAATATTAAAACTTGAATAAAATATTGATGCAGGTGATAAACATTTCAATGTAAATATTCAAACAAAAAATATATAAGCAAGTCGTTGCAAATGTGAAAACAAAGACATAAACAAAAAGCAAAAAAACAAAAATAGTCCTCCAAATGTTAGTGTTAAATCCAAATTGCAGTGTTCACTCCAAAAGGTGCTGGTAATAAAAACACAAAATGAAAAACCAAAGCTAAAATATCAGTGGCCACTGTAAAATATGAGCAAAACAAGTCAATCCTGTGAATAGATAAATATATTTCTGCAACCTTAGCAGTACCGGAAAATGGTGATAAATCAAAGTTTCATCCAGGGCCCGGCTGACCCAAATCACACCTAAAAATAAAAACAAACACACAATAGTGCAGAGCGTAATTTCTCAAGTAGAATAAAAGGAGGAAGACTCACCAGTCGACGCGTTTCGGTCTGTGCTAGACCTTTATCAAGGGTTGATAAAGGTCTAGCACAGACCGAAACGCGTCGACAGATAAGAACAAATCTAAGGGACAAAGTTCGTATTTTAGTTCCTTTAGTTCTGATAAAAGCCCAGCGTCAGAGGCCTCCGCTAAGCCAGAGCAAACCAAGAGTTCTTGGAAGCCTGGGATAGATCCAAGCAGAGCAAGAAGCCTGCAGAGACTAAGTCTGCATGAAGAGACTGACCTATTTTGGATCGTGTAGGAGGCAGACTGTCGCTCTTCCAGAGGCTTGGTTCAGGGACGTGCAGGATCCTTGGGTCCCGGAGGTCATAGCTGATTGTTACAACATAGGTTTCAAATCTCATCCACCAAGGGGCAGATTCATCCTCTCAACCTGTCTTTAAGACTAGGAAAGAGGGAAGCCTTTCTGGAGTGCGTAAGGGATCTGTCCTCCTTTGGAGTAATTCTCCCAGTGCCTATCGCAGAGAGAGGTTTGAGATACCATTCAAACTTTTTCGTGGTCCCAAAGAAGGGAACTTTCCATCCAGTTCTGGACCTAAAGTGCTTAAACAAATTTCTAAATGCCCCCTCGTCAATGGAGACATTAAGGTCCATCCTTTCCTTCATTCAGGAAGGGCAGTTTATGGCCACTATAGATTTGAAAGAGGCATTCCTTCACCTTCCAATCCACAGTTAACACTTCCAGTTCCTCAGGTTTGTGTTCCTGGACCAGCACTTCCATTTCATTTCACTTCCATTTGGTCCAGCTATGGCTCCAATAATTTTTGCGAAGGTTCTAGGGGCTCTTCTAGCAGTTGCCAGAACCCGGGGTGTAGCAGTAGCTCCCTACTTGGACGATATTCTGGTACAAGCACCAACTTTTGTCTGGTGTAAGTCCTTTCGGAATCTCTCCTATGTCTTTTTCGATACCACAGAGGGAAGATAAATAGAGAAATGAGTTCTCTTATTCCATGCCCCAGGGTGAAATTCCTGGGCACTATAATAGATTCCATAGACATGAGAATATTTCTAACAGACCAGAGAAGTTGCAAGCTAGCTTTAACATGAATCTTGCCCTCCAGACCTCCTTAACGCCATCTGTGGCTCAGTGTATGGAGGTGACTGGTCACATGGTCTCCAGCATGGACATCGTTCTCTTTGCCAGGTTCCACCTCAGGTCGAGCGACTGTGCATGCTGAGGCAGTGGAACGGAGATCATTTGGATCTGTCTCAACAGATTTCTTTGGACAACCGGTCAAGAAAATCACTCTCTTGGTGGCTCTGGCCGGATCACCTCCTTTTTAAGACCATCCTGGGTGACTGTGATGACGGACGCAAATCTGTCAGGATGGGGAGCTGTTTGGGATGCCAAAAAGGCGCAGGGCCTGTGGACACAGGAGGAGAGCTCCCGTTCAACATTCTAGACCTTCGGGCAACATCAATGCTCTGAAGGCTTGACACCTACTGAGTTAGTCCTAATTTATCTGACTTCCAATCAGACAATATAACCTAGGTAGCTTACTTCAACCATCAGGGGGGGACGAGAAGCTCCCTAGCAATGAGGGAAGTATCTTGGATTCTGGAGTGGGCGGAGACCCACAACAGTTCGCTCTCAGCAATCCACATACCGGGTGTGGACATCTGGGAAGCGTATTTTCTCAGCAGACAATCCTTTCATCCAGGGGAATGGTCTCTCCATCCCAAAGTGTTTGTGGAGATATGCAACAGGTGGGGAACATATCATTGTCCCTGTAACTGAGGTGTGGATCTACCTGGTTTGAATTGAGCTGCACAGGAAAAGACTCGTGTCTGGAAACAAAATTGGCATTGGAATTTGACATTTAAAGGGACATCCTCCTTTTGGTACTCATATTCATTTTTTTGAACATTCAAAAAAGTTTGAACTAACAAGAGGTACTGTGGACTATAAAACATCAAGTGTGCTAATTATATTAATTATATCAATTTTAACTTCACAATCATATTTGCATCAATTACTTTTAATCGCTTCTTATTGTGGCTTTTATTGTGGTTTTATAATTTTATTGCTCTATTTGCTTTTTTGCTTTTTTACATATTTACATATTTATGCATTTAATTATTTTTATAGAAATCAGTATATATGTATATTAATTGAGGTCTATATTTATTCATCTAGTTATATTTATATTGGGTACGGTTTCAGTACATATAGCGCAATTTACTTCCTTTAGTTCTAACAGGTGGGGAACGCCGGAGATAGATCTCATGGCGTCCAGTCTCAATACCAAGTTATACAGATATGGGTCGAGGTCTAGGGATCCTCAGGCGGAGCTAATAGATGTTAGGTTCAATCTAATTTATCTTTTCCTGCATTTACCACTCCTTCCTTGAGTGGTGGCTCGAATCTTACAGGAGCAGGCGTCAGTGATACTGATTGCTCCATCGTAGCTGCGAAGGATATGGTTCACGGATCTAGTGGGGATGTCATCATCTCCTCCTTGCAGGTTACCTTGTTGCAGGGATCTGCTGGAACAAGGCCCTTTTCTTCATCAAAAGCTAGATTCTCTGAGGCTGACTGTGTGGAGATTGAACACTTAGTCTTAGCCAAGAGAGGGCTTTTTGAGAGTGTTATTGATATTCTCATTCAAGCTCGTAAGACGGTTAATCTATCATAAGGTGTGAAGGACCTACTTATTCTGGTGTGGTTTGTCCTGGCACAAAGTAAAGGTTGCCAGGGTTCTTTCTTTTCTCCAGGAGGGACTGGAGAAGGGCCTCTCAGCTAGTTCCTTGAAGGGACAGATTTCGTCCCTGTCTGTTTTACTGCACTAGAGGCTTGCTGAGCTTCCGGATGTAAAGTCTTTTATTATGGTTCTGAATAGGATCAGGCCGGTGTTTAGATCTAATGCTTCTCCTTGGAGTTTAAATCTTGTTCTTAAAGTTTTGCAACGGGCTCCGTTTGAGCCTATGCATGAGGTTGACATTAAGTTGTTGTCTTGGAAGGTTCCTTTTCTGCTAGCTATTGCTTCTATGGGCAGAGTCTCTTAGATTGCTGCCTTGCAATGCGACCCTCCTTATCTGGTGTCCCAGGCTGATAAGGCTGTTCTACGAACTAAGTTAGGTTTTCTTCCTCAGGTTGTGTCAAATCGCAACATCAATCAAGAAATTGTGGTTCCTTCCTTATGTCCTAATTCTTCTTCATCGAAGAAACATTTACTGCATAATCTGGATATGGTTCGTGCCTTGAAGTTTTTCTTCAGACTACGAAGGAATTTAGACACACTTCTCTGTTTGTTATCTATTCTGGCAAGCGTAGGGGTCAGAGGGCCTCTTCAACCTCCTTATCTTGTTGGTTGAGGAGTATCACCCGCTTAGCATATGAGACAGCGGGACTTAAGCCTCCTCAGATGATTACGGCTCATTCTACGAGAGCAGTGTCTTCCTCTTGGCCCTTCAAAAATGAGGCCACTATGGATCAGATTTTGAAGGTGGCTATTATTATTTTATTATTATACTTTATTTATGAAGCGCCATCATATTCCGTAGCGCTGTCAATGGATACACTTTATTTAAATAAAACAATAATATAAAACTTCTAAGAGACAGGACAAAATTTACAAACACATACAGGAGGAATTGAAGGCCCTATTCCTGTGGGAACTTACAATCTAGAAGGGTAGGAGGTTGAGAAACAGGAGGTGAGGACTGCAAGATTGAGAAAGATGTTAATGCAGAGATAGATGAGGGAAATGTTGTTAGGTAAGAGAAATATTATTGAGTTGGGTGGTAGGCTTCTCTGAACAGAAAAGTCTTCAGAGAGCATTTAAAAGAGGAAAGATTAGAGCAAAGCCTGACAGCATGAGGCAGAGTGTTCCAGAGGGTAGGTGCTGCATGACAGAAGTCCTGCAGTCTAGCATGAGAAGAGGCAATAGTCGCAGATGCTACCTGGTCCTCCTTACATACTTTTTCAAAATTTTACAAGTTTGATGGTTTTGCTTCTGCTGGAACGGCCTTCGGGAGTAAGGTTTTGCAGGCTGTGGTGCCCTCAGATTAGGGGTTGCCTCTCTTTTTTACCCTCCGTTAGCATTCAGTGTCCTCTGTAGCTTGGGTATTGTTTCCCACAAGTAATGAATGCAGCTGTGGACTCTCCCTGTATTAAGAAGGAAAACATAAATTATGACTTACTAGATCATTTCCTTTCCTTCGATACAGGGAGAGTCCACAGCTCCCGCTCGTGTTCTCCAATGGGCGGCCCTAAATTTATTTTGTTTTCTTCTGGCACATTTTTCACCCTGATATTTCTCCTACTGTTTCCTTGTTCCCTCACAGGGCCGGACTGGGAAATCAGACCGGCCCTGGAAATTTGCATGGCCCGGCCGAGACCCACCCCCTCTTGCTTAGCCCCGCCCCATCCTATTTAGCCCCACCCCCCTCCGGCTCATGACCCAATCCAGCCCTGTTTACACAACTTAAAAGTTAAAACATACAACACAGTCCAGAAGCCACAAATTTATGTAGAAAACAAATTAACTGCACTGCAGCAGTAATAATAAACTACACAAATACATAATATATAACTCAGCAGCTAGATATTACTCATCGTGATTAGCTATTGTCACAGATCCTTATGATAAGGATCTGTGACAATAGCTCATCACGATGAGTAATATCTAGCTGCTGAGTTATATATATGCATCGTGTCACCAGGTCAAAGTAAGGCAACTCACTATACTAAGGGCTGTTTCAATGATCACAGACATTCCCCGCAGTACAGTAACGAGACAGAGCCACATGGGCACCCTGCACATCCCCTGACCACTTACCCTACCCAAACCCTCAGTCCCTGACTCCCCTCTATACTTTAATCTAACCTAAAATCAGCGAAATCCTTGCAGGCAGCTCACACTTTCACTGGGCGCCGCCATGTTGGAAAAGCCGATGGAACCGGCGTCCTTACCTCTGAACTCCCAATGTCTCCTGCCTACAGCTGACTCAATCTGTAAACCCCACCAGGGAAAAGTAGCCACAACCGGAGCTGCTATCTGATCGTACTGGCCACATCTGCAGCTGAGCTGCTTGTGCCTCTGCTCTCTCTCACTCTCTGTGCAGTTGCCAGTGCAGTGTCGCCCCACCAGGATGCTGGCCCACCAGGATTTTTCCCGGTATTCCGGTGGCCCAATCCGGCCCTATTCCCTCAGCAGAATAACTGGGGGATGAGGGATGTGGGGCAGGTATTTAAGCCTTTGGATGGGGTGTCTTTGCCTCCTCCTGGTGGCCAGGTTCTGTATTCCCACAAGTAATGAATGCAGCTGTGGACTCTCCCTGTATCGAAGGAAAGGAAATTATCTGGTAAGTCTTAATTTATGTTTTTTCAAAGTGTTTATTCCATTAAAAAAGTGTGACATTTTGCGGTCTTCACCCCTTCCTCAGACAGAATGTGTACAAATAAAACAGTGCACATATATAATAAACATAATCCCTTCCACCAATTAGAGCAAACTACCTGCATCTCATTATAGCAAACACACATAAATCATCTTAAAGTGCCCCATACCAAAACTATTTATCAGTGGAGTGATCCATATATGCGAGAGGAAAATAAGTGTATCAGTGAATATACTTACGTATATGTATAGAACATAAATAAATTCCCTTACATACCAAGCTTATGTGGAGACATCATCACTGTGAATACAGCCTAAATTCCCAAGCAGTTTGCGCCATGCACCAAGAAGCACGCCACAGAGGTGACGTCATCCTCATCACATTGTACTTTCCAATCGCGGTGTGCCACGTAGGTACAGGGTGGGATCACTGACCTAAAAAATCTGCATATGTAAACAAACAATGTTATAAATGTGGAGGCAAAAAGAGAATAAATCATATAACCACTCCAAAGGGTCGCAGACGGCATACACCGTAATAACAGTGTTGTTCCATATTAGTCACATGAAAATTGTCATATTGCAATCCCATGTTCATTGTATGCTATATATCCTAATTGGAGGGCCGGTGTTCTGTCGAAAACTCCAAGTCGTCAAAATCTAAAATTTATACCCAAACCATTCGTCTGATTGGCTGCGCATCCTGTCCCTCACGGAGAAACGGGGCAATCAGATGGGCACACTAATTTAGCATTAGCGCCTATCTTCACAATCTATTTTTGCCTCCACCTCACTCCCCAAGAGTCACTTGGGGTGGATGCCAGAGGATTAGCTGTGCGCCCCCCTAACAGAGGTAAAAACAAATAGTAAAAATGGCAGAGTCACCGAAAGTGACATAATTGGAGATTTCGACTATTTGGGGTTTTTGACAGAACACCTGCTGTCAAAAACCCCAAGTAGTCGAAATCTCCAAAGGGGAAACAATAAAATTTAGTTAAGGAACAATTTATATCAGAAAGAGACCTTATATCTGCAGAATCTTACGGCCAGATTACGAGTTTTGGGTTTTGAGCTACCGTGCAGTTTTTTCTCACCGCTCACTTACCTGCTGCGCTGGTATTACAGGTTTTTACAAACCCAACGTTAAAAGGCAAGAAGGGAGCGTAGAGCTAGATTGTGCTCCATACTGCGCTTCAATACCAGCGCTGCTTAAGTCAGCGGTGAGCTGGTCGTACGTGCTCATGCACGATTTGCCCATAGACATCAATGGGGAGAGCCGGCTGAGAAAAAGTCTAACACCTGCAAAAAAGCAGCCTAAATCTCAGTAACGCAGCCCCATTGATTCCTATGGGGAAACTAAAGTTATGTTTACACCTCACACCCTAACATGAACCCCGAGTCTAAACACCCCTAATCTTACACTTATTAACCCCTAATCTGCTTCCCCCGACATCGCCAACACCTACATTATACTTATTAACCCCTAATCTGCCGCTCCGGACATCGCTATTTAAAACTAAATACTTACCTATAAAATAAACCCTAAGCTAGCTACAATATAACTAATAGTTACATTGTAGCTAGCTTAGGGTTTATTTTTATTTTACAGGCAAGTTTGTATTTATTTTAACTAGGTAGAATAGTTATTAAATAGTTATTAACTATTTAATAACAATAACTACCTAGCTAAAATAAAGACAAATTTATCTGTAAAATAAAACCTAACCTAAGTTACACTAACACCTAACACTACACTACAATTAAATCAATTACCTAAATTAAATACAATTAATTAAATAAATTAAATTAGCTAAATCATAAAAAACAACACTAAATTACAGAAAATAAAAAATAAATTACAAGATATTTAAACTAATTACACCTAATCTAATAGCCCTATCAAAATAAAAAAGCCCCCCCAAAATAAAAAGCCCCCTAGCCTAAACTAAACTATCAATAGCCCTTAAAAGGGCCTTTTGCGGAGCATTGCCACAAAGAAATCAGCTCTTTTACCTGTAAAAAAAAACAACCCCCCCAACAGTAAAACCTACCACCCACACAACCAACCCCCCAAATAAAAAGCTAACTAAAAAAGCCTAAGCTCCCAATTGCCCTGAAAATGACATTTGGATGGTCATTGCCCTTTAACTCTATTGCAGGCCCAAAGCTCTAACCTAAAAAATAAACCCACCCAATACACCCTTAAAAAAATCCTAACACTAACCCCCGAAGATTCACTTACCGGGAGAAGTCTTCATCCAAGCGGCAAGATGTCCTCAACGAAGCCAGCAGAAGTAGTCCTCCAGACGGGCAGAAGTGGTCCTCCAGATGGGCAGAAGTCTTCATCCAGACAGCATCTTCTATCTTCATCCTTCCGGCGCGGAGCGAGTCCATCTTCAAGACATCAGACGCAGAGCATCCTCTTCTTCCGACGGACTAAAGACGAATGAAGGTACCTTTAAATGACGTCATCCAAGATGGCGTCCCTTAGATTCCGATTGGCTGATAGAATTCTATCAGCCAATCGGAATTAAGGTAGAAAAAATCCTATTGGCTGATACAATCAGCCAATAGGATTGAACTTCAATCCTATTGGCTGTTTGGATCAGCCAGTAGGATTGAGCTTGCATCCCATTGGCTGATCCAATCGTATTCTATTGGCTGATTGGAATAGCCAATATAATGTGAGCTCAATCCTATTGGCTGATTGGATTCAGAAATGCTTTTTCTTTTAACAGTCTCATGTCTATTCCACAAGCAGGCTCAAATGCTCATACCTTACCCTTCTCCACATGAAGTTTATATAGGCCCCTCTCTCCTTTCCTCTCCATACCTTAGCTCTCACGAACTACTCTCTATTTTACAATCTATGTCCCTAAACTGCACAACCTCACAGAAATGTCCCCACTGCTATAAATCTCATTCTCACCTACTCTTACTTTCCATCTTGATGCTATTAGCATCAGGTGACATCTCTCCAAACCCTGGGCCCACCCTCATTCCCACCACTACCCAATCTCGCACTCCATATAGAAACTTTAATAAAAGCAACACACATAACCTCATTTCCATCCAATGCATCCCACACGCATACACTCCTTTCACCTGTGCACTATGGAACTCTCGCTCTGTCTGCAACAAACTTACAGCAATTCATGACCTGTTTATATCAAATGCTTTCACCATTTTAGCAATTACAGAAACCTGGCTATCTCCTTCTGACACTGTTTCCATTGCTGCTCTCACACACGGTGGTCTTCACTTTTCACTGCCATACCCCTAGGCAAGGCAAGGTGAGAAACGTGGCAGCGGTGTTGGCATCCTGCTCTCCCCCTCCTGCACTTATCAATAACTACCTCCAATCCCATCTCTTTCCTTCTCCTCCTTTGAAGTCCACTGTATTCGTCTGTTCTTCCCCCTATCCCTAAAAGTGGCAGTCGTCTATCGCCCTCCTGGACCAACCTCACAATTATTTGACAACTTCGCTGCCTGGCTTCCTCACTTTCTCTCTTCAAATATACCAACCCTAATTCTTGGGGACTTCAACATTCCCATTGACAACCCATCTGCCCCTGCTGCCTCTAAACTTCTTTCACTCACATCCTCCTTCGGTCTCTCACAATCCACCCCATTCCCGACTCACCGTGATGGACACTCCATCGACCTGGTATTTTCCTACCTCTGCTCTATATCTGACACCACCTGTCGCCCTTTTCCCATTTCAGACCATCACTTGGTCACCTATAATATTAATGCAACAGCTAAACCCACTTCTCCATCCCGCCCCCGCACCTGTAGAAATACACATGCTGTGGATCCGCTCCAATTTTCAAAAATTATTCAAAATCTCCTCCCTCACACCTCCACTATAACCTGCCCTAATCTCGCTACAGCCCACTATAACAAAACTCTCTCCTCTGCGTTAGACACACTTGCCCCTCCCCAGCTGCGCAAAACACCACGCCGTCAGTTACAGCCCTGGCATGCTCAGCAAACACGCTATTTGCAAAAATGCTTCTGTACTGCTGAGTGTGTCTGGAGGAAAACTCACTCTGAACCTGATTAAATAAACTATAAGTTTATTCTTCGTTCATACACTTCCGCCCTTCACTTAGCCAAACAAACTTACTTCTCTTCTCTCATATCTACTCTTTCCTCAAACCCTAAACGACTCTTCTCCACCTTTAACTCTCTCCTCTACCCACCTGCTCCACCACCTCCGCCTGTCTTTAGTGCTCAAGACCTGGCTGACTACTTTTTTAAACAAAACACATACTATCCGAAGCAACATCCCAACACCAACCTGCAATACTCCAACAACAGGCCCAATTACTCCCTCTGCCACCCTCTGTAACTTCCATCCAACCACTGAGAATGAAGTTTCTTCCTTACTATCTTCCTCACGCCTCACTACCTGTCCACTCGACCCTATCCCTTCCCATCTAATTCCCTCCCTATCTTCCACCCTCACTCCTGCTCTTACCCACATCTTCAACCTATCTCTCTCTACCGGCTCATTCCCATCTTCTTTCAAACACGCAAAAGTCACTCCCATACTCAAAAAACCCTCCCTCAACCCTAATTCTCCTGAAAGCTACCGCCCCATATCACTGCTTCCACTAACATCAAAACTCCTTGAAAAATTAGTTTACAATCGCCTAACCCACTTCCTGTCCGCCAACTCCTTGCTTGACCCACTGCAATCCGGATTCCGCTCAAAACACTCAACTGAGACTGCCCTTACCAAGGTCACAAACGATCTTCTCTCTGCTAAAAATATTGGCCACTACTCTATACTCATCTTACTTGACCTCTCAGCTGCCTTCGACACAGTTGACCACCCCCTCCTCCTACAGACCCTTAGCTCTTTTGGCCTCTGTGACACTGCTCTTTCCTGGATTCACTCCTATCTTTCTCACAGGTCTTTTTCTGTGTCACTTGCCGGCGACTCCTCCTCTCCTATGCCTCTGTCTGTTGGAGTACCTCAAGGATCTGTTCTGGGTCCTCTACTCTTCTCCATCTATACTTCTTCGCTAGGTAAACTTATCAATAGTTATGGTTTCAAATATCACCTCTATGCTGATGACACCCAGATCTACCTTTCCACCCCTGCTCTCTCTCCCTCTGTCCTCTCTCATGTCAGCAACTGCTTATCTGGTATTTCTTCCTGGATGGCCTCTCACCACCTAAAGATTAACATGTCCAAGACTGAGCTCCTTCTTATCCCCCCCTCAAGCTCTACGCCGACTTCTGACTTCTCTAACCCTGTTGACGGCATCACCATTTCCCCATCACCCCAAGTCCGCTGCCTCGGAGTCACACTTGACTCAAACTTATCCTTCATCCCCCATATCCAATTGCTTTCTACATCCTGCCGCAATCATCTACGCAATATTTCTAAAATTCGCCCTTTTCTGAGCGCTGACACAACAAAGCAAATAATCCACTCCCTTGTTATCTCCCGACTTGACTACTGCAACAACCTACTCGCTGGCCTTCCTCTTTCCCGCCTCCCCCCCCCCTTCAATCCATCCTAAATGCCTCTGCCAGGCTGATCCACCTTTCCCGTCGAACTGTATCTGCTGCACCTCTCTGTGAGTCCCTTCATTGGCTCCCCATTCACAGCAGAATTAAATTCAAAATTCTCACCCTTACATACAAAACTCTCACCAACGCCGCTCCCCTCTACCTATC
Source organism: Bombina bombina (assembly GCF_027579735.1). Classification (NCBI taxonomy): domain Eukaryota; kingdom Metazoa; phylum Chordata; class Amphibia; order Anura; family Bombinatoridae; genus Bombina; species Bombina bombina. The sequence continues at coordinate 875,537,808 of NC_069503.1, read as the reverse complement.
CTCTCTAATACACAAGTATACTCCAGCCCGTCAACTAAGATCCAACAATGACCTGCTCCTTGCATCCGCAACTATCACCTCCTCTCATGCTAGACTGCAGGACTTCTGCCGTGCAGCACCTACCCTCTGGAACACTCTCCCTCGTGCTGTCAGGCTTTGCTCTAATCTTTCTTCCTTTAAATGCTCCCTGAAGACTTTTCTGTTCAGAGAAGCCTACCACCCAACTCAATAATAAATTAATTTCACTTACCTAATATTTCCCTCATCTAACTCTGTATTAACATCCTTCTCAATCTTGCAGTCCTCACCTCCTGTTTCCCAACCTCCTACCCTTCTAGATTGTAAGTTCCCACGGGAATAGGGCCCTCAATCCCTCCTGTATGTGTTTGTAAATTTTGTCCTGTATCTTGTCTTGTATTGTTTTATTTAAATGAATTGTATCCATGGACAGCGCTGCGGAATATGTTGGCGCTTAATAAATAAAGTATAATAATAATAGGATGAAAGCTCAATCCTATTAGCTGATTGCAACAGCCAATAGGATTTTTTTAACCTTAATTCCGATTGGCTGATAGAATTCTATCAGCCAATCGGAATCTAAGGGACGCCATCTTGAATGATTTTATTTAAAGGTACCTTCATTCGTCGTTAGTCCGTCGGATGAAGAAGATGCTCCGCGTCGGATGTCTTGAAGATTGAACCGCTCCACGCCGGAAGGATGAAGATAGAAGATGCTGTCTGGATGAAGACTTCTGCCCATCTGGAGGACCACTTCTGCCCGTCTGCAGGACCACTTCTGCCGGCTTAGTTGAGGACATCTTGGCGCTTGGATGAAGACTTCTCCCGGTAAGTGAATCTTCGGGGGTTAGTGTTAGGATTTTTTTAAGGGTGTATTGGGTGGGTTTTATTTTTAGGTGAGGGCTTTGGGCCTGCAATAGAGCTAAATGCCCTTTTAAGGGCAATGCCCATCCAAATGCCCTTTTCAGGGCAATAGGTTGTTTGTATTATTTTTTAAAGGTAAAAGAGCTGATTTCTTTGGGGCAATGCCCTGCAAAAGGCCCTTTTAAGGGCTATTGATAGTTTAGTTTAGGCTAGGGTTTTATTTATTGGGGGGGGGCTTTTTTATTTTGATAGGGCTATTAGATTAGGTGTAATTAGTTTAAATATCTTGCAATTTTTTTTTATTTTCTGTAATTTAGTGTTTGTTTTTTGTGATTTAACTAATTTAATTTAATTTATTTAATTGTATTTAATGTAGGTAATTGATTTAATTGTAGTTTAGTGTTAGGTGTTACTGTAACTTAGGTAAGGTTTTATTATACAGGTCAATTTTTCTTTATTTTAGGTAGTTATTAAATAGTTAATAACTATTTAATAACTATTCTACCTAGTTAAAATAAATACAAACTTACCTGTAAAATAAAAATAAACCCTAAGCTAGATACAATGTAACTATTAGTTATATTGTAGCTAGCTTAGGGTTTATTTTATAGGTAAGTATTTAGTTTTAAATAGGAATAATTTAGATAATAATTGTAGGTTTTATTTATATTTATTTTAATTATATTTAATTATATTTAGCGCTGCGGAATCTGTTTGCGCTCTACAAATAACCGATAATAATAATATTTAAGTTAGGGGGTGTTAGGGTTAGACTTAGGTTTAGAGGTTAATAAATTAAGAATAGTGGCTGCGACGCTGGGGGCGGCAGATTAGGGGTTAATAAGTGTAGGTAGGTTGCGGCTATGTTGGGGGCAGCAGAATGCAGATTAGGGGTTAATAAATATAATGTAGGTGGCGGCGATGTTGGGGCAGAAGATTAGGGGTTAATAAATATAATGTAGGTGGCGGAGATGTCTGGAGCGGCAGATTAGGGTATAATAAGTATAATGTAGGTGGCGGCGATGTTAGGGGTGGCAGATTAGGGGTTAATAATATTTAACTAGTGTTTGTGAGGCAGGAGTGTGGCAGTTTTGGGGTTAATATGTTTATTCGAGAGCCGGCGATGTCCGGAATGGCAGATTAGGGGTTAAAAATTTTATTATAGTGTTTGCGATGCTGGAGGGCCTCGGTTTAGGGGTTAATAGGTAGTTTATGGGTGTTAGTGCTTTTTAGTACTTTAGCTATGAGTTTTATGCTACAGCGTTGTAGTGTAAAACTTATAACTACTGACTTTAGAATGCGTTACGAATCTTGGAGGTAGAGGGTGTACCACTCACTTTTTGGCCTCCCAGGACAAACTCGTAATATCAGCGCTATGGAAGTCCCATAGAAAAAAGACTTTACAAACTTTACGTAAGTCGGTTTGCGGTAAGGCCAAAGAAGTGTGCGGTGCCCCTAAACTCGTAATACCAGCGGTAGGGAAAAAGCAGCGTTAGGACCTGTTAACGCTGATTTTTTAGCTTAAGGCAAAACTCGTAATCTAGCCGTTAATTTGTTAACCCTTTGTATTGATGTATTTATAAGAAGCAATACAAATCAGCCTGGTTATTTAGATCAGTCGGCTGTATAGTGTTAAAATATCCATCTTGATTCCAGTTGTAATAACTTTTTGTTTTGATCCCCACCCCATTTAAAGGGGGTACGTAGTCAATTAAAATGAACCGCAAATCACTAACTGAATGTCCCTGTTCCAAAAAGTGTCTGGCTACTGGTTGATCGCTCTTTTGGTTTTTAATGGCATTACGTATTGCAGGTTGATGGTTGGCCATGCAAGTACGGATATCATCACTTGTTTTACCCACATAACATTTCCCACAAATGCAACTTAATAAATAAACTACATAAGTGGTTGTACAGGTGAGAAAATGTTTAATAACAAACTTTCTATTTGTGTGGGGATGACAATATATATGAGAAATATTGAATGTGGCGGCGCTGTGTCACCTCAAGGGATGCAAGCTGCTCTTTTCCTCTGTGAAACCTGCCTTCTTTCACCTCTAAAATAAAAAGCTCACAATGGTGTAGCACGTTTCAAATAAAATGGTAGGTGCACAAACAGATCATACGCACAGGATTTCAGTTTTAAATCAGCCTTTTATTAAAACCGTCACAAGGGTATCTTCAGATGCAGCTTCAGATTTTATTAAAATATTAATTATTAATATATAGTTGGACTCCAACTTGCTTTGACATATATTGATTTTATGCTCTTGAGATAGGCTTGTTTTGTCGAAACGCGTTGAGCTATATTTTAATAAAGTCTGAAGCTGCATCTGAAGATACCCTTGTGATGGTTTTAATAAAAGGCTGATTTAAAACTGAAATCCTGTGCGTATGACCTGTCTGTGCGCCTACCATTTTATTTGAAACATGCTACACCATTGTGAGCTTTTTATTTTGGAGGTGAAAGAAGGCAGGTTTCACAGAGGAAAAGAGCAGCTTGCATCCCCTGAGGTGACACAGCGCCGCCACATTCGATATTTCTTGTTTCTGGATATGGTCTGGGAGAACCGGGGCTGGCAGCGAGCATCTGAAGGGAAGTGCTAACATAGCTTCATACTTTACTGCTATTTACATGACAATATATATATATATATATATATATATATATATATATACTGTATATATAAAGGAATATAAGTGTTGTGTTATAAACAGCAAACAACTTGATTGTTTTCTTGGGAAGTGGGCACTTTAAAAATCTCAGGATAGCTCCTCTCTTTAGTGAGAAAAGGGAGCTTATAGAACTTTCACTGTCACATAATTTAGGCAGCTACAGTCTTCTACTGTGAATGGACAAGAAATTAAACTGACTGGAGTTGTGCACGTGCCTCTTAGCAACCACTTCAATGGGAAAGCTCCTTCTTTGCCTTCTTGTAGAGACAGAAAAAGGTAAAAAGGTTTAAAATGATGAATAATACTTATTGTAATGATTTATTTTACATATAACCCACTGTTTAGTCTATTTTTAATAACAACACTAAGCTTAAATGTTTTTTGTTTTTCTTTTTGACATACAGTAGTTGTTTTTTTCATTTTATTTTGTCTGGTAATGATTAAATATGTTTTTTTCATGCCAGTATCTTTGATAGTGGAACTTGTTCAATGCGCAGAAAAGTGATTGGTTGCAAGATAGAAGCTGCTTCCTTGATTATAAAGGATCTGAACGCACAGTTGTAATGTTGTGGTGAGATTTTCCGCAAGATATTAGCTTCATGGGTTTTATTTAAACTAAACCACTGAAATAGTTACAGAAAGAATAACAATAGTGAATATCACTGGTTTTCAAACCTGTTCTCAAGCCTCCTTAACAGGCCAGATTTTGAGGATATCTGAACGGAAGCACAGGTGAAATAAGCAGCTGATTATTAAACATTGTTATTGTCCTGCTCTCATCCAAGGTGATCCTGAAAATCTAGCCTGTTGGGGAGGCCTGGAGACAGGTTTGAAGACCAGTGGTGTAGCTATATCACTAATACAGCCTGTGAAACTGCAATAGTTATTAAAGGGAAATAAAACACCAATTTACAAGACTTATTCTTGGTTTTGCAATAATGTAAAATGTTAGCATACTTGTCTTTTAATGGCCAAACTACCTCCACCATTTGCCTTATTTTGAGTAGCCAATCCAGGATTGCCATTGTCATTTTGTTAGCAAAACTTGCATTGTTTAGCAGTATCTTATCTAATCCCCCATGTTGATGCCAATTAGGGATAGATATGTAGCAGTGTTATGCTTGTGAAGTCAGTAGTGTGCATTTACAGTTTTTGGAAAAGCCATAGTTTTCAGAGGAACATTACAGAAAAGGGGGCAAAATAAATACTTAAAGTATATTGTTACAGATTTTACTGCACATAAAAAAAATGTTTCATTTACCTTTAACACAGAAAACAGGTTCCTTGAGCCAGGACCTCAAAGCCAAAATGTGGCTTCCCAGTACATTTTATCTAATACCTAGGGTGACCATATTGCCACTTTAAAAAGGGACACATATGAAAAATACATGTGTCAGGGCTGTTTTCAGGGCTGTTAAAAGAAAAGTTTTGTATAAGAACCCTGACATATGTATTTTTCATATGTGTCCCTTCTTAAAGTGGCAATATGGTCAGCCTACTAATACCCCAAACTTTATACCCTTCATGGTACACAGTTAGTTTTTTTTTCTTCAGAAATGTGGTCTAATAATAGCAATATTAATCTTCTGTCAGCAAATGTGCATCATTTTACCATGCAGGTACTGGCATGTGCACAAGTAAATATCTAGCTAAATCTCATTTAATCATAGCTAGAAAGATAGATAGATGACAGATAGATAGATAGATAGATAGATGACAGATAGATAGATAGATAGATAGATATATGACAGATAGATAGATAGATAGATAGATAGATAGATAGATAGATAGATAGATAGATAGATAGATAGATAGATAGATGACAGATAGATAGATGACAGAGAGATATATAAATAGATAGATGACAGATAGATAGATAGATAGATATACATGTTTTATAGGATTTACAGCCCTTCATGTGAAAAGCCTGACCTCCATTATACAGCAACCAATCTATGATGCAAATACTGGAAGTAAAAACTGTAGTCTTCAGATAAGGGAACGTCAGTGCACCTCATTCACCTTTGCCCGCGTGTAAACTTATGACTATGAGTAATGAATGATAACTTTGCTGCTGTTTCAGTACATTGTGTACAACCTTGTTAATAATCTATCTTATGTGGAGCAAAGGCAAACGTTCACTATTTATTGTGTACAATCTGACTTTGTTTCCTCTAATGTTGTAAAAGCAGTGATATGTTCCTCCCTCTATCTGATACAATGTATCAACAATTTAGTAATAAAACAAAAATTAATTTATTATGGGAAATCAACTTTATATTAAAAAAAAAAAAAAAAACATTTTAGTTTCAAATAGATTGTATAACCTCCCAAACTGTATTTGTTTTTTTTGTTTTTTGTTTTTTTAACAGGACAGTAAAGTCAGAATTAAAGTTTCATGAATCACATAGCGCATGCAATTTTAAATGTTCTAGTTTACTTCTATTATCAAATTAGCTTTGCTCTCTTTGCATCCTTTGTTGAAGAGTACAGCTGGGTAGGACCTCAGGAGCGTGCACGTGTCTTTAGCAGTATTGCAACTATCAATAACTTTGCTATTAACATTGATGCTAACACTGCTGCCAGATAGCTTAAGACATGTGCACGCTCCCAGGGGCAGACTGATCAGTTGGGCAATATGACCTAGACTGAGGGCCCAGCATGTAACGGGGCCCCAAGGGGGGTTCCTGGAGTGCTGCTTATTCTCACAGTCGCAGTTTGTTAACATCTGAGCTACTCTAGCGGGCACCAGCAGACAAGCAAATTTGTGAGCTGGGGCAGGGAGCAATAATCAGCAGCTTGTACAGCACTGACAGCTGCACTAGCAGTAACTAAACAGTTAAGGGTGGGTAGAGTGGGGGCCCTGTGCCTGGATTGGAGATCTGTTACTCTGGGGATCCCAGAGCATGCGGTCTGCTCCTGGAAGGGTGGGGGACTTAGGGGAGGGTCTGAGTTTGGGGTCTCTGACCCTTGATGTTGGGGGCCATCTCCCTGGAGGCTGAGGGCCCTGGTGAGGGGAGGTAGGCAGGCGGTGGGTTGACAAAGGGCATAGGAGATGGGGTGGGTATAGGGGGCAGGGTGGGAGCCCTTCACTAACTTTTGCCCTGATTGATCTCAGTCCACCCTACGCTCCTGAGCTCACCGACTATTACCCTTTAACAAAGAATACCAAGAGAACTAAAGAACCATTAAATATAGTAGAATGGCATGGTCAGAAAATAAATAATAAAAAGACAGTGTAATAGTCTGTATTTCAAATGAGCAGTATATTTGTTCCTGAAGCATGGGCGTATTACCGCCTAGGCAGACAAGCTTGGGAGGGGGCGGCACTTCGGAGGGGGCGGCACTTCAGAGGGGGCAGCACTTTTTTGAGCCTCTGTAGAAGCCTATATTCAGTCCTCACTTGTCAAATGGAGTCTTCCACCCATGGCCCGCCCCATCTACCATGCATCCACTGTACTCCTCCTCCCTCCCTCAGTTGCCCACCTGACAAATGGAGTCTCCCACCACTGACCCCAACCACTGTGCATCCGCCACACTCCCTCTTCCCAACACAGCTGGCTGGGTCCCACAGTGGCAGTAATAGTAGCCAGGAGGGAGAGACTCGCCCAAGCCCAAACCGATCACACACCGCAAGCCCTTCCCCAACAGCACCGTGACATGGAGGGAGCCGAGGTGGAGGACACGCGGGGCAGCGAGTGGTAGCCCTCCACAAAAAAGTAAGTTAGCACAAGCACTGTTGGTGTGGGGGCAGCCCGGTACAGCAGACAGGAGTGGCCACCAGGTGAGCAGCAGAATTTTGAGTGCCTAGGGCAGCACAAAACCTAAATATGTCACTGTCCTGAAGTTAGTTCAATGTTCCCTCCCCCTTGTAACATGTGACAACCATCAGACAATCACAAAATGCATATAGGTATATACTGTGAAATCTTGCAAATGCTCAGTAGGAGCAGGTGCCTCAGAAAGTGTGCATAGAAAACATAATTTATGTAAGAACTTACCTGATAAATTCATTTCTTTCTTATTGGCAAGAGTCCATCAGCTAGTGACGTATGGGATATACAATCCTACCAGGAGGGGCAAAGTTTCCCAAACCTCAAAATGCCTATAAATACACCCCTCACCACACCCACAATTCATATTAACGAAAAGCCAAGTAGTGGGGTGATAAAATAAGGAGTAAAAAAGCATAAAAAAAAGAGGAACTGGAAATAAAATTGAGCTTTTTATAAAAAAATCATAACCACCATAAAAATGGGCGGGCCTCGTGGACTCTTGCCAATATGAAAGAAAGTCAAGGTAAGTTCTTACATAAATTATGTTTTCTTTCATGTAATTGGCAAGAGTCCATGAGCTAGTGACGTATGGGATAGAAATTTCCAAGAAGAAGCAAATACATCAAAATGGTAAAATTTAGTAAATGCATGCAAAGAAAGTTGCTGCTTTGCAAATCTGATCAACCGAAGCTTCATTCCTAAAAGCCCAAGAAGTGGCGACTGATCTAGTAGAATGAGCCGTGATTCTCTGAGGCGGAGACTGTCCCGCCTCTAAATAAGCCTTGTGAATCAAAAGCTTTAAACAAGATGCCAAATAAATGGCAGAGACTTTCTGACCTTTCCTAGGACCAGAAAAAACAACTAATAGACTAGAAGTCTTCCTGAAATCTTTAGTAGCTTCAAAATAATATTTCAAAGCTCTTACAACATCCAAAGAATGTAAAGATCTTTCAAGAGTATTCTTGGGATTAGGACACAAGGAAGGAACAACAATTTCCCTACTAATGTTGTTAGAATTCACAACCTTAGGAAGAAATTTAAACAAAGTCTGCAAAACAGCCTTATCGTGATGGAAAATCAGAAAAGGAGACTCACAAGAGAGAGCAGACAATTCAGAAACTCTTCTAGCTGAAGAGATAGCCAAAAGAAACAACACTTTCCAAGAAAGTAGTTTAATATCCAAAGATTGCATAGGCTCAAACAGAGTACCCTGCAAAGCTTAAAAAAAAACAAATTAAGACTCCAAGGAGGAGAGATTGATTTTTTTTTTTTTTTAATAATTTTTTATTGAGGTTTAGTTAAAGGCATACATAGATCATAATATCACATTCTTTTGTCATATGAGATAAGGCTTCAATATTACAGGAGTAATAAAATAAACATGCAAGAAACGTTTAGCCAACAATTTACATAGTTTGCAAACATTAGACAGATAAGATGCTAATCTATTAGGAACCTTCTGCATGATACAATATATTACTTTTGGGCCAACAAAAGTAGTGGGAAATAATGAAGCGAAATAAGGAACTTGAAATCAAGGAGACCACTTTTGGATCTCAATGATGAACCTCTATTTTTTAGGATTAATAGCAATATTGTTCCTGAGGACCTGAAGATTCATATAACATAAAACATGAGGGGTATGAACTAGGAATACTGATGAATCCACAGGGCTACTCATAATTTATGTAAATTCAAGCGTATAGCAACTTTCTTTAAATAAATAGGGTAGTTAGAGTATAACCAAAATTATAATGCTATGTAAAATATGAAATAATATTCACTTCCTGTAGTGATAAACAGAATCTGAAGTGGAGTGTTTAAATATAATATTTGCTTCCTGTAGTAATAGAGGAAGCCTGAAATGGTATATCCAAGCTAGTACTTTGATTGGGGCTACCAGACGCTGTGTGAGGAGCATATATATAGATGGAAGGCAACAGTGATCAGTCCTGCTGATCCGGATGGTCTTACAGATTCTTCTCTTAAATATTATGAGGGAATTAAAGCTTAGGAAGTGAGGAAAGCAATAGTTAGATTGCGGTATACACAAGACAAAGCGCGTATTGAGCCCCTCTCAAATAGAGGGTACATTATTATGGGTGGGTGGGGGAGGTGATTTAAATACATGAAGTAATCAATATTACTAATGTTCTATCTATTGGCTCCAAAAAAGGTTATTTTTCTGTGAAGCTATTTTTACACATAGAGATAGAATTCCCTTAATGGGCTTTTAAGACCGTTTAGGCTTAATTAGTTATATAGGAGATGCTTAGGGAAGTATATAAATTTGGTTTGTGAGAAAAGATGAAATCATTCTAAGGTTTAAGTAATATGGTGGGATGTATAAGAAAAATGGTGCGGCATGAGCAAGAGAAGCCACAAAGTTGACCCTCCTAAATTAGGAGGTATATTCCACTATGGGGGGGGAAGTGGTATGCTGAACATAAAGAATAAAAAGCTAAATATAGGTGAAGGTCTAGCCTGCTCTAGAAAAAAGGACATCCTGGAGAGACTAAGGTCATAGCATAGAATAGGTATTAGTTAGCAGTACGGTTACAGCTCTCCTGTATATATATACAAATACAAGTAATATTGGTAGTGCAGGAGTATGCCATGGTTACACAACAATTACAGATAGATAATCAAGGTCACATCTATAACTTTAGCCCAAAGTGAACAATTAGAACAATACTTATGTACAAATAAACACCTTCTACCAAGGATAGATATTGGTCAGTAATATAGTTACAACACTCCCAAGCTGTATTCATACATAAGCAATACAGAATTCACATGAATTTGCTATGGTTTTACAGCAATTGTGGGTAGGATACCAGGGGAAAATCTGAAGGTTGAGCATATAGCAATAAGTTCGGGCTTTGCTTATGTACATAGATATGTATTGTGGTATAAGACTGTATCTGGAACTATGCTATGGAGCTATAAATTTGTTATAAAAAGGCATCACGCTGCCCCGGCCGCTGGCAGCGAGATGACATGCTCACAGATCTCACCTCAGATCCAAGCATATTCAGGCAATATAAAAGCCCACAGACATGGAGGAGTATGTAATGAGGTATTTAGATTCTATTTCCCAGAAGGTGTAGACAATAAGGAGCTTGCAAATACATTATAATATAACAGGGCGTACAAACATTGCTGTCATCTTGCAAGACACACTAGTTGGCATATATTAAACATAGTTTGGTATGTCAGCTGAATACTGTGTTGTTGAAAATACATAACCAAACTGCGAAAGAAAGTATGTCCATAGCATGTGAACTTGACTGTGCCCATGTCTATGACAGAGGTATGTTGCTTATGCGGTGATAAGAAAAATGCAGTTCCACAATAGCTTTTAAATCCTGTTAAAAAAAAGAATAACTAAAACAAGCAGCAAACACGCATACTGATAATCTGTAATAAAACAAATGGCAAAGCATAAACAAAGCAAGCATGGCAAATAAGTCACCAGAGTCTCTCAACTTGTAGGCTGTAACGAAAGACAGGCTGAACAGATGACTGTGGAAAATAGGGTTTGGGATTAACTGTAGCAGTAGCGATAGGTCTCTCTAGCCGATGCCTCTGAGAATCGTTATCTCTCTATCTGGCAGCAGACACTGCATGGGTATGGAGACTGTGTCCCGTTTAGCCAATGTTACTTCTGATCTTAATAATGGCCACCAGACCAGGACTGAGGGTAAGTTCTGAGGAGCCCCACACTGCTGTAACATATCGCCTCCCAGAGCGATCGGCTCCGGGTTGTCGCCACTACAGAGTCTGTGTGTCTCATAGAAGTTCCAGGAAGGTGGCTGAAGGGCTAAGATGGTGCGCAGGTTTCCTACCTTTATTCGCCCCGCCATTGCACTGCGGCGCATCGATCATTAGTGCTTTTCCAGGGCTGGTATCAAGCTCGTTTGCTCCCAAGTCATATCGCTCAGTAGTGACTTCTAGGTCTTCACCGTTACCCTGCCCATCTTGCTCTTGCGTGTGGCAGTACAGAAGAAACTTCTCCAAGGCTGGTAGTAAAGATGGCGGCTGGTGGGGGCCAATTGCACCTTGTACCCGGTGCTCCATGTAAGTAGTTAGGGCAACGGAAGAGATAGTTTGAGCAGCGAAAGGCTTGAAAGCTTTGTCTACTGCATCTAGGAGAGCTGCGTTGTGGTGATTGAGCAATTCCTTCATCTGGGTGAGAAGGAGCGTGGCCATGTTTCCACACGCTCAGCACACAAGCGGGAGTTAGAGGACTGGGGCTGTATGACCATTCAGCAGAGTATAGTTTCCCCACAGAAAGTAAACAGATAGATTTCCATAAAAGTAGCTGAAATAGTTGTAAAAAGTGGGTAAAATAGGCAATAAAACCATTGGGATCGTTGTAATTATCAGGAGCTCTTGAAAAGTGCGGCTTGCTTCGTTGATAGCTGGCTCTGCCCCCCGGAGAGATTGATTTAACAACAGGCTTGGTATGAACCAAAGTCTGAACAAAACAGTGAATATCAGGAAGCTTAGCAATGGTTCTATGAAATAAAACAGGAAGAGCAGAGATTTGTCCCTTCAAGATATTTGCAGACAAACTTTTATCCAAACCATCCTGAAGAAACTGTAAAATTCTAGGAATCCTAAAAGAATGCCAAGTGAATTTATGAGAAAAACACCATGTAATATAGGTTTTCCAAACCTGATAATAAATCTTCCTTGAAACAGACTTACGAGCCTGTAGCATAGTATTAATCACTGAGTCAGAGAAACCTCTATGACTAAGTACTAAGCATTCAATTTCCATACCTTCAAATTTAGCGATTTGAGATCCTGATGGAAAAACGGCCTTTGAGACAGAAGATCCGGCCTTAAAGGAAGTGGCCAAGGTTGGCAGCTATCAGAAACACATGCGATTGTTCCATGATGATTTTGGAGATCACCCTTGGAAGAAGAACTAGAGGCAGAAAAATGTAAGCAGGTTGGTAAAACCGAGGAACTGCTAACGCATCCACCAACTCCGCTTGAGGATCCCTGGACCTGGAAAGGTACCTGGGAAGCTTCTTGTTTAGATGGGAAGCCATCAGATCTATTTTGGGGAGACCCCACATCTGTACAATCTGACAAAATACATCTGGATGGAAAGACCACTCCCCTGGATGGAAAGACTGACGACTTAGATAATCTGCTTCCAAATTGTCTACACCTGGGATATGTATCGCAGAAATTAGACAGGAGTTGGAATCCGCCCAATAAATTATCTGAGATACTTCTTTCATCAGTAAAGGACTGCAAGTCCCCCCTTGATGATTGACATATACCACAGTTGGGATATTGTCTGTCTGAAAACGAATGAATAATTCTCTCTTTAATAGCAGCCAAGCCTGAAGAGCCCTGAAAATAGCACGGAGTTCGAAAATATTGATTGGTAACCTCTCCTCTTGAGGATTCCAAACTCCTTGTGCTGTCACAGACCCCCAGACAGCTCCCCAACCTGTGAGACACAGTCCAGGAAGGACGAACAAAAGAGGTCCCTTGAATAATTTGATGATGGTCCAACCACCAGGATAGAGAGAGTTGAATATTGGGATTTAAGTATATCAACTGTGATATCCGAGTATAATCCCTGCACCATTGATTCAGCATTTAAAGCTGCAGAGGTCTCATATGAAAACGAGCAAAGGGGATCGCGTCCGATGCTGCAGTCATGAGACCTAAAACTTCCATGCACATAGCTACTGAAGGGAATGATCGAGACTGAAGGTTTCGACAGGCAGAAACCAATTTCATTTGTCTCTTGTCTGTTAAAGACAGAGTCATGAACACTGAATATATCTGGAAACCTAAAAAGGTGACCCTTGTCTGAGGAATCAAGGAACTCTTTGGTAAATTGATCCTCTAACCATGTCTTTGAAGAAACAACACAAGTTGATTCATGTGAGATTCTGCTAAATGAAAAGATTGAGCCAGTACCAAGATATAGATATCGTCCAAATAAGGAAACACTGCAATACCCTGCTCTCTGATTACAGATAGAAGGGCACTGAGAACCTTCAAAAAAGATTCTTGGAGCTGTTGCTAGGCCAAATGGAAGAGCAACAAACTGGTAATGCTTGTCTAGAAAAGAGAATCTCAGAAACCGATAGTGGTCTGGATGAATCGGAATATGAAGATACGCATCCTGTAAGTCTTTTGAGGACATGTAATGACCTTGCTGAACAAAAGGCAGAATAGTCCTTATAGTCACCATCTTGAAAGTTGGGACTCTTATAAAATGATTCAAAAACTTCAGATCCAGAACTGGTCTGAAAGAATTTTCCTTCTTCGGGACAATGAATAGATTTGAATAAAAACCCAGACCCTGTTCCAGAATTAGAACTGGTACAATCACTCATGAAAGCTCTAGATCTGAAACACACTTCAGAAAAGCCTGAGCTTTCACAGGATTTGTTGGAACGTGAGAGAGAAAAAAATCTTCTCACAGGAGGTCTTATTCTGAAACCTATTTGATACCCCTGAGAGACAATATTCTGAATCCAATGATTCTGAATAAAACCTGCCTAAACTTCTTGAAATAATTTCAATCTGCCCCCCACCAGCAGAACTGGATTGAGGGCCGCACCTTTGTGCAGTCTTGGAGGCTGGCTTTGGTTTCTTCTAAGGTTTGGATTTATTCCAACTCGAGGATGGCTTCCAATTGGAGCCAGAGTCTTTAGGGGAAGGAGTGGTTTTCTGTTCTCTATTCTGATGAAAGGAATGAAACCGATTAGAAGCTTTAGATTTGCCTTTAGACTTTTTATCTTGAGGCAAAAACTCCCTCCCCCCCCCAGTAATAGTGGAAATAATAGAATCCAACTGGAAACCAAACAAATTATTACCCTGGAATGATAGAGATAGTAACCTAGATTTAGATACCATGTCAGCATTCCATGATTTGAGCATAAAGCTCTTCTAGCTAAAATAGCCAAAGACATAGATTTAACAATAATCTTGATGATATAAAAAATAACATCACAGATAAAATTATTAGTATGTTGAAGCAAACAAACAATGCTATGCAAATCAGAGTCTTTTTCCCATTTTGCTAAGCTATCCAATCAAAAAGTTGATGCAGCCACAACATCAGCCATATAAATGGCAGGTCTGAGCATATAGCCAGAATGCAAATAAGCTTTCCTTAGATAAGATTCAATTTTCCTATCTAAAGGATCTTTAAAAGAGGTACTATCTTCCATAGGAATAGTAGTACATTTAGCAAGAGTAGAAATATCCCCATCAACCTTAGGGACTTTTCCCAAAACTCTAATATAGCCACTGGCAAAGGATACAACTTTTTAAACCTTGAAGAAGGAACAAAAGAAGTACCAGGCTTAGACCATTCCTTAGCAATCACATCAGAAATAGCATCAGGAACAAGAAAAACATCAGGAGTAGTCACAGGAGGTTTATAGACAGAATTTAAATGTTTACTGGATTTATTATCAAGAGGATCAGACTCCTCAATATCCAAAGTTATTAACACTTCTTTTAACAAAGAACGAATATACTCAATCTTAAAAAGATAAGATGATTTATCAGTGTGAATGTCTGAAGTAGGATCCTCATCAGAGGAGGATATATCAGTATGTTGCCGGTCATTACAAATTTCATCTGTAAGTTTTAAAAGACCTTTTACGTTTATTTGAAGGCGGTATAGCAGCCATAGCCTTCTGTATCGCCTCAACAATATAATTTTTCATATCAACAGGGATATCATGTACTTTAGATGTTGAAGGAACAACAGATACTGTACTAGCACTAATATAAATCTTTTCTGCATGCAAAAGCTTATCATGACAACTGGAGATATAATCTCCACTAGTTTACGACAGATACACTTAGCTTTGGTAGAACTGTGTTCAGGCAGCATGGTTCCTACAGCAGCTTCTAAGACAGGATCAGATTGAGACATCTTGTAAAATGTAAAAAAAGAAAAAATAACATTAAACAGAAATATCTTATTTCCACATATAGCAGTTTCAGGAATGGGAAAAAATGCAAATGCTAAAATTGGCAAAAAAAGCAAATAGCATAGCTCTCTGAGCATAAAGAAGGCAAGGAGCATATAGGAAGTGAGGTAAAATAAAACTAATTTTTTTGGCGCCAAGTATGACGCACGACGCAAGAAGAAGTTGAGAAATTTTTTAGCGCCAACAAACATCCGGAAATGATGCAACTTGCGTCATAACAAACACAATTTCGTGCCAAACAACCTAGCGTCAACTAAGATGCAGGAAATTACAAACTTGCGTCATGACAGACACACATTCGCGCCCCAAAATTCTCACGCCAAGAATGACGCAATAAATAACAGCAACAACAACAAATAACCCTCGCAAGCATAATTTGCCCGCAAGTTTTCCAAAGAGAAAACAAGTCAAAATGAAAAATGACTATACCCCAGGTAAGATAAACATCCTAAAACATGATTCCCATAACAAAACTGCTGGACTGCAAAAAGGGAAATACACATAGACCTGACTCATGGCAAATATAAGTAAAATACATATCTTTAAAACTTTATATTAATACATAAAGCGCCAAACCATAGCTGAGAGTGTCTTAAATAATGATAAATACTTACCGAAAGACACCCATCCACATATAGCAGATAGCCAAACCAGTACTGAAAGCTATCAGCAGAGGTAATGGTATATTAAAGTATATCGTTGATCTGAAAAGGGAGGTAGGAGATGAATCCCTACGACCGATAACAGAGAACCCTTGAAAATATTTCCCGCGAGGAAAACCATAAAATCAAATAGGCGATACTCGCTTCACATCCCTCTGACAAACACTGTACTCTGAGAGGAATTGGGCTTCAGAATGGTTAGAAGCGCTTATCACAGAAGAAATCATAAAAAACAAGCACAAACTTACTTCACCACCTCCATAGGAGTCAAAGTTTGTAAAACTGAATTGTGGGTGTGGTGAGGGGTGTATTTATAGGCATTTTGAGGTTTGGGAAACTTTGCCCCTCCTTGTAGGATTGTATATCCCATACGTCACTAGCTCATGGACTCTTGCCAATTACATGAGAGAAATAGATTGTGCACATTTTGATAATGGGAGTGAATGGGAAAGTTTTTTTTTTTGGTTTTTTTTTTAAATTGTAAGCTCAATCTGAATGATGAAAGTGTAATTTTGACTTGTGTGCGCCTTATGCAAAAATGGTAATAGAACTAAACTGGAAAACTGTTTAAAATGTCATCCTCTATCCTAGTGCTTTCCAAACTGTGTGTCGTGACACATTAGTGTGTCTGCGGCAGTGTGTAGGTGTGTCCCTGCTTCAGCACAAATTTGATTTTAATTTAAAATTCTTTTTAAATGTTATTTTTGGTTTCCGACTTTCCGTCTGCCTGCTATGCATATCACGTAGTTGACACATGATTGATTACCTAGTGGGTCACAGATCATCTTAACCTATTGGCGTAACTATTGGCGGGAACTGAAACTATTCCTATTGGTAGCACATTGGCTCCTGACTGCACGTGTAGTCTCCTCAATGGGCTTGTGACTGCACGTGTAGTCAGTGACTGGGACAGCAATGTACTTGCAGCGCGGGCAGTAGTCAGACGGTCTCGCAGAGCTCTGAGGGCAGCAGCTTAAACACTGAGCTGAAGTCAGAAGTCAAACAGCTAGATTTAGAGTTTTGTCGGTAACGACCCGCGTAGCTAACGCTGGCTTTTTTCTGGCCGCACCTTTAAAATAACTCTGGTATTGAGAGTCCACAGAATGGCTGCGTTAGGCTCCAAAAAAGGAGCGTACAGCATA
This sequence comes from Bombina bombina, assembly GCF_027579735.1. Lineage (NCBI taxonomy): Eukaryota > Metazoa > Chordata > Amphibia > Anura > Bombinatoridae > Bombina > Bombina bombina. The sequence continues at coordinate 875,520,682 of NC_069503.1, read as the reverse complement.
TTTAACGCCACTGCAACTCTCGATACCAGAGTTGCTTACGGACGCGGCCAGCCTCAAAAACGTGCTTGTGCACGATTCCCCCATAGGAAACAATGGGGCTGTTTGAGCTGAAAAAAACCTAACACCTGCAAAAAAGCCGCTTTCAGCTCCTAACGCAGCCCCATTGTTGTCTATGGGGAAACACTTCCTACGTCTGCACCTAACACTCTAACATGTACCCCGAGTCTAAACACCCCTAACCTTACACTTATTAACCCCTATTCTGCCGCCCCCGCTATCGCTGACCCCTGTATATTATTTTTAACCCCTAATCTGCCGCTCCGTAAACCGCCGCTACTTACATTATCCCTATGTACCCCTAATCTGCTGCCCCTAACACCGCCGACCCCTATATTATATTTATTAACCCCTAATCTGCCCCCCACAACGTCGCCTCCACCTGCCTACACTTATTAACCCCTAATCTGCCGACCGGACCGCACCGCTATTATTATAAAGTTATTGACCCCTAATCCGCCTCACTGACCGTATAATAAATAGTATTAACCCCTAATCTGCCCTCCCTAACATCGCCGACACCTAACTTCAATTATTAACCTCTAATCTGCCGACTGGAGCTCACCGCTATTCTAATAAATGTATTAACCCCTAAAGCTAAGTCTAACCCTAACACTAACACCCCCCTAAGTTAAATATAATTTACATCTAACGAAATTAATTAACTGTTATTAAATAACTTATTCCTATTTAAAGCTAAATACTTACCTGTAAAATAAATCCTAATATAGCTACAATATAAATTATAATTATATTATAGCTATTTTAGGATTAATATTTATTTTACAGGTAACTTTGTATTTATTTTAACCAGGTACAATAGCTATTAAATAGTTAAGAACTATTTAATAGCTAAAATAGTTAAAATAATTACAAATTTACCTGTAAAATAAATCCTAACCTAAGTTACAATTAAACCTAACACTACACTATCAATAAATAAATTAAATACAATTCCTACAAATAACTACAATGAAATAAACTAACTAAAGTACAAAAAATAAAAAAGAACTAAGTTACAAAAAATAAAAAAATATTTACAAACATAAGAAAAATATTACAACAATTTTAAACTAATTACACCTACTCTAAGCCCCCTAATAAAATAACAAAGCCCCCCAAAATAAAAAAAATGCCCTACCCTATTCTAAATTACTAAAGTTCAAAGCTCTTTTACCTTACCAGCCCTGAACAGGGCCCTTTGCGGGGCATGCCCCAAGATGTTCAGCTCTTTTGCCTGTAAAAAAAAAACATACAATACCCCCCCCAACATTACAACCCACCACCCACATACCCCTAATCTAACCCAAACCCCCCTTAAATAAACCTAACACTAAGCCCCTGAAGATCTTCCTACCTTATCTTCACCATACCAGGTTCACCGATCGATCCAGAAGAGCTCCTCCGATGTCCTGATCCAAGCCCAAGCGGGGGGCTGAAGAAGTCCATGATCCGGCTGAAGTCTTCATCCAAGCGGGAGCTGAAGAGGTCCATGATCCGGATGAAGTCTTCTATCAACGGCATCTTCAATCTTCTTTCTTCGGGAGCCATCATCTTCCATCCGACGCGGAACATCCTCTTCTCCCGACGCCTACTAGCCGAATGACGGTTCCTTTAAATGATGTCATCCAAGATGGCGTCCCTCGAATTCCGATTGGCTGATAGGATTCTATCAGCCAATCAGAATTAAGGTAGGAATATTCTGATTGGCTGATGGAATCAGCCAATCAGAATCAAGTTCAATCCGATTGGCTGATTCAATCAGCCAATCAGATTGAGCTTGCATTCTATTGGCTGTTCCTTACCTGTAAAATAAATATAAATCCTAAAATAGCTATAATATAATTATAATTTATATTGTAGCTATATTAGGATTTATTTTACAGGTAAGTATTTAGCTTTAAATAGGAATAATTTATTTAATAAGAGTTAATTAATTTCGTTAGATTTAAATTATATTTAAGTTAGGGGGGTGTTAGTGTTAGGGTTAGACTTAGCTTTAGGGGTTAATGCATTTATTAGAATAGCGGTGAGCTCCGGTCGGCAGATTAGGGGTTAATGTTTGAAGTTAGGTGTCGGCGATGTTAGGGAGGGCAGATTAGGGGTTAATACTATTTATTATAGGGTTAGTGAGGCGGATTAGGGGTTAATAACTTTATTATAATAGTGGTGCGGTCCGGTCGGCAGATTAGGGATTAATAAGTGTAGGCAGGTGGAGGCGACGTTGAGGGCGGCAGATTAGGGGTTAATAAATATAATATAGGGGTCGGCGGTGTTAGGGGCAGCAGATTTGGGGTACATAGCTATAATGTAGGTGGCGGCGCTTTGTGGGGGGCAGGTTAGGGGTTAATAAATGCTCTTGATATATGGATAGGAAGTGGAAGCTTAAAAATGCTTGATGAGGAAATGTGAGTGTCTTTATCAGAAAATATTTTCATCCGATCAACCTCATACATCCCATTAAAATAGTAAGTAGCTATTGGTGTTATTAAACATTTTTTTATTTCTTGCACATACTTACTGTTACTTGTAAATACATTTTGTTATTATATAATTTATGTATGTGTCCGTATCTCTTAAAACAAGTTAGTTTAACCTCCTGTTTGCTAGTACAACTAAATTACTGTGTCGCAAAATGATGTAGGTCTTAAAAGTGTCACCAACATGAAACGTTTGGAAAGCTCTGCTCTATCAAATTAATTTAGAGTGATAGTAAATACATATATATGATTAACAGCAGATTATACTGCTTTAAATATAGCAGATCTTAATGCTGTCATAAAAAAAGAAAGACATATATACTGTGCTAGTATTTTTAAATGAATAATAATCTTACCCCATTTAAGTCCTGCTGCCTTCTCTTTCTCGTAAGTACCGGCATGGGCGCATGATCCTGTCACATTCGCAGTTCATCTCCCTGATAGGTGCTCGTGTTAGATGAGATATTTACCGCAGTCCCACTGCAATACAGAAAGAATGCCATTGGGTATCCCTACTCATGTACCAGAACAGAATGTGTCAGTGTTTTACAAATAAATAATACTGACAAAGAGCTGTCACTTTCTATTTCTTGTAGTCAAACTTATTTTTCTCTAAATGCAACACATGATGACAAAACAACATATTTATGCCTTCCAAAAAAATAAGTTTGTTCTTGACTGTCCAGTCACTCATAACAGACAATATTACTGCATCATTGCTCACAAAACACGTTCCTCACAAATGATTCTTCAAACATAGGAACATGTATCAGAAATATAGGAACATCTGTGAGGAAAATCACAAGACAAGGGCACCTCCTAGTGTGATAGCGTAATGGCACTATTTAATAAATAGGTGTAGAAATATACTCACAAGAGTAGCAGCACCCAATTGTGCAGTCTGGGAACTTGGAGTCTCCCACGTATTTCTCAGAGGAAAAAAGCTCAGACTCTCAGATGTAAAAGAATATTCCAAATGTAATAAAATACACTTAAAAACAGGGGACTAGAGTAGACCCTGTGTATTTAAAAACAGATAGCAATGCGTTTCTCAGAACTCTATCTGTTTCATCAGGCTTCTGTGAACTAAATGAGAGTACTGGCTAATATACAACAAGTGTCCAATCCCAGATTGGCTCAAACCGACACACCTTTAACCCAGGTGTGTTGGTTTACAATTAGTCTTGTTAACTATCGGCTAGATTACGAGTTTTGCAGTATGAGTGAAAAAGCAGCGTTATGGCTCTTTTTTACTACCGCTGGTATTACGAGTTTTGCAGGTATATTTGTACCGCACACATTTTTGGCCGTAACGCAGCTTTTTAAAAAAAAAGTCCTTTTTCAATGGGACTTCCACAGCGCCGGTATTACGAGTTTGCCTGTCCGGCCAAAAAGTGAGAGCGGTACAGCCTATACCGTCACGATCCATACTGTAAACTGAAAGTCAGTAGTTATGGCTTTTATGTTACAAATCCGTAACGTAAAATTCATAACTAAAGTGCTAAAAATTACACTAACACCCATAAACTACCTATTAACCCCTAAATGAGACCCTCCCGCATCGCAAACACTAAAATAAAATTATTAACCCCTAATCTGCTGCTCCGGATAGCGCCGCCACTATAATAAACATATTAACCCCTAAACCGCACTCCCGCATCGAAAACACTAGTTAAATATTATTAACCCCTAATCTGCTGTCCCTAACATCGCCGCCACTATACTAAAGTTATTCACCCCTAAACCTAACCCTAAGTTTAACCCTAACATCCACTAAGTTTAATATAATTTAAAAAAATCTAAATAAAAATTACTATCATTAACTAAATAATTCCTATTTAAAACTAAATACTTACCTGTAAAAAAAAAACTAAGCTAGCTACAATCTAACTAATAGTTACATTGTAGCTAGCTTAGGTTTTATTTTTATTTCACAGGCAAGTTTGTATTTATTTTAACTAGGTAGACTAGTTAGTAAATAGTTATTAACTATTTACTACCTACCTAGCTAAAATAAATACAAATTTACCTGTAAAATAAAACCTAACCTGACTTACACTAACACCTAACCTTACACTACAAATTAATAAATTACATTAATTAAATACAATTAACTAAATTACAAAAAAAACAAACACTAAATTACACAAAATAAAAATGAAATGATCAAATATTTAAACTAATTACACCTAATCTAATAGCCCTATCAAAATAAAAAAGCCCCCCCCCAAATAAAAAACCCCTAGCCTAAACTAAACTGCCAATAGCCCTTAAAAGGGCCTCTTGCGGGGCATTGCCCCAAAGAATTCAGCTCTTTTACCTGTAAAAAATAATACAAACAACCCCCAACAGTAAAACCCACCACCCACACAACCATTGCCCTGAAAAGGGCATTTGTATGGGCATTTCCCTTAAAAGGGCATGTAGCTCTTTTTCTGCCCAAACCCTAAGCTAAAAATAAAACCCACCCAATAAACCCTTAAAAAAACAAACACTAACCCCCGAAGATCCACTTTACAGTTTTTGAAGACCGGACAGCCATCCTCAACGAAGAGGCATAAGTCCTCAGCGAAGCCAGCAGAAGTCTTCATCCAAGTTGGCCGAAGTCTTCATCCAAGCCGGCAGAAGTTTTCATCTAGATGGCATCTTCTATCTTCATCCATCTGGCGCGGTGCGGCTCCATCTTCAAGACATCCGGCGCAGAGTATCCTCTTCTGACAATGGCTAACGAAGAATGAAGGTCATCCAAGATGACGTCCCTTGAATTCCGATTGACTAATAGAATTCTATAAGCCAATCGGAATTAAAGGTGAAAAAATCCTATTGGCTGATCCAATCAGCCAATAGGATTGAGCTTGCATTCTATTGGCTGATTGGAACAGTCAATAGGATTTTTTCACCTTTAATTCCGATTGGCTGATAGAATTCTTTCAGCCAATCAGAATTCAAGGGACGCCATCTTGGATGACATCCCTTAAAGGAAACTTCATTCTTTGTTAGCCGTTGTCAGAAGAGGATGCACCATGCCGGATGTCTTGAAGATGGAGCCGCTCCGCGCCGGATGGATGAAGATAGAAGATGCCGTCTGGATGAAGACTTCTGCCAGCTTGGATGAAGACTTTGGCCCACTTGGATGAAGACTTCTGCTGGCTTCGCTGAGGACTTCTGCCGCTTCATTGAGGATGAATGTCCGGTCTTCAAAAACTGTAAAGAGGATCTTCTGGGGTTAGTGTTTGGTTTTTTAAGGGTTTATTGGGTGGGTTTTATTTTTAGCTTAGGGTTTGGGCAGAAAAAGAGCTAAATGCCCTTTTAAGGGCAATGCCCATGCAAATGCCCTTTTCAGGGCAATGGGGAGCTTAGCTTTCTTTAGATAGGATTTTATTTGGGGGGTTGGTTGTGTGGGTGGTGGGTTTTACTGTTTGTATTATTATTTTACAGGTAAAAGAGCTGATTTCTTTGGGGCAATGTCCCGCAAAAAGCCCATTTCAGGGCTATTGGCAGTTTAGTTTAGGCTAGGGTTTTTTATTTTGGGGGAGGGGCTTTTTTGTTTTGATAGGGCTATTAGATTAGGTGTAATTAGTTTAAATATTTGATCATTTCTTTTTTATTTTGTGTAATTTAGTGTTGTTTTTTTGTAATTTAGTTAGTTGTATTTAATTAATGTAATTTATTTAATTGTAGTGTAAGGTTAGGTGTTAGTGTAAGACAGGTTAGGTTTTATTTCACAGGTAAATTTATATTTATTTTAGCTAGGTAGTTAGTAAATAGTTAATAACTATTTACTAACTAGTCTACCTAGTTAAAATAAATACAAACTTGCCTGTTGAATAAAAATAAAACCTAAGATAGCTACAATATTACTATTAGTTATATTGTAGCAAGCTTAGGGTTTATTTTATAGGTAAGTATTTAGTTTTAAATAGGAATTATTTAGTTAATGATAGTAATTTTTATTTAGATTTATTTTAATTATATTAAAGTTAGTGGGTGTTAGGGTTAGACTTAGAGTTAATTTTAGGGGTTAATAACTTTAGTATAGTGGCGGCTACATTGGGGGCGGCAGATTAGGGGTTGATAAGTGTAATGTAGGTGGCGGCGATGTTAGGGGTGGCAGATTAGGGGTTAATAAGTGTAGGTAGGTGGCGGTGACATTGGGGGCGGCAGATTAGGGGTTAATAAGTGTAGGTAGGTGGCGGCGGTGTCGGGGCGGCAGATTAGGGGTTAATAAGTGTAGGTAGGTGGCGGCGATGTTGGGGGCAGCAAATTAGGGGTGTTCAGACTCTGGGTTTATGTTAGGGTGTTAGGTGTAAACATAACTTTTCTTTCCCCATAGGAATCAATAGGCTCCTTTATTGCAGGTGTTAGGCTTTTTTTTATCCGGCTCTTCCCATTGATGTCTATGGGGAAATCGTGCACGAGTACGTAAAACCAGCTCAAAGCAGTGCTGGTATTTGAGTGCGGTACGGAGCTCAATTTTGCTCAACGCTGCAATATTGCCTGCTAACGTTGGGTTTATGAAAACCTGTAATGGGGGGGCGTGTCCTAGCTGCGACTGTGGACGGTCGCATTCTCTTGGTGCTCCTGCTGAGTATCTTACAAACCGCCGCTGTGGGATAACCAACACAGTGAACAAATATAAACTGTGAGTAGCCCTGCTAGCGCAGTGCTTGGAACATTACAATCTACTTGGATCGCTGTATTTGTGAGGCTAAAGCACAAGATTGGACAGTTAAAGTCTGGAGCGGCGGCTCAGAGCAGACAGCGTTACCCCCCTCGGTCTTCCGAGGTTACAAGTCAGAACTGGTTGTGGAAAGATCTTTTACATTATCATAAGCTCATTAAAACGGACGGGCTCCTTTCTTTATCTCATTGAACTTAAGTTTATTAAGATACTGGCTTCTACGCAACAAATATGGCTGCCGAGCAAGAATGTAGCTATGCGTCCCGCCTAGACGACATCTTAGAAAAACTTGAGCGCTGTTTTGAAGATCTACTACAGAGGGCTCCCTGGGACTTTCTGATAACTTTACAGCTGCCTGAGATTGGTATAGGGAATAAGCTGGAAACGCTATAAATAATACATGAGGGGGGGGGGGGGGCGGCAAAGGGCGCCCCCGTGGTCTTCCCCCTCCTGAGTGAGAAAGTGATCATCGCTGTTAAAGCAACACCCTCGCAGCATTCAACATGGGTAAATCTGCCCCAGGTGATGCCTAGTTCACACAGCAACGGCTCAATGCATTATGAAGATCCGCTGATTCAGCATAAGCAAACCAGCAGCGCACGCGGTGCCGCGACTCCTAAACTCCCGAGGAAGAATAACAACCCAACCAGCGCTGTATTAGGGTCTGGTACAAGTCGGGTGATGAAACGGTACAACAGGAAGAGCAAAGGTACAGTCTGGTCTGTCACTTCTTTATACAATATATCATGTCCCACATCTGAGAACTTAAATCTACAGGAGACCGTGTCTCGCAACCCAGATGAAGGGGACTTCCATAATCAGCATGGCATGAACTATTGCCGGGACTTTGTAAGGCCAGACTG